>NC_137232.1:1799375-2436250 GCF_949987685.1 Ammodytes marinus
CAACAACCAGTTTAATTTAGCCTTAATACTAATTTGTTTTATATACCCTATGTTGTTTTATGGTTTGGGTTTTAAATAAAAAAATAAGTTCCAATATGTTTGTGAATGCTGTTCTAGGGGTGGGGTGCAGGGGGGGATAGGCCTATAGCCTATTGTTATTTGCACTGAATTGCAAATTATGATATTTTAGAAGAAATACACTGAATTACAATGGTGTAGACATCATTGTAATTCAGTGTATTTCTTCTTTAATATCATAATTAGAATGGGTGTGATAAGAGCATTAAAATGAGAAACAATAATGGGACAAAAAGAAATCAAGGGACATTCAGGCTAGAATAAATAAAAATGCGATTAATCGCGAGTTAACTATGACATTAATGCGATTAATCGCGATTAAATATTTTAATCGTTTGACAGCACTAGTTTATTTATATTAATATAAGTGTTACATTTCTCTTTATTCATACAGTAATCACTTACACGATGTGTGCTTTTCATAAAGCCAATCTCTTAGTCAGCTGCTCTACTTGTAATAAGCAATTAAACTTTATGTAGCATCCCGAAATTTTATCCAATCACAAGAGAGAACGCTACAAACCGACACCCGTCCGCAACCATCTCACTCCATGGTCTCACTGCCGGTGCACGCCAGAGCAACAGATGGGTGAATGTTTATGCGCCTACAATGGCGGAGCAGGTAAAAATCCTTCCCAATGTCTGTTTTGATGTTTTTTATCATGTTTTATCACACTTATGGATCTGAGATGATGC
The DNA here is from genome assembly GCF_949987685.1 of Ammodytes marinus. Classification (NCBI taxonomy): domain Eukaryota; kingdom Metazoa; phylum Chordata; class Actinopteri; order Uranoscopiformes; family Ammodytidae; genus Ammodytes; species Ammodytes marinus. The sequence goes on from NC_137232.1 coordinate 1,800,150, forward strand.
TAGATAACTCGCTGCTTGAAGACCGCAGTGCATTAATGTGGTGACATAGGGACGAGCGAGGGGACTGCTAACTGCAGTGACTGACAGGAAGTTAGCTAAAAGAACCATTCCGCTTACAGCTCCTTTAAGTCCTGTCCCACAAGAAGTGAAGTGGCAGGGAAGATCTGGGGAGGTGGAGCCAAGTCTGACTGGTGTCCCTGACCTTTGTCTGGACATTACATAGGCTGTATCCCGTTACAGAGACCGCCTCCTTGGTAGGACACGGTCTCGCGGTCTATGAAGGCTATAGCCTATGAAGGCCGATTCGAAGGCCGAACCAGGGCCGATCGAGCGTTGTTAAACGGGACGGTCTCCGCAGGTCTCCGTTTACGAGCATTTCCGGTTTGCGTAACAAGCCGTTACCTTGCGTGACGACTCGCCGCTCCTGTGCTGCCTAGCAACCCTGATAGCTGCCAACGGAGACAGCCTTGTCAACGGAGGAAAAAAGAAAAAGAAGTTGCCTACCAGACGAAAAGAAAAAAAAGTACAAGAAAAAAAGAAAGGAAGATAAAAGTTAAGAAGATGGAGCAACACGTTGCTGTTTTGTTATTTTTTATTTTATTGTATGCCATCTCTGAAAAAAACGCAATGAATCATGGGATATGTTGGGCTGCGAAGGATACATCTGATGCAGCCTTCAAAACCGTGAAATGAAGGCTGCATTTCTCGGCCGCATATGAGGAGCCTTGCAAGGAGCCTTGCAAATGGAACAACCTTTGCGCGCCGCTATGACGCAATCGGTCTTCAAATGCAGCCTTCGTAGACCGCAACCCCTGAATCGAGATACAGCCATAGTGTACTTCCTCTTTGACTTTTGCCCCTCCCCCACTTATAGAATCACAATCATGAAGTTGTGTGATTTCAATCACATGGCACCCCTGCTTGTATTCGGCAAAAATATTATTTAATTACATGTGTTAGTAGAATAGGATATGCTACATGCTCTGGAGCGTAGGTGTCCCACCCTATGTTTACTGACACTTAGGCAATATCCGTGAGACTTCCAACACCACATCAAACATCTTAAAAAACGAAAACTCAAACTTTTAAAATGCCAGTTGGACTAAATCCAAACATAAGTATACAAGGTATACAAAAAGTACTATTAGCACCAACCACAGATGTATAACATAAGAAAACACAACATTACTAGGAATGTAGGTCAGAGGAGGCTGCTGCAGTGGTAGTAGGCCTACATGTAGTAGGCCCACTACATGCCTACTACATTTAGGCCTACGTGCAAAATCTGTGTATCTTCTGTTCAATCCATATCCGTTTTGAAATCAAAAAGTTTTTTTAATAATCAACCTTTCATCTACATAATATCAGTGATTCTTGAGAACCGGGACAAAAGGAAGTCTTTCATAATAACTGCTGTTATGTTTAAAACTAAACATATACAGTCATATGAAAAAGTTTGGGAACCCCTCTCAGCCGGCATTATAATTGACTCTGCTTTCACAAAAAAAATGTAAAAGTGGTATGTCTTTAATTTACCAGGAACAGCTAAGTACTGGGATGTTTTCCAAACAAAGATTTTTTGAAAAGCAGTATTTGGTTGTATGAAATAAAATAAAATGTGAAAAACTGGCTGTGCAAAAATGTGGGTACCCTTGTGGTTTTGTTGATTTTAATGCCTGTAACAGCATGTAAAACTGATGACTTTAAACACAAAGTTGGTTGGATTATGTTGTTAAGCCTTGAACCTCATAGAAATGTCTGTTTAATCATGAGAAAATGTATTTTAGGTGCCTAAATGCAAGTTGCACTTCTCTTTGACTCTCTGCTGAAGTGAGACAGAATGGGATCATCAAAACAGCTCCCAAAAATCTGAAAAACAAAGATTGTTCATTGTCATGGTTTAGGGCAGTGGTTCTCAACCTTTTTTGAGCAAACGCCCCCCTAACCTTACCGAGATACTCTAGCGCCCCCCCCCCCCCCAAAAAAAAAAAACACAAACACACACACACACACACACACACACACACACACACACACACACACACACACACAATTAAGAATATGTTTTGGCTACATCCTCTATCAACAATAAAACATATTTTCTGTGCTGTTTTGGTTTCTTATAAGAATTATTAAAAAAAATCCCAATATGAGCCTGTTCTATGATAGGCAGATTTAACCCACTGTCAGGTGGCTGGTTGCATAAAAAGAAAAAACACTATCAGCATTGGTTGTAATCAGGGGTGTAAAGTAGCGAATTACATTTACTCGCGTTCCTGTAATTGAGTAGTTTTTTCGTGTACTTGTAATTTTTTAAGTGATTTTTAAAACCTATACTTTTACTTTTACTTTGAGTATGTTTATTGTGAAGTATTGTACTTCTCTACATTTTATATCACCTGCGTTACTGAGTAAAAAAATAGATAGGGAAAGGAGAGAAAAGAAAAGAAATATCGCGGGGGGCTTTTATTTTTACGGCACAATACCGGAAACTAACACAGTGAATGATCGACAGGAGGAGTTAACACATTGCGACTACATGATAACAACAAACATTGCTTCCCTTTATCATTAAAACAAAATAATCCTAGTTAAACTATCATTGTACCGCACGTGAAGACCTGAAGGCTTTTAAATGCAGCAAACCTATCATCCAGCCGTGCGATCGGCCCCTCCCTCACCTGATAGTTTAGCTTTCAGTTTAACAGTGCAGAGTAGGATGGAGACGGTGCGTGTTGCCAGGGCTGCTGTACAGGGCTTCAGTGAGCCTCTCGCGGTGCACAGCGTTTAGTATATCGTCCCTCTCCAACATATGAGGGTTGTGTCTTTAACATGGTTCTGCTTGTGTGTTAGTTAACTCCATGCTTTGGCTGATTACTCTGTGTTTTCTCCACCTCAGAGACAATAGTTAGTTTAAGTTTGAATCTCGCTGCGCTAGCATTAGCATTAGCAATATCAGTAAACGTCATTATACTAGTCTGTGATTGGCTGATTCCTCTGCCGCTAAGGCTTTGATTGGCTGGTTGTTCTGACTCAAAGACCTCTGATTGGCTGTCTGCAGAGCCTTCTCTTTTCTAAGGCTGTGACAGTCAGCAGACCGCAGAACATTGGAGAGAATAGTAAAAAGAGGTCGAGGGGTTAGTAACATGAAAAGTTAAAATAGGCTGTTTATTTCAGGTAACCTATTTTTGCAGTCAAAAGATTTATAAGATTTTTATGAAAGTTTAAAATATATTTATTAAAAAAAAAAAAAAAAAAAAGCTCTCGTGTCCCAGCCTGGTCCCAGCGCCCCCCTAGGTTGTACGAACGCCCCCGTTGAGAAACCCTGGTTTAGGGGAAGGCTACAAGAAGCTTTCCCAAAGGTTTCAATTGTCAATTTCGACTGTAGGGAACGTTGTCAGGAAATGGAAGGACACAGGCACAGTGGCAGTTAAACCCAGGCATGGCAGACCAAGAAAAAAACAGGAGCGGCATAGGTGGAGGATTGTGAGAATGGTTGCACACAACCCACAGATCACCTCCAAAGACCTGCAAGAACATCTGGCTGCAGATTGTGTATCTGTACATCGTTCAACAATTCAGCGCAATTTGCACCAAAACATCTGCTTTTTATAAAGACCAAATAACTTAATTTTTGTCTCATCAGTCCAAAGCATTTTCTTCCAATATAAATCTGGCTTGTCTAAATGAGCTTTTGTATACTCCATGCAACTGTATCTGTGGCGTGGGCGCAGAAAGGGCTTCCTTCTCATCACCTGGCCATACAGATGTTTTGGTGCAAATTGCACTGATTTGTTGAACCATGTACAGATACACAATCTGCAGCCAGATGTTCTTGCAGGTCTTTGGAGGTGATCTTTGGGTTGTGTGCAACCATTCTCACAATCCGCCGCATATGCCGCTCTTGTACTTTTCTTGGTCTGCTAGACCTGGGTTTAACTGCAACTGTGCCTGTGTCCTTCCATTCCCTGACAACGTTCCTTACAGTAGAAATTGACAATTGAAACCTTTGGGAAAGCTTCTTGTAGCCTTCCCCTAAACCATGATAATGAATAATCTTTGTTTTTAAGATATTTTGGGAGCAGTTTTGATGATCCCATTCTGTCTCACTTTAGCAGAGAGTCAAAGAGAAGTGCAACTTGCATTTAGGCACCTAAAATACATTTTCTCATGATTAAACAGACATTTCTATGAGGTTCAAGGCTTAACAACATAATCCAACCAACTTTGTGTTTAAATTCATCAGTTTTACATGCTGTTACAGGCATTAAAATCAACAAAACCACAAGGGTACCCATATTTTTGCACAGCCAGTTTTTCACATTTTATTTTATTTCATACAACCAAATACTGCTTTTCAAAAAATCTTTGTTTGGAAAACATCCCAGTACTTAGCTGTTCCTGGTAAATTAAAGACATACCACTTTTATATTTTTTTTGTGAAAGCAGAGTCAATTATAATGCCGGCTGAGAGGGGTTCCCAAACTTTTTCATATGATTGTAATAATAATAATGATACATTTTATTTATAATGCACTTTATATTCAAGAATCTCAAAGTGCTTCAGAGAAAAAAACTAATAAAAGGGGAACCTCAAAGAAAGTTTAGCTAAATGCTGTTTTAAAGAGATGTGTTTTGAGGTTCCTTTTAAAAAGAGCTGTAGTCTGTGGGGCCCTCAGGTGGTCAGGGTGGTTCCATAGTCTAGGGGCAGCAGCAGAAAAGGCCCGATCACCCATGGTGCACAGCTTTGTATGTCGGGTTTGGAGGGTGTGAGTGGATCCTGAACGGAGTGTACGTGAGGTTGTCGGGGGGGTGAGGAGTTCCTGAAGGTAAAGGGGGGCATGTCCGTGAAGGCACTGGTGGGTGAGGAGGGAGACCTTGTACTCAATTCTGAGTGAGACAGGGAGCCAGTGCAGTGATTTCAGGATGGGGGTGATGTGGTCGTGCTTGCGCACCCTCATCAGGATCCTGGCAGCACTGTTTTGAATGTACTGGAGCCTCTGGATGCTCTTGCCAGGGATCCCGATGAGGAGTGCATTGCAGTAGTCCAACCTGGAGGAGACAAAGGCATGGACGAGCTTCTCTGCATCTGCCAGGGTGAGTGTTTGACGGAGTTTGGCGATGTTCCTGAGGTGGTAGAATGCTGTCTTACAGAGGTGTTTGATGTGGGTGTCAAAATTAAGTTGAGGGTCCATTTTAACACCAAGGTTGGTGACAGATGTGGAAAGGGGGATGTTTTGGCCAGAGAAAGTGATATTGGTGATGGTGGGGGAGCGGAGCTGATGTGGCGTTAGGTTAGGTTAGGTTCTTAAACGGCACTTTGATGTAAAGCATAAAATCTACAGTATGGAGATAAAGATAAAGTACCAGTGTGCATTGCACTAGAGCTTATGGATAAAGTGCTATGTGCTAAAGTGCTTAGTTCTAAAGTGCTATGTGCTAAAGTACTATGTGCTAAAGTGCTAACCTATTTATTGCACATTGTTCGTCAGCTTAATGGAGGCTGGGACAAATGATAATTTAAGGCGGTTAGATTTGCATAGCGGCACCCGGAGTCTTTTCCCTGATGGTAGGGTTTCATATTCAGGGAAGAGTGGGTGTTGTGAGTTGGAAATTATTTTCTTTGCTTTTTTCCTAACTGCCTGCTCATAGATGCTCTGAATAGGCTCATATTCTTTCCTCCCTACGATTTTCATTGCCGTTTTATGCATGCCGGCCAGTTTGCTTTTTAGCTTAACGGTTAGGTTGCCAAACCATGAGGTGATCCCATATCTAATGATGCTCTCTACAATGGCACGGTAGAAAATCATCATGATGTGGCTGCTTACGCCGTACAATCGTAATCTTCGCAAAAAATATAGCCTCTGTTGCAGTCTATTGCACAGGTTGTCAATATGTGTCTTCCAGCAGAGAAGATTATCAATGTGAACCCCTAAATACTTGTATGAGGATACCTGGGTGATTTCCTGATTTTTGATGACCACTGGCTCATGGTCAGTCACTTGCCTCGGATCCAAAACCATTTCCTGTGTTTTGGTCACATTTAGAATGAGATGGTTGGTATCACACCACTTAATGAATAGGTCTATCTCATCTTGGTACACAGAGGGGTCCGTATTCTTGTGTAGAAGGCTCAGGAGCACGGTATCGTCCGCAAATTTCACCATATAATTGTTAGGGTGCACAGTCCTACAGTCATTGGTGTACAATGTAAACAGTGTTGGTGATACAACGCAACCCTGTGGGACTCCTGTGTTGCAGTGTTTGGTGTCTGACAGTGTTCTATTGACCTTCACTTGCTGTGTTCTGTTCGTTAAAAAAGAGTAGAACCATTTGATCAAGGTGGTGTTTACACTCATGTATTTGAGCTTCTCTAAGAGTATGTGAATTTGCACTGTATTAAAAGCTGAGCTGAAATCAACAAATAAAATTCTAGCATAAGCTTTTGTGTTCTCAAGGTGCTTGGAGATAAAGTGCAAGGTGCAAAGGATTGCATCATCAGTACTGCATTCCTGCTTATACGCAAACTGGTACTCATCTAGCTTTGTCTCGACATCCTTCATGAGCAGTGACACAACACATTTTTCAAAACATTTCATAACAATCGAAGTGAGAGCTACGGGACGGGAATCGTTGTTTACTGTGGCACATCGTTGTTTACTGTGGCACAGGGCTTTTTAGGCACTGGAGTTATAATTGACTTCTTCCACAGAGCTGGAAGTGTGAGTGTTAAGTGACTGTTGGAATATTGGACACATTGGATTGACTCACACACTCTGAAAAAGGAAAATTATTCCAGTTCGAAGGTGCTTTAAACTTAAATGCTCGTCTCCCAACTTCTTTAAAAATTCTAGGGACAACAAAAAAAGGTTGTTGAATGTGTCTGAGTGAATATGATGACGTAAATGGAACTAGATGCTGCTTGAGATAAACAGGATAATCAAAATTAATGCATTTAAAGACAAAAAGCAACCAATGAAAATGTCTCCTCAAGTTAGGGGGAAGCCACTTGAGTCGATCATACATAAAACAACGATGTGTTTGATAAGGACTCCTCAGAACAAATCTACAAATATTATTAAAAGCTACATTTAAAGGCTGTAGATGTGTATCTGCGGTATTCTGATAAATAACATCAGCGTAATCAATAATGGGAAATAATAACTGTTGAACAATATATTTTCTGACTTTAAGTGTGAAACAATTTATTGACCTATATAATGTTCTAAGCTTGAAATTTACTTGATTTCTAATAAAATCAATATGAGGCCAAAAAGAAAATTCTGAATCTATCCAAAGTCCCAAGTATTTAAATTTGTCAACTTTTACAAGAGGAAACCCATCAATAAAGGTAAGGGCCAACTCGTTGGGTGAGCGGTTATAGCTAGAGCAAAACAACATACAACAAGATTTCTGCTTGTTTATAAATGCAATAAAACCTATTAAAAATGTACTTTAATGATTAAAAAGAGCTTTTTTCATCAAAAGCAACACTAAATAATCTCTCGTATCAATAAAAACAGTTTTTCTACAACACATTCATGTTTTATAAGGATTCTAGGTGGTGGGACCACTTTACTGTAAGTCAACACCGTCAGACATTTAGGTCCTGGGTAAGATTTGTATGCGCTTCATTTAGCGGAGAATATCTCAACTGTTATAGACTAATATGACCCCAGTGAACAACGTGGGATGTGTGACAAAATCTCTATCCGGGACGAAAGTCCTGAAAATGACCACAACAGGTTAAACTAGTATCACACTATGTGGTGAATGGGACTTTTTTTCTTCCTTTATAGATATCCTCATACTTTTTTACCAGATTAATCTTCATATTAAGAGAAACACTTTTTGTATTACACTTTGTCTAAAAAATAAAATAAAATATGCAAATGAAGCAATATCTCATTACATGAAAAAAAACATCAGCTGGAGAGGACGCTGGCGCTGTCTGTTCGCCGCTTCTCCAAGCAATTTTTGGGCCAAGTTTGGCCAATTTTATTTTAAAAAGTGATTTTTTGTGAACCTTTAATCTCTTCTTGGTTCCCTGCAAGCTACATCAACAACGAAAAGCAAGCTTATGGACTATCTTTAGTTGTTCCAGTTTTATTGTGGAAGAGCCGTGTAGCTCACTTGCTATTTTGGCGTCCCTAGCAACGGCTAAAAACAACGGTTAAAAACAAGTAGCCGATGTGACATTTTCCTGGTCACTGCTGGCGTTTTTCCGCACTCCCGGCTGGATAGATTTCATGGAGTGGTCTCCATCCTGCGCGGAGTGGATTTTAATGCTCTGCGACCTGTACAGAGTTTAATCTCCAACACTGTGGTATTAAACTTTTTCGGACTGTCAACCAGGCTCGCGTGCTGTGGGACTCTCGGGCCAAACCCAGCGGATTATTAGGAGGACATCTTAATATCCAAAGTGCTATCCCTAAAAATGATAAACTGCAGCATCTCCTGTATGAATCAAATCTGGACATCCTTTGCTTATCAGAGACATGGCTGCACGAAAACTCTCCTGGTGACGTATTAAACGTTCACGTTTACAATATGTTTAGACGAGATAGGGCTGATGGTCGGGGTGGCGGAATATTATTTTATGTCAAAGACAGTATAAATTGTGCACAAATTCACACATCCTGTGTAAATGACTTAGAATGCATTGTTCTCAAATTATTTCTTTCAGCCCAAATGTCATTCACTGTGATTGGAATATATAGACCACCGTCCACAAAAACTGTCTTATGATAAATGTAATGCCCTTTTGAAGGAATGTGATACTAAAAATGAGATAATCTTATTAGGAGATTTTAACATAAACTGGAGTGATAAAACAAAAAGGAAAGAGCTGAAACGTGTTACAAGTAATTTTGAATTCCAACAAGTCATTGAGGGGCCAACGAGGATAACAAGCTCATCAGAGACACTCATTGACTTGGCTTTCACAAATAGACCAGAAAGAATAAAGATATCCTACAATTTGGTCACAGGGCTATCCGACCACAATATGATTCTGATCTTAAGAAAACTCTCAAAAAATAGATCAAATTTAGTAACCTACCCAAAGTTAGATCAGTTTAAAATCCCGAAAAATCAGTTACCTAGTCTGGAAAATGCAATTAAACAAATCAACTGGAATGAACAGCTTGCACATGAAAGTGTTGATGATAATTGTGCTTCTTTCATGGTGAAACTTGAAACAACTATACAGAGTTTTATGAGGAAAATGAAATGTAAACCAGGCAAAAGAAACCATCTACCTTGGATAAATGACATATACGGTCACTAATGAAACAGAGGGATCATAAGGTGGCTCTTAGTAATAAACTGGCTCATGAAAGGCGGTCTTATACCACACTAAGAAACAAGGTTTTAAAAGAACTCAGGCAGACAAAGGCAACATTTTTCATTAATGCTATTCGTGAAGCTAGGGGGAATACCAAAGAAATCTGGCAGAATTTTAAAATATTAACAGGGAAATCAAATGCCATCAGTAAACCAATAGAACTAAACATAGGGGGAAATGTAACAAAGGATTCAAGTCAAGTGGCAGCAGCATTTAATTCTTATTTTATAAACTCAACAACAACTCTGTCTCAGAATTTTTCTGGATCAAATTACTCTGTCACCCCTCTAGATGCAGATGCTCCCATTCTGAGTTTTAGAGGAGTTACCAACTCCAAAGTGAATATGATTATATCCTCTCTTAATGGCTCAAGGGCAAAGGATGTATATGGGATGGACACAGTATTTATTAAAGCTCATAAGGAGACACTCATCCCTCCCATCTCAAATATTGTAAATTGTTCCATAAATGAAGGAGTATTTCCTAGCTCCTGGAAGACTGCTACACTGTCATTAGCAACTACAGACCCATAAGCATTCTTCCAGCCTTATCAAAAATTGCAGAAGAATGGATTTCTGAACAGATCACAGTGCATTTAAATACAGGTTCCTTCCCATTACATCCTATGCAATTTGGGTTTAGAAAACATCATTCTACAGAAACAGCAAATTGTTTTCTTTTGGAAAATATTAGGGCTAAATTGGATAAGGGTGGAGTAGTGGGGGCTGTTTTTCTTGGTTTAAAGAAAGCTTTTGATTTAGTTAATCATGAGGTCTTAATTACGAAGTTATCAAAGTTTAATGTTTCACCTGACGTCATCAAATGGATAAAATCATACCTTACAGAGAGGAAACAATGTGTTCAAGTGGATCATAACATTTCACAAATAGCTGAAGTTGTGTGGGTGTACCCCAATGTTCCATTTTGGGTCCCTTGTTATTCAGTCTATTTATTAATGACCTAACTGAAGTCTGTCCACCTACTGTCACCTGTCAGATGTACGCTGATGATTCCGTCGTATATCTACATGCTAAAAACAAGAAGCAAGCTGCAGAAGAACTATCAGCTGCAATGGTCAATATTTCAAATTGGTTAGCAAACTCCTGTCTGCATCTAAATGTTGAAAAAACTGTATGTATGTTCCTTTCAAAATCTGCAAACAGCGATCCAGATCCAGACGTGACAGTAGAAGGGAGAAGACTCTCAGTGGTCCAAGAAATCAAGTACCTTGGAATAATGATAGATTCTAAGCTCACTTTCAAAACACAAGTTAAAAAATGTCCTAAACAAAATCAAATTCAACTTATCAAATTTCAGATACAAGAGTAATAATTTAACTACAGAGGCCTCATGGTTGTACCTTCATGCTATGATTTTCTCACATATTAATTACTGTCTTACCAGCTGGTCACAGGCAGGACGGACTACATTATGCTCAGTTGAAACACGTTTCAAACAGGCCTTGAAAACGCTAGATAAAAAATCAAATTCATATCACCATTGTAAAATCTTGATAAAATATGATTTGTTAAACTGGGAAAACATGATTAAGTTTGCAGACATTCTACTTGTATATAAAATCTTTCATGGTATGGCTCCCCCTCCGCTAAAGGAATTTGTTAAACAAAATATAAACTCTTCCACCAGAGCATCCACAAGAGGGGATTGTAAAATACCATCTAGAAAAAGTTATTTTGGGCAGTCAGCCTTTTCCTATCGAGCAGCACATACAGTCATATGAAAAAGTTTGGGAACCCCTCTCAGCCGGCATTATAATTGACTCTGCTTTCACACAAAAAATATAAAAGTGGTATGTCTTTAATTTACCAGGAACAGTTAAGTACTGGGATGTTTTCCAAACAAAGATTTTTTGAAAAGCAGTATTTGGTTGTATGAAATAAAATAAAATGTGAAAAACTGGCTGTGCAAAAATATGGGTACCCTTGTGGTTTTGTTGATTTTAATGCCTGTAACAGCATGTAAAACTGATGACTTTAAACACAAAGTTGGTTGGATTATGTTGTTAAGCCTTGAACCTCATATAATTGTCTGTTCAATCATGAGAAAATGTATTTTAGGTGCCTAAATGCAAGTTGCACTTCTCTTTGACTCTCTGCTGAAGTGAGACAGAATGGGATCATCAAAATAGCTCCCAAAAGATCTGAAAAACAAAGATTGTTCATTGTCATGGTTTAGGGGAAGGCTACAAGAAGCTTTCCCAAAGGTTTCAATTGTCAATTTCGACTGTAGGGAACGTTGTCAGGAAATGGAAGGACACAGGCATAGTGGCAGTTAAACCCAGGCATGGCAGACCAAGAAAAAAACAGGAGCGGCATAGGTGGAGGATTGTGAGAATGGTTGCACACAACCCACAGATCACCTCCAAAGACCTGCAAGAACATCTGGCTGCAGGTTGTGTATCGGTACATCGTTCAACAATTCAGCGCAATTTGCACCAAAACATCTGCTTTTTATAAAGACCAAATAACTTAATTTTTGTCTCATCAGTCCAAAGCATTTTCTTCCAATATGAAGCTGGCTTGTCTAAATGAGCTTTTGCATACTCCATGCAACTGTATCTGTGGCGTGGGCGCAGAAAGGGCTTCCTTCTCATCACCCGGCCATACAGATGTTTTGGTGCAAATTGCACTGAATTGTTGAACCATGTACAGATACACAATCTGCAGCCAGATGTTCTTGCAGGTCTTTGGAGGGGATCTTTGGGTTGTGTGCAACCATTCTCACAATCCGCCGCATATGCCGCTCTTGTACTTTTCTTGGTCTGCTAGACCTGGGTTTAACTGCAACTGTGCCTGTGTCCTTCCATTCCCTGACAACGTTCCTTACAGTGGAAATTGACAATTGAAACCTTTGGGAAAGCTTCTTGTAGCCTTCCCCTAAACCATGACAACGAATAATCTTTGTTTTTCAGATCTTTTGGGAGCTGTTTTGATGATCCCATTCTGTCTCACTTCAGCAGAGAGTCAAAGAGAAGTGCAACTTGCATTTAGGCACCTAAAATACATTTTCTCATGATTAAACAGACAATTCTATGAGGTTCAAGGCTTAACAACATAATCCAACCAACTTTGTGTTTAAAATCATCAGTTTTACATGCTGTTACAGGCATTAAAATCAACAAAACCACAAGGGTTCCCATATTTTCGCACAGCCAGTTTTTCACATTTTATTTTATTTCATACAACCAAATACTGCTTTTCAAAAAATCTTTGTTTGGAAAACATCCCAGTACTTAGCTGTTCCTGGTAAATTAAAGACATACCACTTTTATATTTTTTTTGTGAAAGCAGAGTCAATTATAATGCCGGCTGAGAGGGGTTCCCAAACTTTTTCATATGACTGTACTTGGAATACCATACCCACAGAACTAAGGAACATTACATCACTCAAATCCTTCTCAAAATCTATAAAAAACTGGTTACTGACAAATCAAATATGCGTCCATAATCATCTGGGATAGTGTGTTTGTGTTTACTAATTGTGTTTGTGTCTGAGTTTATGCTCCTTGTTTGTGTGCACTTGTTTGTGCTTATGTGTTTTTGTCTGCATTCATGCCACTTGTATGCTCCTTGTCTGTGCTTTTTGTCTTTCTTTAAATGCTTATTTGTTTTAATCGTGCCATATGTTCATGCACTTTTATCTGTCTGTATGCTAGCCTACTTGTTACATATTTTTCACACGTCACCAACCTGTTGTGTGTTGGAAAAATTATTGTATCATTTTACTTATCTGTACTTGTGTCATTTTGTTTTTGTGTTGTATTTTTATTTTCTTAATGTTTCTTTTAAGCTATCTACCTACAGGGACTACAGGTGAAAATTAGCCTGCATGGCTAAATCTGGCACATTTACATGTTGAACTTTGGTGCTCATGTTTATCAATGTGCGTTGTCCCTTCTAAATAAAGAAATCTCTCTCTCTCACACATATGTGTAGCCTACATATAAACCCTTTAGTACAGGGGTGTCCAAACTTTTTTCACTGAGGGCCACATACAGAAAAATCTACGAAGGGCCGGGCCACTTTGCAAAAATAACACATTTATCAGGAAATGTAGCTGCTATGATGTTTAGTTTCATAGCGTCTTCGTAAATTGTAATCCTTCTTCACGGCAACACTTTGCTTGCACATTAAACAGATACATTCCCCCTCTTGTTAAATGCCATTGATAGGCTACACCCAGTATTTTCTACTTTTGCGTCCAATGTCCAGCTGGGTGAAAATAGTAGCCAGCCGAGATCCCGCCCCTCCAAGGGGGGTCGGGGGTTATGCCCCCCCGGGAGATTTTTTTAAGTTTTTAAAGTGAAATGCATGAATCTGGGACTTCCGGTAAGATGGCGGACGAGTGAGACGCTTATTTTTGAGCTCGCCCAGGTCGGTTAAATAAACCCACTCAAATACAATAACTCGACATACAAATGTGTTAAAGCGGGTAATGGGTGGACGCCGAGGCCGTAGAAATACCAAAAACTCGAACAAAACTCAGGAAAACAGTACTTTGGAAGAGGTTGAACCTAACCAAATGGAACACGAGGGTGACGCAGCGGAAAAAATGGACCAAGCTGAAACACTGAGAGAAGGACTTGCTAGCATCGGTAAGGATATAAGAGAGCTCAAGCAACAATTCCACAACGAACTGAAAACATTCAAAGACGAGCTTAAAAGTGAAATTAAAAACGAGATAAAACAAGAAATCGCCTATCTCAGACAAGACATTGACCGCAAGCTCACGGAGAACAATAAGGAAATACAGGAGCAAAAAACGGACATAACCGAAGCACAGACCCGCATAGCGGAGCTGGAAGAATATAACACGGAGGCAAACGACATGCTCGCTAAGGTGGTGAAGCAGACACGCCAAATGCAGGACAAACTAACGGACCTAGAAGCGAGATCATCACGGAGGAACAATGTTAGGATTTTTGGCCTGCCCGAGGACACAGAAGGAGCCTCTGTCGCCGAATACCTGGGCAAGTTGCTAAAGAAGGAGCTGCAGCTACCCGACGGAACCAATCTGCAAATTCAGCGGGCACACAGAGCTCTCACACGAAAACCTAATCCAGGCGGCACGCCGAGATCAATAGTGGTTAATTTCCTTCACTTTGAAACCAAGGAGATGGTCCTACAGAAAGTCTGGGAGAAAAAGGGGTTGGCGACAAAAAAAATTTGACCACGACTATCCCACTGAGATTGTGCAAAAACGAAAAACATATCTGAGTATCAAGAAGACACTGAAGGAGAGGGCCATTCGTTTCCAAAAACCATTCACGAAAATGAGAATACATTGGAATAACGGCGTGAGGACCTACGACAGTGCACGAGAGGCAGCGGAAGATATGACAGCCAGGGGAATATCTGTGGACGTGCCGAGAGATGACGCGGAGCCTGCGGAGGAGTGGAGCCGAGGTGAGCGGGGATGGAAACGAGCAGGACGCCCGAGAACGGTGATGGATGCGGCGGCGCAGCGAGCGAAGGAAAAGTTACAAGGCTACCAGCGGAGAGCCGACAATTAATGCCCCAGACAGAGTGAAAGATAACAGCGCTGTAAGGTAACAAGGACGGCTTCATTTAATTGAATTCATCAACATATGATAACGCTGACATGGCGAGGGAGAGCCATCAAAGTTGGACAGTTCTAGGCTGGGGGTATTGCCGTTTTACGGATATGGCTCCGTGTCTAGGGATGAGCCCTCACAGGAGAGGTTTTCTCATCCACCCACCAACAGGGACTTGGTGGAGAAGAGAGGAATAACCCCCATTTGGAAGTTCAATAGTGTTCACACTGTTCTTATTTCTGTGTATGTTCATGTTCACGTAAGTTTTAGCTGCTTGGGAAAATATGTTCACATGTTACTGAAGCAATATGGTAAGTCATGACTTAAAGGTGATGTCTTTAAATGTAAATGGTCTAAATTCACCTAAAAAGAGAGGATTGGTCTTGACAAAATTGAAAAAAGAAAAACAAAATGTTATATTTTTACAGGAGACCCATCTGTGCCAAACAGAACACGAAAAATTTAAGAAATTTGGCTATAGAAATTCGTACTACAGTACATATAAACAAGGACGTAAAAGAGGAGTTATGATATTAATTCCAAATTCAACTACATTTGTTTCTGAGAAGGTAATTAAGGATGAGGGAAGATATATAATAGTGAAGGGAAAACTAGACAATGAAACGGTAACATTAATAAATGTATATGCTCCTCCGGAGAGCAATAAGCAATTCTTTAAATCACTGTTTAATGTCATAGCAACAGAATCAGAAGGAGTTTTAATTTGTGGGGGGGATTTTAACATAATCATGAACCATTGTCTGGATACAACAAGTTTGAAAGGGAGCAAAAAACAGATGTCAAAATTTGTAAAGCTATCCTTAGAAGAGATGGGAATGATGGATGTATGGAGGAACCTTAACCCTCTTAAAAAGGATTTCACACATTATTCGGCTACGCACAATGTCCATTCAATAATTGATTACTTTTTTATAAATAAAGTTGATGGTTATAGAGTGACCGAGTGTAGGATTGGAGGGGCAGATGTATCAGATCATAATGCCCTATTTCTAAATATACATCTAAATGCCAGGAAAAGACAAACAATCTGGAGACTTAATGTGGGAATGCTGAATAATAAGAGTTTAGTGGAGGAATTAAAAAAAGAAATTAGGCAATATATGGAAGACAATAGTAATGGAGAAGTTGACCCGCACATGGTTTGGGATGCCCTGAAGGCGGTTGTTCGAGGGAAAGTAATAGCTAAAACATCTAAAATAAAAAAAACTTAAAGCAGAGGCGTACCAGAACCACTCTTTAAGATTAAGAGAACTAGAGCAACAATACCAAAAGACAAACAACCCAAATATAAGTAAACAAATTAGGGATACCAAAACTAAGATAAACGATATATTAATGGACGAATATGGAAAAAAGTATATATTTATGAAACAAAATTATTATGAAATTGGCCCAAGAGCAACTAAGCTCCTAGCAAAACGTATACGAAAACAGCAAGCAATTAATACTATACATACAATTAAGGATCCATGCACCAATGAGACGATACACGAGCCGGAAAATATAGAAAGAGTATTTAGGGGATTCTATGAAAAATTATATACACAACCAACTGCTGCAAACGAGGAAGAAATGAGAACCTTCTTAAACGAATTGGATCTACCATCGATCGGCACTTACCAAAACGAAAGATTAACAGCAGACATTACAAGGGAAGAGATTATCCATGCTATACAATCGTTGAAAAACAATAAATCTCCAGGGAGCGATGGTTATCCTGCAGAGTGGTACAAGATTTTCAAGGAAGAACTGCTACCAGCTCTCCAGACTTCCTTTAATTGGACTCTAAAAGAAAACAAAACACCACCAACCTGGGCAGAAGCAATTATATCAGTCATTCCAAAACCAGGAAAGGATAAGGATAGATGTGAAAATTATAGACCGATTTTCAATACTAAATTTAGATTATAAATTATATACGTCAATTATCTCTAAAAGAATAAACACATTCATTACAGAATTAATTGACGAAGATCAAACGGGATTCATATCGGGCCGACAAACCCAAGATAGTATTCGACGAACCCTACAAATAATTGGCAAAGCACGAAGAGAGAAACAAAGTACTGTACTGGTTAGCATTAATGCCGAGAAGGCATTCGACTGTGTGAATTGGAAATTCCTTTATCAGGTGTTGGAACGATTCGGATTTAATACTAAATCAATACAATTGATTAAAACACTTTATCATAAACCCTCTGCTAGAATTAAAATTAATGGAAGTTTGACCAAGGAAATATATTTACAGAGATCAACCAGACAAGGATGCTGTTTGTCACCGACCCTGTTTGCGATTTTTATTGAGCCCTTAGCTCAGGCAATCCGACAAAATAAAGAAATTAAAGGGGTCACAATTAAAGGTATAGAACATAAATTGGGACTTTTTGCTGATGATTTGATTGCTTTCCTCGAACAACCCAACACATCTTTCCCTAATTTGATGAAGCTACTACAATCATATGGCCATCTGTCAGGATATAAAATTAATGTCTCCAAAACCCAGATTTTATCTTTTAATTATACTCCAACAAAAGCGATCCTGGAATTATATGACCTTAAATGGAATCTAAAGTCAATTCAATATTTAGGCGTTACGATCACTAAAAACTCCACAGACCTATATAAAGCAAATTATAACAATTTAGATCAAGAAATAAAAAAAGAAATAACAAGATGGTCTACTCTCCCACTGGATTTAAACTCTAGAATTTAGATAGTTAAACTTAATATATTACCCAGATTTCTCTATCTATTCCAATCTTTACCAATAGAGGTACCCCAAGGTCAATTTACAAATTGGGACAGAATGATTTCCAGATTTGTCTGGGGGGGCAAAAGACCTAGAGTCAGATACAAAACTCTTCAGCTAACAAAAGAGAGAGGTGGTATGGGTCTTCCAAAATTAAGGGAATACTATTATGCTGCTCAATTGAGACCTGTGTACTGCTGGTGTAAGTCAGAATTTAGAGCTAAATGGAAAGACATAGAAAGAGAAGTGAACCAAATTCCAATTCAACATTTGATTGGAGATAATAAACTATACAAGGAACTCAAAAATAAAATGGATCCAATAACAGTGCACACACTAGGTTTGTGGTTTAAAATATTGAAAATACACAAGATTCAGAATGACATACATATATTAAAATGGGTAGCATATGATAGAAATTTCAAACCTGCAATGTATGATCAAGGATTCAAACATTGGTTAACAAAGGGAATAACATCTTGGTGTGTTTTGGTAAAAGATGGGAGGCTGGAGAGTTTTGAAAATATGAGAAGAAAATACGAATTGGGAGCTCATGAATTTTATAGATACCTTCAGCTACGGGACTATTTCAAGAAGGAAATCGAAGCAGATTCTTCCAAGGAGGTGAACAGTGTCATCCAAATTATAATAAAAGCATATCAAGAAAGTAACATAAGAATAATTTCGTTAATGTATAAAGGTTTGAATACTAACGACAAACATTCAACTAAATATGTTAAGATGAAATGGGAAAAAGAACTCGATGTACAAATTTCAGATGAAGACTGGCATGATATGTGGAGGACACATCACTCATCCACCAATTCACGAACTTGGAGGGAATTCTCATGGAAGAATGTGATTCTTTTCTTTACAACACCAAAAATGAAAGGTAAACAGCTACACAAACGTCAGAAATGTTGGCGGGAATGTGGGTCTTATGATGTTGATCATTCACATGTTTTTTGGAATTGTCAGAAAATAACTGTATTTTGGGAAATGGTTTATGAGGTATTAAAGCAAATACTAGGATATGAGGTCCCCAAAAGTAGTTTGGTGCTCTATCTATGTAAATTTCAAAAAGAGAATATTATTATGAGTGATGTATATTTGATCAAAATACTGCTAGTAGCGAGCAAGAAAGCTATCACCAGACATTGGCTGAAAGAAACACCACCAACAAAAAATCAGTGGCTTGCTATTGTTGAAGAGATAGCTGTAATGGAGAAACTGACTCACAAACTGAGACTTCAAGAAGCACAATTCGACTGTAAATGGGAGAAATGGACACTTTACAGGACTCAAAATGAAGACATTGGACTGGAACAGTAACTTATAACTAACTACAACCTCAGGATATAAGAAGGCACTTCCCAGGCAGTTTGTTCTTTTTCCTTGTTTTTTTTTTCCTTTTTTGTTTTTATTTTATTTTTCTTGCCATCACTTAATTGCAGATGTCGATATAATGCTGTTATAACTGGCATGTTACTGTGAAAAAAGTCAATAAAGATCTAAGTGTAAAAAAAAAGAAATGCATGAATCTGGTGCACTTTGAGAGGGAAATTAAGAGGCTAAAGCTGAAGAATTTTGTATGAAAACAAATGGAGACACTGTGTCGGATGAATTAAAAGCTATTGGAGAAGGACACATGGATTTTCCATAATAATATTAATTTAAAATAAAATATTATGCAGGGTCCTCTGGGATGGGCTTGGTGCTCTTTTTCTTTTATGGGACATATTTCTCTGTAATATAATGAGTGCATTTAAATTATTTAAAAATTAAAAGGGCCATATTACATTATATTTTTTAAATGTTCCACGGGCCAATCAATCAGTTTTGACACCCCTGCACTAGTGGGTTAACAAAGAAATGCAAAAATTAATTTTATTTTTAATTTTTTTTCAAAGGGCCATATTACAGTAAAAAGCGGCCCGCGGGCCGTAGTTTGGACACCCCTGCTTTAGTAGAAGTCCTGGATACGATCAGTGGCATTTCTAGGTGTAAAAAACAGGTGGGGCTCACAACAAAGATTGGGGTCTGGGGTCCCCCCCCAAGGAAAGATTTGAGCTTCAAACACACTGTTTCTCGCATTCTAGTGATTTTATAAACACAAAATTAGTTGTTCACATCATTGTGCACTTTCACATTTTAGCCAAAGAAGGAATGGATTGCTGCCTTCATCTTTACTAATATTTAAGTAAAAATTAGACAATAGAAAATTCAATGTGCCGCTACAGTCTTTGGCCTCCGACAGCCAGATACAGAAATGTCAAGGTGGAGTTTTCCTTCATATTGAGGTGATAGCTGACTATTATCGTTTCTCTTGCGTGACATAACCTACACTTGAATGAGGACTGGATCTTCAACGATCAAAAAATTTATATCAATTTCAAATGGATTATGCAAACTGCAAATATTTAATTTTTCTCACGTGGAGCAAAAACTCCCGGTGGCTCCAGCAGCAGCTGTGCGCAGCGTGAACCTCAAACTGCATCTTAACTAACTGGGTCAAACACAGCATCGGACTAACTTGGTAAAGCCTCATTCACGCAGCCTATCCTTAAGGGAACACTTAACACGAGTGGACTCAATGTGAAAAATGTACGTTTGGCTACTTGTCTAATGTCAGCACATCTGGTGAAGCCCTACAATAATAAGTTAATGACAAAAACTAAACTTCATAGTGATAAAATACGGCAAAAACTGACACAGGTCCCAGTTTACTCAGCAGAGTTATGGAATCACTATGACAGCAGCTGATGACGCACAGCTCCACACTGTGTCTCTCATAGGCTACACATCACAGACAATCTGCTGAGGCTACTTCTTAATTTTCTGACGACAAAACAGCTCAATAAATCCTAATAAAAATAAGAGGCTTTATTTAAACGCTTTCCATGCGCAGGTGGTGGTTATATTAACATTGTAGGTATCATGATTGCTCGGGATTGGACCCAAGAGCAGAACAGAAACCCAGGTAGTCAGTTTAGAACAATGTTTATTTAAAGCTGGGATCCGCAACAGACTGGCAGGACACTGGACGGCTGTGCGGCGTAGTGAGCATGGGCAAGTGGAATCCGGAAACCTCAGGCAGGCGAGCAGGAAAGGTGAACGGCGGAGGCAAACTAGCATGGAAGGAGAACGAGAGCTGAGTTAGCAACAAGCACTAACTGGAGACGTGGAAAACAACAAACAGAGAAATCCTGATCTCGGGAAATTTACCGCTCTGGTACGTAGTACACTCTGGCGCCGAATGACTGGAGTCCCGAGGCTTAAGTAGAGAGGGTCTGATTATCAAACGATCCTCAAGAGGAACAGACAGACAAGGGAAAACAGACAACACACACAGAGGAGAAGGAGAGGCTGCCGTGCCGTGAGTCATGACAGTACCCCCCCCCCCCCTCCCCCCTCAATGACCGCCTCCAGGAGGTCTACCGGGCTTGTCTGGGTGTCTGACATAGAACTCCCGGAGGAGCGCGGGGTCCAAGATGAGGCCCCTGGCGATCCAGCTTTTCTCCTCCGGGCCATAACCCTCCCAGTCAACCAAATACTGGCGGCCCCTCTGCGCCGAACGTCCATAACCCGGCTGACCGTGAAGGCAGGGTGACCATCAATGAGACAGGGGAGTGGTGGAGCGACGGTAGGCGGGCATAACTCACTTGAAGAAACTGGCTTAAGCTGGGAGACGTGAAACGTAGGGTGTATCCTGAGGGATTAGGGCATTTTAAGGCGAATGGCAGCAGGATTAATGACACAATCGACCTCGAATGGTCCAATAAATCGGGGAGACAGTTCTTGGATTCTACAGTCTGTCACAAATTATTATGCAAATTGGAATTAAGTGTCATAAACATTTAATTTTTTGTATTTTATTTAAACTCATGGATGGTATTGTGTCTCAGGGTGCTTTGGATCATTTAAATCAATCTCAGACACCTGTGATAATCAGTTTGCTAAGTAAGCCCAATCGATTTTGCCCATATCGGACCCAATACCGATACTGGATCGGACTCATCCCTATTGAGAACCTTTGGAGCATCCTCAGGCAAAACATATATGAGGTTTGGAGGCAGTTCACATCAAAACAGCAGCTATGGGAGGCTAGTCTGGCATCATGCAAAGATATTCAAGCAGAAACTCTCCAAGAACTCACAAGTTCAATGGATGCAAGAATTGTGAAGGTGATATCAAAGAAGGGGTCCTATGTTAACATGTAACTTGGCCTGTTAAGATGTTTTTGATTGAAATAGCTTTTGATTTCACTAAATATGACCTCCTAATGCTGCAAATTCAACAAATGACCATTTTTAGTTGTTTACAACCTATAAAATGTTTTGAAACTCTGTTGTGCATAGTGATTTGGAACAGTGCATTTGGAGTTTTTTATTTTTGAAAAAAATACTTTTATTATTGGGAGGTTTGTTCAATAAAATTCGAATTATACTCTAATGGTTGATGACTTGAAAATTATACTGACAGTGATTTGCATCGACTATTTAGGAAAATCTGGGAAAATCTAATTTGCCTTATAATTTGGAATGCAGTGTACACTAAGAGGAATGTCCTTGGAGTTAAGCCAAACCTTTTTGTCATGACTCACGGCTCGGCAGTCTCTCTTTCTCCTATGTGTGTTTTCCCTCGTCTGTCTTTCCTTTGTTTTGTTGTTCCATGTGTCGGCTTCCCTGTTGGCATGTGGGCGTGGTGGCACTCCAGGGCTGGCTGTTCCAGGTGTGGATCGTTGGGCTAATCAGGGCAGGCTGTTTCCAGGTGTGGATCGTTGGGCTAATCAGGGCTCCCTATTTAAACCTGTGGACTCCAGTCATTCAGCGCCAGAGTCTACTACGTACCAGAGCGGTAACTTACCCGAGATCAGGAATATCTTCTGTTATTGTTTTCTTCATGTCTCCAGTTGGAGTGAGTTCTAACTCTGCTCCTTGTTTTCCTTCCGTGCCAGTTGCCTCCGCTGTTCACTTTTTCTGCTCGCCTGCCTGCGGGTTTCCGGATATCCACTTGCCTCTGATCGCCACGCCATTCAGCCGTCCAGTGTCCTGCCTGCCTGCCTGCCTAATAAACATTGTTCTAAACTGACTACCTGGTATCTGTTCTGCTTTTGGGTCCAACCTCAAGCTATCACAACACTTTTGACCAGGTAAGTACACTGGAGCTGGGATCCGCCGCCGATCTGCCAATCTCTGATTCTGTTCCCTAGTACTCAGGAGAGCCGCTCTGGAATCCCTCCAGATCCTGCGCAGGTTGTGCTGGACCGAAGGCACGGCGATCTCCATCTCCTGAGTGGGGAAGAGAGACAATACGAAATGGAAATCAATTCATATTTTACAGGCATATTTTGAATACGACAGTTTGCATTGGCAAATGTTTTTGTATGCTTTATTAATTCGTGTATCTTCCCTTCAATCCATATTAGTTTTCCATATCAAAATTTGCCTGTAAAACATGAATTGATTTTTATTTTCCATGTCTCCCTTAACACAAGAAAATGGGAAATGAGACAAACAGAGAATGTAAAAAATTAGCATTTTCGTAAGTGAAGTTCCAAATAATCATTTATATTAATCAGCGGCTACTGTGTCCCGCTGCCACAATGACACGAGCTATGTGCGTCCAGCGCCGATTTGGCTCTGACCCATAGACTGTTTTCTGACCCTGGCTATCGGCGTCCTTCAAGTAGGCTAAAGCCTCTTGTCAGTAGTGGAACCGCATGGCAGATCTAGCAGGGAAACCCTGCTGAACCGAACTGTGCTGCTCAGAGGAAACAAGGCTTGATCTAAACATCGACAGAAACCTCAGCGCTGTTGGTCACTAGATCCACATCAACAGCTCATCAGATGAACCATCCAGATCAAAACTGAACAAACCAAATGTTTAATGTTTATAGAGAGGGGAAACATATTTTGAAACTTATATTTTAATGGTGTTATCAGTTTTTTTTCCATACAGACAAAAAGACAGAATAAGTAGACACATACAATACACACACAACCCCCACCCCTCCCTCACACAAACAGACAAGAAATACAAAAAAAAAGGAAAAAAAAAATTAAATAAGCAAATAAGACAAAATGATTAAGAAAATAAGCTATAAATACACACACAAAAAAACTAAACTGGGGCAAACCTCACGTCCACTGCAGGTGGCGCCAAGGGGGCAGACATTTCAAGCCCCGATGTGCTGCAGCACTGGGCCCCATACGGTGAGGAAACTATGAGCGTTGCCTGACAGCTCATATCTCAGCCTCTCAACATGTAAAATGCCCACCAGTTCCCTCAGCCAAGTGTCGAATTGAGGGGCCAAGTCCGATTTCCACAGCTTTAGAATGCATCTCTTAGCAATTACCATGCCATAGACCATGATTGTGCGAGCATTATGGTCCAGCTTTTCCAAGGCAGCGGAATGTCCAAAAAGAGCGGTTTCCGGATCAGGAGTTAAAGAAACATTTAAGACATTAGAATACCATTGAAATACAAGACACCAAAAGTTGTAAAGATTTGGACATTCCCAAAAGTGGTGAGCAAGTGTACCCTCGGCGATCTTACACCTGTTACATAAAGGTGAAAGATTTGGTAAAAAGTTATGCAGTTTAACCTTAGAATAGTGCAATCTAAGTGTGACCTTAAATTGAATTAACTGAAGCCTCGAGTTTATAGAGCAGGATTTTATGCTTTTTAGAGCTCCCTCCCAGACATCGTCAGCTATTCCAATGTTTAAGTCTTTTTCCCAGGCTTGCTTTATTTTTAAAGTGTATTTGTCCTGCCGGTCTAAAAATATTCCCACAAAAGATGAAATCAGGTTTTTAGCTTCTGGTGAGCCTAGCAAAGTTTTGGACAATGAATCATCTGCGGGCAGGGACTCAGAGGATGGTATATTCTGTCTGACATAATTCCTTAACTGTAGATACCTGAAGAATTGAGCTTTTGACAGTGAAAACTTTGATATTAGCTGATCAAATGAAGCAAAGTGACCATTTATATAAAGGTCCTCAACTGTTACTATTCCCTTCCGGCTCCAATCTCTGAATGCTGAATCTGTGAACGATAGGGGGAAGGCACGGTTATGCCAGATTGGGGCATGTATGGTCTTGTTTGGTAGGTCACAGGCCTTCCTAATTTGGTTCCAAATTCTCTGACCGTTGGACAAGGTAAAGTGGTCTCCTCTAAAGGAGGCAGGCGGTCTGGGAGAAGAGAAAAGGAGGGCAGTAAGAGTAGTTTTTGGGGCCAGGCTTTTTTCAATGGCCAACCAGGGGGGCAGTTTAGTTCTAACGTCTTTTTCATATGTAAATTGCCAATACACCATGACTCTAGCATTGGCAGCCCAGTAATAATGTAAAAAACGCGGTAACCCCAGTCCGCCATGCTCCCTGGATTTCTGAAGGTGGGCTTTTGAGATCCTATGTGCTTTATATCCCCAAATGAAAGGCATTACAATAGAATCAATTGACTTAAAGTATGATTTAGGAATATAAATTGGCACATTCTGAAATAGATACAGAAATCTCGGCAGGGAAACCATCTTTACTGCGTTCACACGGCCAATAAGGGAGATCGGTAATGTTCTCCATTTCTTTTTTTTTTTTTTTTTTTAAAGATATTTTTTGGGCATTTTTATGCTTTATTTGATAGTGCAGAGAGACAGAGGTGAAATGGGGCAGAGAGGGGAGTGACATGCAGAGAACGACCGCGGGTGGGAATCGAACCCCGGGAGGGGGACGCCTTACCAACTGAGCTAAAGGCGCCCCCTTTTTAGATATTTTTTTGGCATTTTTATGCTTTATTGATAGTGCAGAGACAGAGTTGAAATGGGGCAGAGAGGGGAGTGACATGCAGAGAACGACCGCGGGCTGGAATCGAACCCGGGTCTGCTGCTGGCCGAGGCCCATGGGGGGGACGCCCTACCAACTGAGCTAAGGGCGCCCCCTTGTTCTCCATTTCTCTATGTTCTCCTTTAGTTTGTTCAATCTTTCCGTAAAATTTAACTTAAAAAGTGTCTTTGGGTTTTTAGATAATTTAATGCCCGGGTATTTTATACTGACCAGATTTGTTTTAAACTGCGTATTGGCAAGGAATGTTGGGTCCAGATCTGCTGTTAAAGACAAGAGTTCACTTTTTTGCCAGTTTATGGTGTAGCCCGAGACGTCGCCAACAGAATTAATTAGCTGGAGTAGGTGGGGGATGGAATTCTCGGGGTCGCTACAAAGAGGGCGATGTCATCTGTGTACAGAGAAATCTTTGGTCCATCCCACCTAGTGATATTTGCTTTAAGTGCGTGCCCTCTTATGCTAATAGCCAGGGGTTCGATGGCCAACGCAAAGAGGAGCGGCGAGAGGGGACAACCCTGGCGCGTGCCCCTCTGAAGGGCAAAGGGTGTGGATCTTTCCTGGTTTGTTAGAATGGAGGCGATGGAAGGGGGCGCCCTTAGCTCAGTTGGTCGGGCGTCCCCCCATGGGGCTCGGCCAGCAGCAGACCCGGGTTCGATTCCAGCCCGCGGTCGTTCTCTGCATGTCACTCCCCTCTCTGCCCCATTTCAACTCTGTCTCTACACTATCAATAAAGCATAAAAATGCCAAAAAAATATCTTTAAGAATGGAGGCGGTGGGATGGGCATATATTAAGCGCACCCATGAAATAAAAGGGGCCCCAAGACCGAACTCCTCCAGCACCTTGAGCAAGTACCTCCACTCAACCTGGTCGAAAGCCTTTTCCGCGTCCAGACACAAAACAGCTTGTTTGGAAGAGCTGTCGAATTTGTTATACATAATATTTAGGACTCTCCTAGCATTAAAAAATTAAAACCTATTGGGGATAAACCCGGTCTGATCTGTGTGAATAATGGATTCTATAAAGACCCTTCATATGAAATGATATAACCTCTCATGACCACTTTAAAAGTTTCCCACAAGGTGGAGTCAGAGACATCCGAGGTATCGTTGGTCTCTAAATATTCAGTGATTTTTCCCGACATGTATTTACAAAAAATTGTGTCGTTGAGCAGTGAAGGGCGTAGACGCCAATTAGCTCGCTGTTTGGATCTCCCAAAGTCAAGAATAATGGCCGCTGGGGCATGATCCGAGATCAGGATGTTGTGATATTTGGTGTCTATTACATTGGGTATGAGTATTGAGTCTAATAAAAAATAATCAGTACGAGAATACGAATTGTGCATTTTGGAAAAAAAGGAGTAGTCTCTGTCTGTGGGGTGCTGTATTCTCCAGATGTCAACTAAATTAGTAGTTGAAATCAAGTTTTTCAGAACTGTAGATGAGTTAGAGGGGTAGCTTGTTTTCTTTGATCAATCAATCAATCAATCAATTTATTATTTAAAGTGCAAAATCACCATGGTACACGGTCCCAATACACTTTCCAATAAAAACAAGTGCAGTTAAAACAATCAAAACCACCAAAAAAAAAAACAGTTAACAAAACATCAGTTAAAACACCAGAGAAAGGATAAAACAGTTAAGAAAATAAAAACCAATAAAAAATAAAAATATAAAACAATAGTAAAGACCAGGGGAAATGCTAAAAGATAGTTTAATCAAAGTATAGGGTAAAAAGGTGTGTTTTAAGACGTGATTTAAAAAGTGAGATGGAGGAGGTACTTCTGATGTCAAGTGGGAGGGCATTCCATAAAAGAGGAGCGCGGTAAGAGAAAGCCCTCCCACCAGCTGATTTTTTATTGATGGGTGGAATGACTAGGAGGTTTGAGCCAAGGGAGCGAAGAGGACGGGACGGAGTGTAGGGAGTGAGTAAATGGGAAAGATAAAGTGGCGCAAGACCATTCACGGCTTTAAAAGTTAAAAGAAGAACTTTAAAATCCGTTCTTGCCTGAATGGGCAGCCAGTGTAATGAAGCTAAAACAGGAGTTATATGATAAAATTTACTTGTTTTAGTTAAAAGTCTAGCAGCTGAATTCTGGACAATTTGAAGGCTCCTGGTGGTGGAAAAGGGGAGGCCAGAAAAGAGAATGTTACAGTAATCCAGTCGAGAGGACACAAGGGCATGGAGAACCACCTCAGCGCTACGCAGGGACAGAGAAGGGCGGATTTTAGAAATATTCCGAAGGTGAAAATAAGCTGTCTTAGTGATTTCTTTTATGTGAGACTGGAAAGTCAAAGTTGGGTCAAAGGTAACACCAAGGTTTTTGATCAGAGGACTCTCAGAAATAAAACAACCATCAATGTTCATACGAAGACCTTCAGATAAGTATTTATAATTATTGGGCTTGATCACCAGGAGATCAGTCTTAGCGGTATTAATCATAAGAAAGTTGTGACTCATCCAGCTCTTGATTCGGACTACACATGATTCAAGATTTTGAATTTGAGAGGGGTCATTTGGCTGCAGTGGAATGTAAAGTTGTGTGTCATCGGCATAGAAATGGAACTGGATGCCGTATTCAGCAATGATCCTACCCAGAGGAAGCATGTAGATACAAAAGAGCAGAGGGCCCAAGACAGACCCCTGGGGCACACCAGAGACAACTGCAGAACATTCAGATAAAGAGTCATTAAAACTAACACATTGGGTTCTGTTAGATAAATAGGACTGGAACCATGAGAGTGCCAACCCGTGAACACCCACACAATGCTCCAGTCGATGTAGAAGAATACAGTGATCTACAGTATCGAATGCCGAACTTAAATCAAGAAGGAGTAGAAGAGAAGCAGATCCAGAGTCGGCGGTAATGAGAAGGTCATTAACTACTCTAGTTAGGGCAGTCTCAGTAGAATGACGGGAGCGGAAACCAGATTGAAAGCTGTCGAAGAGATTGTTGGCAGAAAGGAAATGATGCCCATATGCCAATCAAGGATTACATTGTGGTCCCCTGCAGCGATCACATTTGTGCCCGAAAGGTCAGGTTATAACATATCAAAGGTTTTACGGAAAAAGGCAGCGTCATCAATATTTGGGCCATAAATGTTAAGAAGTGTTACATGAACAGAGAAAAGGTACCCAGTTACTATAAGGAAACAACCATTCGGGTCACTTACTGTAGAGATATGTTTGAAATCTATGTCGGAGCCCCGGGTGACTCGCAGCCGAGCGGGATAGATGAATCCGGTATTAAAGCCAGCATCTCCCAGCCTTCTCCTCGCGTCCTCGAAGAGCCGGCGACACCTCATTATCTCCGCAGGGAGGTCCGGGAAGATATGGATCCTTTTCCCATTGTAGCTCAGCGGATATTTTTGTTGTGACAGCCGCATTATCTGTTCTTTCAGCCGGTAGCTGTGGATCTTAGCTATCATGACTCTGGGATGTGCTGGGTCGTTAGCTGGATGTGATCCAAGTCTGTGAGCTCGGTCCACCTCTATTGGCTCCGGGAAGTTTTCTGCCCCCAGTAGATCCTTAATAAAGCTGGCGAAAAATTTCGTGGGGCGACCACCTTCAACTTTTTCTGGTAGCCCGACCACTTTTATGTTTTGGTGTCTAGAGCGCGCCTCGATGTCGGTTACTTTGTCCTGGAGAAGCTTGTTAGCATTCTCTAGCCTTAGCCCCTGTTATTCTAGGAGGGTTAGCCGGGTGTCGTGGTCACTGCTAGCTTCTTCCACCGTAGCCATCCGCTGACCGTGTTCAGACAGAGTAGCCTGCGTGATTTGAAGAGACGCCTCCAGGGCTTGAAATCTATCGTCCATCTTCTTCTTTTTTTTTTTTTAACTTTTTTTTCTTTACGGGATGCAGGACAAGACAGGTGAAAGACATAACATTAGGTGAGGGACATGACAATTTAAGTGTTCACATTTAAAGCTCCCATATTATACACTTTTCGGTACTATTATACACCATATTATATGGTCTTAGTGGTCACTAATACATTTTTCTTTAATTGTTTGCTGAAAAAAACTTTCAGATAATTTATTGTACTATGCTGAAGTTCAGCTAATCTCACAATGGCCTATTTTTCAAAAAGAGCTGCAGCTCCCCTCGTAAATATACAATCTTTGCGCTGCCCCCGCCCCCTGTCCGGAAGCGAAGCCAGATACGCCTCGCCCTCTGTCTGTCAGGGCCGTGGACCAATAAGAAATAGGGGTGTGGGCTGCACAGTGGAAGCTTCTGGCTTTCCAGTTTGTG
Organism: Ammodytes marinus; assembly: GCF_949987685.1. Lineage (NCBI taxonomy): Eukaryota > Metazoa > Chordata > Actinopteri > Uranoscopiformes > Ammodytidae > Ammodytes > Ammodytes marinus. The sequence continues at coordinate 1,829,928 of NC_137232.1, forward strand.
AGGTCAGAAAAGGGGAAAATTCTGACTGGAGTATATTGGGTGGGGGAGGGGTGGTGGTTTCAGAAAGGGGGATTGTGAGAAAAGGAGAGTGTTATTTTTTTAAATATTTTGGCAGTCTCTAGGCACACTGTGGACCTATGGATATGTTAGAACACATTTAAAAAGTGCATTTAGCATAATATGTGACCTTTAAGACAGAACGGACAAGACAAAAACAAGCAGGAGGTCATTGCATATTTTTACATTGTTGTTGACAGGCTGTGTGTGTGTGTGTGTGTGTGTGTGTGTGTGTGTGTGTGTGTGTGTGTGTGTATATATATATACATACATACATACATATAAACAACAAAATAATAAATTAAAAATAAAAGATAAATCAGTACTAAGAAATTAATAATCAACATAATAAGAATGTAATGATAAGAATGGCATTTTCAGTTGTTTAAATAGTATTAGTTTCCATTATGGTATTTTAGACTTTTGATCCACAGTTTTGAATGTTGTCATAAGGTAATTAGATAATTGGGAGAGAAAAAAAAAGCTTTGCAAAAACAAGCATAGTAAATGATATGAGCAGTTATAAGGGAGACCGTGTTGAAAAATGGCTATCGTTATCCATATTGACAATACTGATAAACAAAAATGATAGAAATAAGAGTCGTAATCATAGATAAATAAGAGCAGAAAAACAAAAAACTAAAAGTTATCTTGTGTTGTTATTGTGTAAAGGGGAAAGGGAGAGAGAAAGGGAATGTACTGGGTTGATATGTATTTTGTATTGAAGATGTTATTAGTGGTCGGGCGTGTAGTTAGTGAAGACAGAAGAGAAAATATCTAAATATATATGTGTATATATATAAATAAAAAAGAAAATATTAAATAATTAATAATAGTAGAAATATTACTTGAGACAAAAATAAATAAATATAGAGTAAATAGTCGACTCTCTAGCCTTCAATTCAGTCCTGCAGAAGACGAGGAGGGCGAGGAGATAGAGCACAAACAACAGTTATTTATTTTATTCAAAATTGTTATTAACATTATTGTTTTCACTCAATTACATTTTTTTATTTTATTTATTTTTCTTCTAAATTTTAATCAATTCTATCAAGCTGTATGAGCTCAGGGAAGTTCCTGTCCTAGCCGCCTTCAAACCCTGGGGAGAAGACTTGCTGCTCCAGGTTGCACCCAGTCACCAATCAGAACAGCCCCCAGACCCTTTAGGAGGAGGCCTGTCCAGGGGAGGAGGATACAGCTTGTATTTAATTTTGGTGAAATTGTGACATTGTGGTTATTTGCTCCCTCTCCCCACCCTCTCCCCATCTTACCTGGAAATTTAAAAGTATTGAAAGCAAGAGATCGATAAAGATAAATAAACGGCAATAATGTATTATTTTTAACAGGAGAATGAGGAAGAAAATAACTTCAGATATAACTAAACACATGGAAAAACGGCTGATAAAATAAATAAAAGTAAAAATGTGTGTGTGGGGGTGTGTGTGTTAGGGTTGGATGGAGTTTGGCTTAAGCAACTAGAAATCCTGTAGTAGTTGCTACAGAGAGGTAATGACAGAAAGTATTGTTTGTTTCTGTGTTGGTGTTGATAAATTATAAAAATTGATATGCTATTATGAATATATTTAAGTAAAACCACAGAATTGGTGTTACTCGTTATCAGAGAGAAAATAAATAATAAAAAAGAAAGAAAAATAAATAAATTAAAATGCTTATTTGGTCTCTCAAGGATATCTACTATGCAGGAACATACACACGTTCATGTACACAAATCGTCCATCGTCTTGCTCAAGTCACCTATAGCTTTGAGAATGACGGCCACGCTAGGGGCACCGTCCGCCATTGTTAGCTCTGATGCCTCGCCATTAGCCCCCTCCTCAGCCGGCGGGGGTAATGGGCTTTTCGGCTTTTTACGGGGCATTTTGTTTCGTTGCCGGTAGTAAAGTATAAAGCAGCACTCATAGTGGGAATTGTGCAATACATTTTCTTTTTTTATGTAATATTACACTACATCGGAGAGGAGCGCAAGTGAAACACGTCTATTCCATCGCATGCGCTCTAGCCGTCGGGAAACATATTTTGGCTGAAAAGATAGCTCTACCCCCGATAGGAAGTGAGTCCCCGCGGCTGACTATGCTGACTGTCTGTCCTACCATCAAGTGCTTTATTTTACAAATAGCTCACTTCAGATAATAGCCAGACAAGGTTCTTCTTTCCTCTACAAATATGGACTCACACACACACACACACACACACACACACACACACACACACACACACACACACACACACACACACACACACACACACACACACACACACACACACACACACACACACACACACTCACACCATGCAACGGCTTCGGCCGGTTCTGTGTTTCTGTCATTGTGATACTTTAAGGTTTTAAGATTCAACTGTGTCGAGCCTGCTGTCTCTCCTCAATCTCTTTTTCTCAAATGGGCCTTGTGAGGGAATTTTCAGTCTTTAGTTATAATATTAATGGTAAAGATTAATAGTTCATTTATGTCTTTATCTCTAGGTCAGCCTTGGAGCCTGTTAGGAGACACTTAGGTCAGCTGTATAGATAAAGTCTCATCTCCTTAGACTCCAGAATGTTATGGTTCACTGTGTTCAGCTCTGAACCAAAACATTGGTACGCTTGGTGCCCGAGCCGGGGAGGTGTTAGAGATAGCACCAGGTTAATACACAGCTCTCAGGAAGGGTCTGTCAGAATTGAAGTGCAAGTCATCCGAGTTGCAGTCTGGTTCTCCTTGGCCAAGCCTGTAATAAATATTGTTTCACAATTCATCAAAGTCTCCTGAAATATTTTTCTACCTGTGTTGACCTCCAACCCTACCTTGAAAGAACTTCCTTTACAGGCCTAACAGGCCTAATCAGCAATCGATGGTTTCATTTGCAGCCCACACAGAGGCGCACATGTAGGCACGTAGTGGTGTTGCACATTTACGCACGGGGGTTCCTGGTGCGATGTGGAGGTCCGCTGATCAGCATCGCTGATTAATGGTAAAAAAATCGTAATCATAATTGAATTAGATGATTATGGGTATCCATGGTAGTCTGGGACCCAAGGCAATTGCCTACCCCTGTCTAATGGCTAAGTTCCAGATTTCTCTAAACCTATATATTGTTAAATCAAAAACAATAAACAACAAACAGGCACGCACGGCCGATTTCAAATAAGTTCCTCCCTTTCTTTCTTTCTCTCTCACTCACTCACTCACACACACACACACGGGACGTATATGAAATGTCACGACGGTGACTTCAGGTTTGCCCGTAGCCTACTGTAGTTTGGTCTAAATGATTAAACATCGCATCCATCGACTTAACGGACCCGTCCCTCACACCGAGGGCCGAAAAAACGTAAGGCAACAAGTCAAACCTTCGCCGATTCAAACTACCGGTACTACTTCTATTCAACTTAAAAATAAAAGACAGCATTCATCATTATGTAGGACTACAGCATAACTGATGGCAACTCCACTCCATAAACTTTATCTTAATAGATAAAGTACCAGTAACATATGCCCCATGGACCTGTCCAGCATCAGAATGTAACCATTTATCCACATTGCAGAGCTTAGGTTTGTCCGTCAGTAACAATGAAAACACAACTGCTAATTGAATATAAAATGCAGAATGGATTGCACTCGGTATAAATTCATCCAACTTTATTATTAAATAAACCCCAAAAAAGTTTCTGACTCACCAATCTGACTCCCTGGCTGTAGAAAGAAGCAAGACGATAGTAATCCAGGCTAACTGACAGCACAGCTAGCTAGCATCCTTCCGTTCATGTAGGCTACCTGTCCGTTTGAAATGCTCGAACATTGTTTGTCCCTGTTGCTGCTGTACACCGTCCAAGGCTGGCGCAGGCCTTTCTCTTGCTATTCATTCTGTTCCTTTTCAAATTATAATCCAATTTGTTAAAATTCCTCCAGTCTGAAATATCTGCGGGCACGGCACGGCAGCTGCAATGTTGACTTAAAAATCCGCGGGGGTAATGCGACGTGAATGAGCATAGCCAACGTAATGACGTTGGCCTAAGCTGCGTAAATGTCTAGTAATATCTCGATTTTAATTGGTCCATGAATGATATGTAATGTAAAGGCTTATGTGGCATACCATTTACGTAAAAAAGGCACAAAGAATTATGCTTATTTGCGTACATGTTAAATAATACAGAATCAAGTGCGCATGCGCGAAAACTTTTTTTTCTTGCCGTCCACAATGAATAGGCGCAAAGGCACTGATTCTTTGCCGTACACAATGAATGGGAAACAGCAAAGGCACAATATTTTTTTGGCGTAACTTACTAACTGCCACGTTTCGAATCAAAACGTCTACACTTTTTTAAAGTAATCGCGGATTACATGTAAAGATCGAAATAATTAACAGTAATAATACAAATATAAGTTTATTAAATAAAAAAAATATTTTATTTTATTTTATTTTTTTGCACACGGCGCCAGGGTAGGCAGTCTGACCGCACGTCACTGAACATCGTCAGTATCCATGTGCCGCGACACAAGCTGCTGTTAGTGTCCGCTACATTTACAGTCATTAGTGGGCATAGAGGATGGTAATCCCTACAGTTTACACTTCACAACGGGACACTTAAAGCCACTCGCCGTTGTCTCTCTGCTGCTGATTGAAATGCATCAGTCTTCTCTGGTGTGCAAACTAGCGGAGACTTCGGAGCATGTTCACTGTTTTGTCGTTGGTATCGCGCGCGCACAGAGAGAGAGAGAGAGACCTTGACGCTGTGTTTTAATACGGCTGGACGCACTCCATGTCCGGCTTAAAAAGTGGGGGGGACAAAATGAGTCTTGACGAAAAGTGGGGGGTACATGTACCCCCCATCCCCCCGTAATCGACGTCTATGATTGTGAAGGATTTTCACCTGCTCCGCCATTGGAGGCGCATACACATTCACCCATCTGTCGCTCTGCACATGCACCGTCAGTGAAACGGGTGCTGGTTTGTAGCGTTCTCTCTTCTGATTGGTTATCAGTAGTGGGATCCCCGAAAAGTTTATTTGCCAATTGAATGCAGTGCGGGTTTCTGAGAGATTGGCTTTATGAAACGTGCACACTATATAAGTGATCAATGTATAAATAAAGAGCGATTTAACACTTATATTAACATAAATAAAACGCTTACTTCACCTTTAACACCCAGTCCATTTGACCTGCTAAAAAAATACTTTTTATCTGACTGAAATCAATTTTAATCCCCGGTAGCAGGATTGGAAATAATATTAATCTCAAAAGGAATCTAGTTGTAGTCTTGCAGTATGAGACCCCCTGTCTTTTCAAAATCTCATTTTGTGACTGAAAACTCAGAGAACTAATGACTAATTGTCTTCAGGTGTGAGTTGATTGTCTTTAGATGTGAGAGGGTGTCAGTCTTCAGTCTTTCCAAAGTATTTTAAAAGTCCTCTAGTGTAACCCAGCATAGTTGTAGCAGACACGCAAGCACGCAGAACTCGGCATAACACCCTCACACTGCTGCAGACTGTAGCTCCACCGTGAGTCCAGCAGGGGGCGCCAGTGTACCGCCTCTGGCCGTCCCTCCCTCTCCCCTGTGCTGGACAGGGAGCAGCCCGCTTTGATCACGTTAGCTAAACGCCAGTCTGCGGCTTCTGTTCCCTGCGAACCGAGCTGCACCCATTATCCAGCGGCGCACCGTCTGCTGTTACTGGAGAACAGTGAGTATTTATTCTACTTAGAACTATACGCGCAATGGAGGGGAACACTTTGTTTGAGGACAGCATCGTAGGGACAGACAGGCAGCCCGGGCTGACTTGGTCGTTTCCCCAGGATCCCAACGTGTTGTTCCAGGATTTGCTTTACCAAAAATGAGGGCAGATATCAAACGTTAGGGCTGTGGCTTTTGCCAGTTAGCTAGCTCTATTGCTCAATGAAAAGTTAAATTATCTTCACTAATGAATTGCTGTTGGAGCTTTCCCATTGCCGTGGGACAAAAATCTTTGTTATGATATAACGTTACTCCCACCTACGAAACAGAAGCTCAGCTAGCTAATGTAGCCGTAAAGCTACACCAATTTTAGCTTTGTCATGCTTTTTGTCCCTGAGTCCACATTGAAAGCGGAGAGCGGCTAATAATAATGTTGCTTTGTGTACAGAAGTGTGTCAGGTGTTAGCACTATTTCAAAGCTCAGCAGACAAACAGAAGAGAGCTTATGAGCACTGAGCAGGCACTTGTCGGTTCCTTAGCGGTTAATAGTCTCTCAGCCTTTGCTGTTGACTGGAGACGGAACGTGACGCTAATGATGATACTACAAAGGTGTCCATTCACTGTGGCCTGCTTCTAGTTCAAGATAACAGCGTATGACTGGGAACCACTTTTTTGCTCTTCTGCTAAATATTTTTGTAAATAGTCCTCTGGCCAGCCCTATATTTTCAACTATTTTGACTAGTTGAGGCACACTGTATTGTTTCCACTACCAGAGGTCTGTGCTTTTTACTAGCGTGTGTGTGTGTGTGTGTGTGTGTGTGTGTGTGTGGTATACTATGCAAATCGTTTCAATATGTGACCATTTATTAATCACTGCTGCAAAGCTTAGCTGCTCCCCTGACACAAATTAGACTTTGATAAGGGCCGAGTGACATTTGTAGCAGTAAGTAGTACCGCATCATATCCCTGAAAGGATCCTCCATGTCCCAACATACCTTTGCCATAATTAAAGAGGGAGGCAGTTGTTTGTTTGGGCTGTCACTGTGTCACTCAGCTGCTAATGAGAAGCAGACTGAAGGCTGTGTATGGGCCTGTGGCAGGAAGAGTCCCTGATTTTTGAGGGTTTGGAGAGAGACCCCTTTAAAAAGGATGGCAAGAATGTGTTTTGGTAGTGCCAGTAGTGCTCCGTAATTTAGAGTGTTGGAGGTTTTCAGTGATGTTCGTCTAATAATTTGGTCTGAACTGGGCTTTACGTCATACACATGTGGACGCTTCCAAACATCCCTGAAACTCAGGCAAACGTTATCTCGAGATCATTCTCGGCTTCCGTACCCAGGTTTTTTCCTGTGTTGATCAGGACGGAGTCCCACTTCTGACAGCTGTGGCCATCGTAGGCTAACTGAAATGTCAGATCAGGGAGGAACCTATAAGTAGTAGTAGAACACAGTTGGGTTTGCGGCACAGTCACACTTCATGACATGACATAATGGAATAATAATAATTAGGGCTGTCAAGCGATTAAAAAAATTAATCTAATTAATTACAGGCTCTGTGATTAATTAATCTAAATTAATCGCATACTTATATGACACTTTTATACCTGTTTGTAAACAGCTGTATAGCCTACTACAGTTTGTTTCTCTGTCTCTCTCTCTCTCTCTCTCTCTCTCTCGCGCGCGCGCTCGCTCTCCGTCTCTCGTAACTTCTGTCTCCTCCCCTCAGCCATCTTTATACATGAACTAGCGCCGAATTTTCTCAAAAAAACAAGCAGACAAAATTACGACTTTCCATCTCCCACAACAGACAGCGCTGCAATGCCACCATTTCGTAGCCTACTCATAGGCAAAAATATTGACACACACACACACACACACACACACACACACACACACACACACACACACACACACACACACACACGGGGCGGGTGCTAGACAGCTAGCAAACAAAATTGGAGGAAGATTGAGAGATATGGCCTACTACTGTTTTGAACCTAGCCTACATTGTTGCACCCACTAAATAAATAATGCACGGAGACTGCGGAGAATTAAGTAAGATGTCTTCCTACCTTCATGCATCCCATAAACCATCCATAGAGCCCTCGAGTCGGCCCCTTTCCCTTGCTTCTCTCTTTACCTTTCTCCCTTTAACCCACGCGCCCGGCGAGCTACAGGTGCAGCTCCGCACCACTTTTGCACCGGGTCAAAGGGCATTATAGAAGTGCGATTAATCTGCGTTAATTTTTTTAATCGCGTTAATTTTTCTGTGATTAATTAATCGAAATTAACGCGTTAATTTGACAGCCCTAATAATAATGGATTGAATTTATATAGCGCTTTTCAAGGCACTCAAAGACGCTTTACAGGGTTCCAGGTTCCATTCATTCACACACAGTCATACTGGTGGTAAACTACCATAGTAGCCACAGCTTCCCTGGGGCAGACTGACGGAAGCGTGGCTGCCATTCAGCGCCTACGGCCCCTCCGACCACCACCTCAAACATACAGCAGTCATACACATTCACATGAGGCAAGGTGGGTGAAGTGTCTTGCCCAAGGACACAACAACCATGACACAGGTGGCAGAGCGGGGATCGAACCGCCAACCCTTGGATCATTGGCCAACCCGCTTAACCACCTGAGCCACGGTCGCCGACATCAGATACAAACAGATAGTCCATACATCAGACACCGACAGACATAACATGAAGAACATACATTACACACTACAATACACTATACACCTTTGGACATGACCAGGCCAGCTGGACATCTAGCTTATTTTGACTGATTTAAGGCTTTTATGGCTTGTGGTACAAAAGAGAATTTGGATCTGTTATTGGTCATAAGGGGTAGGCAGAAACGACGACCAGATAGCAGTAGTTTTTATTGATCAATCCACTAGGTAATACTTCAATCAAGGGCTCACACAGGCAAATATTGCATCTCTCTGTTAGATGTACGATCAGTGCTTGTCATATAACGGCCTCCACACACATCCTACCTCTACTGCGCGTCTACCTCGCGTCTGCGTCTGACTTTTTGTCACTGACCGTGTAATCAACCTAGAGCGGCCGCACATCCAACCTCAGATGCACTGCTGATGCGCGTCGGAGGCACGTCTGCAGCGACGCTCCCCTTTACCTCAGGAGGCTCGCCTATTTTTTTTCTGAGAGCCGTGCGTCTCTCTCGGGTCTCTCTGCTTTAACTGATAGAGAAATACTCTGCTGAGAGTCATATTGACTTCATACCAGCAGATTTCGCTGTAGTTTCACCATTTCCTGGTGTGTCCCTTTTAGGGCTGTCAAGCTATTAAAAAAAATAATTACAGGCTCTGTGATTAATTAATCTAAATTCATCGCATACTTTTATGACACTTTTATACCTGTTTATTAACGGCTGTATAGCCGATCGTCGTACTCATAGGCAAAAATATTGACACACACACGGGGCGGGAGACGAGACAGCTAGCAAACAAAATGACACACGGAGGAAGATTGAGAGATACTGTTTTGAACCTATTGTTGCACTAAATCAATAATGCACAGACACTGCGGAGAATAAAGTAAGATGTCTTCCTACCTTCATGCTTATTTGCCCGAAGCATCCCATAAACCGTCCATAGAGCCCTCGGCCCCTCTCCCCTGCTTCTCTCTTTACTTTTCTCCCTTTCACCCGTGCGGGCTGTGTATGCAAGCTACAGGTGCAGCTCGGTGCAGCTGCGCACCACTTTTGCACCGGGTCAAAGGGCATTATAGAAGTGCGATTAATCTGCATTAATTTTTTTAATCGCGTTAATTTTTCTGTGATTAATTAATCGAAATTAACGCGTTAATATGACAGCCCTAGTCCCTTTCAAAATAAAACTCCCAACAAGGAAAATGTGGCAAAAAAAAAAAAGGCAATGGGGCGCACGGATTACTGTCCAGACTCAATATTAGACTCAATATAAATCATATGCATCATAAATGACACGAAAGAACTTCATTTTTAATGGGAATTATCTATGAAAACTCTATGTAGAAAGATAGGGCTTTGCTGCAGCAGCAGCAGCAAAGCCCATGTGTGTCTGAGAAAAGTCAGAGAGACGCAGCAGTAAGGTAAGGCGACGCGCTCCAGAGGTAGACGCAGGATGTGTGCAGAGGCCGTAAGGAGAAGGCTAGCCTGCAGGGTTCAACATAACTTTTTTTTCCTACTGGCCCGCCGGGCCAGTGGATCCGAGTTTTACTGGCCCCTTGTATATTTTCACTGGCCCTGCACACACTTTTTTTTTCTTCATAATTTAGTGTCAATAATTATAATACCTGTATTAGAAAAATAAAGAAAGATAACCAGATCTAAAGGGAATATCTATACTGTAACAGTATAGATATTCCCTTTAGATTTGGTTATTTTTCTTTTAGTTAATTATATGAAATGTTGATATTGCTCATACACATAATATAAAACCAGGCAAACATATTGAATTAGAAGCCTACAACTGAAAGTATGTTGAAAGAGTCGGCCAGTATTTTAAAGTCCAGTAGTTTGATGGTTGTTTTTATTCTTGAATTTGGGCAGTTTAATGAATAGTTCACCTGCAGAAGTCATGTTCAAACATAAAAAAAAAATAAGAGATGAAGGTCTGATCATTCTTTGTGTTGTGGTAGGCTGTTTTTATTACTTTCTCTATATGCATTAGGGATGTGAATGTGTCGACCGAATGACCGGTTTTCCACTTGCGCTCAAGTTGACTTTAAAAATAGAATAGAAATCCGAAAATCAGTGGGTTATGCCGTTTTTTTAATGGGAGATTTCACCGTGTATGTGAGTTCACGTCTGGTCGTGAGCGCGCTGCAGGAGTGTCACTTCTCCATGAAGTGTCACCTTCACATATTACATTTTTAAACTATTGATAAAAAACAATGCAGTGCAAAATATGCAGCACAAGTTAAACGCTCGTCTAAGACTATGACGTTAAATCACCTTAGAAACACACAATGCCTTCGTCCAATCACAGCAGCGTTTCACCGTGAGATCTCGCCAGCGAGTGAGCCGCCGCGCAGATGAACTGTGGTTTGTGGCTAAAATAATAACCGGGGATATTCTCCCCGTTAGCGATTTCAATGGGAAAGACTTCCGCGATCTGATTGAATGTCTCGAGCCTGAAAACACAGTGCCAAACTGCGCGACTATAGGAACTGTAGAGTGAGCGGAGTCCCTCCGTTCGTTTCTGTCTACAACCGACACAATCACCGGAGACGCATTCACAGCGTTTAAATAACGCCTCTCATTTGTACCATTGGGGCTTGGATGCAAATACTGTAACATTACGGCGGCAGATAAAGGAAAAGCGCAGTTATCATTTTCTGCACCTCAACCTCTGCTGTGGGAAGAAAGAAAGGGGGCAGAGTAAGTCGATTGATTTGTCGACTCGCAGGCGGACGGTAGGCAGCTCTGCCAACGGAGCGAGAGTGCAACCCCTTGTTGCTCCGCCTGTCAAAACGCCCACGCATCGGTTGTCCACTGGCCTTTCATTAAAAAATATATTTTATATTAGGTTTATTATATTGAGTCTTAAATAAACACTGCTTTCATTACGACTCTGAACGCGCATTTCAATTAACCATGATGTAGTCTACAAAAAGATACTGAACTGTGATTGGCCAGTCACTGGCCCGGGCGGGACAGTGACTGGCCAATCAACTTGCCCTGCATATGATTTTACTGGCCCCGGGCCATCGGGCTATACGTTATGTCGAACCCTGGCCTGGCTGCAGCTTTACAGCCGACGGCATAGTAATCCTACTGAGGTTGTTAACGTTGCTGTCGCCCTCTCAAGATATGACTGGACCTCGGTCCCCCTGTCTCCAGTAACACGCAGTCCGGCTAATCTTCTCCTCTCGTGCATCATTCTATAGCCATGAAGCCTTCCCAGGCCCCTTAACAACCTCAGAAGTGACACTCCTGATAAACATGGGAAGAGACCTAGGTATGGAAGACGAGAACGAGATGAATAACTCGTGATCCCGAGATGATGTAAAAGTAATGAGTTGAAAAGCAGCTCTGTTATCCCGTCATCTCCAGATATATAACTCTAGATCACAGGAAAACGCACTGTAAATAAATATATGGGCTACGACGTTCTCGGCTTCCGTATGAATCCAGGGTGGCTGTCTGCTTGAAAGACACATTGTTCTTGCTTGATCTCAGTCTTGAGTTTTTATTGATGTTTAATTTCTTATTTATTATTGTGCTGTATAAATAAACTTGCCTTGCATTGCCTTGTGAAATAAAGTGTACAGAATATTCAATAGACAGATGCTAGAACAGGAAAAAGTAATATGCTTGCCACTTCTTTCATTAGTTATTACCACTTTAACAGTAACAATACAATGCCAGGGCAATAGATTGATACGATAACATCTACTGTAATTGCAACTTATTCAATATCCCATTAATGTATCAGAAATTCAATAAGAGTAATGTAAATATTTAAAATGGTGAAAGCAAAGCCCATCAGTGCTAAGTGCCACAGGCGAGGTCTTAACACCGTTAACAGGGCTTGTTTTGGCAACAACAAAAACAACCTGAACATACTAATTTTCACTTATATCAAATAGATAAAAGCAGCAAAAACCTCAGGTCTGTGAAGCTGAAACTAAATTATATATTACAAGTCTCGCCTAATGCATACATGGTGAGGAAATATAACAATAATATTAGACTCATTTAGTTTTCTCCTATTTTTGCATGAATGTATTTGAGTCACTAGTTTAGCCAAAACAGACTTTCTTGTCTGGTAAACAAGTTTCTCAGCAATATTGAAATAAGTTAGATGAATAAGTAAGATATTGCAATCTGCATTAGTTTTACTACCATAGGTGATTTTACCCATAATGCTCAGCCCTAAATTGATAAATGACTTGATTGATCACCAAAGTTGCTGCTGATGAATTACGTTTGGATTGACCAGTAAATTGAATAATAGTATCACTAGAAGGATTAAGTATATATGTGGGATTTGCTTTACGATATATATTCTAAATGGATCTAAATGTTTTAACTTAAGATAGCATTATAATCATAATAATCATGACAATTTTCGAAACCCGATCTGACTTTTCTCATAAACAACCTTTTTTTGGTGCTAGTTTATTACAGTATTAACATTGTACAGTACATTTGATAATGAAATAAGAAAAATATGGATACGGGGAAAATAGATCCACCATCTCTAAAATTTTATCATCTATTAATCGCATCATGAGCCCATATCAGATACATTCTATTCATCATGATTCCATACTACAAATTCCATTACATCCCGTTAGGGCTGGGCGATATGACGATATCATATCGTGGACGATATGAAAGTGTCTACCGGGAGAGATTTGGCCATACCGTTTATATCGCGGAGAAAAAAAGTTCATGTGACGGGAGCATAGATGGAGCGGGAGGCAGCTGTCCCTCCGAGTCCCTATAGTTACACTGCAGTTACACCGCCGCGCCACACAGGGGCTCTGCAGCAGAGTTCTGGGCTGCAATACAGCTTCTCTACCCGCAACAGAAGAAGCCTCATCTGTCGCTCTAGCTGCTGTCTAGCTCTGGTGCGCCATGACTACAGTTAACAAACCAACTCCGTGTCACGGTGGCAGAGCAGCTGGTTTTAACGGTCAAAAATGTCATCGGGCAAAGGAAACTTGCTTGCTGCTTCAGCGTGCTGTTGCCGTGACGCAGAGTTGGCTTCTTTTAAGCCGCAAGCTACATGGGTTAGCTCTCGTGAGCTAGCTGGCTAATAATGACATCTTTAGCCTACTCGGGGCTTCACCCCCGTGCTGTTATTGTTGGAGACAGCCAGCAAGGCTGGTTTTATATAACTTTAAAACATGTCAAACTTGAAAATATTATTTGTGTTGAAGCTGGAGTTAAAGTATTACCAGACATTTGCTCACCAGTTAATTTTGACAGCTTTTTTAAATGAAGTCTTTCATTATTTTGATATAGGCTACTATCAATTGGAAAATGTAGGCTCTTTGGTTGATGCTGTCATTTTTATTTTGCACTGACTGACTAAAGCCAGACTGGTGTGGTATTTTGCACCAGTTTTTCTTTTGTATGGAAATTTAAGTTCTAAGCAAAAGATGAAAATAATCTAATGTGATTAAAGTTCAGTACGGTTATTGTAATCCATTGAATTCTAAGGAAAAATACTATACCGTGATATATATCCATATCGTGATATAAAATTACCTATATCGTGATATAAGATTTGGTCCATATCGCCCAGCCCTACATCCCACAAATTCATCAATATATCTTGTGAAATGGTCCTCGTAACATTGTTACTACTGTGAATTCTCGTGTGTTCAAAGCCCCAGAATGGTATGTGATTGAAACAATGTACATTATTATCATTATTATTATTATTAGATTTGTTTGTTTTGTTTTTATTATTATTTATCTATATAGTTGCGAGTTTGACCCTCCCTGTCTCTCTCCATAGGGGATTGGTCCCTGTTGGTCTGACCAGAAGCTCCTGCCTAGTGAAGTGGCCCTGCACCTTTAGACACAGTGTAGCTGCCATGTTTAACCTGATGAAGAAAGACAAGGAGAGGGAAGGCAGCAGGAAGGACAAGAAGGATAAGAAGGAGCGCATGTCTGCTGCCGAGCTGCGCAGCTTGGAGGAGATGAGCATGAGACGGGGCTTCTTCAACCTCAAGAGAGAGGCCAAGCGCGACTCCAGCAAGAAACTGGAGATCTCTAACCCCATCCCCATCAAAGTGGCCAGCTCCAACGAGCTCACCCTCACCGACATTGAGTCAGATGGCCTGAGCAACCGCAGCAGTATGGTCCTGGAGGACCAGCTGAGTGCTGCCAGCTCCACCGATGACCTGAAGGGAGAGGGGGGGCCGGACAGGGACCGCGGCTCGGTGCGAGACCGCGTGGCTCACTTTGGTTCTCTGGCCAAGCAGAACTCCACACAGATGATGAAACGCTTCTCCTTCTCCCAGCGCAGCAAAGAGGAGAGTCCTTCAGAGGGCTCCACACCATCAGGACACAACTCTGCTGCTCCGTCCCCACAGGTGGAGAGCAAGGTGTTTGACATACTGCGCAAGCACAGCCTGAAGCAGCAGCCTGGATCTCCAGCCACTAAGAAGGTGTGCATCCCTCAGGTGGTGGACAAGAGCTTCCCTGCAGTGCTGCAGCTCCCTGCTGTGGTGGCCCCCAGTGCACCAGAGACTCGTGCTCTGGAGCTCCAGCGCCGCAACACCGGAGACTTTGGCTTTTCTTTGAGGCGCACGACCATGCTGGACCGCAGTCCAGACGGGGGAGTGTACAGGCGTGTGGTCCACTTTGCAGAGCCCGGCGCGGGCACCAAGGACCTGGCCCTGGGGCTGGTGCCCGGAGACAGGCTGGTAGAGATCAACGCACGCAATGTGGAGAACAAGAGCCGTGACGAGATCGTGGAGATGATCCGCCAGTCAGGAGACACGGTGAGGCTGAAGGTGCAGCCCATCCTGGAGCTCAGTGAGCTGAGCCGCTGCTGGCTGAGGAACACAGAGGGCCAGCGCAGGGACTCCTCACAGGTAACTCCTCTCTATCTACAGTGCATACGGAAAGTATTCACAGCGCTTCCCTTTTTCCACATTTCGTTATTTTATAGCCTGGAAAAATGCTGGATTAAATGTATTTATTTTCCTAAAAATTCTACATACACTCACCGGCCACTTTATTAGGTACAGCGGTTCAATTTCTTGTTAACACATATAACTTATCAGCCAATCACATGGCAGAAACTCAATGCATTTAGGCATGTAGACCTGAACTTATTAACTTATTGAAGTTAAAACCGAGCAACAGAATGGGGAAGAAAGGGGGTTTAAGTGACTTGGAACATAGCAATGTTGAGGGTGCCAGGAGGGCTGGTCTGAGTATTTCAGAAACTGCTGATCTACTGGGATGTTCACTCTAAACCATCTCTAGGGTTTACAGAGAATGGCCCGAAAAAGAAAAAATACCCAGTGGGCGGCATTTGTGTGGACGTAAAATGCCTTGTTGAAGTCAGAGGTCAGTGGAGGATGGCCATACTGGTTCAAGATGATAGAAAGGCAACAGTAACTCAAATAACCACTCGTTACAACCAGGGTATGCAGAATACCATCTCCGAACGCAAAACACGACCAACCTTGAAGCAGATGGGCTACAGCAGCAGAAGACCCCACTGGGTGCCACTCCTGTCAGCTAAAAACAGGAAACTGAGGCTACAATTCTCAAAGGATCACCAATATTGGACAATAGCACATTGAAAAGTCATGCCTGGTCTGATGAGTCTCAATTTCAGTTGCGACATTCAGATGGCAGGTTCAGAATGTGGCGTAAACAACATGAAAGTATGGATCCATCCTGCCGTGCACCATCAACCATGCCATGTTCAAAGTCACCTAAACCCCCTTTCTTCCCCATTCTGATGCTTGGTTTGACTTCAGTACATTGTCTTGACCACGTCTACATGCCTAAATGCATTAAATTGCTGCCATGTGATTGGCTGATTAGCTTTGTTTTTATAAGCCATTGAACAGGTGTACCTAATAAAATGGCCGGTGAGTGTATATTACCCCATAAAATGAAAACTTAAAAAAAGTTTGAGAAAATGAAAATACAATATGTACATAAGTATTCACAGCCTTTGCTCAGTACTTTGTTGTGGCACCTTTGGAAGCTATTACAGCCTCAAGTCTTTGGGAATATGAAGCCACAAGCTTGGCACACCTATCCTTTGCCAGTTTCACCCATTCCTCATTACAGAACCTCTCAAGCTCCATCAGGTTGGATGGGGAGCGTCAGTGCACAGCCATTTTCAGATCCCTCCGGAGATGTTCAATGGGATTCAAGTCTGGGTTCTGCCTGGGCCACTCTAGGACATTCACAGAGTTGTCCTGAAGCCACTCCCTCCATACCTTGGCTGTGTGCTTAGGGTCGTTGTCCTGTTGAAAGATGAATCGTCGTCCCAGTCTGAGGTCAATCCTGACTAGTCCTGCCGCTGAAAAACATCCCCACACAGGGCTCAACGCTAAGATTTTTTTTTCACTTGTCCGACCGGGCAATTCTACTTGCCCAAAGTTAATTTTTATTGGCCCCTATACAATTTTTTTTTATTAGTGGTGTTCAAAAAATGGTTATATTTGCTCTTTATTTACAATGTATAGACACATCATGGACAGTGTTATAGATGAGTTTAAGGTCAAAGTGAAAGTGGAGGACTTTAGTCAAATATTATTTGAGTTGGAACATTTGCAATTTTTTTGTTTCTAAACCGACAATAACTGCGAATGGGACATGTTTTATGCAAACAAAAATTACGTAAATAACCTTAACTGCACTCTGACCCTATTCTTTTACAGCAATTCTGTAAAACTTTTTCTCTTCAAGACATTTTTTAGGCCTATAACAATCTATTTTTAAAGTTTTTTGATTTTATTGTACAAAATCAGCCTGTTTTGAACACTTTTCCAGTAGTCTACTTTCAGGCTTCCACTGCCTCCTGGTAGCCTATGTGAAGTCAGACACCTAGACATTTTTGAGATAAACATGCAGGCTGTAAAGATGTTCCTCTGCTAACTGTTGCTGATGTTTGTGTTGACCTGCACATTAACTGGTAGTAGGCTTCTAGCAACAGAGCTAACGTTAGCATCCTCGTTACTACTTAATTCACGTTGGGTGCATTTAAAAAAACGCGGATATTTTTGCTGTTTTTCAGTTTAGAGGGACGGCCAGCTCTAGGAAGAGTCCCGGTGGTTCCAACTTTCTTCCATTTATGGATGATGGAGGCCACTGTGCTCATTGGGACCTTTTAAAGCAGCTGAAATGTTTCTGTGCCCTGAGACAATCCTGTCTTGGAGTTCTACAGACAATTCTTTCAACTTCATGATTGTTTTGTGGTCTGACATGCACTGTTAACTGTGGGACAGGTGTGTGCCTTTCCAAATCATGTCCAATCAACTGAATTTACCACAGGTGAGTCCAATTAAGCTGTACAAACATCTCAAGGATGATCAGTGAAAACAGAATGGACCTGAGCTCAAACCTGAGTTTGATCGCAAAGGCTGTGAATACTTATAAGTGATGTCTTTGTTTTTTTTATTTTTAATACATTTGCAAAAATCTCAAACTACCTTTTTTTTAAGTTGTCATTATGGGGTATTATGTGTAGAATTTTGAGGAAAACAAATACATTTATTCCAGCGTTAATCCAGGCTGTAACATAACAAAATGTGTGAAACATGAAGCGCTGTGAATACCTTCCGTATGCACTGTATACATTCTGTGCTCAAAGCTTGGTGGTCTCTCTTTCAATCTTATATCTTTCAGTGTTTCCTTCCAATTGTTCAAGTGTCCAGTGTGTGAAACCTTTGCAGATTGTGTGCAGCAGATCGCACAACAATGTCCCAGATATCATTGGTTTCCAGTGTTTGGGTTTTGTCCTGACAAGCTGTCTCTAAGAACTCATATCTCAGTGTCCAATGCCAACGTGTCCTGCTAACCATGTGTATCTTTTACTGGTTTGAAAATAAGGCATCAAAGAATAACATGACTTTAAGTGTTCTATTCCTGCCTGGCTTTTACAAAGCATTCGTTACACTTTTGATTTTTTGCTTTCTTAAGTACAGCTAATCTTCCCACTCTGGTATTTCTAGGCGCAGAAAAACAGGTAGATGGACACACGCTTACATTTTACTGTTCACATCAGCACAACACTGGTCATATACTGTATCATACTCACTCCTGAGCTGCTCTCACTCTCTCTTCTCAAAAATACTGTTTTCACTCTGCTCTTTTTGACTGTGATGCTACTGTCGATGTCAACACAACTCATCATATTCTGCACAGAGTGGGGGTTTGGATTGTTGGTCTGACTAAACAAGTAATTTTGTCCCTGTGGTAATCCATCAACCAATCACAATTTTCCGATTGATTCATGGATTAATCAATTCTTAAGTAACCTAGATTGTCAGTTCGTTTTTCTTTTGACGGTATTGGAACAGTCCATTTGTGTTGGGTGTGTGCTGATACCCTGCACTAACAGTAGAGTGTGTGTCCTCTGGTAGGGTCGCCTTGGCAGCACCAGAGGGTTTTGTTTGTTTGCCTCCATTGGCTTTGGTTCAAGGGTCCTTGTGACACAGTCAGAATGAAAGGGAGTCCTGGTCTCCCTCTGCTTTGGGAGGGTAGGGAGGGACTGTGTTGAGCCCTGCATGTTGTCTCTTTCCTCGTGGAAGCATTAATTGGCTGTTGAAGCTCTTTGTCCACTGTGGTTGTGTGTTGGTGTGATGCCTGGATAACACTCACCTTGTGTCATGGGAATTGATTTCCATGGTGGATTCAGGAAGTGTACACCGGAGGGTGCTTTGTTTAAAGATCTCCTATTATACTACTTCTCTGGTCTTAATTTCTCATTAATGACTCCTATAGAGCAACCTGACACGAATCGCAGCACAAAAAACTATGTAGATTTTCGGGAAGCTCTTCCTCTCATCTGGGCGCTTTCAGCATTCTCTGTCAACACTAGGCTTCGTCCTTCTCCGCCCCTCGCCCCCCTCCTGCCAACCCCACTCCGTTGTGATTGGTTACCTTCCGGAACACATTCAGCAGCGCACGGGCAGATTCGACCAGGCAGGTGGGCCCCGGAGCGTGCCTGAGCACGTTGCAGCATTACCATACATGGAAAATATGGATTTATCTACGTAGATCAGGGGTTTTCAAAGTGTGAGAGAGTGAGCCCCCCCTCAGAACAAATTTCAGCGGAGCCCCCCCCCCCCAAAAAAAAAATGTTTAGTTTATGTACGTTTCCTAAGAAGTTGAGATTTTTGGTTCAAAATTTTGAAAAAAATTATCTTGAAATAATAGCCCCTTTTACACAGCCGGTGAAAGCCGGGAATATGCCGGTCCTTCACCCTGCTGTATAAATGGTACCGTTGCGGGGGATGAGAGGCGCGACAGATTGTTCCGGGAATTTTACTACCTCGGAGGGTAGTAAAATTGCAGACACAATCTGTTCCGCCTCTCTGTAAATGCGTCTGCTTGTTGTTGCGGAACAGGGGCGAGTTTGACGTTCCATAGCCTAGGTTCTAAACATGCGACCATGTTAGCAGTTGAAGGAAGTGTGTTTAACATTAACCACGGCGGCCTGATGTCCCGTAAAAATCACCAAATAAAAGGAACGGCGTATAATCTAGCTGGTCATAAAGTCCGCTGCTCAATCCAAACCCCCACGCTTAATTTTCCAGAGTTTATGAGTGTATTTCTGCCCGGGGAAAGTTGTACAATGAAGTGGGAAAGCTATTGCTATGCCGGATCGCCGCCGCTATTATTATCCTGAAGTCTGAGCGTATATCCACACTTTATTTCTGTCTACAGTAACGAGACTTCACACACTGTGTGTGTGTTACCAGGCCATTGCTTAAATAAGACATTGTTTCTTTGCAGTTTTTGCCTGTTTACATAAAGGTTGATGATGATGATGTCAGGCATGCAAACTCGTCACCTTTCGGCGAAATTCGCCGCTTTGGAAATTAAATTTGCCATCTATGTGAGTCGTGGAGATCCGTTGAGAAAATATTTTGGGAGGGGAGGGGGGTGGGGGGGTCTGATGGCCAGCTGTGTGTGTGTGTGTGTGTGTGTGTGTGTGTGTGTGTGTGTGTGTGTGTGTGTGTGTGTGTGTGTGTGTGTGTGTGTGTGTGTGTGTGTGTGTGTGTGTGTGTGTGTGTGTGTGTGTGTGTGTGTGTGTGTGTGTGTGTGTGTGTGTGTGTGTGTGTGTGTGTGGTGTGGAGCACGGACCTATTAAGAAAGTGGAGTGACCATAGTGACTAACTATGATTGACGGATGTTAGAGCTGCAACGTCACAATTAAACTGGATTAAAAAAAACAGGCATTTATACCTAGAACCGCCACACTGGGTCAATTTGACCCGCACAGGAAAATGAAATATTTTCGAGCAGGTTGCTAGGCAACAGCATTGTTTGGGGTCCGCGATCTGACAACTGTAGCCTACGTAAGCTACAGTCATTCATAAACACTTACAATAAATTAGAGATGAAGATAAATACCTAAAAACATTAGAGTTACTAAGTGAAATGAGTGATACGAGTCTGATAGCGAGAGATCAGAACTGAGCGCTGTCTTCCATACACTGCAGCTCGCAGCTCAACTGACAGACAGCTGAGTGCTGTCTGTGAGCCGGACAGAGAGCGGCGGAGGGATCCTCCGCCTCAAAACACGTCTACGTGGGGAAAAATTAATGAATAATCAATTAGAGCTTAACTAAAAATAAGTTTGCCATGTTACTGTTTATTGTATTTAGGATTTTAGCTCATTTGGACGCTGTTTTGACCTTCTGTTTTCATTACTATAGGCTACTTGCGATATTATAGGCCTATCTACTTTCAGTTTCATTACTGAGTCGCCACGAAACGTGATTTGTGTTCTTAAAGATACTTAGATTATAAAACAAGAGGTCCAAAACACAGATGATTATTAAACAAACTAATTTATGACTTTATACCACACTAGAAATGCACGGGTCAATTTGACCCGCCTGGCAGTTCTAGGTATAAATAGAATGCTGGCGGTTCTAGTGTTAACCAGCTGAAGTGATTGAGCATTCTGTGAGTCCATTTAAAGCTAGAGTTACTGCAGGCAGACAGACAGGATGCACTGTCTATTCTTTGAGCTGTGAGCAGTATGGGCAGGATATTCTAAAAACAACCCTCTGGGATGTCTTAGGAAAGGAGGAGACATGTTCACTCACTCAATCAACAAACAGGACAACCACTTAAAGCCACTACGAGTAACATTTAAATATCTTTTAAACAGCCTCAATTTTCCTCTGATAATCATAAATTACCTTTAACAGCAAACGAGACCAGTAGTGCAAATAAAGATGTTTTGTTTATATATATATATACCGTACTTTCCGCACTATAAGGCGCACCGGAGTATAAGCCGCAGCAGCTACATTTAATGATTTGTACATATATAAGCCGCACTGGACTATAAGCCGCAGCAGCTAAATTTAATGATTTGTACATCTATAAGCCGCACTGGACTATAAACCGCAGGTGTTTTAATGTTTGATTACCATATGTAAGAGTTTGTGCACAGAGGGGATTGTCGGGAAAGAGATGGCTGCTTGAGATGCTCCCATTTATTAACATTTCAACAAACAAGCTGCATATTTGCATAACGTATTAAAGTGTTACCATTTAGTGCAATAGTAGCTACAGAACATATACTGTGCTGTGTAAACTGTACTTAAAACTTTTCAACGTTCAAACTTAAACGGTGCGCTCCCAGCGCACATAGGCCTACCGGCAGTGATCTAGGCTACAGCAGTGGTTTAAACCACTGATCTAGGCCTACATTATAGCCTACAGAGAAACGAAGCAGAAGAACTCTTGTCCAGCTATGCCGTGATCTTAATATAAAAACACAAACTAAAAAACTTTTTTTTTCACATATTCATCCGCGCCCCACAGTTTGAAAACCACTGGCCTACAGTAATAACATAACAAAAAACAAAGCTTACAGTGCTTGACGAGGCAACATCAATGGCTAAATTAAATGTGTTTCTTTTAAAGTGCAAAATAAAGTGCCTGTAACAAGACAGTAAGCGCGTAAGCCTAAAGTTGCAGCAACACGGCTGCTTAAAATATATCCCTACGGTAATCAGCCTACCAGAAAAGTCATTAATCCTAGTCTTCATCTTTTAGGCTAAGGTGCAGTACACGGCTCTAACCAGAAAAGTCAAGTCATTCATCCTCATCTCCTTCTTCTTCCTGCGTACTAAAACCACCAAAGTCCTCATCTTCAGTGTCGGAAACGAACAGGCTCAGGATGGCTTCGTCAACCACTCTCCTCTCTCCTTCGTTGTCGCTCTCAAAACCAACAAACTCCTCTTCGTCACTGTCGGAATCGAACAGCCTCTGAAGGGCCTCAGCTGAGCCTGTGGCGGCGTCCTCCTCTTCATCATGCAGCAGTCCAGCCTTTTGGAACCCGTTGGTGATCGTGGATGTTTTGACACTCCTCCACGCTATCAGGATCCACTTGCAAACTTCAGCGAAAGTTGCTTTTCGCATGCGACCAGTTTTGGTGAATGATTTATCGCCGCTAGTCATACACGCCTCCCACTGAACGCGTAGTGCCACTTTGAACACTTTGACACTGATGTCGAGTGGCTGCAGATGCTTCGTTGTGCCCCCAGGAATCACAGCTGGAATCGAGTTTAAGCTCTTGATGGCTGCTTTAACAGAATCTGTAATATGTGCCCTCATGCTGTCCAAAACGAGCAAAGCTTTTTTTTTGTGAAAGAATCCTCCAGGGCGCATGAGGTAGCACTCATTCAGCCACTCCTTCATTACGCTTTCCATCATCCACCCTTTCTTGTTGACTTTTAAGATGATGCCGTTCGGGATCTGTTCTTTTGGCATTGTAATCCGTTTAAAAATCACCATTGGCGGAAGCTTTAATCCGGATGCTGTGCAGCCAAGAACACAAGTGAAATTCGTTCTCTCGTGGCCAGTGGTTCTCAACGTGAAAAACGATTCACCTTTCTTGTTAACAGTCCTAGTGAGAGGCAGGTCAAATGTCAAAGGCACTTCATCCATATTTATGATCTGGTCCGGTCTGATGGAATATTCCTCTATCTTTCTTTGAGTGAATTCGCCAAAGTTTGTTATTTTTTCCTGGTAGTCGGGAGAGAGTTGCTGACACACAGTCGTCCGCACCCTGATGGACAGTCCCTTTCGTTTCTTGAATCTGAAACACCAGGATGGTCCTCCTCTAAAATTTTAAATTTTCATTTCGGTGGCGACTGTTTTAGCTTTCAGTCGAATCTGCACGGTGGAAACACCTCGGCCGTCTGCTCGCTGTGTGTTCAACCAATCTTCAAGAACATCTTCAAGTTCGGGCCATCTGCTTTTATTACCTCTGAAAGCTTTTTTAGACTTTTTGCATTGAGACAGTTCTTCCCGCTGGCGTCTCCAACGTCTCACCATTGACTCATTGATGGCAAGACTACGTGCAGCAGCTCTATTTCCTTCTTTTACAGCCAGATTGATTGCCTTTAACTTAAAAGCTGCATCATATGCACTTCTACGCAGTGGCGGCTCCTGACAATAATCTCAGGGGGGGCAATTGTTGCCATGATGGGAAATATGACCCAAAATTAACCTAAATCAGATAGCATATGACAATGTCATATTGCATTTAACTGTTTGTTTTTCCTGTTCATCTGGCATAACCACTCTGGCAACATTAGACAAGCATTGCACTGTACAGTATTTTTGGAAATTAAGTTAGTTAATTTCTTGAATAAAATTATTTTAGCTCTAAAATGATTTAATTATCCGGCTGTGGCCATCACAGATAACTTGTCATCTACCAGTGTGCTCCTCAGATAGGCTTCCTTTAAAAGTTAGGAGACAAAAATGGATGCTGGCATAGCATGTGCAACATTAACAGTGCTAATCATCACATTGGTTTGGGTTACTACTGTCTACAGCACTTGGTAGGCGGGTTTATGTCGGACGGTGAAAGCAGCTGTCAGCTAAACGACGATCAACAGCTGATCGCCGTTCAATAGCCGATCAGCTGTTGAACGGCGCTGGCTCGTATATGCAGATTGATGTTTAATGTTTGTTTTACCTTTTCTGAGAGATGATGCATAGGGGTGACACCCAAAGTTATCCATGCGGTCTCTGTGCTGCCATCAGGATGGATAAAAAGCCAGTATACAGTCCATATCATCATGCAGCGGCAGCAGGACAGAGCGTTAGCGCATTAGCATCCTGCTAGCCTCGTTAGCCGTTCAAACGAGCCCCGTGAAAATCCGCGTTTATAAGATCCCCCAATCCATCTTGGTAGATACTTGCTTGATGGTTACATTTTGTCTGGGAAAGACCTAGTCCGAGTCCGATCAAGTAAGTAGCTTGCCAGCCTAGCCTGAGTTGATATAAAGTTGTGTTGGTCTTGAATATGACCGCTCTGGGCTGCATACTGGACATGTGACAGTATCAGTCACTGTAATTGGTTTATTGTTTACTGTACGTATGACGACAACACGTTAGGGCGAGCACCCCCGGAACCCATAGAGATTGCATTGCGAGGCTTGCAGTTTGAAAAAAAAAAGTTTTACATTGATGTCTATGGGAGCGCTGGGGGCGATTTTCAACCAGCCCGACATCGCCCCAGAGTGACGGTACAGAGCACAGACGCTGATTGTACAATGATATTCAGACTTAGATGCAGGTAAAAACTGTATTGAAATCATAAATTATGATTATTAATACAAAAAAAAACAAAAAAAACATCATTATTATTCATTATTATATTTTTGTTTTTTGCTGATATGGCTCAAGGAGGGCGGCGCCCTATCGCCCTCTATGGGCGAGCCGCCACTGCTTCTACGTTTGTTTTCCATAATAACTTCCCTTGCGCAAACTCGTTCTGTCTCTCTTACCACCTGTCTTACTCTTTTCCGGCCTCCAGCTTTCCCAGCTGGAGCCCACCACTTAAAGGTGGGCGCGGACAGGTCATAGAGCCCATAGAGTTAAAGTTGAAAAAAAAAAAAAAAAGTTGAGGTTACAGTTAGAAAAAGTCACGGCTTATAGTCCGAAAAGTACGGTATATTTATATTTAAAGATATTTTTTGGGAATTTTTATGCTTTATTGATAGTGTAGAGAGACGGAGGTAAAATGGGGCAGAGAGGGGAGTGACATGCAGAGAACGACCGGTGGCGGGAATCGAACCCGGGTCTGCTGCTGGGCCCGGCCCGGGGGGGGGGGGGACGCCCTACCAACTGAGCTAAGGGCGCCCCCACGTTTTTATATAGTTTTTATTACTGCATTTGGTCTGGTCGCACACCCAGTCCGATTTTCGGTTTGCGCATGCAGGCAGGCCCACTGTCTCTTTTTAAACCTAAAAAACATAATAGTATAATATTGATAAAGATTTAAAATTAAATTAAAACTGCGAGCAGTGATGACCGGGCCCTCGCACCTCCGTGCTGGACGCCGTCCTGGCCGGCCTCGGCGCTCCGGGCGACCGCGTGAGAGAACAGTCGCAGTCTCCTCCTCTTCGGAGCACGCACAGTAATACCTGTCACCGGAAGTGTGGAAGTTGCCGCGACGCGCTTGATACGGATGCGAGGAAGTCCTCAGGCCTGGGCTCTTACCAGGCAGGTGAAGTTTGGAGCACATGGGACAGTGCAGAGCGAAATTACAGCGACTTCCTGTTTCGTGGCGATGACGCAGAGAAACTATGAAGGCCATGGAGCCGATAGAACCGGCTTCCCGTGTTATCGTTTTCTCTGGACCTCCCTGAGCTGCTTTGAGGTTGATTTGATCAAGTGTGTAGGACTTGGAGGTAAATAATTAACATTCAATATTTACTTTGCCCAGCAGGTGGCGCTCTCACTTTTTCTTAATATTATTGTGTGGGCTTACTCAGGCCTTGGATCTCATTAAGCATATCAAATGTTGAGAAGATCAGACTGAGTATAGTGGAGTTACAGCTACTTCCTGTTTACTGGAGAAGACGACAAGCTACGGCGAAGGCGTTTTGACAGGTGGCGCTCTCACTTTCTATGAATATTAGTGTTAGGGTTTCCTCAGGCCTTGGGTCTGAGGAAACCCATAACAACTTTGGAGAAGATGAGACAGAGTATGGTGGAGTTAGGCCAACTTCCTGTTTTTTTGGCGAATATTTCAAATTAAAAGACTTCCTGTTGATTTTGGGGCGGGGCTTCAAGAGGCTTTTTTGTTTGTCCTGGGATTTTACATTGCTATATGAAATATTGAAATGGCCGACTTCCTGTTGATTTTGGCTAATGACATAAAATTGCATTTTTTGAGCATGCATTTCCTTAAAAACTGTTTTTGGCCACGGGGCGCCGTTTTTTCGGCCCGGTCTCGAAACCAACGCTAATTTTTTTGCAGGTCTGATGGGTACGCAAAACATTTTCAAGTTATGCATGACGGGAAGGGGGTGAAAAGTGCCAAAAACGAGTCGGAATATTAATAATAAAAATCCTGGCGGTTTCAATAGGGCTTCGCACCGGTCGGTGCTTGGGCCCTAATAACTAAATGTTTATAGTTAATACCATAATGAGAAAGTTCCTGTAAGTGTGGTTGCATTTCAAACTTTGGAAGGGCAGTGCAGCACAGGTGAACAGCTGAGCATTCCCCAAGCAGAGTGGCTCCCGTCAAACCTGATGTGCAACATTCAGTGCTGTACATTTATGCAGAAGTCACAGTGGATTGAGGCTCACTTTCACTACAAGCCTCTTTGCAGCTTTATACTGCTAAATGCTTCACTTGTTCAATACTATCCACGTGTTCCTCCCCTTCTGTCTTTGGCAGCAGGTTGAGATGTTTCCGGGTGCCTTGGCATTATATATTGAATTGAATTTTAAATTTGTAAACAACTTTTAACCAATTCAATAAATGTACTATTTAAATGCAGACTGCTAAAAACAGATAGCAGGGAGCCCGTCATCTAGTAGAAGTTGTAAACATTTTAAAGCTCAGTTTTTCTTTGTCAATGCTCCTCTGGGCTGGCCATCATGTCTACCCTCAGTAGTGCCTGTTAACCTAGGCACCGTCATTGTTACTTGAACCCGTTCAGGAAGTAATTGTGACTTAACTGTGATCTGTGAAGTCTGCAGCATTTGTGGATGTTGTTGATATGGCTTTCACTTTGCATGGTGGAGTCTGAATTGAATATTGAATATGCTTAGAGAAAAAAAGGAGGGGGTGTCCTAGTTAGCTTTTAATCAAAAGCCCCTTTTACACAGCCAGTGAAAGGCGGCAAAGTGCCGGCCTTTTGGCCCCTCGCCCTGCTGTGTAAATGGCTCCATTACGGAAAGAGGTATGAGAGGGGCAACAGATCGTACTGGGAACTTTACCACCTCTGAGGTAGTAAAGCTCCAGGTAGGATCTCTGTCTGAATGTGTCTGCCTGTTGTTGGAACAGGGGTGCGCGTGGCGAGTCTGACGTTAAATACATTTTAAACGTGCGAGCATAACTATGGTAGCAGTCGGAAGACAATAGATGGATACGCCTACTTGTTTGATCCTGAAGGACATTCTGACATCCAGTAGCAGACGTACCACACAAACACACATCTGTAGCGTTGTAAACACATAAACTGCCAGCACCAGCGCTTCTGCAAAAGCAGCTGACCGGTGCGGCTATAAATGTATACGTCACACCTGACGCTGGTTACAGGCACCCCTCTTTCATTCCGGGATGTGGAACGCTGTGTAAATTGGCACACTGATGCGCCAGCATGCCGGCTTTGCCTGGTCTTGTTGTGTAAATAAACAAAGCATAAAGTTGTTCTGTCAATATGTAAAAAGGGCTAAAGACATATAGTAACGTCCTGACTTTTGAAGTTCCTTTTTGTTCCATCTTGCCCTTTCTCCTCTGAAATCTAAATTTTAAAAAAAGAAGAAAAAGAAACTGCAAATTAAAGGTAGAGTTACCATGACGTCCACACATTTTCAGAGGATGGAATGCTGTGTGAATGAGTTGTGTAACTTGAAAAATGTTCATAACTTCCCATGAGTTAAGCACATGCTTGTGTTGCTCAGGAAGCTGGTTTCCTCCTTGTGTGGCATAATATTCTTCCAACCACACTTAATTGAGATACTACATAGTGTGGAAATAGTTAGGCAAACTTGTTAGCTTGTAAATCTGCCACAGTCTTTTGCCCTCAAACTATGTGAAACTTGAATCCAGTTGGCAAATGACATATAGAGGGGAGCGTGAGAGAGATGGATAGATAAAGAGCGAGAGAGAGAGAGAGAGAGAGAGTAGAGGAAAAAGTAGCAAGAAGCCATCTTCACTTGTCTTAACAGGCTGACTGGAAACAACGGGAAGCAGGCCTCTCCCTTTAGGACTCACTCTGGTATTTGTGGAATCTGCTTTGGAACAAATAGGCCACTTCCTGACCCTCTCCCCATGGGATTGTACTATGGAGGAAGAGGAATGAGATGTTGAGGCTGGGGGGGGGGGGAGGTTGAACTGCATGTCCATGAGTAGATTTCATTAAGAGACTTGTTTTCTAAAAGTTACCACATGTCAAAATTGTTGTTGTATATTAATCTAGGGAGGCAGCCGCCACCACTTAAAATAGTCAAGGTCTGCAAAAAAACTAACACAATATAAGCATTTCAGAACTGTCAGCTTCTTGAAACATGCAATGTCTGCGATAGTCTTTGTATCCCGTGAACTGTTTTTGCAGTCCACATACATTTTTGTTCCCTTCTTTACAGCAATGCTGTACAACTGTTTTTGTCTTTTTACAACTAAAAATTATTTTACAACCATCTCTCTTTAATTTTTTTTTAACAAAGTCATGTCAATTCAAAATCTCAACTTCTCTGGTAGCCTACTTTCAATCAGTTTCCACTGACTCCAAGTATATGAAGTCATTGATCGAGATCCACATAAGATGTCTAGCAGCATAGCTAACGTTAGCATCCTTGTCTCGTGCAAATTTGATAAATAACATAAGTGTTTAATAAGTGTTTTTTAATGCTGTACCCTTGCTGATCCTTCATGTGTTGAGTGTTGTGTCAGAGTGACTGTGTCTGTGGCTTTCCCTGGTGCCTCTCTGTGTATGGATGGACAGCTGCTTTCTCTCCTGCTCTGCTCTAGACTCTTCCACTGTTCTCCTGTCATTCCCTCTTGTGAATATCAGCTATGGAGCTGTCTCTGTGATGTAGCATGCTGATGCATTGACATAGTATGGGCTGGTTCTTGTTTAGTGTGCGTGTGTGCTTGTGTGTGCTTGTGTGTGTGTGTGTGTGTGTGTGCGTGTGTGTGTGCGTGTGTGTGTGTGTGCGCGCGCGCCTGCCTGCCAGTGGGTGTGTACCGTATGGACCCAGTGGGGCATGAATCACTTCCTGCCTCGCCCTGATCCCACTAGTGATAGCTCTATGAAATATGCTAGAGCTGTTGTATTTGAATAGCAATAGATAGTACAGGTGTACCTGAGTGCATGTTTACATTCAACCTAAGTCAGGGCTGTACAGTGCGACAGTTTTGATCGCATTTGCTAATGAAATAGATCACGTGCGATGATGAATACAAGTCCATTCGCACTAGTGCTAGTTGATAATGAGGAGAGGCTGTCTTTGAAACACAGAGGAGCGCTGCACAACACTGCTTAGAGGGCTCTACATTAACACTCCAAATGGGGGTAAATGTAGTCTTAGGCAAGTAAGTTATTGAGTCCACCCTTCACTTTGGCTGGTGAAAGATAAGTGTCCTCGGGATCTGTGCTCGTGCTGCGATTCTACCATATAAAAACTTCACCAACGGTAATAACCGGAAGGAGATCACCGCAGTTAAGTTAGCGCGTGTGCAAACAGACCATTTCCTGTGCGCTTTCACGTTAAAAGCCTGTTACTAGCCAAACGTGAGTTGACTTTTATTTTGAAGCCGGTAAGAACAGGAAGTTAGCGCTTCACAGCCCTGCAGTGCTCTAGCTAGAAAGGCAACTCATTCAGCTGCAGAGAAAAGTCAACAGTAGTCTAAAAACAAAGTTTGAAATAAGCCACTGAAGAACAACTTCCAACACATTCACAACAACCTATTTAATTTATCCTAAATTGTACCAATATGTATACTTATTTATTTAATAGGCTATGTTTAATGTTTTAAAGTTTGGTTTTAATTAACAGAAGGACATTTTCTAAAAATGTTTATTATTATTAATATAATAATTGTATGTATATACAAAACATATATAGATATTATTTTTATATTTTTATGGGGAAAAATTATTCTGAATCAGCAAAAAATTGCAATTGGCAGGTTAGATTCTTCTGTCTAAATTGCAATCAGTGCACCCCTATTCATTCTTCTACAATTATTACTGCACACACTAGGATATAATATTAATTGAGAATCTCAAAGGAGACCAAGATGACAGGCTCAAAGGTAATTACAGTGAAATGCAAGGGTTAAGGTTATGCAAGTTTTCGATCATACTTTGTGTGCTACCAAATTTATTTTTGTGCGACTGAATTTCTTTGCTTGCTAGCACCAGTGCTACCACCTAAAAAAATAAGCGTACTGCCATGACCTAAGTGCAGTTGAATGATAAAAGAGAAGCTTGAGTCCTGTAAAGGCCAGGACATACCGGTCCGACTACCCGAAAATGGAGTCTGCCGTTTCAGGCAGCTCCAGTCTGCCCGTCGCGGCCAAAAGAGTGCCAAGAACACACCGAGCCGACTACTGACTTTCCGTACGCTCTGCGCTTGCTCGGGACGTAATGTCTCCATAACAGCAGGCGGCGCTAATCTATATTGTGGCCCAAAAAAATACGGAAGCCGGAAATGATGGGACAGATCTCTAGACCATAAACATAGATAGAAATACGTATTTATATTTATGGACCATAAAGAGCACCATTTTTAGCAGAGAGTGTCGAACATGGTGTCGAGCAGTCAACAAGGGTTGATGCATGTTAGTACCCGCTGAACGAAACAAACAAACACATTAAAACAATGGCTAACTGTTGTTAGCTGTTTGTGCTACCCGCCTCACTTCCGGGCTTCACTGATTCGCT
The DNA here is from genome assembly GCF_949987685.1 of Ammodytes marinus. Taxonomy (NCBI): domain Eukaryota; kingdom Metazoa; phylum Chordata; class Actinopteri; order Uranoscopiformes; family Ammodytidae; genus Ammodytes; species Ammodytes marinus. The sequence goes on from NC_137232.1 coordinate 1,861,279, forward strand.
AGCCCTCCACCAATCAAATTGCTCCAACTGAAAGACTACCCGCATGTTCAATCGGCTCAAAAGAAGCCCGACGACATCTACGACGACCGACGTCACGGCACACACCAAACAGATTTGTGTCCCCGCCCCTTCCAGACTCTCCGACGGCGATTATCGGGCCGGTGTGTCCTGGCCTTAAAGGATATTGCAGCTTGTTACTGTGTGAGGGCTTTTGGTCAGCTCTGAGGGATGTGTTTGTCATACTGGAGCTAGCCATGCACAGCCAACAACTTCCTTATAAATAATCCCCCATGTTTGAAAGAAAGACAAACAAACATATCACTGAAAATTAGGGCTGTCAAAAGATTACATTTTTTTTCAGATTAATCACAGGGTAGTTTTGGATTAATCACGATTAATCGCCATTTGAAATAGGCCCGAAAAATTCTCATTTTCTCTGTATATTGTTGTAGGAAAAGAAAGATAAATGACGATGATGAAGGTAGATAGGCCTGTATACATTCAACATTTGTTTTTTAATCATGGCAAATCCAAATGATGGTGTTTAATACTGAAAAATAAATTAAAATCAAACACATACCACACCATAATTCAAATTGGCTATGTCTTTGCTATGCCTGTGAGCAAATATATAGAATGGCATTTATTTGTCGTTCTACACCCAAATCAATGGATTAATGAGTGGATTTTCATATGTGGGCAATATGTGTGTGTACGACCACGTAGTGGGGTGCTGTTAAAGCAGCTCCGAGTAACATTTAAATATCTTTTAAACAGCCTCATGTTTCCTCTGATAATCATAAATTACCTTTAACAGCAAACGAGACCATCAGTGCAAAGAAAGACGTTTGATATAGTTTTTATTACTGCTTTTGGTCTGGTCGCACACCCAGTCCGATTTTCGGTTCGCTCGTGCAGGCTCTATGGTCATATATCCGTATTGGTCGCAGATTTCAGTGTGGCGCAGCAACGCGATTTGAGAAGCCTATCCCTCCAGGTGAGGAAAGGGGAGCGGGAGCCTTGTTTGAGACAGTTATTTGTCGTCATAATGACTGATAACGGGGCCGAACCATCAAAGAAAAAAAAGAGAATGCAATGAAGAAAAGCTAAAAGGGAGAGTGATATAGGCTACGGGGGACGAGGGCGTTGCCAAGCAACGTGTATACAATTTCACGGGAGCAAACTAGACTGCAGTGTTTACTCCTAAATGAATGAGCGGTTGGTACTAAAACAAAGTTTACTTTGCCTCACCATCATCAGATGACCATTATTCATCTGAAATAGTCATTATTTATTACAACATAAACACATTACCTCATCGTGATCCATACTAACTGCCGTCTCTCGTTCATTCGCTTTCTGTGAGGACACGTAATCTTTCAGCTCCGTGAGAGAGAGTAGTTAGGTGACACTTCTGCATCAACTCATTGCAATCAGGTGTGTGTGGCACAGCCAGGGCCGCTGCTACGCTTTTGGGTGCCCTAAGCAGAAATTGTCAGTGATGCTCCCCCCCACCCCCCCCCCCCCAAAAAAAAAAACACCCAGAAGCTCGCGTCCGCAGGGCGCGAGCGAAATTTTTTTGCCCTTGCAAGATCTCTGCGACTGCTTTTTGGCACATTTGCCAGCATTTACTAACAGAAAGAACAGCTTAACTTGTGAAAAAACTGCCTTTGCAAAGGAATTGAGTGATAGGATCATAGACTGATTATGAGATAATGGGCCCCTGGGCTTACACTCTTAAAGGGCCCCCCACTTGTCCCTATCCAGTCAGGTACACTGAATTTTCTACACGGATACATACAATTAATGGCAAAAACATATTAAGGAAGTCAGTGTTTCCCACAGGATTTTGGGGTATTGTTGGGGGGTGGGTGGAATTTTTTTTACCTTTTTAAAGTAAAATGCATCAATCTGGTGCACTTTGTGAGGACATTTTAGAGACTAGAGAGATATCAAATCCTGAGATGCAGAAGGAACATTATTTTTCAGATTTTTCTTAAACAGGTAGCACTCTTTACTCTGCAACTGTAAAAACAGTAGATTGGTCTGCAGACCCATGTTCTATGATGGAGGGGCCCATTTCAACAGATAAAGGGTGGATATGAACAATTTAGAATTCACACATATAAAGCTTATTTGTGTATGTGTGAGGGGGCCTTCAACCCCCTTAGACAGAGCTACTAATGCTGTTGTTTTTAACTTTCTTTTGTATTTCTCCCCTACTAGTTGAGGGGCCCATGATGATTTCTATCTTGTTACATTTTAATGAGTATTTATATTTAGGCTATTCCTTTTTGGACCCTGTTATTGACATGAGTGACTGAGCTCTTTGACTATGCAACATGAAAAGTTACTATCAGTATCTCTGGCTAAGGGCCCCCCTGAGCCCTTGGGCCCCTGGGCCTGTGCCCGGTGTGCCTGTGCAGTAATCCACCCCTGGATAGGTTACACAATTAAGAAAAAACAACGATGGGCCTGTTCATAACTAATTTATATATTTTTTGTAATGTAATGATTATCATGAACTTTAAAAAAAAAAACTATTTTGGGGGGCCCCCGGACCATCTCTTTTTCCTTTTTAATTAAAAAAAAAAAAAAAAAAATTATAAAAAAAAATTATAATTTTTTTTTTTTGGGGTGCCCCCCCCAGGAACTTGGTGCCCTACGCAGTCTGCGTACTCTGCGTATAGGGAGCGGCGGCCCTGGGCACAGCATTAGTTGATGCAGTGTCACTAACCACTCTCACGGAGCCGAAAAGAGTCCGTGCCCTCACACTTTCAACACACGGACATGCACTATATTGCGCCCTTCTCAGTTCACACTCGCACGCCTGGCACGAGCTAGAAAACAGCTTTGCGACAGCGGGCGTTGTAAAAATACTACCGCTTTTGTCCAAAGGGGCCGCCAACGGACCATGTTACTCGTAGTGGCTTTAATTTGTGCCAGAAACCGACGTTATGTCTCTGAAAACTGCAGACGTTTGTGTCCTCCCTTGCACTGAACAAAGCAGACAACGTTGCTCCTCCTGTTGCTTCTGACAGCAACTGCTGCCCCCGACACACACACATAAATTATTTTCATCAGTTTTAACATTAGTTAGATGAAATACCAAACATTTCTGTCTACTGTTTACCATTTAAAGTCTCCAAGCAGGAAATGACAAGGCTTTAACGTTCATCTCTAATTCAATGTCTATTTCTCTCGGGATTTGTTTACTTTAAGCAGTTGGCACAGATGTATAATATACATAGGGGAGAATGGGAGAATCTGAGGCATCGGGTAATGTGAGCCACCCCCTGTATCTAGGCAACGGAAAACATTTGTGGTCATATGAGATATATGTTTTCAAGCCCCTCTCATTTCCCCATGGTCCTGAAAGAGAGGACCTCATGGTGCTGTGGTAAGCATGTTTTTTTCAACAAAATAGGTATTTTGCATGTAAAAGTAAATTTTCTTGCTGTCAACTTAATCAACTGTTGTGCCAAAGCAAATGTATTCACGTAGAAAAACTTCTATCATACGTGTTGATGAACTACCAACATATGAAACCATGTGATGCTGATAACTCAAGATTAGCCTGAAATGCTAAGAGAGGTAGTTTTTTCTCAAATTGTGGTGGTGGGGGAAAGTGAGCCAAATGCTGTGGGGGAAAGTGAGCCACTGTCTCACTTTCCCCCACCATGAGGCACAAGTTAAGTTTAGTCTTAAACATATTTTAATGTAATATTACATGACATATGTTTTATTTAATGTCATACACATTGTAGAAAAGCCATCATGCCAAGGAAATACACCAGGAAGACGACCTGGGGCAACCACACGGAAAGAGCACCTTCTCATCTTTCCCTGTAACCTTCAGGGCTGGAATGTAGAGTAAGTGGATCAGTTTACCCCACAGCTGGGGTAAAGTGAGCCACATGACAACTTTTTTTTAAACAATCATATTTTCACTGCCCTTTGTCTTGAAACAATTCTGCTAATGCCCATTTCTAGGAAACATCCTGAATTAATGGGAAATGTGTAAATTTGAGTGATAAATAATTTTAGCTCGCTTAGAGGGGAGCAAATGTAAAAAGTGGCTCAGATTACCCCGTTCTCCCCTACATATGTTTCTATGTGACTGATAATCATTAAATCTCAGCAGGTCAATTATCTGGGTTTGCTATTTCTGGCTCAGGTGTGTATCAGAGAGGATGACAGAGATAGAGCCTGATAGAGTCTGGATGGATGCTATTTTTAGAGATCCACTCTGAGGATCAGATGATTAATCCTAACTTGAGAAATTGATAAAATATAAAATTTACGGTTAATTTTCAAAATAAGACACTCGGGTAACAATACCAAAACAGAGACACATAGAAGCATGTCTTGTCCCCTGCTCTTTTACTCGTTCGGATGGGAACAATAACCTTCCGTGCGTTTGTTGTTGTGTAAACACCACATACAGAATCATATTATCAAGCGCGATCGCCCATCACTTTTAATTACCGCAGGAACTCCTCGGTCTAACAACTCCAGCTGGCCGTACCCGCTTTGAAAACGGAGTCGGTGAGTGTTGACAGACGTGGGCGCACGGAGCAAAACCGTAGGACAACGCACGTCGCACGCGCAGCCAGTGGGATTCCGAGGTTAGCTGTATGATTGCTGTGAGAGAGTTGTGATTAGCTACCCATCAATCTGTGTTGACTGTCTGTTGGATTACATGTGCCTGATGCTTGTGATTTACCCAAACAAGAAGGTTAACCAAACACTTAATCCTCTTCCCTACTTATATTCAACTCTCTCCTTCAAAGCCTGGGAGAAGCCAGATCAGTGTGTGTGTGTACAGCTGACCCATTGAGGCTAAGTGGGCTGTCCTGCTGGGAGCTTATCCCCATCAGTGCTGTCACTATGAGAGAGGACCATTGTTAAATTAAGGGGAGTATATGCAGCATGAATATTTTTCAATCAAAAATGGGATTCATGTATTGTTAGAGTTATGAAACACATTCACAGGGTTTGGCATGATGTTACAGTTTAAATAAGTAAAAGAAGAAGTTCAAGTTTGTCAACACATTTGTGTCTGGAAGCTCACATTCCGCTTTACTCTGAGCTAGACTGAGTTTTTTGAGCCCCCCAAAACCAGGGCAGGTGCCTGGCAAAAAGAGTTCCTTTCACGATACTGCAGCAGGACCAAGCTCTTGGCTGTATGTGCCATGTCATAATATGTAGGCTTTTATGAGTTGTTGAATGTGGTCAGGATGTGACTAGTAAGCAGTGTTTGCTTTCAGAGATATGGTTCACTAAGGTATAATTCAATGATACACCATCGGTTAACAGTTTTTTTGTTTTTGTTAGGGCAAGTGAACACGACATTAGGGCAAGTAAAACATTACTTGTACGTTTGAAACCTAAGTGAGTTACCTATGATTTAAACAAACATTTGTTTAAGTCCTTTAGTCCTATGACTCCTATTTAGGGCTCAAATGTATTGTTATGTCCAAAACACACAGATATTTCAGTTTACTGTCATAATAGGATTAAAGAAACCAGAACATATTCACATTAGAGAAGCTGAAATCAGAGAATTTGGAAATTTTTTATTAAAAAATTACTCGAAACGATTAATCGATTATCAAAATAGTTGGCGATTATTTTAATAATCAATTTGTCGATGAATCGTTGCAGCTCTACTCCTATTAACAATAATTTATATAATTATATAATTAATTGCCTATATCTATTAGGGGTGTAACAGTACACAAAAGTCACGGTTCGGTATGTACCTCGGTTTTGAAGTCACGGTAAGGTTCTCGGTTAAAGGCAAGGCAAGTTTATTTATATAGCACAATTCAGACACAAGGCCATTCAAAGTGCTTTACAGGGGCAAGATTAGAATACATAAAACACATTAGAAAACATTTAAAAGCGAATGAAAATAAGTAAATAAAATAAAAATTGCAGGTTAAAATGGAAACAGAAAAGTCTTCAGCCATCCAGATCAGTCATCTCATGGCGCTCGGCCCTGTCCGTCCTTATCCGTCCTCCCTTTTCCAATCTCTTTGGCCTTGCACCAAGACGATACCAGGGAGGGTTATCACTAACCTGGACACGGTCCTTTTGTTTCGTCGTAGCCTTGTCGGTGCTAGTTAGCTGTGTGTTAGCTTGATCTTGCCCACTGTTTAAGGGGCGACTGTGGCTCAGGTGGTTAAGCGGGTTGGCCAACGATCCAAGGGTTGGCGGTTCAATCCCCGCCCGGCCACCTGTGTCATGGTTGTTGTGTCCTTGGGCAAGACACTTCACCCACCTTGCCTTGTGTGAATGTGTATGATTGCTGTATGTTTGAGGTGGTGGTCGGAGGGGCCGTTGGCGCTGAATGGCAGCCACGCTTCCGTCAGTCTGCCCCAGGGCAGCTGTGGCTACTCTCGTAGTTTACCACCACCGGAACGAATTGAACCAGGAAATGTAAAGCGTCTTTGAGTGCCTAGGCAATAAAGCGCTATATAAAACCTATCAATTATTATTATTATTATTATTATTATTATTATTATTATTATTATTATTAATTATTAAAGTCACTGGTAGAGTGGTGTCGTTCCCATATAGTCCATTCACTTCAATGTTCACTTCTAATCGATTCATTTTTGTTTCCAGTGCTGTAATCCTCTGTAGGAGTATTTGATAGTCCTCGTTTGATAAGGGAGGCATCTTGCTGCTAATTAGCCTTAGCTTAGCGCCTCGCTTCCAGTCACCACAGGCTTGTCCTGTTGTTAGGCCCCCCTCACGTTCTATTGAGAAGGTTGTAAAAGTGTCCAAAAATGCCTGTAGTATCTATAAAAATTAATTACAGTCCCTTTGATTTGTATGTATCCAGGAGCTGCTGCTAAATTTATTATAAGGGAAAAATAAGAATGTAAGCAAAAAGTGCAAGAGGAGGAGAGAGCAAGCAGAAAAGCGTCTGCACAGTAGGAAAGCAGGAAGCGATCTCAAAGCCACTACGAGTAACATTTAAATATCTTTAAAACAGCCTCATGTTTCCTCTGTTAGTCATAAATGACCTTTAACAGCAAACGAGACCATCAGTGCAAAGAAAGACGTTTTTATATAGTTTTTATTACTGCATTTGGTCTGGTCGCACACCCAGTCCGATTTTCGGTTTGCGCATGCAGGCTCTATGGTCACATATTGGTCGCAGATTTCAGTGTAGCGCAGCAACGCGATTTGAGAAGCCTATCCCTCCAGGTGAGGGAAGGGGAGCGGGAGCCTTGTTTGAGACAGTTATTTGTCATCATAATGACTGATAACGGGGCTGAACCATCAAAGAAAAAAAAGAAAATGCAATGAAGAAAAGCTAAAAGGGAGAGTGATAGACGGGCAGGAGGAGGGCGTTGCCAAGCAACGTGTACACAATTTCACAGGAGTGAACTAGACTGCAGTGTGTACTCCTAAATGAATGAGCGGTACTAAAACAAAGTTTACTTTGCTTCACCATCATCAGATGACCATCATTCATCTGAAATAGTCATTATAAATAATATAATGTTTATGTTGTTGTAAATTTACAACAACATAAACACATTACCTCATCGTGATCCATACTAACTGCCGTCTCTCGCTTTCTGTGAGGACACGGCATCTTTCAGCTCCGTGAGAGTAGTTAGGTGACACTGCATCAACTCATTGCAATCAGGTGTGTGTGGCACTGACTGGCATTAGTTGATGTAGTGTCACTAACCACTCTCACGGAGCCGAAAAGAGTCCGTGCCCTCACACTTTCAACACACGGACATGCACTATATTGCGTCCTAATCATTTGACACTCGCACGGCCGGCACGCGATAGAAAACGGCTTTACGACAGCTGGCGTCGTAAAAATACTACCGCTTTTGTCCAAAGGGGCCGCCAACTAACAAAGTTACTCGTAGTGGCTTTAAGAGGAAAAAAAAAAACAGCGTGCAGCATAAACAACACTTGCAGCCTATATATTTTTCAGTATAGAAAAGAAAATACTGCTGAAAACAACTAAGGTCTCCAATAAATAAAATACTTCTCAAATAGAAATGCAAGTTCCGCACCACAATCAAAACAAGCCTGTACATTTGGCATATTTACGTCATCTTGACGCTATTTACGCCATGATTACGTATTGCGGTATGGTGCAGTTCGGTACGAATACGTGTATTTGTTACACCCCATAATATCTATGTGGACTCACACAAGGGTAGCACTGAAATGTAATATTCACCCAATGTGCACCCAAAATATATGCTCGTGCACGTACATGAAAATGTTATGCGCAACCAGTGAAAAAGTTAGTCTGGAGCCCTGACTGCTGATTGAATATTATGGCATTTGTCGACCATAGCCATATCAACCTTTCAAAGTCTGTTCATTGCCTTTTGACATCATGTAGCGCATATAATGCCTCGTTTCCACCGAGTAGAGCGGGTCGGAGCGGTTCGGCCCGGTCCGGTTATTTTGGCTTTCCATTTGTCAAGTTGGGTAGGGTACGGATATACAGTGCGTTCCAAATAATTTTGCTAATTATATTTTTCTCAGATTTTCATAAATAGTCGATGCAAATGACAGTCAGTATAATTTAAGTCATCAACCGTTAAAGTATGATTCACATTTTATTGAACAAACCTCCCAATGATAACAGTATTTTTTTTCAAAAATAAAAAACTCAAAATGCACTGTTCCAAATTATTATGCACAACAGAGTTTCAAAACATTGTATACGTTGTAAAGAACTAAAAATGGCCATTTGTTGAATTTGCAGCATTAGGAGGTCATATTTAGTGAAATCAAAAGCTATTTCAATCAAAAACATCTTAACAGGCCAAGTTACATGTTAACATAGGACCCCTTCTTTGATATCACCTTCACAATTCTTGCATCCATTGAACTTGTGAGTTTTTGGAGTGTTTCTGCTTGAATATCTTTGCAGGATGTCAGAATAGCCTCCCATAGCTGCTGTTTTGATGTGAACTGCCTCCCAACCTCATAGATGTTTTGCTTGAGGATGCTCCAAAGGTTCTCAATAGGGTTGAGGTCAGGGGAAGATGGGGGCCACACCATGAGGTTCTCTCCTTTTATGCCCATTGCAGCCAATGACACAGAGGTATTCTTTGCTGCATGAGATGGTGCATTGTCATGCATGAAGATGATTTTACTACGGAAGGCACGGTTCTTCTTTTTGTACCACGGAAGAAAGTGGTCAGTCAGAAACTCAACATACTTTGCAGAGGTCATTTTCACACCGTCAGGGACCCTGAAGGTGCCTACCAGCTCTCTCCCCATGATTCCTGCCCAGTTGGGATCCCAACGGCTGTTTTCCCAACGCTCTACCTGCTGTAGCTCCTCCCTCTGAACGACAGCTACGCGCGTTCATGTGAATTCAGTTACATTGACAGGAGACAAACACCATGTCCGATTCCGAGGTGATTAAACATTAGTAATGATAACTACATACGTACATATTGAGCATACATTTGAATCACAGACATACCATGTATGTTAGCTTAAAATCATTGTAAGTGTGCTGGTAGGCCTAACAAAAGTAGCTGTAACAGCCAGGCAAGATAGCAAACTAATTGTAACAGAGCAGCGGAGAGGTGTGTGTGTGTGTGAATGAATGAATGAATGAAAACCTTTATTTATACAAACTCGAAAGGCATTGAGGTTCCCCTCATTTACAACGCCGACGAGCGCACAACAAACACAACAACAACAATAACAACAGAGTGACAGAATAAAACAGAGAAACACAAAATCCTAGCAAGATAAAAAAAGATCAAAAGAAATAAAGAATTACAATAAAAGAGCTTAAAAAATTAATTCAGTTAAAACAAATGCAGTGGTGATGGTGAAAATCAGAAATCATAGATTTAAAAGAAGAAAAAGTGGGGAGAATGGTCATATTGAAGTTGCTCTGAAGGGCATTCCAAGAGGTGGGGGCACTATAGCTAAAAGCAGTTGTTCCCAGCTTAGAATAAGCTCTAGGAACCTGTAAAAGCAGCAGCTCACTGGATCGGGTATTAAAAGACTGAGAGTTCCAGTCGAGCATAGCTGATAAATAGGGTGGCTGTTTACCAATTAAGGATTTAAAAATAAATAAAAACCAATGTAACTCACGTCTCAATGACAGGGATGTCCAGCCGACTTTTTCATACAGGGAACAGTGATGAGTTTTAAAGGAATTACCTGTAATGAATCTAAGGGCTGAATGGTACACCGAGTCAAGGGGTTTTACTATCTATGCTCCTGCGCTGACCGCAGCTGTGAGGGGCTGCTCGGGCAGTGTTGCCAACTTAGCGATTTTGTCGCTATATTTAGCTACTTTTCAGCCCCCCTGGCGACTTTTTTTTCAAAACAGCGACAAGCGTCAAATCTAGCTTTTTTTCTGGTGTAATTGGTGACTTTTTCGCCGAAGCAAATATCACTTTTAACACTTCTCAACGAGCAGCGGGAGCCTCCTGGCCCGTCCCCCGTCACAGAGCACTGACAGACGGCCCGGTCCTCGCGCAGCAGCCCCTCCCAGCTGCGGTCAGAGCAGGAGATACACCTCTCAGCTCGGGGCTACTGTGCGAGGAGCGTTCTGCGTGTCAGTGCTCCCGCTGCTCGTTGAGAAGAGATGATACTTGCTTTGGCGAAAAAAGTCACCAATAACACCAGAAAAAAAAGCTAGATTTGTCGCTGTTTTGAAAAAAAAAGTCGCCAGGGGGGCTGAAAAGTCACTAAATATAGCGACAAAATCGCTTTGAGTTGGCAACACTGATCACAGGACAAGGGCTATATGGGGCCAGCGGCAGGCAGAGGAAGGGGACGAGGTCGCGGTCGGAGAGGTCTTGATGTGATAGGGCAAGAAGACATGGCCGGTGTACTTTTTTTCAAGCTCTCTCCGTCTCCCTTTCAGCAGTTAACTTTTCAACATTCGTCTTTCCTCGTTTTTTTGCTGTCTTAGCGGTGTTAGTTGTTAGTATCCTGGGAATGGTAAATTGAGGGTTCGTTTGTGAAGACATTGCTACTCGCTGTCCGCCGTAGTAGCCTTGTACCAAACAGTAGGCTAGTGTCAGACTGCTAGGGTCGTGAACGCTCACGCAACTGACGCATCAACGTCGTTGCCAAGGTCCCACAGCCAATAAGAACGGAGAATCTGACCTCGCTCTGATTGGTCAAAATTAACATGAGCGGTGGCAATTTTGGGGGGCAGCACACAGAGGCAGGCGGGAGCAAAGTGATAAAAAAATATTTTCAGACCACTTCACCTACATATAGCTGAATGGCTATTATGACAGTTTTGCCAAATATTACAGTAAAAAAACTCTGAACTGCAGCTTTAATATAGTACAAGTACCTAGTATAGTACAGCCAAAATCAAAATGTTCTTTAAGTCCCCCATTTCACAGGTCAGACAAGGTTATCTTATCTTATTATATTATTTTTACCTTATAGACTCAAGAATACATGCAATTCCAGACACGGAAGACGCTCTGATTGAATTTACATCATATTTATTTAAGCTATCAAACATGTAAGAATGCCGGATTCCTCAACCTGAACAGCTGTCTGGTGGAGCCCGGACAGCTTCTCTTGGTTTTTCAAAATCTCCTGTCTAATGACATACATTTACATAAAATAAATAGGCCTAAATAAAATAGCTTCAAATGACAATGCCAGAAAAAATTTACATTACATTCAAGTTTAATTAAGAGAAAAAAGGTTCTTGAATGCTAGAGCTACAATAACATAATAACAAAGTGCAAATAAAATGTTTGTGTATGACTTGTATTGCTTGTAAACTGAAGTCAGATTTTGCATTACAAGATATTACACAAATGGTTTGAACCATGAGATTGGAAGCACAGACAGCATACAGTGGAATTCGTAGACAGAATTTATTACATGGCACTTTGAAAATCCTATGTAAATCACGGCATTCTACAGGTCTGTTATTTCCAGCAAGACAAACCTCTGTCAAGGGTATAATGACCGTTGCTAAGGACCTACGTCATAGTTTTGATGGATAGACGTCCACAAACAGGGCTACTACTCGTTCAGAAAACAATGGAATACTTTTTCGACATGACTCAGGAGAGCAGGGAACACAGGAGTCATGGTTAATATCCGACAGGAATCCAGTCAAGATGACGTGAGTACGTTTGGCCGCATATTGACAGTTAGCCTATACAGTAACTTCAGGCTGCAGCTTGTTAGTCGTTAAAGTTAACCCACCGCCGCAGCTGCATCTTCCATATTGCCGCGAGTGGGGATTGAGGAAGTAACGTCGCCTGCTAACTTCCTGCTATTTCAAAATAAAAGCCAACTCACGTTTGTCTAGTTAAATACTCATGTTAAGCCAGTGAAATGCTTTTAATCTGAAGCCGTAGTCTGTTTGCAGCCCCGAGACTCAGGAAACAGAAATATTGCAAAAATAATAATGGCGAGACAAAATAGCCTTATAACATTTCGTGTCCTCTCGTTTTTGTCAATGAACATGAAGAGATATTTTATCAGAGTTTTTGTTTTTGTAAACCACATTTAGTCCCGTTTTTATTAGTCAACAATAAAGCATTATATATTTGATTATAGTCTTCGTCACATGACCACCATTTACGTTGCGTCTCGTTTCTATCACGTGATAAATGTTCCTTGACGACGATATTTTGTCATACATTTCGTTGACAAAAACAACACTACTGTGTCCCACTGCTAAAATGTCACGTAGCTGCCGCAGCCAGCGCTGTTCGCTCACTGTCTCTGGCTGCTTGCATCGAGCTGTCTCTGTGCATTTACCAGCGTAATACGCTCACAACACGGGGGGAATAAATAAAGGAGTTGCTGGTTTGACCAAGCACAAACGAGAGACCGCTGGCTTGACCACAGTTGTTCAACAGCCCGATAGTTTGACCCATATTCTGGCGGTGGCTATCGCAGTCCACCCTAAACCCTGCCCTACCAGTAAGGGTAGGGTCGGCGGTGGAATCACCACCGAGATTCTTAAGAGCTGTGCCGCTCTGACCCGACCCGCTCTAAGTTAAGTTAAGTTATTAAGTTAAGTTATCTTTATTTGTCAGTTGTACACGAGGCACATTGAAATTTGTCTTTTCGCATATCCCCTCTCAAGTTACCACACTTCAGAGGGGGTCAGAGCGCAGGGTCAGCCACAGTACAGCGCAGCTGGAGCAGTTTTGGGGTTAAGTGTCTTGCTCAAGGACACAATGGTAGAGATGGTGGGCACCGTAGACACAATACCAGCCTCTGCTAGTTTTACGACTCACACCCTCCTGTCCCGTGCCGGGGATCGAACCAGCGACCTCATGGTTACTGGTCGGCCACCTTACCTCTAGGCCATCCTACCACCCAGGATTCGGTGGGAACGAGGCACAAGTCCTGGCTTTTCAGCTTTTTATAGCATATTTGTTAGTTTATAAATTTCTTATAGCCACAAAGACCCACAACGTAGTTTTCATTATAATTACTCGTTGCTAGAAACTGTTCCCCAGCACTTTAGTCTGAGCTTTCACCCCATAACTGGCCCCTGTGTGTGTGTGTGTGTGTGTGTGTGTGTGTGTGTGTGTGTGTGTGTGTGTGTGTGTGTGTGTGTGTGTGTGTGTGTGTGTGTGTGTGTGTGTGTGTGTGTGTGTGTGTGTGTGTGTGTGTGTGTGTGTGTGTGTGTGTGTGTGTGTGTGTGTGTGTGTGTGTGTGTGTGTGTGTGTGTGTGTGAGAGACATCAACATTCTGAGTTATAATATTTAGCAGTGTCATAAAAGTCAAATATAACATGATGGACACATATCCTCAAATAGCTGTTTTCCTACTAAATGAGGAGTCCCTGCCTTATACAAACACTGGTGGTGAGCCTGGTAAGGCTCCGATGACATTCTTCTATATGTACTCTACAGTCATATGAAAAAGTTTGGGAACCCCTCTCAGCCGGCATTATAATTGACTCTGCTTTCACACAAAAAAGATAAAAGTGGTATGTCTTTCATTTACCAGGAACAGCTAAGTACTTGGATGTTTTCCAAACAAAGATTTTTTGAAAAGCAGTATTTAGTTTTATGAAATTAAATAAAATGTTAAAAACTGGCTGTGCAAAAATATGGGAACCCTTGCAGGGTTCGACATAACGTATAGCCCGATGGCCCGGGGCCAGTAAAATCATATGCAGGGCAAGTTGATTGGCCAGTCACTGTCCCGCCCGGGCCAGTGACTGGCCAATCACAGTTCAGTATCTTTTTGTAGACTACATCATGGTTAATTGAAATGCGCGTTCAGAGTCGTAATGAAAGCAGTGTTTATTTAAGACTCAATATAATAAACCTAATATAAAATATATTTTTTAATGAAAGGCCAGTGGACAACCGATGCGTGGGCGTTTTGACAGGCGGAGCAACAAGGGGTTGCACTCTCGCTCCGTTGGCAGAGCTGCCTACCGTCCGCCTGCGAGTCGACAAATCAATCGACTTACTCTGCCCCCTTTCTTTCTTCCCACAGCAGAGGTTGAGGTGCAGAAAATGATAACTGCGCTTTTCCTTTATCTGCCGCCGTAATGTTACAGTATTTGCATCCAAGCCCCAATGGTACAAATGAGAGGCGTTATTTAAACGCTGTGAATGCGTCTCCGGTGATTGTGTCGGTTGTAGACAGAAACGAACGGAGGGACTCCGCTCACTCTACAGTTCCTATAGTCGCGCAGTTTGGCACTGTGTTTTCAGGCTCGAGACATTCAATCAGATCGCGGAAGTCTTTCCCATTGAAATCGCTAACGGGGAGAATATCCCCGGTTATTATTTTAGCCACAAACCACAGTTCATCTGCGCGGCGGCTCACTCGCTGGCGAGATCTCACGGTGAAACGCTGCTGTGATTGGACGAAGGCATTGTGTGTTTCTAAGGTGATTTAACGTCATAGTCTTAGACGAGCGTTTAACTTGTGCTGCATATTTTGCACTGCATTGTTTTTTATCAATAGTTTAAAAATGTAATATGTGAAGGTGACACTTCATGGAGAAGTGACACTCCTGCAGCGCGCTCACGACCAGACGTGAACTCACATACACGGTGAAATCTCCCATTAAAAAAACGGCATAACCCACTGATTTTCGGATTTCTATTCTATTTTTAAAGTCAACTTGAGCGCAAGTGGAAAACCGGTCATTCGGTCGACACATTCACATCCCTAATGCATATAGAGAAAGTAATAAAAACAGCCTACCACAACACAAAGAATGATCAGACCTTCATCTCTTATTTTTTTTTTATGTTTGAACATGACTTCTGCAGGTGAACTATTCATTAAACTGCCCAAATTCAAGAATAAAAACAACCATCAAACTACTGGACTTTAAAATACTGGCCGACTCTTTCAACATACTTTCAGTTGTAGGCTTCTAATTCAATATGTTTGCCTGGTTTTATATTATGTGTATGAGCAATATCAACATTTCATATAATTAACTAAAAGAAAAATAACCAAATCTAAAGGGAATATCTATACTGTTACAGTATAGATATTCCCTTTAGATCTGGTTATCTTTCTTTATTTTTCTAATACAGGTATTATAATTATTGACACTAAATTATGAAGAAAAAAAAAGTGTGTGCAGGGCCAGTGAAAATATACAAGGGGCCAGTAAAACTCGGATCCACTGGCCCGGCGGGCCAGTAGGAAAAAAAAGTTATGTTGAACCCTGCCTTGTGGTCTTGCTGATTTTAATGCATGTAACAGCATGTAAAACTGAGGACTTTAAACACAAAATTGGTTGGATTATGTTGTTAAGCCTTGAACCTCATATAAAGGTCTGTTTAATCATGATAAAAGGTATTTTAGGTGCCTAAATGCAAGTTGCACTTCTCTTTGACTCTCTGCAGAAGTGAGACAGAATGGGATCATCAAAACAGCTCCCAAAAGATCTTAAAAACAAAGATTATTCATTGTCATGGTTTAGCGGAAGGCTACAAGAAGCTTTCCCAAAGGTTTCAATTATCAATTTCTACTGTAAGGAACGTTGTCAGGGAATGGAAGGACACAGGCACAGTTGCAGTTAAACCCAGGTCTAGCAGACCAAGAAAAGTACAAGAGCGGCATATGCGGCGGATTGTGAGAATGGTTGCACACAACCCAAAGATCACCTCCAAAGACCTGCAAGAACATCTGGCTGCAGATTGTGTATCTGTACATGGTTCAACAATTCAGTGCAATTTGCACCAAAACATCTGTATGGCCAGGTGATGAGAAGGAAGCCCTTTCTGCGCCCACGCCACAGATACAGTTGCATGGAGTATGCAAAAGTTCATTTAGACAAGCCAGCTTCATATTGGAAGAAAATGCTTTGGACTGATAAGACAAAAATTAAGTTATTTGGTCTTTATAAAAAGCAGATGTTTTGGTGCAAATTGCGCTGAATTGTTGAACGATGTACAGATACACAATCTGCAGCCAGATGTTCTTGCAGGTCTTTGGAGGTGATCTGTGGGTTGTGTGCAACCATTCTCACAATCCTCCACCTATGCCGCTCCTGTTTTTTTCTTGGTCTGCCATGCCTGGGTTTAACTGCCACTATGCCTGTGTCCTTCCATTTCCTGACAACGTTCCCTACAGTCGAAATTGACAATTAAAACCTTTGGGAAAGCTTCTTGTAGCCTTCCCCTAAACCATGACAATGAACAATCTTTGTTTTTCAGATCTTTTGGGAGCTGTTTTGATGATCCCATTCTGTCTCACTTCAGCAGAGAGTCAAAGAGAAGTGCAACTTGCATTTAGGCACCTAAAATACATTTTCTCATGATTAAACAGACATTTCTATGAGGTTCAAGGCTTAACAACATAATCCAACCAACTTTGTGTTTAAAGTCATCAGTTTTACATGCTGTTACAGGCATTAAAATCAACAAAACCACAAGGGTTCCTATATTTTTGCACAGCCAGTTTTTCACATTTTATTTTATTTCATACAACCAAATACTGCTTTTCAAAAAATCTTTGTTTGGAAAACATCCCAGTACTTAGCTGTTCCTGGTAAATTAAAGACATACCACTTTTATATTTCTTTTGTGAAAGCAGAGTCAATTATAATGCCGGCTGAGAGGGGTTCCCAAACTTTTTCACATGACTGTATATGTGTATACTGAAAGGGTAGATGTAGAACAGATTGATAGATGATATTTTGTTGTGCCAGTGTGTGTGAATAATTTTTTTTGGAGATAATTTTTTGACAATTTTAGCTTTATTAGACAGTGTGGAGAGACAGAGATGAAATGGGGCAGAGAGGCCGGGTAATGACATGCAGAGAACGACCCGGGCTGGATTCTAACCTGGGTCGGCTGCGACCAGGACTGAGCCTCTACAGTACAGTAGGCTCTTATTTGAGTGATATAGTGTTACACTAGTCTAGCTCCGGCCTCATGCTAGGTTTGTCTGTGCGGCAGTGGCCTGGGCTTTTTCCCTGTGTATCTGTTTTCCAGCAAAGTCAATTATTTACAGACAGGCTGATGACTGGATGAATAGTAGAGAAGACTGCTGAAGGAAAGCTGCTCTCTGTCACATCCCTATCAGGTCTTGTGTTTCATTGTCAGAGCAACAGGTAATGAACAAGGTTATATGAAGAAGGAAATAATGAAATTCATTGGAAATTCGCTGTGCTTCTTTTTGCTTGTTTTCTGTTGCACAACTACAGTACATAGTGAATACTATTCTAAACTCCTCCCAGCGCCCTTTCTTTTTTAACTTAATGTTTATTAAGCAGTTAGAAACAGACAGGTAGCATCTTTGTATGATTTATTTCTATTTGTGAGCTAGAGGTTAGTGTCTTGTTTGGCCTGTGTCAGTGCTGACTGCTGCTGACTGAAAGCTACCCCATCAGCAGTCTCTATTCTCTCTGCACTCTGAGCACAGTGACACAGCAGCTCTGTCAAATCACCTGCCCGTTTCCATGGTAACACACTGCTCTCCGCTCCAAACAAGTCAAGAGAGCATACAAGTTTGAACCTGACTCCAAGTTATCACATGTATTATAGAGAGACGGATTCTGTACTAAGATTCAATAGTTAAAGTGTCATAGGTCAGTTGTACTTTATTATTATAACACAGATGTAATTTACCTCTGATGATTGCTCTAATTTAGTGTAAATTAAAGGTCACCCTTATGCAAAATTCTCATTTTCATCATTAATATTGTTCCCCGGTGTCACTACAGAAAACCAAAGAATGAGGAAAAACAACCCTCCTTCTTTTTCTCCACTTCCACCTTTCTGTTTTCAGAAAGGTGATCAGATGTCTCTCCCCTTATGACGCCATAAGGGGAGAAGACACACTCCCTCAGTACCAACCTAACTCAGCACTACGCCGATGCGGGACTGGCGGTCGGTGCCGGGGAGCCCGTACTTTTAAAATATCCGTGGGATTTTCTAGTTTGTTTTAAGCCTGTTCATTTCAAGATCTTCAGTATTAATGTACTGTATTGTACAACCCATTCACTTAAAGCGGATACGAGTAACATTTAAATATCTTTTAAACAACCTCATGTTTCCTCTGATAATCATAAATTACCTTTAACAGCAAGCGAGACCATCAGTGCAAAGAAAGACGTTTTTATATAGTTTTTATTACTGCTTTTGGTCTGGTCGCACACCCAGTCCGATTTTCGGTTCGCTCGTGCAGGCTCTATGGTCACATATCCGTATTGGTTGCAGATTTCAGTGTGGCGCTGCAACGCGATTTGAGAAGCCTATCCCTCCAGGTGAGGGAAGGGGAGCGGGAGCCTTGTTTGAGACAGTTATTTGTCGTCATAAATGACTGATAACGGGGCTGAACCATCAAAGAAAAAAAAGAGAATGCAATGAAGAAAAGCGAAAAGGGAGAGTGAGTGATAGGCGGGCGGGAGGACGTTGCCAAGCAACGTGTATACAATTTCACGAGAGCGAAACTAGACTGCTAAATGAATGAGCGGTTGGTACTAACACAAAGTTTGCTTTGCTTCACCATCATCAGATAACCATTATCTGAAATAGTCATTATTTACATCAACAACACAAACACATTACCTCATCGTGATCCATAGTCTACTAACTGCCGTCTCTCATTCATTCGCTTTCTGTGAGGACAGCTCCGTGAGAGAGAGAGTAGTTAGGTGACGCTGCTGAATCAACTCATTGCAAGCAGGTGTGTGTACTGACTGGCATTAGTTGATGCAGTGTCAAAACCACTCTCACGGAGCCGAAAAGAGTCCTCACACTTTCAACACACGAACATGCACTATATTGCGCCCTTCTCAGTCCACGCTCACGCGCCTGGCACGAGCATTTGCGACAGCGGGCGTCGTAAAAATACTACCGCTTTTGTCCAAAGGGGACGCCAACGTGCCATCTTACTCGTAGTGCCTTTAAGCTATTATATTATCAACACGTTAAATGTATTCATAAAGAGATAGGCCAGGCTACTACTCCCAGTATAGGCCTAAAGGTGACACCAAAACGTAATACCGTGATATAATACCGTCACCTCCAAATAAGAGAAAAAGGTGGAGGTTGGTGTGGGCGATATAACCTAAACATTTTATCACGGTATTATTCTCGTATATAACCTAAAACCTTATTAAAAAATAAAAGAAAGAAAAGTCACAGTGCTTCCTGCATTTGGGTCGGATCGAGGTCGGGGCAAATTCACACCACAAAAGAACTGCAGCAGAGAGCGTTTGGAAGCACACCGAGACCACCTCTTCAGCTGGGTCTCAGAGCGTTTGTTTGGTCCGCCCTCGAGTGCGATTGCTGTATTCACACCTGCCTGAAAGATGCGCACCGAAGGTGGAAGTGCACCTGAGTTTGTTTCAACCGAACTAAACACGGCAGGTGTGAATACGCCTTCAAACTTAGTGTCATATTGCTTTGGGAACTTTTCCCATTTTATTTTATTTTTTTAAATAAAGGGAAATTCATGTGTTGATGTGATATTCAAGTTTGGAACTAAGTTAGTCCAAACTTGAATATCACAGCAACACATGCAGGTCAAGGCAATAGACCAGAAAATAAAAATCCATTTCAATAAGGCAACATAGCAAATCACATGATATTTTAGACCAATTGCAGGCTTATAAAGTGGGCTGCTGGTGGGTGAAGAATTTAGCTCGGACAGCAAGTTGCTACAGACCAATGAGCTGCTTTGTTCCCTCCAAAAATTGGGTTCTTATGTTTAATACCAACCTGCTAAAATTCATTGAAACCCCAAATATACAGACAGTCGCACGCAGACACTCACGCAACACATTACAGTCAAATCAATGGGCACACTTCAGCACAAGTCCAGTGGCACTCAGCTTATCTGCTGTTGAGTTTCCGTTGTCCTTGTCAGTGAATGGCTGTCTGTTTTTATCTCCAGCTGACCTAAGCCCTGGGGCTGCTGTCACCCACACACAACTGGCTGTGCACCAGGCTCATTGTTCACTACAGTATCCTATCACTGCTGGGTGTGGGCGTGGACCTAACTCTAGCACCTCATATGGCACTTTATATTGACTGATAATGTAATGACCTGTCAAAAAATATATCATACCATTATGAAAGAGTCATAAATTGTGATGGAAAAGTCTGTCCCAGCATGGAGAAAGATTGCCTATTTTTCCTTAGCATCTCATATTTTGAGTCCTCAACATGTTCATTGGTTTTTGCGTGATGTTACACAATTATGTTGTGCTTTTTAGATGTTTTGAGGTCCCTCTTTAGGATTCATTTTGCCATAGTAGTGGTGGGACTGCTGGTAGCTCAACCAAGTGTACGCCACTAATATATGAAATTATGGATTGGTACAAAATTTAGTATTTTGGACATTAGACATCTTTTCCTGACTGGATGTAATCAGCCATATTTAAAGGTGGAGCCAGTGATTTGGGAGAACTTTTGTAGTCAAAATTACTTTGGGCATGTCGTTAAATTGTTAGATTTAATGAAGATTTGCCTAAAGAAACTACAACATGTTAGAAATGGGTAAGACCAAGGTTGAGGTTGGTAGGTTACAACATGAGTTTTCAATCTCATGAAGAGTATGCTAACATCTTTAGCTCCCCTTTTCAGGGGAAACTTTGGAAATGTTGTCTTAACCCATTGATACTGGATGCTGCGCGAGCAGCGCAACACAACATTGTATCTCCTGCCGACTGCTGCGTGGCGCAGCATTGTTGTTTTGTCGTCGCGTGCATCATAGAATGCACTGTCATTGGTTGAAATACACATGAGGTGGGTCTTGTTGATTTTTTAAAACCATATGACCACCCACATGTTGTGTGGTTTGCCGAAAATCACGTCAATCAAAAAAAAAAGCCGGCTGTGTGTTCACGTGCTCGGCAATAGTGTATTACAGAACAGTTAGTGGCGTTGGTTGAGCAGAATCTACGTCTACTATAGGCTACTGACGAAAATCACACAGCACATTACCTGTGTTTAATAACAATATTTATTCATTTAGGCTATATTTGGCTGCTCCACCTCAAGTCAGCCCAGCCAGGCGATAGTTTAGTATCAGTTTCGTTTTCATCTCTGTGTTATACAGCTGTTTGGACCAGCTGATCGGCTCGCGACAGCGGGAGTTAGTCTAAAGCCAGTGATAATTGAACTAAATTATAAAATAAAGCTATCTCTTCCTCTCTCTATCTGTCTATATTTCTCTGTCCACTGCACACTCAGTCACTACTATCCATGCTTAAAGGAAGCAGGAATATAACCCCATTTAGCACATTATTTTTAAATATTTTATATAATTTATTAATTTTTTTCTAATTTTACTAATTTGTTGGTTTGTAAGCGCTAAGGGAGCATTTTTTAAATAAAACCTGGGAACCTTGCCTTTTTAAATGTATTTTATTTCATGTTTCTATGTTCTACACAGGCTTAGATATTAATGTTTTGGTAGATGTTGACAATTCATAGTATTTTTTCAGAAAACCCTCAGGAGATAAGGACATGTATCCTAGATTGCCATAGGCGTCAATGGGTTAAACGTCCATAGAGTTTGGTGACTAACAAGACACAGGTATTTAAAAAAGCATGAGGAGTATCCGTTTTGTGGAATATCTTCATACACACATACCGTATATGTTGAATATCGTGAACATTGAATGAAACATCAGTCTCATTTAAGCTAACTGAGTGATAGTTGTGTGGACGTCGTGGCTGGAAGATGGTCTCACTAGCTGTAACCAACACAACAGGACAATTTCCTGAGTCCTTTCTGGAGTTTGATTGTACAGTAGTTGCACCATGATGGCTACAGTCAATGGAACTACACATGTTTTGGGCCACTCTCATATGCATGACGGTTTAAGATAATCACTTGTTTCTAAATCTTGTTGCGTCTGTTTGGTTTTTGAAGCTCACACAACAGCATGTAAGCTGTAGCCCTCACCTTGCGCCAGCATAAGAGGTTAGAGGAGCAGTGTAAAAAAGCATTGTCCATGTTTTTGCCCTGCCCACACATACCAAAGAGATTACTGCCGCTAGACAGGGTTGAGTGTACCTTGAGGTTACAAAAAGTGACTGTGAGTCTGATAGCTGTTCATATTGTGAGAGGACAGGGTTCCCTGCTCACTGTCCTTCTCTGGTGGATGTACATGCTGTTGGTCCGTCAACATAACATAGTGCCTGCGGCTGCTGTGTACCTTTTGGTCTTTGGATTTTCCTTTCAGAAAAGGATATTAATAAACAAGTGGTTATTTGATTTTAGTTTTCTGTCAAACAGATTTTCCCTTTTGCTATTTTAAGTCACTATTTAGGTGCACAATGCAATTTGTTGTACATTGTTTTATGTGCGATTGGCCAGTGTGTGATGCACAGATTGCACACTAAGCAATCTGATAAGCTTTTCATGTCAGTTCTGTGTGAATAAATACAAAATGTTTGCCTTTTGGCTTCTTATGAGTATTTTTCTTCTTCAGTTAAACATACAGTATATAGTGATGTATTTGAGATTACATTTATCTCACTATATTGATCATCGCAAATATTGTGTATTGTGATAGTAGCGTTACCGAGGGCCAAACATCGTCACAGTATCATATGGTGAGTTACTTGTACCATCCCACCCCTAGTCCTTACTGTACTGTCACTCTCTGTCTGCTATGTTGTTTCACTTAGTTATTAGTTATATGGCCCAGTGTTACTGGAACTCTGTGGGATATAGTTTGTTCCAGTTGGTGGGATTGGCTTCTTGTCTTGAATGAAATGCTTGTTGTATAGCAGCAGTATACTCTAAACCACTTACACCATGTCACAGGTTGTACATGTCTGACATGCAAGAAATTCCACCACTCCCCCCCCCCCCGCTCCTTCATTTAAATGTGTTATTGAACTAGAAAATATGAAACCATTTCAGTTCATTCACAAGATACTCCTAATATCTGTTTTAATAACCATTTCACTCAGGTTAATCTCGGACCCCCTTGGAGGGGTTACAATTATTTTGAGAATTAGTCAGATCTTCCCCCAAACATTCTTTTCTCTCACAAACACAACTGAATAACAGTTTTGGAATCCCAGTACTTAAATTGTATATTCATATAGTGTTGTAAAACCTAGCAAGTTGTTGCATTCCACAATATCAGCATTGCCCAACCATCCACAAACATACTTGGACAAATTCCAGTGTTGGCATTTACTAGAAATGTCATGCATTCAAATCATGACAGTCATCCAATGGTCATGCATTTCCAAGGACACCAGCAATCCTCTTGTACTTACCAGGGTGTGCTACTTAAGGTTTGTGTACTGGACCAAATGTGCGGCCAGTGGCGATACTATTGAGCCCTACCTGGACTCTTTATCCCAGCTTATTGTATAGAATGCTTTCATCTCAAGGACTGAAAGCTGGCCTGGAACTGAGTTTCAGGTGTGTGCTTGTTAAGAGTGTAAACACTGATTAAGGTGTGTGTGTGTGTGTGTGTGTGTGTGTGTGTGTGTGTGTGTGTGTGTGTGTGTGTGTGTGTGTGTGTGTGTGTGTGTGTGTGTGTGTGTGTGTGTGTGTGTGTGTGTGTGTGTGTGTGTGTGTGTGTGTGTGTGTGTGTGTGTGTGTGTGTGTGTGTATGGCGCTCCTGACAGCAGAGACTGTTGGAGTACACACTGGCTCCTGGGTGCATTAGTGGAATGTCTCATGCCATTGGAGAAATATATGAATGCACATCTGAATTGTGTAGCTAGTAGGAGAGGGAATGTGTGCTGAAACTCTTGAGAACAACAACTAATTAGAGAAACTATACCGGGCAAGATTGAAATAACTTGTCTTTGCAGTGAGTCAGTATGAGTATCTATCTCACTGCCATTTGCACTGTCTCAGTAATAAAGTCCATGCTTTGATTTTGAACATTCGATTGTTTAATCTGTCTTTGGCCAACGTATGGAAATGAAATACTGCATTACTTTAATCCTCTTAAATAGCAAGGCTAATCATATGGAAGTAAGTATATAGTTTGTATTAAATGTGACTGGCTTAAATTCAAGTTCAGAGTTCCCTTAGTGTCACACACTACATACATAGTGGTTCATTAAATGATGCTGAGAGAAAAATACTTGTGCTTTAAACGTAACCTTCAAAGTAGCTCTACGCTTCATCTCACAATGACTCATGGATCTCATAGTGACTTTGTTATGAAGGCTTCACTACATCCAGAAATAACATCAAGTTTGGTGGTAAAAAGTGAGTCTTTTAAAGCTATTTCTCTGTATCCTGCTGAGGAGCCTGTGATGATAGACCCAACATACAACACTTTCATCGACATGATACATGCCTGCTTTTGTCTCTCACTCTGCCTTAGTCTCTAGTGCAGCATTGCCACTGAACAACCATAATGGTTGAGAAATAATAATTATAATTTGAAGATGAACCTGTGGTAAGAATAGTTAGTGGCAAGTTTATTAAGACTTGCATATTGCTGAGTTGCTCTCAGCTGACTCTAGATGAGCCCTTGTACATGTGACATAATATTTCCTGGCCTGTTCCTAATACTTGCTGTCACTCTTGAACATAGTGTTGCGTCACTGCATTGCTGTCCACGCCTGTCATACCACACCCTCTTCTTTAGGCTACAATCCATTTCCTAATGGGACCCTGTGCATGTAAACAACCTCTTCCTCCCCACTATCAGCTGTCACCCCGCTCACTTTACAGCCCAGTATTCTCTCCTTTAGATAATCATGGCAGTCCCTGGGAAATAATGGAGGCTTTGTGTGGTTTAGTCCAAAAGCATGACAGAGCTTTCCCCCTGTCCTCTGGCACCACCTTGTGGTCTAAAAGCAGAGGTGCTGCTGGTGTGAAATCCAGGATGTAGAATTGCAGCATGTCTCCAAGTGACTGACATGAGCTTCCTTATGTTGGTGGATAGCCTGAGTGTTTGGAAAAATGTACCCTACGTTCCCTTTACGAACGTAGGGTACCTTTTTTTACGTACCTTTTTGCTAATAAGTATGGTAGAAATAAAGATTTAGGATGTCCCAATTATTGTGGTCAGATTTAGTATGAAAAATACTCCGGTGTCTACTTCATCAGGTTGAGATTTTGAGTGTTGAAATCAGTATGCTATCTGGGTGCGCACCAGAAGTGAAATCACATCGACGTAGCCTTTGTATGAAAACAACCAGGGATGTGACGGATATAGAAGAAAGAGGCAAGATCGAGGAGCCCTGTGAGGATGAAATAAATAAGTAAAAGTATGTCCTTGCTGCATGCTAACTAGATACAGTCCCCTACAAAAGTATTGGAACATTGTGGCCAATTCCTTTATTTTTGCTGTAGACTGGAAACATTTGGGTTTGACACCAAAATATGAATATGAGACAATAGATCAACATTTCATTTCCAGGTATTTACATCTGGATCTGATTCACAACTGAGAAGATAGCATTATTTGTAAAGGAACACCACATTTTTAGGTGAGCAAAAGTATTGGAACAGATAGACCTAAAATAAATTAAAATGAATAAGACTTAATATTTTGTCACAAATCCTTCGCTTGCAATAACTGCATCAACTTTTGCATTCTTCTTTTGTGATGCTTTTCCAGGCTTTCACCGCAGCCTCATTCAGTTGCTGTTTGTTTAGGGGGGTTGCTCTCTTCAGTCTCCTCTTTAGCAGGTAACTTGATCTTATGTGTTGTATATCAGATCCAGATGTAAATACCTGGAAATGAAATCTATTGTCTCATATTCATATTTTGGTGTCAAACCCAAATGTTTTTAGTCTACAGCAATATAGGAATTGGCCTCACCGTTCCAATACTTTTGTAGGGGCTGTAGTGTGTAGAATAGAAAAATGAATGTGAGATTTGGAACGCAGGGTTTGTGTTTGGAAAGATTTAGTTTGCTTTAGTGGTGATTGACATACACCTTACTGAGATGCTTCTGTGGGAAACACTCAATCTGCTCTGTATTATTATACTGTAATCACTTATTATACATTACATTCATAACTAATATTTTTTCCCCTTTTCATGTATTTGGGAAGAGTCTTACTTTTGGACGTACAAAGCACATTACATTTACTCTGAGTTATTGTGTTAAAGGCAATGTTGCCTTTTTCTAAATGCTGACCCGAAATGTTTTGTTTTTTCTAAACATACGTAACTCTAAAACTTTAACCAATGTTTTCCAAGGTAGAAAGGTGCATACATTGTAGAGAACAATGCAATGTATTGACATTGTATGACGCACTTTACCAGACACTATAAGGCAATTTGTTTACTCTTTGACTGAACTGATGAAAGCCACCAGACATACAGTAGCTCAAAGCTGTTTGCCACATCTCATTTCAATACATTTCAACTCAACATGTATAGCACACACCTGACACCTACATGTTAACCAGTGCACATGTTGTATGTTGCACATGAATATGACCAGCAGTAGTTTGGATCAGACACTCTCTTCCCTGCTGTTATAATGGGAAATGAGACAGGTCTGTTTGAGGAACAACTTAAACTCTTATCAACTTTTCTGTAAACTGTGAAAAATACACTTCACCAGATGCGGCTCCTAATCTTCCTATAAAGGATTACAGTGTCAACATAGTCTGATATGTAGAACACATGTGTGCATCTCATGTTTGATACATTCATACGGTGTTAGGTGTTTTGTGCCCCCCAGCGGAGCCTTTAGACAGTGCTGTCTGGTGAGAGTTAGGGCCTTTAGACAGTGCTGTCTGGTGAGAGTTAAGGCCTTTAGACAGTGCTGTCTGGTGAGAGTTAGGGCCTTTAGACAGTGCTGTCTGGTGAGAGTTAGAGCCTTTAGACAGTGCTGTCTGGTGAGAGTTAGGGCCTTTAGACAGTGCTGTCTGGTGAGAGTTAGAGCCTTTAGACAGTGCTGTCTGGTGAGAGTTAGAGCCTTTAGACAGTGCTGTCTGGTGAGGGTTAGGGCCTTCAGACAGTGCTGCCTTGTTGGGGGCACAAAGCACCATGGAGCGATTCAGACCCTCAGAAGGTGTAATAGGTGTTGTTCTTTTATGTGCTTTATAAAAAGCCACTGTAAACACGCAATAGGTTTTAATAGATCCAAATCTATAATCCCATTTTTTATTAGATTTGTTTCATATTATACCGTTTTATAGGTTTGCAGTCCATTAATATATTTCTACATTCATTACACTAACCTGTTTAGGTACTAGGCCTGGAAACCTTTTTGTGCGTCCTATCCATGTCTATGTGGTTTTGTAATTACGATGTGAGATGTGGCAGAAACCTGTTCAGTGCTGCTAGAACATGTTGGATAAATGTAAAACTGATATAATGAACCCAGCTGAGCATAGCCTCCATGTGTTTTATAGATCTGTCTTTACTTATAGCATGTACTTGATCAGGAAGTTTTTATTCAACTGAAGAAAAAACTGCTGTTTTCCATTCATTGCCGGCAGTGAGGGGTGTGTGTGTGTGTGTGTGTGTGTGTGTGTGTGTGTGTGTGTGTGTGTGTGTGTGTGTGTGTGTGTGTGTGTGTGTGTGTGTGTGTGTGTGTGTGTGTGTGTGTGTGTGTGTGTGTGTGTGTGTGTGTGTGTGTGTGTGTGTGTGTGTGTGTGTGTGTGTGTGTGTGTGTTCTGGCAACATGTAACACTGCTTCTGCTTTCCTCTCACACCTCTTCCTCTCTGCTGCACAGAAGTGTTTCACACAGGAAGACCATGCAACGTCTAACCCTCTAGAGAGACATACACTATGCTCTAAGTCCTGTGTGTGTGTGTGTGTGTGAGAGAGAGAGCTGAGAGAAGGTTAAGGTCAGACTGCTACTGCCCAACCATGATTGGACTAAGTGTAAAGGTATGTTACCAGTAGATTGGATGGAGCATCACAGTAGGTTATGCGTATATTCATCTCATAGCATTTCATTAAGAACAATAAGCAGCCAATCTCTTCTATTGATACCATTGGCTTTAGATATCCAGCTGGCAAAGGCTGTTGAGCCACTCAACTATAACTTCAGACTGTTATACATTAATGTGGTAGCAATAATGAAAGTGCACTGTCTGCACAGTGCAGGGCTGTACGCTTATTTTTTTTAGGTGGTAGCACTGGTGCTAGCAGCAAGCAAAAAAATTCAGTAGCACAATTTTTTTTTGTAGCACACAAAGTATGATCGGAAACTTCCATAACCTTAACCCTTGCATTTCGCTCTAATTACCTTCGAGCATGTCATCTTGGTCTCATCTGAGATTCTCAATCAATATTCTATTCTATTGTGCAGTAATAATTGTAGAAAAATGAATAAGGGTGCAATTATTCCAATTTAAACAAAAGATTTAACCTGCCAATAGCAACTTTTGCTGATTCAGAATTATTTCCATTATTTAATATTTGAAAATAACAATAATTTTTTTTACAACATTCCCTTTTAATTAAAACCAAACTTTAAACCATTTTTAGTTTACACATTTGTACAATTTAGGATAAATTAAATAGGTTGTTGTGAATTTGTTCAGCTGAAGGTCCAGTTGCCTTTCAAGCTAGAGCACTGTGGGGCTGTGAGTGCTAACTTCCTGTTCTTATCTGCTTCAAAATAAAAGTGAACTCATGTTTCGCTATTAACATGCATTTAATGTGAAGGCGCATAGGAAATGGTATGTTTGCACACGCGGAAACTTAACTGCGTTTAACCTCCTAGGACCTGGCGTCCACCTGTGTGGACATCAACTTTTTGGGCTGTCTAGGGCTGTGTTCGGAAAGCCATACTAACATCCTACTCATACTAATTTTTACTTCAATTTGAGTATGTGATGGTTGGGTATGCGAGTTTGGGTATGCGAGAAATTCCCGGATGAGTACTAACTTCCGGGAAGATTTTGGGTATAGATCGATTGGATACTTTTCCTACTCAACCGCCCCACAATGCACTGGGTCAATTCTACCTGCCCAGGAAAATGAAATACTTTCGAGCAAGTTGCTAGGCAACGACATTGTTTGGGGTCCGCGATCTGACAACTGTACGTGCAGTCATTCATAAACTCTTACAATAGATAAGAGATGAAGATAAATACCTAACAACATTAGAGTTACTAAGTGAAATGAGTGATGCCAGTCTCATAGTGGAGAGAGATCAAAACTGAATGCTGTGTTCCACACACCGCGGCTCGTCCAGCTCAACTGACAGACAGCTGAGTGCTGTATGATGAGCTGGACAGAGAGCGTCGGAGGGATCCTCCGCCTCAAAACATAATTATAAAACAAGAGGTCTAAAACACAGATGATGAACACAGGACTAACAATCTAGTTCAATATCTAACCTGTGGAGGGCGCTTACACGCTAAACAGCGTCTAAACTGGCTGAATCTTATAAGAAGAAGAAATTCTTTATTGCTTGAGTATACTTCAATTGAAAACGTTTCGACGCACCTCACATACACGATCGATCTTTGAGGAGACAATATGTAGTATATAGATGGTGAGTATGTAGGATGTAGAACGCTAGTATGGCTTTCCGAACACAGCCTAGACCGCAATGCAAAATGTTGCTCTAAAAAGGGCCTGGGGTCCACATACAAGGACATTATACACTTAGTGGTGGCAGAAGAGTATAATACATTATACTTTAGATTCAAGATGGCCGACAACACATCCAAAAGTTCAACACACCCAAAACTCCCGATCCAAACTTCGACCAGGAAAAAAATCTAATCAAATTTCATGGCTGATTCTTGTTCAGATTATGTATAAAAGTGTTCAATGTTTGTTATGGAAGTAAACATTTTACAAAAGCTAGTAACTGTAACGATTTACCATGCTGCTAAACATGATGTACACATATGTGGACGGAGGGACTTCATTCTGTTAGTTTTATTGAAAAATCCTTGTATGTGGACAGCGGGACTTAGTTCTGTTGAACATTTTTATATGTTTTCAATCAATCAATCAATCAATAACCTTTCACTTTTCACTCAAGAGACACTGAGGTTGCCCTCATTTACAGTTACAATGAGTACATTTCAGTAAATTTCAACCCCAGGGCCAGGTTTCCGGCTCCTTTCCCAAGGGCCGGGCCAAGGCCAGGTTTCCAGCTACCACGGCCAGGTTTCCAGCTACCAACCCAAGGGCCAAGGCCAAGTCTCCGACTACCAACCCAAGGGCCTGGGCCAAGGCCAGTTTTCCAGCTATGATCCCCAGGGCCAGGATTCTGGCTACCAGGGCCATGTTTCCGGATACTAACCCACAGGCCAAGGCCAGGTCTCTGACTACCAACCAAAGGCCCAGGGCCAGTTTTCTGGCTACCATTCCTAATGCCAAGGCCAGAACTCTTGCTACCAGGGCCATGTTTCCAGCTAACAACCCAAGGACCAAGGCCAGGATTCTGGCTACAAACCCAAGTGCCTGGGCTAAGGCCAGTTGTCTGGCTACTATCCCCAGGGCTAAGGCCAGGATGGTAGCCCTGGTAGCCAGGTTTCCAGCTACCAACCCAAGGGGCAGGGCCAAGGCCAGGTTTCCGGCTACCAACCCAAGGGCCAAGGCCAGGTTTCCGGCTACCAACCCAAGGGCCGAGGCCATGTTTTCAGCTACCAAGGCCAGGATTCTGGCTACCAAGGCCAGGATTCTGGCTGCCAACCCAAGGGCCAAGGCCAGGATTCTGGCTACAAACCCAAGGGCCAAGGCCAGGTCTCTGATTACCAACCCAAGGGCCAGGGCTATGGCCAGTTTTCCGGCTACCATCCTTAGGGGCCAAGGACAAGATTCTGGCTATCCGGGCCAGGTTCGGGCTACCAACCCAAGGGCCAAGACCATGGATTCTGGCTACAAACCCAAGGGCCAAGGCCAGATAGCCAGCTACCAACCCAAGGGCCAAAGCCATGGATTCTGGCTACCCAGGCCAGTTTTCCGGCTACCATCCTTAGGGCCAAGGCCAGGATTCTGGCTTCCAGGGTCAGGTTTCTGGCTACCAACCTAAGAGCCAAGGCCAGGATTCTGGCTACAAACCCAAGGGCCAAGGCCAGATTGCCAACTACAAACCCAAGGGCCAATGCCAGGTCTTTGACTACCATCCCCAGGGCCAAGGCCAGGATTCTGGCTACCATTCAGGATATACGTCTTCCTGCAACTGTTAGCAGCCTTTCTAATGAGCCATATTGCTCAAAGGGGCACAATTGTTGTTTCTCATTTTGTTTTTGCACTCAGGAAAAATGCTGCTGTGTTCAGGCACCAAAAAAAGAGTTTTGTTCTTGATGACTCAATTTTTACTTTATTGTGTTTTATCTCGATTTAAAACTGCGGTCCTCATATGTGGACATCATTTTTCTCAGAAACTACATCATGTAAAAAGATAATTCTTGGTTTTCACACTCATTAGGTCCCAATCAGCCCAAATAGCAAAGAGAAATTAAAAATGCATGCCATGCAAGAGTTCGGGTCCTAGAAACTACTTACTCGCCTAAGAATACATTTACCCGCTTTTGGAGAGTGTTAATGTAGAGCAGTGGTTCTCAAACTTTTTTTGTAATTCCCTACTTTGGAGATGGGGATCTTTTCGAGCCCCACCGTTCCCCGATTGCGTCAACAAAATAGTAACTAAATAGGTCAGGCTTAAAAGTTTAAAATGTATTGAAATAAAATCAAGGAATACAATTCAAAAATATGAGTATTTGTGTCATTACTTTGCAATCTGAGCCCAAAAAATTGCCAAAAACAATGAGCAAGTCAGTATGTGAGTCTTAAGGTGCGAACACACTACACGCGTTACCCGCGTAAGCTTTATGCGCGTAACGCAGCTAAAATGTTGCTTGATCATTTTGTGTCAAAAATGGTTTTACGCGCGTAACGTGCCTAGCCTCCCTCCTGATATTGTGTGTGTGTGTGTGTGTGTGTGTGTGTGATCAGCTCCTATCTCCTCACAAAGTGCGTAGAGCAATCGCGCTTTCATTGGTCGGGTTTTGATGAAATGGAGCACACTCACAACCTCTGTCAAAACTTTGTATAGTTCGGGGATGAGCTGCCTTGACGCTAGCGGCGCTTCCCAGCGAATGACACAGTGTGTCCATTGCGCATCTGGCGCCACACTGTTTATTAGTGATTGCCCTGGCCTGCGCGCTGAGCCGATGATTTCGGCTTCTGTTCTATCCACGTTATTATGGTTTTTATGTGTTAATTGAAGAAGTGGAATAGCAGGGGCTCCAACTCACGCTGGGAAACGGTAAAAAAAAAACATATATTAAAATATTTCTAAAAACTATGTGCCACGGATGTGGACACATATTTCTCCCGTTCGTTGCACCCCACCTGTCATGTCTCTATTCCCCACCGGTGGGGCGCGCCCCACACTTTGAGAACCACTGATGTAGAGCCTTCTAAGCAGTGTTGTGCATCACTCCTCTCTGTGTCCAAATGAGAACATCTGAGAAATCTCCTCATTAGCAACCTGTCGCACTAGTGCGAGTAGACTTTTATTCATCATCATTCATTCATCATCGCACGTGATCAATTTCAGTAGCAAATGCGATCAAAACTGTCGCACTGTACAGCCCTGGCACAGTGTCTTCCAGGTTCTTACATTTCAGTGTCTTCTCTCACATATCAGCATTATAATAGCATTATGTTTCAATGATTCTAAGAAAAGTATCTCCAGTGCTATGCCAGCTACACCTTGTGACTTGGTGCGAATTAGCAAATGTTAACATTCTAATACTCTCTAGCTAAAGATGGTAAACATTGTGAACATTATACCTGCTTATCATCAACATGTTTTCAATGCCGTTGTGAGCCTGTTAGCATGCTTTACTGTTTCCCAAACAGTAAGTAATTGGCCCAGTGTTTTCTCAATTACATTAGCAGCCCCTTAGCTGTGTTTGCTTACACATAGTCACACAGAAACAGCTGAGATGACAGCAACTGCAGCAGCATGTGTGGTTGAGCGGTGTGGCTGCTGACTGGTTGGGGGGAGTTAATGGCAGACCTGTCCAGGCTGGAGATTCCTGGCTCCTCTATTTTTACCGCTGATCAACACCCTCATATCACAACAGCTGTCCCTGCAGCTCTGGTCTGTCCACTGTCAGGAATAGCCCGCCTATCACAGCTCTGCCCTGCTCTCTCATTTCTTCACTCTGTGAGCCTTTCCTCACATCGACTCCACTTTGGACCCAGTTTTTGAATTTGAACGCTGACTTGTTGGGACTATTTGGATACAGGAGCTTTGGAATTAATTCGGTAACCAGGTAAAATTATTTGTGTTGACCTGAAGTCGGATCTCTTTTTGTGGAAAATCTTTGACTAGTGTGGGGCCTTGAGGGCTCCACAGCCGGTGGCTCTATTTTTAGAATGGAGTTAGCTGAGGTGGGCAGCTTGGACAGTAGCATCTTACATTAGCAGCTTTTGTGTCATTGTGACATTTCCCCTTTTTCATACTCAGATGTGAACAATTAAAAGTAGTAGTATTCTAGTAGAAGTATGTGGACGGACAGTTTGCCGGGTGTGAAGAGTTGCTCATGTAGGTTTATTGGATAATATAAGTTATGCTGTTTGTGAATGCTCAGCGGGAGCTTGTGCTGGTGTAGGATGTGTGCCTATGGTTTTGGGTTCATATAAAACATTTGGTGTAATTAGTTGAGGTACTCTGTCTTTACAGCATGTATGATACTCTGAAATGTTCCATAATATTAAGTTTGTTTCCTTTGGGATTGATCACTTCCTGTGCTTTTGGAGCTGAACTAAAAGTAGTATTCATTGACTTAAGGCAGAATGTTATCAAGATTATTCCAACTCATCATCACCACTCTACACATATGTGTTATAGAAATGTATGATTTCAACTTAAAGGTTCTGTTTTGTAAAGAAACGTTTGGTGTCATATGTGTTTGATTATTTTAAATGTTATTCATATGTTGATAAACAATTTGCTGGAAATAGCTTAAAGACCTTCTTCACCGGTGGGAATATGAAGGTGTATTGAACTCTGAGATCCTGTGTAGTATACCTGTGCAAACGTTTTTGAAATCGGTTCATCCTAGCCTGACAAAAGGCAGAAAGAGTGTTTTATAGTCTCACTGTCCCTACATTTTCCCATGTGTGATGTCACACATGGGAAAATGTAGGGTTAGCATTAACAGGCCAGCTGGGCCAAGGGAGACTGAGGGAGGAAAAAGCTCATTCATTATATTATAATAGCAATTTTATAATGATAGAACGCCGGTTCCGTATGGGTGAAGTATTCCTTTAATTATTGTAATATGATAGTTGTTTTCTATCATTTTTCAGATCAAACCAGCATACTTGACCTTCAATGCTCATGTTAATTCATCTTCAAATATAGGTGTATTTGTGTATTCACATGGATCAATTAAATTTGACTCAAATGTACTGACCAAATCTCACTCATTCAGGGTGTAGGTTACAAAGAATAATTCTGCAACTATGAGTTATCATTAATGAGTACTTCAGTCTCAATAAATCTAGAACAAACCAAAGCATCGTTCCCATGAATATGTGATCATCATATTTTGACCATGCTTATTGCCACTGCAGTAATATTATTAGGTACAGATACAATGCAGTTTTATCCTGTGTAAATGTGCCATGTACAATTCAGACGTCACATGACATCACAGCTATGATTGCAAATGGTGTCAAGTAACGCAGGATCCTGACTAATTTTAATTCTTAATAACAATTGTGTTCAATGCTTATTGTAAATCTAGGCCTAACTCTTCAGCACCATTCAGAAAACAGTCTGCTACAAAGAGTTTTTAAAGTCTAAGTTTAATCATATGCATAATTTAATCTCTTTAGCTGATAAATGAAATCTTATCTATTCTAAATATATGGATGTTCTATAACACATCAGGTAAGAAAAGTCAAATGATTGAATTTTAGAAAATTTTATTTTTCAATACAATTTCAATAAATGTGGAATTTGTTTTCATATATAGAGGAGGAGAAGGTTAAATAATTAAGAAGAGAAAGACAACGATTGCAGATGGTTCCTAACATGTGCACAATAAAGCAATTAACATTGTATCGTATCCTGCTCCGTGACAAAACAATGCTATGTTGATTCTGATTCTGAAGATGGCGTGTTTAGGTCCACCTGTCCCTTTTATAAGGAAGGGTCACTGTAAATGAATACAAAGTTGTTCTGAGTGATCACCTTTATTCTGGTGGGAGTTGTCTCTTCCTGGATGATAATGCCTCCATCCATAGAACACCAAGGATCATTGAATGGGTTTATGAGAATCAAGATGATTTGAATCATATGCTGTGGCCTTCACTGTCACCACATCTCAACCCAATTGAACAACTATGGGAGATTTTGGACTGCTGTGAAGACTGGGCTCTCCATTACCATCATCAACACACCCATTTAGGGGCTATTGGAATAATGGTGTTCATCCCTCCAGCGGAGTTCCATATTGTTTATGTGCAACTTCCCAAATGAGTCACACAATGTACAAAATGTAAATGTTATCCATTTAAAATAACAATTTTATATCTGTCTGTCTGATTTGTACAGCTAAAAAAACAAGAGGTCTGTGATGTATGTGTGTATCGGCTCCCTATGCCAGTTGTATTTGCCTTGTTCTTTTTTTTAGAGTAATCTGGCCGACAGCCCTACAGTACCACTGTCTGGTCCAAAAATAAGACAGTTAGTCAGTGAGCTAATTCAGTGACCCCTGATAGAACCTAGTAACCCCGAGCCAGACCCTGGACAATGTTCTATAGCCAGTAAAGGCCAGGATCGGGCGTCGGAGAGTCTGTGTGTGCGTGTGTGTCTGCAGCATGCATTCTCTCCATTATAATGACAGCCTACATTATGTTAATAGCTACTTAATGTCATCCGGCGCAAGCGCAGAACGTACGACAAGTCGGTAGTCGGCTCGGTGTGTTGTTCGTATTTTTCTGACCGCGTCGGGGAGAATGAAGCTGCCTGCATCGGCAGACTCCATTTTCTGGCGACGGTCGGTAGTCGGACCGGTGTGTCCTGGACTTAAGACTTCTTCTGGAAGGGCATTGGGGTTGATGATAACTTGCCTCATCAACCCGAAGACCTTCAATCAAAGTTTGACTTTTATGTTCAGTTTTGTGTGCAAATGAATTGGTTTCACAGTGTCACACTTCAGGCAGGGCCCTAGACTAGCCTTTGCACTGTCACTGTAGTGCTTCTTGTGGAGGCATGGCACGCTGTTATCAGCTTGGATTATCGTGGATAAAATCCTCATCATATGCATTTTATATTTCCATATTGATATAGTGTATAAATTCAGTAAATTTTCTGGAAAATCAATTGATAGCAACCTGTGCATGGTACAATATTTCAAATACTTAATGACATAAATGTTTTTCATACCAGGCAAGTCAAAGTACTGTATCACATATATGTTTATATTACTAGAAAGACCCAGAGAAATACAAACATATCTGTGGCAGTACAGAACTACAAATATTGTCTCACTGTATCATCATATCCCTCGATCAGAAGAATTAATGTTGGTAAAATGTATCAACACAAATGTGACCTGTCAATAGGGGTTGGGGTTGGTATGAGCTGATACTTTTGCTCTTCTGTTGGTCAGAGGTGGCGCGTTCGTCCGCTGATGCCATGGTTGGAGGTTCAATCCCCACCCCCTGCTTCCAAAATGAGCCAGGTCAAAGTGTCCTTGGTGCACACATACCCTGCTTGGTAGCCTGCTGCATGTGTGAGTGAGAGGAAAAGATTGCAAAGTGCTTTTGAGTCTGAGGCATAGGATGACAGCAGTCCATTTACCTCACTCATTGACACCTAATTCTTCTGAACCTCTAGGAAGAAGCTGAGCTGATTATGTACTTCACATTATAACCTTATTTTTAGGGGATGATGTAGGTCTGACCACAATATGCATCATCCTCTGAAAGCATTTTGTTCATAGTCTTTTAAAATATACCAGGGTCAAGATGATCTTACTAGGAGATGCCTTGTTTTTTGGTCACCAATTCAAAAAGGTTCAAGATTGTTGTGCACTATTAGGTTTTAGTTGAATGATAATCTTTTATTCATTTTTTTTCAAGCTTTTGATTCTTTTTGAGTATGGTGTACTTTTGCAATTTGTGTTTTCATTTCTCTAAAGCTCCTCTAATCTCCTGTTCATCCTATACCTGTCTAAGACCTCACCATTCTCACCATTCTTCCTCTCCTAGCTGCTCCCCTCTTCATCCTTCTCCTTCCTCTGCTGTCATCTCATCCATCTCAGTCCATGACAGCAGAGCAGCCATCATGGCGTTCTCATCTCGCTTTTCCTTCTGGGAGAAAAAGGGAAGTCTCATTTAGACCTTTTCATAAAGCACTGGTATACTGCATGGTGTGTGTTATACACTAACATGTGTGCATTTCGATACCAGAGGCCTTAGCCTGTATCACACTAATGGTTTGATCGATTTCACTCTCATTTAAAAGCATATGCTATTGTAATTAACTTGTTTTCTGTGAATTTACACAACCTTCGGCATTTTCTTGACACTCAACCAGAGCCCTTTCAGTGCAGCAAGTCCATACCAAGAGTCCATAGTTAGAAGTGGTGTTTGTATCTGAATAAGGGTCAAAGACGAATAAGGATAAAAAAAAAAAAAAAAAAAGTAAATAAATGCAAATTCAAGCACTTTCTATATTAATCAGTGTTCTGTATTCATATCAACAAAAGGAACTGCATTTCTGAATGCAATTACAATTTTTTTTGTTGAATCATATGATTTGTCCCATGAAAAATGTCCTTCCTGGGTAACGGAAATGGAATTTAAAATTAATTCAATATTTATTTTTAGCAAATAGATGTTGGTGTGCAGAAATACTTTCGATTCAAAAGATTGCATGTTTTGTGGTTTGCACGGTGTGATGAACAAGAGCTTCAAGTAGTGCCAGGGTTTGATCTGGT
This sequence comes from Ammodytes marinus, assembly GCF_949987685.1. Lineage (NCBI taxonomy): Eukaryota > Metazoa > Chordata > Actinopteri > Uranoscopiformes > Ammodytidae > Ammodytes > Ammodytes marinus. The sequence continues at coordinate 1,899,590 of NC_137232.1, forward strand.
TTCCTTTTTTATTTCAACACAATTTAGGTTAAAGAAGAACCAGAGAGCAAGAGTGTAAGTAAATATGGTCCTTTATTAGAGTTTCACATGATTTCACACAATTTATAAGTCTGGTCTCCAGAGTCTTAGAGCTACCTGAAGTCTGCCAAGAAGTCCTGTGATTGTCAGTGATGAATGTAGTCAGTAGCTGACTGTTAAATCCTTGTCAGACATTTTTTTCTAGATCTGGATTCAAATTTGTTTGTCAAATTTTGAGTCATGCAACTGAATTTATGTGATAAGCATACATGATTGTAGTACCAAATCTAATCAAATGCACCAGTAATATAAATGGAACAAGCAGGGACATACTTGATAAAGCTGGGTTAGGTTTAGTCTTACAGTCTTAAGTCCTTCTTTTCCATGTTTGTTGTTGCATCAAGATCTGATGCTTGGACTTTCCTTCTCTATCCCCGTCCTTATACCTCCTTTCTTTCCTCTGTGTGAGTAGCCAGACAGTGAGGGGTCGCTCAGCCGGGCCAAGTCAGTGCCAGCTCTAGACCCCGGTCGGGGGATATTCCGGACAAAAAGCCCTGCACCAGTGTCCCCTACCAAGACTGTAGAGCGCCTCAGGAGTCCGTCCCCACCTAAATTCAGGACACCTGTAAAAGTGCCAGAGCGCTTCAAAAGTCCTGAACCACCACCAAGTGCTCTGAGCCCACAACCATCTATGAACAGTGAGCGAGAGCAAAATGGCACAATAGGCAAAAGTGCAATAAATGGTACGGCCAACGGTGCTATCAAACCGCAAGGCACTAGCGCAAACCAGTTGGAAACTACAGATGACCATGGTCAGCCACGGAAGAAAGTGATCAAGGTAGTTCGTCGTGTTGTGAGGAAGGTCCAACCAACGGAAGAGGATGAGGCCAATGGGCCACCCCAACCCTCAGACAAAGCTCCAGAAGTAGCCAAGCCAGCTGCTGACCCAATCAACACAGTGCCAGCTCCAACTCCAGTATCTAAGGCCCCCGTGACGTCAGGGTTCTCTTTTAAACATGACGCCATCAAAACAGAAGAAAAAGATGACATTTCAAGGGGATTGACCAACTTCATGGTCAGAGGCAGAACAAGGGAGCCCCGCCCACGAATACGCAAAGAAGAACGACCAGAAAAGTTAGAGTTAGAGAAGGAAATTCAGAAGATAGAGGAAAAAGTTGAGGATAAAAACACCATTAAGCCACAGGAGGTCAATCACAAGCCTTCAAGCTCTGGTCCAGTCATACATAGAACAAAGTCACCTGGGGTCGCTGTAAACCCAACCAGCATGGCTTCTGAGCATTCAGTTCCATCTTTTTCCAAATCCACTCATTCCCGACCCGTATCTCTCCCGGCGGTGGTTGGCTTTATTCCAGCTCCCAAGCCCTCGACGTTATCTCCACCTCCTGGCTTCATTCCAGCTCCAAAACCCTCAACCTTGTCTCCACCTCCTGGTTTCATACCGGCAGCCAAACCAGCCGTTACCACAAAACCCAGTCCAACCAACCCTCTTTCTACCACCCAAGTCACCCAAAAATCACGTTTCATCCCAGCTCCTAAACCCTCTCCCCTTCCAACTACTGTGATCCCTGATCCTCCCCCACCACAGCAACCTGCCGTCAGTCTACCAGAGGTACAATTTCTACACTGCGCATGTTTGGTCAACATTTGGGACATTGGTGTGGAAAGTGCATAGCCCTTTGAAATGCATGTTTAAACAAAAAGAGCACTGTGGTGTTTGCTTGCAGAGACTTGGCATACCCCAATAAATCAATTACTTTCTGACATCATCCCATTTTAGAACATGTTTTGATTAACCAGAATAAACAACCATACGGAAGACAGGTGGCCTCAAATTTGAATCATCTTGGATCCCTAGCCCCACCTTAAGACCCAGATATATACTTGGGTTTACCAGATTAGGGTCTAACATATTTAGGTTCGGGTCTCTGCCTTAGAACAGGTTGTGACTACCAAGCTGCCATGATGAAATGTGGTCTAATAATGGTGGAAATTATATTTTCTTAATGATTGTAGTAGTTCCCTGCTATTTTGTGTAGTCCTAGGGCACAATTTCCTCTTGACTATCACTTCTACAAAAAGGTATCGAGGTAGAGTAATGGCTGGAATGCCAATAGCTTGTTTTGCCCATATGGATAAACCCTTTAGATGTGATGACCCCATGGTACTTCTTTTACTGCCCTTAGAGGACAGCCTGCATAAAAGATAACACAGTATCGTATACGTTGGATCTGACATTCTTCCTACAGTTTTCCTGGCACACAAGTGAAACTGTTACTTTTGTCTTTGTTTTGTGTTTATGGGTACTGAACTAATTCTCTATTGTTGGTGCCTTGCTCCTCGGGAAAATCAAGAGTAGCTGCTGAGAAAGTAGGAAGTACATGTTCCCTTCCTGACCACAATGTCCCATTCTAGTCACCTTTCAGTCATAAACAATTCATTTCCTCATCAGCTTTCCTTTTTCCTCAACACCTTTATGTCAAAATAGCTGGTTGTTTAGCAGTGTCTTATATGCTGCTAGATTCTGAAAGCTTTCCATTTATTTGTTTTTATTTGCATTTTTGACAAATCGTAATGATGCAACCCATAGTTTGTGCTTATTGGTACGATAAATATATGAGATGAATTAGATTGGGGTTTCCAGAACACAGACCTAATGGCACAAGGACGGCGATATATCCATCCATTGATTTTGTGCAGTGCATTGATTGAACTAAAACTAATGTTGGCTCACTGTATTGCATTCACTCAATTTGCTCGGTTTGTTGCAACTTGCCGATTATTTAATCTGGTTGGTTATTGTGTGGCTAGTATTTATTCATTTTGTATTGTGCATGCTGTTTAATGCACCTTTGAACATTTATTGCTCATTTAGGAAGACTGCTAACATGGACAATTCCACATTAACCCAAACTACTATTGTAATGTTGGGCTGTGTGACAGAGCAATACATGGCATGGTCATTACTTTTGTATGGTTGTATACGTGTGTAGTCATGGGCTTTGCTTATCAGTGGTGTCACTGTGTTGCTGCTTTAGGAGGCACCGCTCAGTCCCACCGAAGAGGCTCAGAGACGCCTGATGAGGATCTTCGGTGCTCCTGTAAATCACCCTGCTGTCAATCTGAATGTCATTAATGTCTTGTCCCTGTCCACCCCACAAATCAAGACTCAGAAAAAACAGATTTAGAGGGATACAAAATACACTGAAAGGCCAGAAACAAAGTCTGGATTATACCAAGCAAATAGGCAAGAGCCCTCCATCAGTCAAAAACTGCAGTGATTAATATGTTTCAGTTGTCAACATGTTATTTAAGACTCTTTAATGATCATGATGTGAGATCACTTAAAATAGATACAATTATTTGGTGGCATCACAATTTTCAATATCGACAGTAGAACTCCCGGTTATAATAATAATAATACATTTTATTTATATATCGCTTTTCTCGCACTTAGAGCGTTAAAACCACTACGAGTAACATTTAAATATCTTTAAAACAGCCTAATTTTTCCTCTGATAATCATAAATTACCTTTAACAGCAAATGAGACCATCAGTGCAAAGAAGGACGTTTTGATATATTTGATATATATTACGTTTACCATGAAAACATTAGGCAACGATTCAATATTAAACTGAAAGCATAACAATTATAAACAATATGCGAATAATATACAATATACATTTATTTAATGCATGGGCAGCCAACCCAAATAAGTGACAAGCCCAAAGTAGGAGGGATTAGAATACTGGTCTGTATGGGTGTGCCTTTACAGACTTAGCTCTCCTACCAAGTTGAAGCACTTTTTGAATATCAGGGAGGAGACAGTTCTGCCCAAATTAGGGGGGTTTACCCTTTAATTAGTTAGTTATTGTAATAACCACAACCTCCACCAACTTAAAGGATTTCCACAGACGGGCTGATTAATAGATGGAACATATCCATTTCGTACTTATTTATCCTTTACATTTCATATCCTTTTCACTGTTGTTTCACTGTTGTTTCCTTTGCAGTGTCTTACTATGTGTCACTTTGACAGTTATCAATCATTAGGTATGGGCCCGTAACTTATTGTTATCCACCATAATAATTCTCCTCCTCCTCCTCCTCCTCCTCCTCCTCCTCCTCCTCCTCCTCCTCCTCCTCCTCCCGATTGGCCCCAATTTGCAAACCATTTTCACTACACTGTCAAGTTTCAAAGCTGTCTGGGCGCCCTTAGCGGGTTCGATTCCAGCCCGCGGTCGTTCTCTGCATGTCACTCCCCTCTCTGCCCCATTTCAACTCTGTCTCTACACTATCAATAAAAGCATAACAAAAAAATGCCAAAAAAAGATATTTAAGATATATTTTTTTTTTTGTTTTTTTCACCCAGAATGTCATGTTGACCTGGTCTGTTGTTTCTCCCATTCTTCCCTCATGCTCTCTCTCCTTGTCTCCATGCCTTACTCACTGTGCTTGTGTTGGCTGTGGTTGTGTCTGTGTGGCTCAGCTGGAGCCAGTCAGTGTTGCCCCTGTGCAGCAGCCCCAGACACCACAGCAGCCCTGCAGCCTTCCTCAGAGCCTCCTGGCTGGAATATGTTCAGGAGTGCTTTGTCAAAGTGTAAGGCCCACGGAATCTCTCTTTTTGTTTGTCTGCCTTGCTGCTTAACTCCTGTAACAGACTGTGACCAATATCAAAAAGCTGAGGGGCTGTATGTTGTTTTTGTTTGTATTTGTTTCAGCATTGATCAAACCTTTTACCCTGATTGACCGACCACTTATTTTGTTTTACGTTTTATTGTTAGCCATACCGTGAATGCTTGTCATTACTGAACGGTTTGGTCTCATGGTTGAAGTACTTTACTGTAGTAGGACCTGCATGGGCTTTATATGGTTTGTATTAAGGATTGGCATGTGGTGGACAGAGTGGTACTAGACCATGATGAATGCATGCAGAATGCATGTGTGGTATTACTGCTCTGGAAGTAAGTGTCAGTATTGTGTGGCTCCCAGCACACTGCTCTGTACCACAATCAAGCTTAGTTCATGATTCAGACTTTTTTACTCCATCAATCTGTAAGCGTTCCTCCTGTCAAAGTTTAACATCAAAGTGCATCCAACTACCATTAAGCTAACAACTGTATCAGAACTGGATCACTTCATTTAAAATGTTGTTTGAAGTTGAAACTTGACTCCTCCCACACAGGTGTGCTGAATGAGTGTCAAACGTCACTTTGTTTCAGATGAATTAACACACTCGTGCTTGCAGTTGATCTCTTCCACATAATCTGTGTGCCTTTATCTATCTCAATATGTTCTGTGTCTGTATACCATTGGTTCTTCTCATATGTAACTCTGACCTCTGACCCTCTTTCTGCTGGCCAATCAGCAGCAGGGACCAGTGGAAGAGGACTCTGTGGCCCTCCTCCAGGCCTCTCATGCTGCAGCTAAGCAATCCCAGGTCTGGCCTGCACTGTGCCCCAGTGTGTCATTCACCACCACCATGCTCACCCTGCACCAAGGAGTGTTGTGCTATGTGCTTGCTAAGTGCAGTGTGTCTTGCTCACTCTTCCCATTCAAATGATATTCAGTTTAAGAAGTTCTTCATTTATTAATTTCTTATTGTGTTTGTGTTCCTTCCTTCATTCCTTTTTTTTGACCCCTTTTGTTTTTACTGAATTGAGGTAGTTCCCATGCATTTTAGAAAAAAACATGGTTGGCACAGCCCTCGCACACACACACACACACACACACGCACGCACACACACACACACACACACACACACACACACACACACACACACACACACACACACACACACCCGAGGCTTGTTGAAATGTGAGGCACACAGACACAGCACCCTGAAGGAGCATGCAGGTGGACCCTGAGACCTTTAAGTCCACTTTCATCCACTGCATGGTCACCATCCTGACAACTTTTCCTTCATACCTGTGTGACTATGAGTGTGCTCCAGTGTTGTGGTTGGGCATGAGTCATCCCCCTGTCCCCTGCTGTCCACTCATTGTGTGTCCTTGTGTCTCTGTGTCCAGCAGGTGAAGACAGAGGAGCAGATTGCAGCGGAGCAGGCCTGGTACGGATCGGAGAAAGTCTGGTTGGTCCACAAAGATGGCTTCAGCCTGGGTGAGATTGGATTCCTGGGCGTGCTTGCTCATATACCAGGGCTGTGCTGAAATATCCATACTGCAATACATCGCAATATTTATTTTTGTGATATATATGTATCGTATCGTCAGCTCCAAAAAATTATACTTTGATAATGTTTTTCAAGTTTGAATGGCTTGTGAACTACAACCTCTGCTCATGTAGAGGTAGCAGTACATTTTCAGTCAACCATGTGGAATATAATTGCATTGCATATCACATCTATAGTCATTGCCAATACACAGCCCTAACATATACAGCCACTTAATTCTGAAACATTGCAATGGAGGAAAAGTGTAACCTTCTTGTGGACAATTAAGCTCTGACTGTTAAAAACTGTAACTAGTTTGATTTGTACGTTTAGTTGTATTAAAGTGTGTAATCTTCTGAGTTGTTAGAGATGCTCACACAATTGAGAAACATAATAAACTATAAAACCATAGGGTTGCCGAGGTAGCGCACAGTTAGAGCTCGTACCATTAAGGCCAGAGTCCTTGTCACAGCGTACCTTAGTTGGACTCCAGCCCGTGGTGTTTACGGCACGTTTCCCCCCTCTATCTCTTTCTCCATTACAACTCTGTGCTTAAAACTATCCAATAAAGGTGAAAAACTATTAAAAAAAACTATAAAACCACAATTATTCATTGGTATGGCAAGTCAATAAAAACATATGAACTATTGGCCAAAATCCTATGTATCATTTATATATCTGGATATGACAATAATAGTAACTAGGGAGCTATCATTTCAATCTTTGCCTGGTTGATTTTCTAACTCCTTTCCTTGATAAATAAATCAACCAAGTTTTTCAAACTTAACAAAAATGTATTTTTGGCGAGTTGCATGTTTTCAATCAACAGTGGCAGAACTTAAAGGCCTACTTCACCGGTTTGAATATGAAGGTGTATTGAATTCTGAGATCCTATGTAGTATAAATGTGCAAATTTTTTTTAAATTGGTTCATCCTAGCCTGAGAAAAGGCAGAAAGAGTTTTTTTTAACCCTATATTAATCTTACTGTGACATCACAGTAAGATAAATATAGGGTTAAAAAAAAATTACTTTGTAAATATTACTGTGATGTCACAGTAGGAGAAATCACAGTAATATTTACAAAGTAAGGTTTTTTTTTTAACCCTATATTTATCTTACTGTGATGTCACAGTAAGATTAATATAGGGTTAAAAAAAACACTCTTTCTGCCTTTTCTCAGGCTAGGATGAACCAATTTCAATTTTTTTTGCACATTTATACTACATAGGATCTCAGAATTCAATACACCTTCATATTCAAACCGGTGAAGTAGGCCTTTAACTCCCCCTAAAACTAATATCTGTCTTCACATATTCTGCTTGTGAACATACAGTATGTATTGTTAAACTATGAACAGAGCCAGGCTAAGTACCTAGAAACGTTTCAAGACCAGGCCAAACATCTACAATAAAGGAAAGAGAGGTTGAATCGATCAACACTCATGTTACATGTTCATACTGTATCTCTCTCACTTTGCATAGCATCACTTTGCAAAAAAAGTTTCATAGTGTGGGACATGGGTAACATATTATATCTGTCAGCTATGGGACAAGAGTGGTGTGTCTTCTTATTGTTAATGGCCTGAGAAGCTCTGGCCACTTACAGGTGAAACTCGAAAAATTAGAATATCGTGCAAAAATTCATTTATTTCAGTAATTCAACTTTAAAGGTGAAAATAATATATTATACAGACTCATTACATGCAAAGTAAGATATGTGAAGCCTTTATTTGTTATAATTGCGATTATTATGGCTTACAGCTTATAAAAACCCCAAATTCAAAATCTCAGAAAATTGGAATATTACATAAAATCAATAAAAAAAGGATTTTAAATACAGAAATGTTGGCCCTCTAGAAAGTATAATCATGCATATGTACTAAGTACTTGGTATGGGCCCCTTTTGCATGAATTCTTGCCTCAATGCGGCGTGGCATGGATGCTATCAGTCTGTGGCACTGCTGAGGTGTTATGGAAGCCCAGGTTGCTTTGATAGAGGCCTTCAGCTCGTCTGTATCGTTGGGTCTGGTGTGTATCATCTTCCTCTTGACAATAGTCCATAGTTTCTCTATGGAGTTCAGGTCAGGAGAGTTGTATGGCCATTCATGCACAGTAATACCATGGTCAGTCAACCAGTTACCAGTGGTTTATGGTACTGTGGGCAGGTGCCAAGTCTAGCTGGAAATGGAAATTGTCATCACCATAAAGCTTGTCAACAGACAGAAGCATGAAGTGCTCTAAAATCTTCTGGTAGATGGCTGTGGTGACTTTTGACTTGATAACACAGTGGACCAACATCAGCAGCTGTCATGATACCTCAAATCATCACTGATCCAAGTTAAATGTTGCGTTTCATTTTGAAATCAATTAAGGTCCCACAATCTAGAGGAAGAGTGGAGGGGCACAAAATCCAAGGGGCTTGAAGACCACTGTCATGTTTCAACAGTCAGTGACGATTTGAGGCACCATGTCATCTGATGGTGTTGGTCCACTGTGTTATCAAGTCCAAAGTCACCACAGCCATCCATCAGGAGATTTTAGAGCACTTCATGCTTCTGTCTGTTGACAAGCTTTATGGAGATGCTGAATTACTTTTTCCTGCAAGACTTGACACCTGTCCACAGTGCCAAAACCACAGGTAACTGGTTGACTGACCATGGTATTACTGTGTTGATTGGCCAGACAACTCTCCTGACCTGAACCCAATAGAGAAACTATGGAGTATTGTCAAGAGGCAGATGAGACACACCAGACCCAACAATACAGACGAGCTGAAGGCCACTATCAAAGCAACCTGGGCTTCCATAACACCTCAGCAGTGCCACAGGCTGATAGCATCCATGCCACGCCGCATTTAGGCAATAATTCATGCAAAAGGGGCCCAAACCAAGTACTTAATACATACGCATGATTATACTTTCTAGAGGGCCGACATTTCTGTATTTAAAATCCTTTTTTTATTGATTTTATGTAATATTCTAATTTTCTGAGATTTTGAATTTGGGGTTTTCATAAGCTGTAAGCCATAATAATCACAATTATAACAAATAAAGGCTTGAAATATCTCACTTTGAATGCTATGAGTCTATATAATATATTAGTTTAACCTTTTAGGTTGAATTACTGAAATAAATGAACTTTTGCATGATATTCTAATTTTTCGAGTTTCATCTATACACAGACCACAGACACTTGGTCAGTAGCTTCAATGTTTTAAATGAAATCACTTTTTTCCTGCTTTGGTTTAGCCTTTGAATCAGCCAGTTAGGATAGCTATAGGAGTGTGAGCTCCTGGGGCAGGCTAACAGCTGGCTGTCTTTCTCCTCTCAGCCACTGTGGTGAAGAGCGAGGCTGGCTCCCTGCCAGAGGGCAAAGTGAGGATCCAACTGGAGCATGATGGGACCACACTGGATGTGGACGAAGACGACGTAGAGAAGGTGAATGGGACATGTAGTAGAAATATGTTGCAGAAGCCCCTATGTCCAGTTTGATGCACACCGTTCATCCATACCTGTTTGAATGCTTTCATAGTAAACACTGTTATACATGAATCTTTTAAAGACATCAGTTTTTCACATTCACTTCTGGGCATTATGAATATAATCATTTTTGAGACCGAATCAGATTTCCTAATGTCAATGGACTACAGTATCGCAGTATTAGTCACTTTATCACAGTATTAGCATTGTGGAACAGAAAGTGTTCTATGGACAGTTTAAAGATAGTTTTGGCAATGGATTTCTGTCACAGGAATACACTGAGATTGATAATGATCCTTCAATAAAGCCAGGTTTTTGCTTCAGAGAAAACAGAGTGAAGTTTAGTTTAGTTTTATTAGATATTCCTGAAGTGTCATTTGCAATTAAATCAATCAAACATCAAATAAGGGAAAAGGTGCAGAGCTTCCATTAAGTTAAGTGGCCACACAGACTGAGGTCTAACTCACCGTCAGCTGCCAGGCATGCTGGGGGTCAGAGGGGACAGTTGTCTGCCACTGCTGCCAGCTGTTGACACATGCCCTGCGTTCCGAATCGCATACTTTCTACTATTTAGTATGTAGAAAAAAGATTTGGGACGTCCCGATTCTTGTGGCCAGATGTAGGATGGTTAGAAAGACCCAGATGTCCTACTAAATCTGGCTGAGGTTTTATGTGTTGAAAACAGCATCCTATTTGGCCATAATCCAGTGTAAAACCTGAAGTGACGTCACATCGAAGGAGCCTCCGTATGAAAACAAACAGGGATGTGACGGATATGAAAGCAAGAGGCAAGATCAAGGCGTGATGTAATGATGAAATAAACAAGTTAAAGTATGTCCCAATTGTAGCATACTGCATCCTAACTAGATTCTTTTTATTGTCAGATTCTTTTTATTGTCAGATGTAGTATGTTGAATAGAAAAAATAAAGATTATGCGATTCGGAGTGCAGGGATTATCTCTAGGCCACAGCGCTTCACTGACATAACACAATGTAAAGGATATGTCTGGGGATATTTCATCATTTACTTTTGGTCAACACATCCCAATGTGCAGAGCAGAACTACCAATGAATGTCTTCTACTTTCAGACAGATTCCCTCTTGTTGGCCAACATTTCTATGAAACTGTAGTTTTACTTTTCCCTCCCAGTCCCACATAGCCTGGGCTGCTGCTCAGATGACTTTCTTTAAGTGGCACATGCTGAAGCCCCTTACTTGACCCTCAAGCGTGCTTGAACATAGACAGTCTTATCCATGGATCATTTTACTTTTCCACTGGACCTCACACATGCTCCAATTTCAATTCCATCATCTCTCTCTCTCTCTCTCTCTCTCTCTCTCTCTCTCTCTCTCTCTCTCTCTCTCTCTCACATCAAATTCAAAAGGGCTTTATTGGCATGAAAGTTTAAAAAAATATATTGCCAAAGCATCAAATACATTTCAATAAATCCAAATATTCAAATGATGAATGATATAAACATTATGAACATTATTAGTTACAGTGTGTTTGTGTGCACATTTGTGTGTGTGTGCCTCAATCATTCACTGTCCCTCAGGTTGTGGCATGTTAATATAGGGCAGCAAGATGTGCCCGGTCTCCTTCTCCGAGGAGTATTTTTAATTTGGAGAGGTCGTTCAGCTCTTTGAAATCTGGTACTAAAGAGCTGAACTTGTTCAAATACAATTTTCTTGTCTCATTTAATTTTGTACATTGTAGAAGAAAGTGCATCTCTGTCTCAACCTCACCTATCGAACAGTGACCACATTTTCTGTTTTCTTTTGGTTGGTCTGTCTGTCTCTCTGTCTCTCTGTCTGTCTGTCTCTCTGTCTGTCTGTCTGTAGGCCAACCCTCCTTCCTACGACCGATCCGAGGACCTGGCTTCCCTGCTGTATCTAAATGAGTCTAGTGTGATGCATTGTCTGAGGCAGCGCTATGGAGGCAACCTCATCCACACTTACGCTGGAACCAACATGGTGGTCATCAACCCTGTGAGCACACCCTCCATGTACTCTGAGAAGGTGAGCAGCTTCTAGCCCATGCTTTGGCCATGTTCACCTGGTATGTGGGTGTGTAGCCTGTGTCGTGTTAATACCACCTAGCAATCCAAACATTGAGACATGAACCAGTCGGGTGAGAAAACTTCAGATGGACTTCTAGCCAAGCTGTTGTGGGCTCATTACACAAGTTGCTGGCATCAAATGGAACACAATGTTAATAGGTGAAAGAAAGAAAGAAAGAAAGAAAGAAAGAAAGAAAGAAAGAAAGAAAGAAAGAAAGAAAGAAAGAAAGAAAGAAAGAAAGAAAGAAAGAAAGAAAGAAAGAAGGGAATGTTTTACAGTGTAATGTCATTTGAAAATGAGCAGGTTTTCTAGGGTGTGTGAGAAGTGTATAGCACATACTGTATGACCTCCTGACAAGCTTGATGATGGTCTTAAATATTGAATAACTCTCAGAAATGTTAGGTTGGCAACAATGTGGGTTGTGGCTGTTATTTTAATGCTTCTGTACTTTTGTGTACGTCTTTTCTTGGTGCTCGTCCCTGTACTGTGTGTATCTTCATGCTCGGTACAGAGCCTGGAATGTTAGAAAATGCTTGATTTTAAAAGTTTTCAATGTACTTGAAATCTAAAGACAGAACTGTGAACCCTGGATCAAATTGAGCGTCAATTTTAATAACTTCACACTATTTAATTGAAAATCAAAAAGAAATTACTAAATCGTGCTAATGTAGAACAATTGAGTATATATGTATATTTCAATGTATATTTAAAGCTTCAGGCTTCTTGAACAAGTTCAACTTTTATCTTGAAATTGCTGTAAATTCCTTGAATTCTACTGTTAAGAATCAGTGTGAACCCTGATCCCTGTGCTTTCAGGTGATGCACATGTTCAAAGGCTGTCGACGTGAGGACTCAGCCCCTCACATCTACTCTGTGGCTCAGTCAGCCTACCGCAGCCTGCTCACCACCAGACAGGACCAGTCCATCGTGCTGCTGGGCAAGTCAGGCAGCGGCAAGACCACCAACTGCCAGCACCTGGTCCAATACCTGGTCTCTATCGCTGGCAGCACCGGGAAGATCTTCTCTGGTGAGCCTGCACACACAGAGAAAGGGAGCACAATCATCACAAGACAAAGAGAAAGAAAAATTATACATGAACAGTTACAATAGATGGAGAGATGGACAGTTAGTAGTAGGCTAAAGAAGCCCCTCTGACATGTAGTTATACAGGACTGGATCACAAGGGGGTTAAGCTGTGAAATTCCTGTTAAGACACTAAAGGGCGCACACACACTAGTACCGTGCCCAAGTACGTTTGCCCCCTAAAGTCTAGATCCTTTGACCAGTGTGAGTGCGCCATCCGTACTGAAGCACGGTACACTTCCTCGGCTCAAGCACAGTTGGGAGAGGTGTGCTTGGGCACGGTACAGATGCTTATGAGCCGACACACGCTCAGACAGCGATCCTGATGTCAATTTATATGAGACTTTTCCCCACAACCCAATACGTCCATGTAGCAACAGACATTTACATTTTTCAAAGGGTGCGTGCTGGTCTGATGTGGAAGTGGAATGCTTGCTGCAAATTTGGCCGGTGAAAATATTCACAATACAAATACGCTCCAAATCCTGAGCCTGCTTGTATATATCGACGTGGTGACGTATTGGCAAAAGGCAACGACAAAATTCACTTTTGAAGAGTTTGAGAGTATATACAACAGAATGAAGCCGGTAGTCTTGGAACCTAGAGCGAGGCGATACCAAAAAAGCAGCCGCTACCAGGGACCAGGGACCAGGTACCATGTTTTTGCGGTGGAAACGCCAAAAAGGCGAGTTGAGTCGAGTTGAGCTGATACCACACAGTGGAAAAGCGCCATTAGATTACTGCAAACTGTTTAAGAGGAATAGAAGAAGTGGTTGGAAGGTTCAGAGTAGAGCAGTTCATTTCCATATGGGTGCTTATGGAACATAAGTGAGAGTGACTGTTCATTTTCTTTTTTTTCTTTGATGGTTCAGCCCCGTTATCAGTCATTATGACGACAAATAACTGTCTCAAACAAGGCTCCCGCTCCCCAGATCGCATTTCCATTACTTTTCACACGTCCCGCAAATTGAGACGTTGTCCCGCATTGTTATTGAAAGTGAGCCCCCCTTTTTAAATGCGTGTTTTATAATCTGGCATTTATCCGATAGCTGTGAGGAGACAGCAGTCTCCGTTTGTCTGTGTGTGTGTTTGTCTGTGTGTGTGTATCGGGCTGCTGGGCTCAGTGGCTCTGTGAAGGTGCTGCCTGCAGTGCTTCAGCGTTTACCTTCCTGTTACTTCAAAATAAAAGCCAACTCACGTTTGTCAAGTGAAATGCTAATGTGAAGCCAGTGAAATGCTTTTAATGTGAAGCCGCAGCCTTAATGCTCTATTTGTTTAACAGTAGCTAACTTAACTGCTGCGCGCTGATCTAAAGATAGTGTTTTTTTAATATAGAAAGCCGTGTCTCTGGCATTACCGGTGGTGACATGAGTTTATTTTGCTAAAAAAATGGCACTTTGTCCCGTATTGCCCCGCACAAACGTAGTCTTTGTCCCACATCTGGTGAATTGGGATCTGGTCTATCCCCTTCCCTCACCTGGAGTGATAGGCTTCTCAAATCGCGTTCCTGCGCCACACTGAAATCTGCGACCAATACGGATATGTGACCATAGAGCTTGCACGCGTGAACCGAAAATCGGACTGGGTGTACGACCAGATCAAATGCAGTAATAAAAACTATATAAAAACGTCTTTCTTTGCACTGATGGTCTCGTTTGCTGTTAAAGGTAATTTATGATTATGAGAGGAAACATGAGGCTGTTTAAAAGATATTTAAATGTTACTCGTTGCCGCTTTAACCTCGGATTACCTCCCAAATGATTAGCTATCTAGACCAAAACATTGTATTCCTTTTTTTGTATGATAATTTACAAAAAAAGTAATATGATGTTAATAACAAAAACACAAACTAAAAAAAAAAAAAAACTTTAATTTTTTAATTTTTATTTTTTTTATTTAATTTTTTACATATTCATCTGCGCCCCCCCTGCCACAACCCCACAGTTTGAAAACCACTGGTCTATGGTATTTAACAGTAGGAGCTGTCCACGTGCTGGATCTTTTCAAACTGGTTGTGTATTTAAGGACGTAAGAAGTTGCATGACGACAAACTGCTGATTGCAGAACAGAAGTGTGGATTGTAAATAGCATATTGATGACCAGTTTGCAAGAGTAAACATTTTATGCTCTAGAATAAATGATGAGATAGAATGTTTGTCTTTTATTTTGTACCCAAGCTGAGAAGTGGCAGGCAGTGTACACAATCCTGGAGGCCTTTGGCAACAGCTCCACGTCTATGAACACCAACGCCAGCCGCTTCTCACACGTAGTGTCCCTGGACTTTGACCAGGCTGGACAGGTGGCCTCCGCCTCCATACAGGTAACACACACACACACACACACACACACACACACACACACACACACACACACACACACACAAGTCTGATGTACACATTTTCCATGCTCAAAATGCAACAATGTGAATACACAATAAACTGAAGATTAATAAAATTCTTGACGCATCAGAGGTTGACTTCACCACAGAATATTCACACAAACAAATCACCAAGACACTTCTTGTTACACTAAAAAATCAAGTTTATTCTAACAATAATGAAGCTAAGTGTGTGCGTGAGGAGAGAGGTAGAAAATAGCAACAGCTGGCGGGTGACAAAGGGAGGAGGAGAATGATGTCATGGTTAGGGGTTTCCTGAGGGGGGGGACACGTCCTGTCAGCACCAAACTAGCGGAAGATTGTAAAATCTTTCCTGCTGTATGGGTCTGTCTTTCTCTGGATTTATTTATTTTTGGTTTTAACCAAAGCAGTTTCTCAGTGGAAGAAAAGTAAAACAAAGCACAGCAAATCAGCATTCAATATCTATATCTGCCCAGATATATTTTAAAGCCTTGCTTGAAGAGGTCGTGCCTTCAACTTAACGTATATCCGTCGGTACACAGCTGCCTGGAGCAGGTGGAATAGCGATGTGGACAGGGTCCTTGTCTCGGGAGCTCGCGAGGGAAGCTGGACGCTTGTCCTTTCGTCAAAAACGAATTCACTCCTCAGCGAATTTAAATGCGCACTGGTTATTTCCTTGTTTCTCTGCAACAAAGTTAGTCAGTCAAAATGTTACTGCGCCAGATGGTAAAATTGAGGAAAAACATGTTTCTTTGTTCCTGTGGAAGGAGGGAAAAAGTCCTTCTGCTCCAAAGAGCCTGAATCCAGAGTTTAACTCCAGTATGGGTTGAAAAGTCAAAAGGTGGGCTTTGAACACATCCCCCAACATGCCTCAGAGCTAACAGGGGCCTATGTAGGCCTATCTGCTCCATTGTGTATGCATGTAGCATTAGACTGTGACTCATGCTGTGTGTTGCTGTTCAGACCATGCTGCTGGAGAAGCTGAGAGTGAGCAGACGCCCTGAGGCAGAGTCCACCTTCAACGTCTTCTACTACATGATGGCTGGAGCAGACAGCAGCCTGAGGTCAGACCACATAACACTCCTTAACATGAATAGCACCAGTAACAACTGGTTCAAGCTGGCGCATTCAATTACAGAGGTTCAATTACAGAGGTTTATTATTACTATTGTTTTTTGAATTGAATCTCCAATTCCAGGAAGTGATTTCAAATGTGATTTGAGCTGTGTCTTCTAGTTGTTTGTGGCCAGTTAGTATTGACAGTGGTCAGTGGCTTTAATTGTTAACATATCAAATTCCTGCTTGCTGTTATCATTCAAAATTATTTTAAACATGTCTGATTTAATTTGATGGAATTATTGTGAAAGTATACTATTCCCTTTCAAATAAACACTGACTAGTTTACTCCAAAGTGCAGGAAAGGAGCCTTTGGTTTGTGAATGTTCATTTTGCATCACAAATGAAAGGTATTGTGGGATGGCGTCAGATGTCTGACTGGCACTCATTGCTTCTGTCCTCTCTTTAGAACGGAGCTGCACTTTAACCACCTGGCTGAGAACAGCGCTTTTGGGATCCTACCACAGTCTAAGGTAATCACACTACGGTTTGGTTCAGGTATTTAGTGTATGTATTTTTACTTTACATGCATTATGGCCTGACTGATGCAGCATTTTTGGATGCAACAACGTGTACCAATATTTTCTTTACAAGTCTTACAATGGAAACATAACATACACAACATAAATGATCTTATTTCTTTTATACAATTGTGTCCGGGGCTGGGTAGGACCCTGGGTACTGGGAAGGACATTTTAGAGTTGACAGATAAACATGTCCCTCTTCTCTGATGGACAAACTATAGAATGGGGCACACTGTTTCCAAACCATTTGTCATCGGCTAATCCACACACTGATACAGTTGTTTCTGCATTGAGCTAATATTGGTTAGGCTCTACCCTTTAAGGTATTAATGGATCAAAGCAATATTTAGATGTAGGTGCTGTTGAGTTTACTAATTTATAGCTTTTTCAGGTTTATTGAACAGGGACAATGCAAACTAATAAAACCATTTCAATACAAATGGTATGCTATTTTACATCTGCTGTCCCTGGACTGGTGGTAAGAAGTCACCCTGAACAGATAAAAGATTAAGCTTGAATTAAAACTTCCAGATTTAGCCCAATACATTAAAGTTGATTATATTAATGCTAATAAACATTAAAACAAAAACAGTTTGTCAAGATTAACACAAGCACGTACAGACACACTCACACAAGCCAAACGTTCAGACCATATAACAAACAAGGCACAATAACACAGACATACAGTGCTGTGTGAAAGTTTGTGAACCCCTTGAACCTTTTGGAATTTGATTTATTTTAACCATAATTAATATATTTTTATCAATACCAGTATTTTTTATATGAAATAACAGATGTTTGTTTATCAATTCAAAACATTTTTTTTTCCAGAAATCAATTGTTAAAACAGATAAAACAAATTATTTGACAATTGTTGTATGTGCAAAAGTTTGTGCACCCTGAGCTGCATTGCTTAAATGGAGCAGGTAAACACAATCAGATGGGCCAAATTGATTGATGAAATGGACCAATGTAGAGAGAGATCTTTAGGGAAGAAATTGGGCGGCACTAGATAAAACAAAGATAAAACCAGGTCAGTTTAGGCTCACCAAAGTGAACCCATACAGGTCAGACATGCTAAAATGGAAACCAATCTCTGAGCATCTCAGGAAGAGAGTTGTGATGCTGCACATTTGTCTGGGGACAGCTATAAATTCATATAAAAAAAAAATTTGCTCCATCGGTCCACCGTGAGGCAAATCATCTACAAATGGAGAGCTTTAAGAGTGACTTAACATCTGCCTAGAAGTAGACTTCCTTCAAAAATATCCACAAGCGCCACAAGAAAAGTAATTTTTCAGGTAAAAGCCAACCCAAACATTACATCTGGAGATGTAACTGACCTGGTTTTATCTTTGTTTTATCTAGTGCCGCCCAATTTCTTCCCTAAAGATCTCTCACTACATTGGTCTATTTCATCAATCAGTTTGGCCCACCTGATTGTGTTAAGCTGCTCGATTTAAGCAATGCAGCTCGGGGTTCACAAACTTTTGCACATACAACAGTTGGCAAATCATTTGTTGTATCTCTTTTAACAATTGATTTCTGGAAAAGAAAAATGTTGAATTGATAATCAAACATCTGTTATTTCATATAAAAAATACTGGTATTGATAAAAATGAATTAATAATGGTAAAAATAAATAAAATTCCAAAATGCTCAAGGGGTTCACAAACTTTCACACAGCACTGTAGGTTTTAGTAAAGTAATTAAATTTTGAGTAACGTTTGGTGTGATGTCCTCTGGTGTAGGCCGAGGACAAGCAGCGAGCGTCACAGCAGTTCACCAAGCTGCAGGCAGCCATGAAGGTGCTGGGTATCTCTGGAGAGGAGCAGAAGGCTCTATGGCTCATCCTGGGGGCCGTCTATCACCTGGGGGCAGCCGGGGCCACTAAAGGTAGGGACTACCAACTGGATGATACCAGATCAACTCTATCCTGTCATTATATCATCAGAACATAGACATGTGTCCGTGGCAACTCAAGTCCAGGTGACACCACCAATAAGCACGCTAAAAGAAAAGGCATACAATCATATTGACCAAAATATTCCCTTCACATATTTGGTTCTTGAAGAGGAAGGTTAATGGTTGAGAGGATCTTCTCATCTTAGACTTTCAAATAAGACCAATGACACTCCCACACCAAATCTCCAAAACACTTGGTTCATTGTCTTCATCGCTCATCATTTTAGTGTGTATGAAAGTGAACTAAAGAAATGCGAGTCTCCTTCCAAAGCCACGTGGCTATGTCTCTTTTAATCTCCTGTGTTTGTCCATGTGACTTGAGGACTGTGATGTCACACAGTCAAATCCATGTACTCATGCTGTAAGGCATTTGATTAAATAAAGTGAGATCAGTCATAAGAGCTGACTTCACCGACCAATAAGCATGCCAGTTAGATAAAGTTAGGATGTGAAGAGATGTTTGAATAGGGAAGGCCTGGTGAATATCATTCAATATCATCCAATTGCTTGGACATTTAATTAATCTCAATTTAGTGAAGTGTACACTGTCATTTGTTTGTTTAGACTGTGCCAGGAAAGATGTTGGTATAGTTTTGTATAGCAAGAGTAACAGTGCCTTATTTTAACACTTTACCATACGCCATCATCAACAGTTTTACCCCTGTCGTCCACAGAGAGAAATCTATAGTCTTAATGTGTTACTTCACATTGTGAATACAACTTAGCTTGTGTTCAGGTTAGCTTTTACTCTTCCTTTCTTATCGTCATATCTTTGTCTCTTCACATTTAACAAGGGATTTTTTCTTATATTTGACCATGATATTGCTTTTCTGTTCTGCCAACCATGTGTCTATTTTCATGGCCTTATTACTTCAACACTAATGACATTATTGCCCTGCTCACATTAGCACAACTGGTACAGTAGTGAATGCAAATCCTCCTTACCACTCAAGTGAAACATGTGACTGAAGTTGCCACTAGGTGTCAGGCTTGACATTTGAATGCTCAGGCTCTCAAAAGCAGCATACTGGTTGCTACAACCATTACAGGACTACAGGGCTTTTCTATAGGATGCTGTTTCTAACCTCTCCTAAATAGCATAGCGTAGGTATAGCAGAACCATGCAAATAGCTTTGACTATACCCATCCAAGTCACAAAGTATCTCCACTGGATTTTGAAAGCATTTCTCTATGGTCTGGACATTGTGCGGGGGGAATTGTCATGTACAAAACCTTAGAGACCATTTTAAGTGCCAAAAAATGGAACACAATTTGTCTTAAACATCATTGTAATGACCCAAGACCAAACAGACTCAAACCCTGAAAAAACCCTTAAAGGAATATTTCACCCATACGGAACCTGCGTTCTATCATTATAAAATCACTATTATAATATAATGAATAAGGTTTTTCTTCCCTCAGTCTTTCCTTGGCCCAGCTGTCCTGTTAATCCTAACCCTACATTTTATAATGCGTGATGTCACACATGGGAAAATGAAGGGTTAGACAGTGAGACCATAAAACACTCTTTCTGCCTTTTCTCAGGCTAGGATGAACCGATTTCTAAAATGTTTGGACATTTATACTACATAGGATCTCAGAGTTCAATAGACCCTCATATTTCCATCGATAAAGTAGCTCTTTAAGCATTCTTTGTTGAAAATATGACCTGTAGATAGCAGACATTTATAGACACGTAATATGCTCAATGTGTGAAGCCTATTACAGGCAAATTGTCTAAACCGGACAGATGTTGGCCTCAACTCATTTGTCCCAGCTATTATTATTAGCATCTCAACATTATTTTGGGAGATTAGAAATATCCCACACTAAAACCAATGTTTTCAAATGCGTGAATGACTGGTTTTGGTCTATTCTCCTAAAGGTTAATGTTAATATTCATAACAGTTATTCATTTTGTAAGCTTTCTTAACCTAAGCCTCCTTTCCACTGGGTGGTGCGCTTCCGGTTGGCACAGCACGGTTCCAGTCTGCTCGGTTACACTAGATCTGACTTGCATTTCCGCAGCAGACACTACCCTGTTGATAGGCGGGGTTTATGCTGACTATCCTAATTAAGGACCCTTTGGGATGGCTTGGTACCCCAAACGGAAGGGTCCCAAAAAATAGGTGGTCTGCTCGCTTATTCTGGGACCCTTCCCAACTTTTGACAATGGAAACGTGAATAAAAGTGCACAGAGCTGCACCAAACCAAACCGCACCGCTCAGTGTAAACAAGGCTTTACAGGACATTCTTTTAGTTTGGTCTATTGTGATTCCTGGCATTCCAGAGTATCCTTATAAATAACATGGGCTTGTTGTTGTCCCAACAGTAAGCCGTCTAACTGCTCAGCGTGCTCTTCACAAGCAGAGGCTTGGGTTGTCAGTGATGTTCAATGCTAATCATAATGCTAATTTTATGTTGTGTGACTGTGTATTGCTGACTCCCTAACCTGTGTTATCTCTAACCCCCTCTCTTGCATGTTTGCATGCTGCGTCCTATCAAACCCAGACGGAGATGAAGGTAATGGAAAACACAAAGTGGTTGAAGGTTTTTTTGTTCTACTTCAGACCTTGTCTTGTTTCAGTCTTATTTATGAACTGTATGTCCTCCTTCCACTCTGAGTTCACACGTGGATCCAGTTGGAAAAAGCCCAAATGTTCCCAATATGCGGAAACATTTCTATTCAAATTTCATTTTATGTGATAATGAAAAGGTCTAAAAAAGTGTTCTATTTGACCTGAAGAACCATGGTGGTATTCAAAAGAAAAAACAAGGTATTTCCAAACATGTGATACTTTTGCAATGAAATGACAGAAAATGTCCCTGAAACATATTTCCCAGGGGTAGAATGAGCCCCTACTCTGCAGCGCACAGCCACACACACACAGAATCAGGCCCATGGTTGTCCAAATATTCTACTGCTGGAAAAAAATCTTAGTTTTGTTTCCACAGACCTGTCCCAAGCTTATCTTGTTTAAAGATACAGCTATAGTTGAGGCTGTAATGTACTCTCAATGTGTGTTTTGACTAAGCTTATGGCTCAGAAAAAGTCTTCTGCAGTTGAACAGAAACTATATATCGATGGCCCATGAGAATATAACTCTTGTCTCACTCTTTTGAGAAATCATAAAAACCCATCACAGTCCAGGTTTTGGACTTTGTTATGTAGTTGGTCCAAATTTCCTGCATCATTTTGCAGATTGGAGTTTTTTATTATTATTTGGTGAAAATGATAAAATGATGCAGATAGGAGGGTTTGCTCCTCGGCCATTGATATAGGTTTACTAATGAATCTCAGTTGACAGTTTACCTGTCATCATTATCTTGCTTCCTCAGCACTCCCTCTTGCATATTAGTTTATCTTTTATAGCCTTTTCTTTGCTGTTGTCTCCAGCGGGCCGTCGGCAGTTTGCCCGTCATGAGTGGGCCCAGAAGGCAGCCTACCTGCTGGGCTGCAGTCTGGAGGAGCTGTCCTCTTCTATCTTCAAACAGCAGGCCAAAGGACTGCAGCATGGAGCCTCCTTCAGAGGAGGGCCGGACGAGGCCGGACAAGGGGACGGCTCGGGTAACATTTTAGACCAGTGCACTTTACACTGTGCCATTTACATATACTTAATTGCTTATATGTGGGGAGGCCCTTGCTGTGATCAGATGTAGTGTACACTGTTTTAATCTGACTCTCTACCAAAATAAAATAAAATATTCAAAAGTGGAACAGCAAAGCAGGAACCAAATATTCTGTGTTGTGAGCAGTTTTCCTTATGTATGAGTATTCCTTAACAATTCTTCAATCAACACTGATGAATACGATTCACACTAAAGGCTGTTACATACTCCGCAAGAAGAAAGAACAAAGTTCTCGGTGACAGAGCTGCGAGAAGTTCTTTCTGGTCTGACATTACATACTTCACGAGAACTCAACTGCCGAACTCCTCACCGCGGCGCATTGTTACCATGGTAATTTGACTCAGTAGCGCCAGCTGATTTCACTTCGCTTTCCTCATTGACTTCAGACTGACCAATCACACAATAGTTCTCGGACAAGCTGCGAGAAGAAAGTTCGGCCCGGGTGATGTGTCGAGAACAAGCTGCGAGAACAGCTAAACAAGAGCTGAGAGAAGAAAATGTCATTTTCTTCTCGCAGCTCTGTCACCGAGAACTTTGTTCTTTCTTCTTGCGGAGTATGTAACAGGCTTAAAGGTTATGGGCCCTCCACTTTTGAAAAATAAAATGCTTTATGCCTACAAATTAAGATAAGGAATACACATTATAGAATCAATAAATAAACCGCAGTAAAGGAGAAAACATGCCCTCAGTAGGCTAGATTATAAAATTAAAATATGATCAATGTTTAAATTACAATGATAACATCCATATAGTGAACCAGAGTCTGTTTAAACTGATTGGGTCTGAAATAATAAATACTAAGTTGCAAAATGTAGATAAATATATGTATTCTGTATCTTTTTGTTGGCCATCACCTTGCCGTTTACGGGCGTATATGCAGAAAAATGAGGATTTAAGCAGAATAAATAAGGTAAAAAATGCCTCCTAGATGTTTTTGTGCTAGAGACTAGGGGTAAGACACCTGTGAGGGTGGTAGATTGAGAATCTTTGGTTAGAAGGGATTTGATTGTGATGTTATTGTCTGTACCTGTGATCCACTGTGTGTGTCTGTCAGGCTGTAAGGTGACCGCTCTGGAGTGTCTGGAGGCCATGGCATCTGGACTCTACTCTGAGCTCTTCACTCTGGTCATCTCCCTCATTAACAGGTCAGACTTCACAATATGCAGTTGAGCATTACTAACTATTATTATTACTAGGCAATATTATAGATATTATACATATTGATCTTGACACTTCCCACACTATGTGTAGATACCAGGCATGATCATTCATTTATACTGACAAAGAAGTAAGTAAATCACACATAAATGATTTTAAATCCAACAAACACACAAAAGAACGAGGACATAAAAGTAGCTCTATTTTTTTCTTTGAGTGTATAGTTTGGAAACCTCTGCCATACACACATGCTAGATTAAATATATTGGCTTAAAAAAGTATTTTCAGGTTTTCCTTCCACCTTCTCTGTATATGGATTTCCTGTCAAATATTTAGAATGTGGATATGTAAAAACTGAAAAAGCTTTTTCTCTTTTTCATCTAATTGTTTATTAAACATCTAAAGGGTTTTGGATGTACAGTATAAAACATGCCAACTTTATCTTCCCGGGGTTCAGCTTCATCACTAAAGCCTCATCTGTGTGTGTGTGTGTCTGTGTGTGTGTGCGTGTTGTGCGTGCGCGTCTCAGGGCTCTGAAGTCCAGCCAACACTCCCTGTGCTCCCTGCTGATCGTGGACACCCCGGGCTTCCAGAACCCGGGCCTGTCCCAGCAGCAGAGGGGCGCCACCTTTGAGGAGCTGTGCCACAACTACACCCAGGAGAGGCTGCAGACACTCTACCAGCAACGCACCTTCATCCAGGAGTTGGACCGATACAAGGAGGTGCTGCGGACAACCACAGAGACCCACACTAACACAGAACACAGTGGCATCAACACAGCATTCACATAGTAGTAGCACATTGCCCTTTTCTCTATCTACGTTAGAAAGTATCCGTACTTATACATGGTCGTACATATCTTACACATGGCTGGTTGGTTCAAATAACAACAAAAATAAAATAAAATGTAATCCAGTTTGGTCTACCCATGCAGATGGTTTTGGTTTAATGTGATCAGGTTTGAGATGTCTGTTTCCACCACCACAGTGGAGGCCAATCAAAGATATTTTGTGCGCACAGCTTTAAAATAACCTCTCAAAAAAAAAATATTTGGGGGCTTGTGATGTAGTGGTTAGAGCTCCCGCCCACTTGTGCACTTGCAAAATAAAACCAAAATTGAATAAAGACGAAGCTAAAGGGAAGTTAAGGGAAGGGTTAAGGAAAACTTAAATTACAGCGTGGAGCGACTGATCCTCTGTTTTTTGACCTCTCAAGTCTGTGTTTAAAAAAAATTTAGCTGCAAAGATGATTTTTTTTTTTTGCGTTTTTTGCTTTATTAGAAATACTGGAGTGACAGAGTTGAAATGGAGTAAAGAGGGGAAGACATGCAGAGAATGACCGGGTCTGCTGCGAGGCCTGAGCCTCTAGGCCCTAGGGGGACGCTCTAACCACTACACCACCAGCGCCTCCCCTTATTAAGTCTGTGTAAAGAATCTTTAGACTCTGAGATAAACTAGACTATACAGTGGATTCATCTCAGGTTAAAGAATGGAGGCTAAAACTGAAGTTTTCCTTAGCTTCATCTTTATTCTAGAAATTGAATTTCAAATTTTTTTTGCATGTGCATAATAAAAGAAAGAAAATCCTCCTCTCATATTTTTTTTCTTCCCCATGGCCCTAATACTCTTCCGTAGTTCCAAAGACAAGTGTTGAAGGGTCTGGGTAATATATCCTGACTTCCATTCACCTCCATTGTTTTTGGAGGGGAATGTCTCAAAGACAGTTCTCTTAAAAACCCTGGACGAAGAAAAAAAACTAAACTATCTGCATCAATCTCTTAAAAAAAAAAATACTGCACGTCTTTTCCACTTGACTCAGTTATTAAGTCTTTATATTCTAAGACCTACTAACTAAATAACACTTGTGCTCTGAAAAATCTAAACAGACACATTACCAACAAATGCATTTCTCATACAAACCCAATTGTATAATTAGCAGTATTGTGATTTGTGAATGGTCTCATCTTCTGATGGTACACCTCATGTAGTTACTAACCTAATCCTTTATCCCTTCCTGCTTCTATAGGAAAACATAGAGCTTGCTTTAGATGACATAGAGTCCAGTACCTCACTGTCTGTAGCAGCTATTGACCAAGCCTCAAGCCAAGCTCTGGTAAGCACAACACACACCTCACTACACTGTGTATCTGTCCATGTGGTGTCATGATGTATGGTCTGGGTGAAGGCATGTGTTTGTAGGGTTGGGACCGATCCAATATCGGTATGGGGTCCGATATGGCTGCAATCAACTTATCTGATCTACTGAAATAAATCAGAATTCTAAGACCATAGCTACAGTATGTGATATAGCACATGTTAAAAATGATTTAGCAATTAAAAAGTTGAGTTTCTGCTGTATTCAAAACCGTTCAAAGCAGTTCAGATCAACCTTTTTATTGCTCTTAGAATTGCTGTGTTGCTTAAGCTTTCCTAACGTTACACATAATATCACCACCAACAGAAAGGGTTTAGTATTTATGATATCGGACAGTATCGGTATCGGCCGATATCCAAATCCCAGTTAGCGAAATGGGATGGAATGGAACTGAACCAAAGTGGATCAGTTCATGTTTGTGTGGAGTGAAGCCTATAGGTAATTACGTTCACATACAAGGGTGTTTTTTTTTGGGCCTTAAAATCTATCGTACTCGGTGACACATTAATACAAATATCAGGCATGCAAACTCGTCACCTTTCGGCGAAATTCGCTGATGTGCAGTGTTAGTTTTCCACCACTCATTGCATTTTGCATTCAGGCCAAAAACTTCAATGTTGATCTCATCTGAACAGAGCACCTTCCTCCACCCTTGCCAAAAGCCATGCATAGATGAGACCAAACGTGAAGTTTTTGGCCTGAATGCAAAATGCAATGTGTGGCGGAAACTAACACTACAAACCACCCTGAACACACCATCACCACAGTGAAACATGGTGGTGGTGGCAGCATCATGCTATGGAGATGCTTTTCTTCAGCAGGTAAAGGGGAGCTGGTTAGAGTTGATGGGAAGATAGATTGAGCCAAATACAGGGCAGAAAACCTGTTAGGGTCTGCAAACGACTTGAGACTGGGTGTAGGTTCACCTTCCAGAAGTAAAACTACCCTAAACATACAACCAGATCTACCATGAAATGGTTTAAATCAAAGCATAGTCATGTGTTAGAATGGCCCAGTCAAAGTCCAGACCTAAAAACAATTGAGAATATTGAGAAATACTTGAAAATTGCTGTTGACAGACGCTCTCCATCCAATCTGATGCTGAATCTGAACCTTGAGCTATTTTGCAAAGAAGAATGGACAAAATGGAAAATATATCAGTCTGTAGATGTGCAAAGCTGGTAGAGAAATACTCCAATAGATTTGCAGCTGTAATGGCAGTGATAGGTGGTTCTACAAAGCATTGACTCAGGGGGCTGAATACTTTAGCACGCCACACCTTTCAGTTTTTTATTTACAAAAAATAAAATCAAAACCACGTTTCATTTTCATTCCACTTCACAATGTTGCGCCACTTTGTGTTGGTGTATCACATAAAATCCCAATAAAATAAATGTACGTGTGGTACATTTCAAGGGGTATGAATACTTTTGCAAGCCACTGTATCTTCAATTCGCAAAGTCAGCTAATGGCCGTGAGAAAATCAGAAGAGATTGGCTTATTCACAGTGAGAGTGCCAAGGCTTTTTATTGCATCCCATGCCTACTGTTCTCTCATGAGCTGTCAAAGTCATCCAAAAGTACCCTGAACAGCTAGGATGGATTAAAGTACACGAGATGGCGCAACATGTACAAAAAATAACCAGAACACGAGACAGGCATGGCCCATAAACAGTGCTATTTGAAATGGAAAAACCTCCAGCACTCACTTTTGACAGCCAGTGGAGTTGATAGTCACCTTCAGGAACAGATGCAAAGTGAAATAGAAAAGAATAGACTGCTTCTGGAGAGGCTTTTGGATGTGACCCTTCATTTGGCATCAAGAAACCTTGCTTTCAGAGGCAATACTGTTGACTTAGATCAGGGGTGCCCACTAGGTCGATCGCGATCGACCATTCGATCGCGATCGACTTAGTGGGCGAGGGTAGTGTGGGTCGATCGCGTGGCATTCTTACGGTGCATGCGCCGACGTTCGGTGGAGGGAGAGAGGACACCACTTTCTATTTTGACATACAGTACACATCAGTTTGTTAGCCAGTGAGCTAACCAAAGCTAATCCAAGTCAAGGAAGTGGAGAGGCTTCTGCACTGTGACAAATTCTACTATGTAAAATACAGCCAGAGAGAGGAAGACTGTTCAGACAAACAGACCACCACATATTCTAGTGGGACAGAAGTGATCATTGAGAAGGATTTTTTTTGTATGACTATAATTCTGCCTTTAAGATAAACCTATATGCATTTGTGTATATTTCTTGCTCTTTTAAATTAGAATTGCTTAAGCCTTCCTAGCCTAATACATAACATTACCACCAACAAAAAAATTTATAACAATTATGATATTGTATCGGACAGTATCGGTATCGACCGATATCCAAAACCCAGATATCGGAATCGGATCGGAACTAAAAATAGTGGATCGGTGCATCCCTAGGTTCATGCAGTTATGCAGGGTACACCAACTTATATTGTACATTCATTTTCAATATGTTTAAATAAATATGTACAGGCTTGTTTGGTTTGCGGTGCAGAACTTTCACTTTTATTTAAGAAGTATTTTATTTTTTGGAGACTTTGGTTGTATGCAGCAGTTTTTTTCTTTTCTATACTGGAAAATACCTTTAGGCTGCAATTCTGCAGACATGTTTCCTCTTAACTGAGAACCGTATCGTACAGAACAGAACCGTGACTTAAAAACCGAGGTACGTACCGAACCGTGACTTTTGACCCCTAATAGTAGGTGGTAGCTCACTTTGACTTGGTCATTTTAAAAGTAGCTCACAAGCTGAAAAACAGTGGGCACCCCTGACTTAGATGATGTCCATAATGGGAATTTTCTTGGCACATTGGAGTTGCTGACCCATTATGATCACATTTTACATGACCACTTGGAGATGATAAGGCAACATAAAAAAGGAACAAGATTAACACACTATCTGAGTCCTGACACACAAAATGAATTCATCAATCTCTGTGGTGAACAAGTGCTAAATACTATCATGGCAGAAAGGGAAGCTTCCATCTACTATTCCATAATATGTGACTCAACCCCAGACGTGTCACACACTGAACAGAATGTCTTATTGATCCGATACACACATCAAGATGGAGAAGTTTGGAAGATATCAGAAAGATTCTGCCAATTGAAAGACTTCTTTAAAAAGACAGGCAGAGAAATTGCTGAGATGATTTGTGAGGTTCTGCAAGCCAGAGGCATACCATTAGAAGACTGTAGAGGGCAAGGGTACGACAATGGAGCCAATATGTCTGGAAAGGTTAAAGGAGTGCAGGCCAATATTTTAAACTCTAATCAATTTGCTTTGTACTCCCCGTGTGCTGCTCATACGCTCAATTTGGTGGGAGTACATGCAGCTCAGTCAAGCACTGAAGTGGCAGCATTTTTGGGCTTTGTTAATCGGCTTTACAACTTCTTCAGTCCCAGTCCAGAGCGATGGGCAATCCTCAAGCAAGAAACTGGATGCTCACTTCATCGTCCCTCGGACACTAGATGGAGTGCTAAAATTGCTGCCGTAAAAGCCGTGGCCACTCGTTTGCCCTCTATTCTGGTGGCACTGGAACGTGTTGAAAGCACATGCAATCTGACAAGTGATGCCAAATCAGAGGCTAAAAGTTTAAAAACCTATTTCCACACCTTTGATGCAGTGATTTTGCTTACTGTGTGGGTTAAAGTGCTACAGTCAATCGAACATCGCAACCTGATTCTTCAGACAGGTAATCTATCCCTGGATATTCAGGCAGCAAACATTAAAGCACTACAGGAGAATATGCAGGCTATGCGGGGTGAATGGGACACTCTTCTTGCTGAGGCCTCGCTAGTAGCCCAAAGCATGGACATCCCTACTCAGTTTCAAAGTGAAGGGAAGCGGAAACGGAAAAGGAAACGTATGCCTGATGAAGAAGATGAAGATTCCGGACTTCTGTATAGGGGCCCAGAATTTGGTGCTACGGCCCTGCAGCGGAGCGTTCAAGTAGCCGCAGCCGCAGTACTATTATTTTACCGTGTTAATGTGCCTACTCTTTGTGTGAATCACTTTTTAAATACATTCACAGAGTTTGCCAACCGTTGTTTTACAGCCATTTGCATTGCTTTATGTGCGTGCTGATTAATGGCCGCGGTTGGCGGATTGTCACTGCAGAGTCACCTCAAGTTAATAATGTGCTTTTGTCTATTGCTGTTTTCACGGTTTTTGAATGCTGCGTGTTGTTCTGGCCGACACACATGAGGTGAATGTAGTGATTATAGCAGATCAGCGCCGAAACAACACACTCACCTGCTTCCTCCACTATCGTCCCATTTTGCAAAATTATGTTCCTGTGCACGACTGAGGTGTGTGTGTGTGTGTGTGTGTGTGTGTGTGTGTGTGTGTGTGTGTGTGTGTGTGTGTGTGTGTGTGTGTGTGTGTGTGTGTGTGTGTGTGTGTGTGTGTGTGTGTGTGTGTGTGTGTGTGTGTGTGTGTGTGTGTGTGTGTGTGTGTGTGTGTGTGCGTGCGTGCGTGCGTGCGTGCGTGCGTGCGTGCGTGCGTGCGTGCGTGCGTGCGTGCGTGCGTGCGTGCGTGCGTGCGTGCGTGCGTGCGTGCGTGCGTGCGCGTGAACACAAGATTAACTATGGTGACAGAGTGTATTCTTATGTGTTGATTGTTGTGTAACAAAGATAAGGCAAATCCTGTTTGCCACAATATAAATAGTTAGTTTATTGTAAGGGAATTTGGTGTGATTCATTTGAGGCTCCATGTTATTTTCTGTCTTAAAGCTGGTTTTGCCAGCATTTTTTGAATCAAAATATTTTTATTTGGTTTTATAATATTACAAAGTGCCAGGTTGCTATTTTGTTACATATAATTGAAATGAAATGAATAGTTGAAAAACAACTTATGGCACTTCAAAACAAACAATAGAAAAAAAACATCAAAATACCCAAAAATAATCCCTCCCAAGTCACTGCCAGTTCACAGAGCCTGAAATGAGGCCAGAAAAGGTCCCCATGCTTTTTGAAACCCTGCACTGGAATGCCGAAGCGAGTACCTAATTTTCTCCAGCTTAAGGCAGGATATAACATCTCTCAGCCATTGTGTATGAGTGGGCGGGACAGGTTCCCTCCACCTCAACAAAATGGTTCGCCGAGCCAGAAGAGAGGCAAAAACGAGGGTAGGTAGAGAGCTACGTCGCTTAACTGCAGTTAATCCAACCACCTCCTCAGTGACCCCAAAAAGTGCAATTAAAGGTTTTAGTTCCAAATTTATGTTTAACACCGAGATAATGTTTGGAAGACCTCTACCCAGAATTTGTTAAGGCTGGGGCACAACCAATACATATGAAGTAGAGAGGCTTCATATAGATGTTACATCTTACGCAAAGTGGACTAACATCAGGGTAAATTGTGGATAATTTGGCTTTTGAGATATGAGCCCTATGAACCACTTTGAATTGGATCAGGCAATGTCGAGCGCATATAGAGGTGGAATTAACATGTTTAAGAATGGAGCTCCATGTATCTTCCGCTAAAGAGAAGCCCAGGTCCCCTTCCCATGCTGCTTTGATCTTGTCCATAGAGGCATGTCTTAGATCCAACATCCTGCCATAGAACACAGATGACGCAGGTTGGGGCGACTGTGGCTCAGTTGGTAGAGTGGGTCGGCCGATGATCAAAGGGTTGGAGGTTCGATCCCCGCCCTGCCACCTGTGTCATAGTTGTTGTGTCCTTGGGCAAGACACTTAACCCACCTTGCCTTGTGTGAATGTCGATGTCGATAGTTAGCCTGCTATCGGTGTATGAATGTGTGTGTGAATGGTAACGTGGGAAAGGAAAACAGGTCTCCCTTGCAAAAGAGTCTTCGGTCTCAATGGGATTTACCTGTAGAAATAAAGGTTAAAAAAAAAGATCTCTTTTGAGATGGGTTGATAGAAAGAACAAGGGTTGTGTCTGCTGGTATAGAAGAGCTGGTCAATTTGGATAGCATAGAATGTCTTGTTTGCAAATATCTGAAAAAATCTGACCTTGGAAGACCAAATTTGTTGCTTAGTTGTTCAAATGATGCTAAAGTGTTACCCATATACAGGTTCTTGAAGCGCACAATACCCTTCTTATGCCATTCTTTAAAGACAGGATCTTGGGTTGATGGTCTGAAAAGCTGGTTTGATGCAATGGGGCTCAGCAGGGAGAAGTTACCCCTGGCGGGTTCCACGATGTAAGTCGAACGGCTTGGAAATCTGAGAATTTGTCCGAACTGAGGCTAAAGGGTGAGAGTATAGTAACCTGATCCACGATATAAAGTTTGACCCGAAACCAAATTTGTCAAGAGCCGCCCATAGATAACCCCACTCGACATGGTCAAATGCTTTTTCTGCATCAATTGACACGACACACTCAGGGATGTCCTCGGAAGCAGAGTAAATTATATCTAATAATCGAAGTACGTTAAAGAAAGAATGTCTGCTCTTCACAAAACCAGTCTGGTCCTCAGATATAACCGTAGGGAGGACAGTCTCTAGTCTCCGAGCTAGAACCTTAGCTAAGATTTTAGCATCTGTGTTAAGGAGGAAAACTGGTCTGTATGAAGCGCATTCGGTTGGATCTTTATCTTTTTTGGCAATAAGAGTGATAAGGATGGAGGGAGAGAGCCTTGTCTGTAGGATTCAGATAGAACGGAAGACAACTGTGGGGAAAACTGTGGGGAAAGAAGTACAGAAAACATAAAAAAAACTTTGCAGGGAAGCCGTCATGGCTTGGACATTTGCCTGATTGCATCGAAGAGATGGCTGCAGCTATTTCTGCCTGTGATAAAGGTTCTTCCAATCTTTCCTTAAAATCCTTTTTACGGACCTTAGCGGTACAAGTGTGCCTAATATTATAACAGGCCCAGTGGGTTAAACTCTACGCAGGGTAATTCTAGTGACAATGCTTAATTTTTATGTGTGTTATGAAGTGCCCTACACTCCAGTTGAAGTACATGGAATATATATGCTTTTTAACAAGCTCGCCCTTCTGCAAAATGATGAGCTTGTTCCGATTACTTTCACTTGACTGTCCTTCAAAGGGTCTTATTTTACTGTTCATCTGACTTTCTGTCAGATTGAATATTTACCCATAAATAGAAACAAAGGCAGACAGTTATCATGTATTTGCTGTGGCAGAGCCTGTTGCATCTATCCAGTTAGTTATGCTCTTTGTGATTGTGGCTCATTTGTTCTAATATTTCCTTTTGTAATTTGTCCAACATCAGACATATTAATTGGAATCAAGCTAGGGCAGTCCAGGGCAACCTCGAAAGAAATAAGAAAATGGTCAGATACTACAGAAGTGACAGGAGAAACACTTATGTCCATTACAGAAATCCCACGGGAGAGGACGAGGTCGAGGGTGTTTCCATCACAGGTTCATTTACAAATTGGTTGAAACCAAAGTTATCAATTATATTAACAAAGGCTTTCCTTAAGGGATCGGCTGCCTTATTGAGGTGAATATTGAAATCACCGATCATTAGGATTTTATCAGAATGGGTGATAAGATCCGCAAGAAAGTCACTAAATTGTTCTATAAATTGTGAGTATGGGCCGGGGGGCCTATAGACCACCACCAAATTGAAACCCTCCCAATGAAAGCCATTGTTCTGATTTGCAGGAGGTGGCCTCATTACCAGAGCTTCGAATGAATCACATTTAAAGTCATTCTTCGAGCTCAGGTTGAAAATAGATTTATAGATAAGGGCAACACCTCACCCCGTCCAGTGAAGGATCTCTACTAATCACCCACCCTGTTCCCCGTTTGTACAGTGAAAAATAAACTGCTTGAGTTATACAACTTAAATTGGAAATAGATTGAGAAACAATGGGGTTACTCCACATGAGTTTCTGCAGAATCAGAAGAGGACAGCTGCATGAAAACTAGGATCAGACTTGTTGATGGTCATTGCTGTGAGCCTGTGTGACCGTCCATACAGTTTTACGGTCTGACAATTTTAAAAGCATGTTACAGAATGTAACAATCACTGACTGACTTATACTGCTACGGTTGGCTTTAGGCCAGTTTTTGCCCCTCTAAAGTGAATCTTTCCAGTTTTAAATAAAGAGAATAAGGTAACCGGTTTCTTTTAAATGAAACACGGTCAATGAAAATCAATATCAATTGGGAGAATCTCTACTTTAAATGTGTTATGCTTATGTCATGTTATTGACATTCATTTTGTTAGATATTTGGCTGCACATATTCTCATGGTCTGATGAACAAAAATATCTATCCATACATGTATCCTGACCAAGGTTTGTTTATATACATTTCCTAGTAAAGTGATGGTGACACATTGAGTTGTTGGCTTGGCCCACAGGTGCGTACTCTGGCCCGGACGGATGAGGCTCGAGGTCTGCTGTGGCTGATGGAAGAGGAGGCGGTCCAGCCTGGAGGTTCAGAGGAGACCATGCTAGAGAGACTCTTCAGCTACTATGGCTCTGCACAGCTACAACACAAAGGTCAGCCCCCAAACCTGCCACTGCCTGCTAACGCATCCACCATGGGGCCAAGGCTCTGTGTCCGCTCTGGTTCTAGAGCCGGCCGGCGTCTTCAGACATACAATAAATTGGTTTGGACCCTGAACAGTTGCTTCTCAGCTGGAACCAAACTTTTTATTTTTTCTTGTGAAGCGTATTGTCATCAAGGGGCGTGTCCAAGCTGTGAAGACAGAAGGACACATAGGCAGAGACAATGTCCAGGCAGCAGAAAAGACAAACTGTCAGTGTTCTACAGAGGAAACTAAATGTTTGGTGGATTTTTGGGGACAGACATACTTCCAGGAGTAGTTAGAGAGCAGCACAAAAAAGCCCAATACCATTACACTTAAACTGGTGTGAACACAGGATGGTTCACCAGAAAGCACCGAGGTTCTTAGACACCAGAACGGAACCAGAACTGTGTGTGTGTGTGTGTGTGTTTTTTTCTTTTTTTTTTTAACCTTTATTTATACAGGTATATCCCATTGAGTCCGAAGACTCTTTTGCAAGGGAGACCTGTTCCCATTTACACGTTACCATTCACACACACATTCATACACCGATAGCAGGCTAACTATCGACATTCACACGAGACAAGGTGGGTGAAGTGTCTTGCCCAAGGACACAACAACTATGACACAGGTGGCAGGGCGGGGATCAAACCTCCAACCCTTTGATCATCGGCCGACCCGCTCTACCAACTGAGCCACAGTCTCTCAGTTGCGTGTGTGTGTCTGTGTGTGTTTGTACAGTATGTGTGAAAGCAGTAAGTCAGTGTTCCTGGAGAGAGCCCTGATCATACTCCTAATGTTAATCTTTGTGTGTGTTCAGGCTCCAGTCTGCTGCTGCGAGGAGAGCAGCCTCTCCTCTTCCTGTTGGGACACAGCCATGGGACAGACTGGGTTCAGTACAATGCACAGGGCTGGCTGAGCCATGCCAAGCACAACCAGGCCGCTAGCAATGCTGCTACACTGCTGCAAGACTCCAACAAGTATGAGAAACACACACACACACACACACACACACACACACACACACACACACACACACACACACACACACACACACACACACACACACACACACACACACACACACACACACACACACACACACACACACACACACACACACACACACACACACACACACACACACACACACACACACACACACACACACACACACACACACACACACACACACATACCATCCAGTTTATTAAAGCTCAGTCATTATATTGTATGAGTCTTATCTAAACCCAAACCCCTCCTCCCTGTGCTGCTGTAGGAAGAACATCAGTGGTCTGTTTATGGGCCGTGCGTGTGGAGCCACTGTGCTGTCTGGTTCTATCGCTGGTCTGGAGGGTAGCTCTCAGCTAGCACTGCGCCGCGCCACCAGCATGAGGAAAACCTTCACCACAGGAGTCTCTGCGGTCAAGAAGAAGAGCCTGTGTATACAGGTCAAACTACAAGTGGTATGTGGAGCAAATACTTATTCAAACATGTGCTTGGTTCTTAAAAAGCCCCCACCGGTCAAATGTATGAGGTATTGAAATTAAAAATTAAATTATTGTCATTAAGTATAATTTCCTTGGTAAAAAAAGAACGAAAAACGTCTTCAAAGATGAAGTCTCCTCTCATGCCACAAACTTGCCCGTTTGGACTTTGCAAGCGAGCACCAAACATCTCTGACGAGAAAAAATGTGACCTGGACGGTCCTGATGGCTTCCAACACTACTGGCATGACAAGGAGCTCCCACTGGAGATGTTTTCTACACGGCACAGTGGAGGAGGCTCCATCATGATCTGGGGTGCTTTTTCCTTCAATGCAACAATGAAGCTTCAGGTTGATCCAGGGGCGTCAAACGGCTGCTGGCTATGTGGAGATGTTGCAGCAGCATCCCTCTTGACTGAGGGCCCTCGTCTGTGTGGTGATGGCTGGGTCTTTCAACAGCTGCAGTTAGTTCACAACGCCCGCCTGACCTGACCAAGGCCTTCTTCCAGGAGAATAGCGTTGCTCTTTTGGACCCTCCTGTGTATTCTCCTGATCTAAATCTCATTGAGAACATTTGGGGATGGATGGCAAGGGAAGTCTAGAAAAACGGACGCCAGTTCCAGACCATGGATACCCTACATGAAGCCATCTTCACCCCATGGAGCATTCTTCCCACCAGCCTCCTGGAAACACTAGGCTATGGTCTTAAACTTTTATGCTCTACTTACAACTTGGTTACGATCAACCACCGAGAAATGTGAGTTGATTTCAAGTGTCTTTTCAATTTTCCCTCGGTCTCAAGATATTTTTCAGGATCAAATACACAACAAGCTGATAAAAAGAGCCAATACTGAACAAAATACTGAGGGTAACTGCGCCAAATGGCACAAAAAGCAACCTTGCTTCAATGGCATTTTCCCTACAAATGTGCTGGCTCTGCTTGGCTTGGCTCAGCCTGTCAGCCCAGTGTGGAAGGGGTTTGCTTTTCGATGACAGCGGAGCTACTGGTCTGTGGGTGAGCATTCAACTGATGATGCACCGCCCTCTGGGGCTTATGTGTGAATATATTGACCACAGAGTGAAGCCTACCGCTGCTCAACTGTCTGTTAGCCTAATAAAAACATGAATTAAAAATGATGCGCCGCCCTGAGATGATAAAGTATAAAAGCACTGAC
The DNA here is from genome assembly GCF_949987685.1 of Ammodytes marinus. NCBI lineage: Eukaryota > Metazoa > Chordata > Actinopteri > Uranoscopiformes > Ammodytidae > Ammodytes > Ammodytes marinus. The sequence continues at coordinate 1,936,502 of NC_137232.1, forward strand.
CTTATTTGCCGTTCATAGCGCTGTGGACAAGGGCCTTATACGTCCATGGTTTATAGTTAAAGCATAGTTTAAAACCGCTTTCTGTTAGTTCATAAATTAGCATTAAGCTAGCGGACTTTTCTTCTTTTTTTTAGCCCTTGTTATTTGGCACATGTATTTGTAGTAATTATGCAGAGCATTATTTGGGCTTCTATGTCAAACTGTATTGTGTATTTAAATAAAATAGGCTTTGGGCTTCTTATTTGGGATTTCTGGTTCATCTGACTAAGCAGTGGAGGCTATTCTGACTGTTATGGAAAACAAAATCAGAACAGCATGGCTTGGGTTGGCGCGACCAAAAGTGCCAGTGGAAAAATGTCACAAGCTGCCTTGAAGCAAGTTAAGAATTTCCTCAAAATATACTGAGTAAGATTACCTACGTTCTTAAATCCATCCATCGCTTTATACATAAAAAGTAGAGAATCCTGATTTTGGTGCATAATCCAATAGCTCCACTCCAGTGAGCTTAAATCAAGTACTACTGTAGAGCTGGGTCATATCATGTCATTCCCAGCATAGATCCTCCTGTTTAAAACCTGAGCAGAGGTCTAGTCAATACTTGGGTGGGTGTGCCTTTAAAGCCTTTAAGGAAATGTTGAGGTGCTTCATGCCACTGCTGTAGGTGCATGTAGATTGCTGGTTTTGGTTTGCAATCTAGTACAAACTGCCACAATGAAGAGAGGATTTTAGTGTAATCTACTTGTCAAGTCAACTTTATTGTCAATTTCTGAAATATGTGCCAGACATACAGAGGAATCAAAATGACTCTCTGACCCATGGTGCAATGAGTACAAAAGTATAAAGTGAGATCAAATGAATCAAGTAATATATACTGTACAATAAATAGATTCTAAATAGTGCAAAAGTTAAAGCAAATACCACACGATCTATTAAAAGTTTAAAACATTGTAATATGAGGAACATTCTTTGCAATGAGTGCAATATGCAGTAAACTGAAGAAATTGCAAGTGTATAATATATATTATATACAGACACAGACTATTTTGATGCTTGTATCCTGATATCTGAGTCAGCTCCTTTGTGTTTTTACAGGATGCTCTGATTGACATGGTGCGTCGCTCCAAGGTTCACTTTGTCCACTGCCTGCTGCCCATGCCAGAGCCGGTGGGTGGGGGAGGTGAGCCGCGCGTCACCCACGGAGAGAGCCCCGACTCTGGCCTCATGACGCTGGATGTCAGCCTCCTGAGAGCTCAGCTCAGAGGCTCCAAGCTGCTGGATGCACTGCGCATATACAGACAAGGTAAGGAAGTGCTACTGCTGGAAGGTTTCAGCATTTACTTTCCTTTTAATGTTAATGATAGACTGGGGAGCACTACTCTGTGTTGTATAATGTATTCTATGGTTCTACAGCTGCTTTGAAAACAACCAAAATGATGTCACAGTGATGTCATCAAGGTTACGGTTCTGCTTATTTGGAAATATGTGTAACAAACTGAGACTATTACATTTGAAAGATAAGTACCTTAACAGACAGTAAGGTCAAATGAAAGTATATTATTGGCTGCATGAGGGGAACTGTAGGCTCTGGTGGTTTTGCAGCTTGACCCATACAGGGTGTGGAGGCTCATCTCAATGGAACTGCTTTGAATTGATTTCCATTCCATTGTATTGTCTCTGGTGAAAACCCCCAACTTAATTGGTAGTAAGTTAGTACAATACTACAAGACTGGAGTATCTCTGTAAAAAAGTGATGGGGTGTTAGGGTTCTTCTGAATATTAAAGGGTTTAGGGAAAGTGCACAACACACTACAGTTCGTTCCAAATTATTATGCAAATTATATTCTTTTCAGATTTTCCTAAATAGTCGATGCAAATGACATTCAGTATAATTTAAGTCATCGACCGTTAAAGTATGATTCACATTTTATTGAACAAACCTCCAAATGATAACTGTATTCTATTTTTGCAAAATAAAAAATTCAAAATGCACTGTTCCAAATTATTATGAAAACAACAGAGTTTCAAAACATTTGTAAAGAACTAAAAATGGTCATTTGTTGAATTTACAGCATTAGGAGGTCATATTTAGTGAAATCAAAAGCTATTTCAATCAAAAACATCTTAACAGGCCAAGTTACATGTTAACATAGGACCCCTTCTTAGATATCACCTTCACAATTCTTGCATCCATTGAACTTGTGAGTTTTTGGAGAGTTTCTGCTTGAATGTCTTTGCAGGATGTCAGAATAGCCTCCCATAGCTGCTGTTTTGATGTGAACTGCCTCCCAACCTCATAGATGTTTTGCCTGAGGATGCTCCAAAGGTTCTCAATAGGGTTGAGGTCAGGGGAAGATGGGGCCACACCATGAGGTTCTCTCCTTTTTATGCCCATCGCAGCCAATGATACAGAGGTATTCTTTGCAGCATGAGATGGTGCATTGTCATGCATGAAGATGATTTTACTACGGAAGGCACGGTTCTTTTTTTTTTTTTTTTTTTTTTTTTTAAGATATTTTTGGGGTATTTTTATGCTTTATTGTGATAGTGCAGAGAGACAGAGGTGAAATGGGGCAGAGAGGGCAGTGACATGCAGAGAACGACCGCGGGTGGGAATCGAACCCGGGTCTGCTGCTGGGCCCGGCCCGGGAGGGGGACGCCTTACCAACTGAGCTAAAGGCGCCCCCACGGTTCTTCTTTTTGTACCACGGAAGAAAGTGGTGAGTCAGAAACTCAACATACTTTGCCGAGGTCATTTTCACACCGTCAGGGACCCTGAAGGGGCCTACCAGCTCTCTCCCCATGATTCCAGCCCAACACATTACTCCACCACCTCCTTGCTGAAGTTGCAGCCTTGTTGGGACATGGTGGCCATTCACCAACCATCCACTACTCCATCCATCTGGACCATCCAGGGTTGCACGGCACTCATCAGTAAACAAGACTGTTTGAAAATTAGTCTTCATGTATTTCTGAGCCCACTGCAACCGTTTCTGCTTGTGAGCATTGTTTAGGGGTGGCCGAATAATAGGTTTATGCACAACTGCAAACCTCTGGAGGATCCTACACCTTGAGGTTCACGGGACTCCAGAGGCACCAGCGGCTTCAAATACCTGTCTGCTGCTCTGTAACGGCATTTTAGCAGCTGCTCTCTTTATCCGATGAATTTGTCCGGCAGAAATCTTCCTCATTGTGCCTTTATCTGCACAAACCCGTCTGTGCTCTGAATCAGCCACAAATCTCTTCACAGTACGATGATCACGCTTCAGTTTCTTTGAAATATCTAATGTTTTCATACCTTGTCAAGGTATTGCACTATTTGACGCTTTTCGGCAGCAGAGAGATCCTTTTTCTTTCCCATATTGCTTGAAACATGTGGCCTGCTTAATAATGTGGAACGTCCTTCTTAAGTAGATTTCCTTTGATTGGGATCACCTGGCAAAATAATTATCACAGGTGTATGAGATTGATTTCAATGATCCAAAGCGCCCTGAGACACAATATCATACATACGTTTTATTGAAAAACAAAAAATTAAATGTTTATGACACTTCCAATTTGCATAATAATTTGGAACACGGTGTAGTATATCCTCAGGGAGATCCTCCTTCTTTCTAGACGTTACTGTCTGGTTCAAAAGTAGGCGTGTCACCATTCTCCAAATCCTGGAATCCATTTGATTTTGGATTTTAACCCATTGATGACTATGGCGATCTAGGATGCATGTCCTTAATGCCTGAGGGTTTTCTGAAAAAATTGTACGAATTGTCAAGTCTACCAAAACCTTAATATCTAAGCCTATGTAGCACATAGAAACATGAAATAAAATACATTTAAAAGTTAAGGTTCACAGGTTTTATTTAAACATGCTCCCTTAGCGCTTACAAACCAACAAATATTTCTAAAAATCGTCAAAATTAGATGAATTAGAAAATTATTAAATATTGTTAATAAATAGATGCAATGTGTTGTGTGATTTTCGTCAGTAGTCTATAGTAGACCTTGATTCTGCGCACCAAACGCCACTAACTGTTCTGTCGCTGACATAGCCGGCGTATTTTTTTTATTATTTTGTTTAATTTTTAAATTTTACATTTTTTTGATTGACGTGATTTTCGGCAAACCACACAAATTTTGGGTGGTCACGTGGTCTTAAAAAAATCAACAAAACCCACCTCATGTGTAATTGAACCAATGACAGTGCATTCTATGCTGGGAATGCCATGAAAATTAGATAAAGTAATAATGCTGCGCGACGCAGCATCAGGCAGGAGAGCCAATGTGGCATCGCGCAGCAGCCGTCATCAATGGGTTAAAGTGGAAGCTATTTAAAAAAAAGTTATTATTTTTAAATAAAATGTTTGTAAAAAATAAATGAATGACATGCTATCCATCTAAATGAGTTTGTTGCCATGTCATGCCCCCCTGGAATTCATTCCTTTCAAAGTTAAGTGCATCAATCTGGTGCACTTGGAGAGGAAAATAAAGTGGCTAATTCAACTGTTTAGAATTATTTTCTCAAATAATTTGGAGACACAGGGTCACATAACGAGAAAAAGTAATTTTTTTATTAAAATATTTATGAGTGTGCTTCTTTACTTGTCAATCAATTCATCGCTGATAAATGTCTAACGAATATACGACTTGAAACTAACTTCAGCGCGGTTATTAACGTTACTTATGGATGTGAGTAGAGCCATTTCTTTGGGCAGTTCTGCCTCAAACAACCTGGGTCTGTGGCTGTGCTTCCTGCAGACTGCTGTCTGTGTGTGAGCCTGGAGAGTGAGCAGATGCTGATTGACTCGGGTCGGCAAAACACAGTGTTGAGATTTACCGTCAATGGCATAGATCCATAATGTTGATGTAAAAATAATATTAATAATCATTTAAAATAGATTATTTTATACAATTTTTTTTTTTCATTTTGAGACTGGTGGGACAAATGAAACTGTGGCAGGCCTCCTCAGTGTAATGCATGAGTGGGAAAGCCTGGTTGAGGCACTAGCTGTACTGTATGTGTTGTGTGTTTGTCTGCAGGGTACCCAGACCACATGGTGTTCTCTGAGTTCCGCAGGCGATTTGACGTCCTGGCTCCACACCTGACCAAGAAACATGGCCGCCACTACATCGTCACAGATGAGAAGAGGGTGAGTGTATGGCACGGGTTAGACTGATACTCTGTAGTGCTATAAAGGTGGTGAAGCGATCCTGGAGAATGTTTGTTGACAAAATCACCTTTTGTCAAATCACTTAAAGAGGACCTATGATGCTTTTTGACTTTTATGACCTATAAACGTTGTTATGATGATTCATAGTCATGCTTAACCATACTAAATTATCAAATAATGACTTACATGCATTTCGACGTATTCCCTGCTGACCGTCTGGGGTGTCTGTGCAGAGCACTAAACACTATTCTAGCCAGTCGAGAAGTCACGTCTTCGAAGCGGTCTACCCTTTCATAATTCGTGACGTCGCATAAAAATTGGTGATGTGACCACGCGGATGTTTCCATGTATGGTAATGCTGTCACTTCCCTGTTCGCGTCTGCCTCGCGCCCTTATAGGTCCATGCTCGCGCTTCCCGCCACTGAAAGTGTTTCGGAAGGAAGGTAACCAATCACAACGGAGTGGGGTTTGCAGGAGGGGGGGGGGGAGGGTAGCGGAGATGGCCGATGCACAGGCGGAGGGAGCGGAGATTGCCGAAGCACACACACTCAAGTGTTGACAGGATGTGCTGGATCGCCAAAATAAGAGAAAGAGCTTCCCGAAAATCTACATAGTTTTTTGTGATGTGATTCGTGTCAGGTTGCTCTATAGCAGTGTAAAACAAGAAATTAAGACCAGAAAAGTAGTATAATAGGTCCTCTTTAATATATTTCCTGACGATTCAACTACCTGTCTGTACTGTGTGTGATGCTGAAAAAAAACAAGTGTTAATACACAGCCTAGGCACAGTAAATGTGTATGTAAACAAAGGGAATGTAAACGATGGGGGGCCCTGCATACTTTTGATTAATCCTTACTAAATACAGAGCCAAATACAGGGCAGAAAAACCTGTTAGAGTCTGCAAAAGACTTGAGACTGGGTGTAGGTTCACCTTCAATGAGGACAACTACCCTAAACATACAGCCATATCTACAATGGAATGGTTCAGATCAAAGCATAGTCATGTGTTAGAATGGCCCAGTCAAAGTCCAGACCTAAATACAATTGAGAATATCTGGAAAGACTTGAAAATTGCTGTTCACAGACGCTTTCCATCCAATCTGACGCTGAATCTGAATCTCGAGCTATTTTGCAAAGAAGAATGGGCAAAAATATCAGTCTGTAGATGTACAACGCTGGTAGAGACATACCCAAATAGACTTGGAGCTGTTATTGCAGCAAGAGGTGGTTCTACAACATATTGACTCAGGGGGGCTGAATACTTTTGCACACCACAGTTTTCAGTTTTTTCTTTATACAAAAAAATGAAAACCATGTTTCATTTCCATTCCACTTCACAATTATGCACCACTTTGTGTTGGTCTATCACATAAAATCCCAATAAAATAAATGTACGTGTGTGGTTGTTAATAATAATAATAATAATAGCTTGGATTTATATAGCGCCTTTCATGAAACCCAAGGACGCTTAACAAAGACATAAATAAACACACAAATGTAACAGTAGCTAGAGGCCATAGGCCTTGGTGAAGAGGTGGATTTTGAGGAGTCTTTTGAAGGTGTCCAGAGATGGTGCGTTGCGGAGCTCTATGGGGAGAGAGTTCCAAAGTGTGGGGGCTGTCACACTGAAGGCTCTGTCCCCAAAAGTTCGCATTCTTGTGTGAGGGATGGAGAGCTGACCCGTGCCTGAGGACCTAAGGTTCCGGGGCTGTGTGTAAGGGTGGAGGAGGTCAGATAAATACTGAGGAGCCAGGGCGTTGAGGGATTTGTAGGTGAGGAGGAGAATTTTGTAGGTGATGCGGGACTTGACCGGGAGCCAGTGGAGGTGGATGAGGGTGGGGGTGATGTGCTGCCAGGGCTTGGTGCGGGTGAGAACCCTGGCAGCCGAGTTTTGCACATACTGGAGCCTGTCCAGGGCTTTGCTGGGAACCCCGGACAGAACTCCATTGCAGTAGTCCAAACGAGAGGTGACGAAAGCGTGGATGAGGGTTTCTGCCACAGAGTCAGAGAGTGATTGCCGGAGACATGAGATGTTTTTGAGGTGGAAGAAGGCGGATTTGGTGATGAACCTGATATGAGACTGGAATGAAAGTGTAGGGTCCAGGATGACACCCAGGTTGCGGACTTCCGGGGATGGAAACGTGACAAAACGTGGAAAAGTTCAAGGGTTATGCATACTTTACAAGCCACTGTATATGACCTGATAGTTATTTTTTTAATTTTGACATAATGAATGATCATATTGGACTCAAAACCACGTAAAAACGGATTTAAAAAATATGTTATTTCTACTATGGGAAACTCAAACATTCATTCAACAAATTTTTTTGAAAGCTGAAAAGAAATACATGGGATGTTATTGTGGTACTGTGCAAAGGAGATTGGGTTTAAAGAAATATTAAGAATTATTATCATAACCCTTAAACCAAAAAGTCATATTATGCTGGAAGTGCAATATTTAGTTTATACTTCATAGTTGAATTGATCATCAAATAAATAATATGATAAATCCACCTTTATTTAGCTTATGTTGTATTGTAAAAAACACACTCTTTGAAGTGCATCTCTTGTTTCTGAATCTTTTTCTTGTTTTGGCCGTTTTAGTTTAATTTCTCCCCAAAAGATCATCTTTCTCACTAGTGTTACAGTATGAAGCTAAAGTACTCTAATCTGTGTGAATCACAGGAAGACCTTGGTTCCTATAAACTGAACATTAAAGTATCTTTTGAGGATGAGGGTATGTCGGCCTCTGAGCTCAACCAACGCTCTAGAGCGTTATTTCACGTGATCACGTTCGAGCCTACGCAGCATGAAAACTAGTTGGGACAACTTCACCGACAGCATCTGTCCACTACACACACTACACTAAACACACAGCAGCCAGCCTACATAACGTGTAGCCTATGTACACAGTGACAATCTTTACTTTATATATAAATGTCATATATGTCAGTGATTCTTGAGAAGTGGGACAAAACAGGGTGCAATGTTGAAAAAATACAAACCCTATGTTTAGGCAAATTAAATTACATGTTTGTATCCAACATATACTAAGCTACTGAGCTAAGCTTTGACACAACCTCCCAGCTTTTGTCCGTTTTATCAAAATGGGCTTTTTACCTTGCTTCTCCTTTTTAACATGGGCTTTTTAGCTTGCCATTCCTTATTTTGTGTCAACACCGTCAGACACCAAAAACACAAATTAATTTTCCCTCAATTTTCACCAAGACTGACAGAGGCCACAAAAAATATTTTCAAAATGTATATGAATATAATTTTTTTTGACATCTGACGGTGTTGACATATTTAACGTTTCTTAAACAGAACAAATAGAGTTTTTCTAGTAGCAGTTTGGTTTTTCTGTTGATGTTAGGTGCTAGTATGAACTACTTCAGGAAAATAAAATGATCAAAACATTTCAAATAACTTCTTCAGAAATTGTAAGTCGGTGTTGACGTATCATGGTTGTGACGTAGGACTTTCAAGATTTGGAATCTAAAATATTCTTAAACTACAACACTTATCAGAGCCTGTCTGACTCTAATGTACTGTGCAGAGGCAGAACGTGACAAGAGGTCCTTCATAGTGACAGTTGCCCCTTATTTTGTCTGATTTTATTACATTTTAATGGATTGTCTGACGGTGGTGACAAAAAGTGTCCCCCCACTTAGAAACCTTAAAAAACATGAATGTGTTGAAGAAAAACAGTTTTTATTGATATGAGAGATTATTTTGTGTTGCGTTTGATGTGAAAAGTTATTTTTAATCATTAAAGTACATTTTTAATTGGTTTTATTGCATATGAAAGATTGATCCCTTCTCTGTGGACACACTGTTTTGGACGTCGTGAGAAGATAACAAGTGTCATATATTTGACATAATAATAATATAATTTAATTTAAGGAGATAATTGTGCTCCAGACATTCTATTCTTAATCCCTAATAACATCTACAATTTTAAATATGTTTACTTTTAATCATAACAGCAGTTAATATTGGAAGACACAGTATATACAGTGGAGGAAATAAGTATTTGATCCCTCACTGATTTTGTAAGTTTGCCCACTTACAATGAAATTAACTGTCTATAATTTTAATGCTACGTTTATTTTAACAGTGATAGACAGAATATCAAAAAGAAAATCCAGAAAATCACATAAAAGAAAAATTGAGAGAAATAAGTATTTTATCCCCTATCAAAACATTGTTTAGTACTTGGTGGAGAAACCCTTGTTGGCAAGTACAGAGGTCAGACGTGTCTTGTAGTTGATGACCAGGTTTGCACACATCTCAGGAGGATATTTGGACCACTCCTCTATGCAGATCCTCTCCTAATCTTTAAGGTTTCGAGGCTGTCGCTTGAGCTTCAGTTCCCTCCACAGATCTATTGGATTAAGGTCCGGAGACTGGCTAGGCCATTCCATGACCTTAATGTGCTTCTTCTTGAGCCACTCCTTTGTTGCCTTTGCTGTATTTTTAGGGTCATTGACGTGCTGGAAGACCCATCCACGACCCATTTTTACTGACCTGGCTGAGAGAAAGAGGTTGTCACCCAGTATTTCATGGTACAAGGCCCCATCCATAGTTCCCTCGATGCAGTGAAGTCCACCTGTCCCCTTGGCAGAGAAACACCCCCAAAGCATAATGCTTCAACCTCCATGCTTGACTGTGGGGATGGTGTTCTTGGGGTCATAGTCAGAACTCGTCTTCCTCCAAGCATGGCGAGTCACTATGACACCAAATAACTTGATTTTGTTTTAATCTGACCACATCACCTTCTCCCAAGCATTCTCATGTCCCTTGAGCAGGGGGACCTTACGAGCACTACAGTATTTCAATCCATTACGGCATAGTGTGTTACCAATGGTTTTGTTGGTGACTGTGGTCCCAGCTGCCTTGGGATCATAAACAAGCTCCTCCCATGTAGATCTGGGCCGATCCCTCACCTTTCTCATGATCATTGATACCCCACAAGGTGAGATCTTGCATGGAGCCCCAGACCGAGGGAGATTGATGGTCATTTTGTGTTTCTTTCATCTTCGAATAATAGCACCAACAGTTCTCCTTCTCACCCAGCTTCTCGCCAATGGTCTTGTAGTCTATTCCGGCCTTTTGCAGGTCTACAATCTTGTCCCTGATGTCCTTAGACAGCTCTTTGGTCTTGCCCATGATGGAGATGTTGGAGTTTGATTTATTGACTCTGTGGACAGGTGTCTTTTATACAGGTAACAAGTTGAGACAGGTGTGTTTTATAGAGGAAACTATTTCAGATTAGGAATACTTTTTTAAAGCACGATGATTAATCTGTGGGAGCCAGAATTCTTTATGGTTGGTAGGGGATCAAATACTTTTTTCACTCAATGAAATGCAAAATATATACATATTTTTTTATGTGATTTTCTGGATTTTATTTTTGATATTCTATCACTGTTAAAATAAACCTAGCTTTAAAATTATAGACCACTCGTTTCTTTGTAAGTGGGCAAATTTACAAAATCGGTGAGGGATCAAATACTTATTTCCTCCACTGTATATCCATATACTGTATATAGTAAAATAGTAAAGATATAGTAAAAAAATATATATTTTCGAAATCCGGTTTTACTTTTGTGTGGTTTTGGGTCCAATATGATAATTTATTATGTAAAAATTAAAAAAATAACGATCATGTCAAATAGGTTCGAATGTGATGAACAAAAAGATACCAAACATGGGCATGATAAACATTTCTTACTGTAGTTTAGTAAGGATGAATCAAAGGTATGCAGAAACCTCCGAGGACCTCTGTCTCGTGTAGGTCCTCCAACTATATGAATCACTGAAGTAGCTCCTGATCAATCCCAGCTATTGGCCAGCAAAGAGAATGGCTAGAATATTGATAGTGTAAAGTGTGGAGGTTTGAGTTTTTCCTCCCTGCCCTGCCCTCTCCACATTGAAATCTCCATGTGTGAACAGAATGCCTTTATTCCTCTCTCTCTCTCCTCTCACTCTCCCTGTCCTCTTCCCGTTCCAAGAGCGCTCTTGTGTGTAATTAATTATGATTGCGCAGGCTGGCAGCATACGGCTACTGTACTGATTAATTACCGGCAGTGAGAAGAGCTCTTTCTTTTCTCTCTCTCTCTCTCTTACTCCCCCTCTCTCTACCCCTATCCCTCTTTCTCTCTCTCTGTCTTCCTCTCTCTCTCTCCTTCTTTCCCCCTCTCTTTCTCTCTATCCCTCTACTTCTTTCTCCCTATCTCTCTCTTTCTCACTCTCCACCCTCTCTTTCTCTCTCTCTGTCTCCCCCTTTCTCTCTTCCTCTCCTCCTTTCTCCCTCTCTCTCTCTCCTTCTTTCTCCCTCTCTCTCTTTCTCTCTATCCCCCACTCTCTTTCTCTCTCTCTCCGTGTCTCCCCTCTCTCTCTCCCTCTCCTTCTTTTCCCTCCCTCCCTCCCTCCTCCCATTCCCTTGTCTATTTCGACTTTTTTCCCCCTGACCTCATTATCTTTCCATTGGTAGGTAGAGAACAGTTTAGGTAGGAACATCCCTGAGCATATGATGAATGTCTTCTCTCCACTCAGTTCAGGCAGTACATAGAGTAGTTATTTAGCGTTGCACAAAGCTCAGATAAGTGGGTTGGAAAAACATCTCTACTCTGAAGTCCTTTCTCTTCCTCATGTTAAAGTGTCTTGTCTAAAAACGTAAAGAAGGATTTTCTGATATTTCTACATTTAAAAAGCAATGTGATTGGCTCAATGCCTGCCTATTGGTTTGTCTCTGAAAAAATGTGGAAATGTGAAAAAGAGATTTGGAATGAAAATCCAGTGTCAACAGAGAAGATGTTAACTGGATTAATTAGGGCCATGAGTGGAGTCGGGCGCTTCTCTCTTAAGAACACTGGCAGTAAAGCCATTCATAAAGGATTCACCACTCACTAGGAACTAGTAAACAGTTATGTGGGGAGTGGGGGAACCAACATTCAGTGGAGAAAGAAAGCAAGGAAGATGGATTGTAAATGGTAAATGGAATCCACTTATATAGCGCTTTGAGCTGATTTACTCAGCCCCAAAGCGCTTTACATTGTTTTTGCCACACACACACACACACACACACACACACACACAGATGGCAGCAGCTGCAATGCGAGGCGCTGGCTGAACCATCGGGGCCAATTTGATGAAAGGAGGCGGAGACAGAGAAGAAAAGTCTTTTTGCTGCTGACAGCCCAGTTGTGTCATTACCTCTTCACATGATGATGTCAGGAGCCAGCTGCTGTACCTGTCTCACACCCAGCAGGCAACAACACACTACAGACAACGCTTCATACAAACTGCCTGTCACTGGCCCCGTCCCTCTGAGGCTCACCTTCCATATGTTATATTCTCATGTCTAAGTTACTATTATTGTCCTGGCTTCAGCTGATAAGCTTCTGTGCTCCACATTCTTTGTAAGGAGGTGTTGTAGACAGTTTTGTAGCGTGGGGTACACTTTGACTTTGTATTCATAAGGATGATACCAGTGACTGTCTGCCTGACAAACCTGGCAACTCACAAGATACAGTAGAGAAAAAATAAGAAAGAAAAGAAAAATTAAAACAATTAAAAAATTGATATCTGGACTTTTATCCCTATAGCTTGCTATGATATTATCAAAATGTTATCATTATATTCAAACCATTTCCTATTGCAGGTTGTATTTTCAGTCAGCTACAATTTCATTGTACTCACCAAATTAATTGCTGGGATAGGAACATGTAGACATCGCTACAATGAAGTCTGGTGTTAGCTGGAATTAAGGGGGTAATGCTGTCTGTAGCTAGCACCGAGCTAACATCCTTTGGGCGACTGGGTCATGTGACCATGTATGTTTTTGATGACCTGCTGACCGTCTGTCTTCCTTGTTTCCAGGCGGTGGAGGAGTTGTTGGAGTCCTTGGATCTGGAGAAGAGCAGCTACCACATGGGCCTTAGCAGAGTGAGTGGATGCACACAATGGGGTTGGGCCATAATACGGTATACCGGGGTTTCTAAAAATAGCAACGGTATTCCTTTCATTACCAGAAAAAAATTCTGTGTAATGTGTGTTAGTTTATAATAAATGCCTTAACAGTATGTGGTCATCTGTCCGCACCACTGCCTATGTTGGAAGAAGCTATAAAAGTGTTAAAGGCTCTGCCTCCCCTTGGTGGCCTTATTGGTTAAAATGATTGATATGACGACATTATACATGTGCTTTTGTTGTTAGCTGCTTAAAAGTGCCTTCATGCGCACAGTTTAAGTGTAGAGTCGTGTTGAAGTAAAACTCTTGTCCATTAACACCACCGCAACCACTCGTTGCATCATTCCTCTGCAAAGTTGATCGTGAAACTAAAGCTAGTTAGCCTAGCAGCTAAGGGCTACGAGCGGCTGTAAGCCAGGTCCATGGCCAAAACAAGAACACTTGCTCAGAGAGAACAGCCCACTCCCAACTAAGTTTCAGGCCAAGAAGCTGACGGATGATATAACTCCTGTAAGTGATGTACCCTTCATTTGTCAAAAAACCTCAACCTCAAAAAATGACAAAGCTGTTTAGACACGCTCATACTTGCGCAGCTGCGCTTCACTCACAGCATCTCGGCCAATGCAACGCTACATGGTGATGAGTTAAAGTGCTGTTGGTTAAAATGAGTATTTTGCGGAGGTAACATCATCGTGATTAGTTCAATGTAAGCTCGTAAAATGTCTGGTTAGGCAAGAAACTAAAACTAATAGGCTACAGCTGAAGTAGTAAATATAATTAAAATATAAACTACTGGCAACATTTCTACCAAATTCACAATGAAAATATTGTCATTTAGAGCATGTGTCTTGTTAACACATATAACGTATCAACCAATCACATGTCAGCAACTCAATGCATTTAGGCATGTAGACCTGGACAGGACAACTTGTTGAAGTTCAAACCGAGCTACAGAATGGGGAAGAAAGGGGTTTTAAGTGACTTTGAACATAGCAATGTTGATGGTGCCAGGAGGGCTGGTCTGAGTATTTCAGAAACTGCTGATCTACTGGGATTTTCACTGACAACCATCTCTAGGGCTTACAGAGAATGAGCCGAAAAAGAAAAAATATCCAGTGAGCGGCATTTGTGTGGACGAAAATGCCTTGTTGAAGTCAGACATCAGTGGAGGATGGGCATACTGGTTCAAGATGATAGAAAGGCAACTGTAACTCAAATAACCACTCGTTACAACCAGGGTATGCAGAATACCATCTCTAAGCGCACAACACGACCAACCTTGAAGCAGATGGGCTAAAGCAGCAGAAGACCCCACCGGGTGCCACTCCTGTCAGCTAAGGAAACTGAGGCTACAATTCACACAGGATCACCAAAATTGGACAATAGAAGATTGGAAAAATCTTGCCTTGTCTGATGAGTCTCAATTTCAGTTGCAAAGTTCAAATGGTAGTGTCAGAATTTGGCTTAAACAATATGAAAGCATGGATCCATCCTGCCATGTACCATGAACCATACCTCGTTCAAAGTCACTTAAACTCCCTTTCTTCACTAGCCTGGTCCTACCAGACCATTGTACTTAATTTTATTTGTACAGAAGGCAGCCATTGACACTAACGGTTGCCCGCTTGCCCGGGGCAAGTGAAAATAATGTTTGGACAAGTTGAGATTGCTTTTTGGTTTCCCGGATGGGAAAGTGGATTTTAGAGGAGTTGTCAGTAGTCTAGGCTATTTATTCACGTGTTTTAGAGTCCGCAAAAAAAAAATTTCCCCGCTAACCCACACAAAATAGATATGCTATAGCCTATTTGCAATTGAGCAGCTGCGCGCAGCAGCATCACGCTCTCGCTCTCTCTCTCTCTCTCTCTCTCTCTCTCTCTCTCTCTCTCTCTCTCTCTCTCTCTCTCTCTCTCTCTCTCTCTCTCTCTCTCTCTCTCTCTCTCTCTCTCTCTCTCTCTCTCTCTCTCTCTCTCTCTCTCTCTCTCTCTCTCTCTCTCTCTCTCTCTCTCTCTCTCTCTCTCGCACTCTATCTCTCTCACACACACACACACACACACACACAACAGCCTGTGTGTGCGCAGTTTCGCTGTCTACGTTCCGAAAGCCGGCTCTAATTAGGCTATACGGACCTGGTTCCGCTATATTCAAAACCCAGAAATCAATAGGCCTAACGTTTGAGCTTATCGATACCGCTATGGAGTCCAGGAGGGCACATAATGTAATTTTAAATATCGAGTAGAGTCGGGTCATCTTCAACTAAAGTGTTGTACCTTCGACTGTGTTGAAGAAACTCCTTCAACCCGCTTCAACTCTGTCTCCAAAAAAAATGAAAAACCTGTCCGCTGAGCCGCTGCCGCTGCAGACGGGCTCGGCACGTCTCATCATTCATTCAAAACAGCGGTGATCAACAAACGAGAGACTGTTTAGCAAGTCCCTAAATCCATATTAAAAACTGCAGGATAATAAATAGTTAGCTTAAAAAAACTTTCAAATGTGATGTGTTCAGGTCGGCTCAGTAAAATGATTATTAGGCAAAGGTCATCATGATGTGTTCAAATGTAACATCAAGAAAAAAGAGAGAGCCAGGTGCATGGCAAAAAGAGGCCCTTTCAGGATGCTGCGGCAGGACCAAGCTCTTGGCTGTATGTGTGATGTCTGATATCTACGCTTATATGAATTGTTGTTGGTTGTATGTGGTCAGGATGAGACAGTAAGCAGTGTTCGCTGATTGGACCGGTAAAAGAGAAAACCCGCGAATATACCGCAGACCCAGACTGACTACTGAAGGGAAATTAACATTGAGCGGAGGTTCAGAATTTTGCGTAAACAACATGAAAGTATGGATTCATCTTGACGTGCACCATCAACCATTCCACGTTTGAAGTCACTTAAACCCCCTTTCTTCATTATTCTGATGCTTGGTTTGACTTCAGCACGTTGTGTTAAACACGTCTACATGCCTAAATGCATTGATTTTCTGCCATGTGATTGGCTGATTAGCTATTTGTTTTTATAAGCCATTGAACAGGTGTATAGGGATGGGAATCGAGAACCGGTTCTTGTTCAGAACCGGTGCCGAGTCAACCAATTCCTTGTAATCGTTAACATGCCTGCTTAACGATGCCGCGTATCGGTTCCGCTCGTTGCAAATGTGTCATGACTTCAGACACGCTGCTTTGTTTTGGTTCAGAACGCAGCAAACATGACGTCGAGACAGAAGCGCTCTAAAGTGTGGTTGTATTTCACACGAAAAGGCGACAATATGGCCACTTGCAACAATTGTAAAGTTTCCATTTCATCAAAGGACTCATGCACAAGCACGAGCACAAGCAAGCGCGCAGACTGCGAACCTGACGGTTAAACGTTTAAACGTCCGCTGCCTTACTAGCCGGCACCAGAATTGCCCATCACTTGGATTTGAACATAAAATGTGTGAGAATTAAAGCAGCTACGAGTAACATTTAAATATCTTTTAAACAGCCTCATGTTTCCTCTGATAATCATAAATTACCTTTAACAGCAAACGAGACCATCAGTGCAAAGAAAGACGTTTTTATATAGTTTTTATTACTGACTTTGGTCTGGTCGCACACCCAGTCCGATTTTCGGTTCGCTTGTGCAGGCTCTATGGTCACATATCCATATTGGTCGCAGATTTCAGTGTGGCGCAGCAACGCGATTTGAGAAGCCTATCCCTCCAGGTGAGGGAAGGGGAGCGGGAGCCTTGTTTGTTGTCATAATGACTGATAACGGGGCTGAACCATAAAAGAAAAAAAAAGAGAATTCAATGAAGAAAAGCTAAAAGGGAGAGTGATATAGGCTACGGGCGGGATGAGGGCGTTGCCTAGCAACGTGTATACAATTTCACAAGAGTGAACTAGACTGCAGTGTTTACTCCTAAATGAATGAGCGGTTGGTACTAACACGTTTGCTTTGCTTCACCATCATCAGATTACCATTATTCATCTGAAATAGTCATTATTTACAACAACATAAACACATTACCTCATTGTGATCCATACTAACTGCCGTCTCTCGTTCATTCGCTTTCTGTGAGGACACGTAATCTTTCAGCTCCATGAGAGTAGCTGCATCAACTCATTGCAATCAGGTGTGTGTGGCTCTGACTGGCATTAGTTGATGCTGTGTCACTAACCACTCTCACGGAGCCGAAAAGAGTCCATGCCCTCACACTTTCAACACACGGACATGCACTATATTGCGCCCTTCTCAGTTGACACTCGCACGAGCTAGAAAACAGCTTTGCGACAGCGGGTGTCGTAAACATACTACCACTTTGGTCCAAAGGGGCCGCCAAGGGACAAAGTTACTCGTAGTGGCTTTAACGTGTGTGTAAGCCTAGGTGTGGGCAAGTGAAAGGGGGAGATAGGCCTACATAAAAAGGCGAGAGCAGCATAAAGCAAAGCAAAAAGGATTTCTTAACCGCTGCCAAAGGCCCACTGTTTACTCTCGTTCATCAGCTGTTAAAATGCTGCCTTTAACACACAGCGGGACTCGGCGGCCCGGTGATAAGAAAACGTTTAACAAGAAGACACTTTATAAAGACAGTAAGACACTCTTAAAATAACGCTCTCAAAAAAGAAAAGCTCTGCCTTGGATTTAGTTGATGCAGCGATCGATGTATAAACCCATCCGCTATACGTGTGTCTGATGACGGGCCGTTATATTAATAATAAACAGCGCGCTGCACATAAGAACAGCTACATTGTGAGATGGAGCGGTGACTCCTCGTCGCTGGCGTGGTGAAGAATAAGCAAAGCGATACATTCTCTTTTAGCCTTTATAGCGTATATTTATTCTCTTCTTGAATAGCCTACATGACAACAACAATGTGACAGTTTGACCTGAGGCGTTCCTTCCACAGACCTATAAAGAAAGGGTTCCTTCACGTGAACGTAGTGACATCATCACGTTGCCCTTTCAGAGTAAGGGCGCAATAATCATATAATAATAACACTGAACAAAAATTAAATATCTCGTGATTTCTGCATAAAAATGGTTGATTTGATGATCTAGATCAGGGGTGGCCAACCAGTCAGAGACAAAGAGCCACATTTGTTACTGTGTTACTGCAAAGAGCCACATCGTACACACGGGTACACACAGTGGCGATTCCAGGAAATTTTGACTGGGGGTGGCCAAGGTGGGCCACAGAGTTAGAGTGGGGTGGCCATCGCACCCCTGAATGAATAGCATGTGATATGCTGTACAACCAATTCAAAGATGATTTATAATCCCAAACGCCCAAATCATATTAGTATCCATTGTAATGTTTGTCAGAAAACTAAACCCCTGAAGGGGGGTCTGGGGGCATCCCCCCCCCAGAAGATTTTTTTTGTGTTTTTAACATGTAATCTAAGCATTCTGGTGCATTCTGGCGAAGATAATAAAGGAAAAAGTCAATATTTATTTCAGCTCAGATGAATAGTAAAATTAGCAAGACAACATAACTTGCTAGCAGCCAGATGCCTAACAACTGCACAGAGGGACGGATGACCACTAGCTTTTGACCAAATATCTTGCTAAAAAAATAAACTTTTATTTATGAAAGTCTGCCCTTGCTAAGAACATGTTACACTCGCTAACTACAAACTTTAATTTTTTTATTCAGATTTCAAAAATCTGCTGGGACACGTGCCTATACCAGTGACGTGCGGTGAGGTCAGTGAGTGGGTAGGCACTGAGTTCTGAAAGCCAGATTTCTCTAAACCTATATATTGTTAAATCAAAAACAATAAACAACAAACAGGCACGCACGGCCGATTTCAAATAAGTTCCTCCCTTTCTTTCTTTCTCTCTCACTCACTCACACACACACACACACACACACACACACACAGACGGGACGTATATGAAATGTCACGACGGTGACTTCAGGTTTGCCCGTAGCCTACTGTAGTTTGGTCTAAATGATTAAACATCGCATCCATCGACTTAACGGACCCGTCCCTCACACCGAGGGCCGAAAAACGTAAGGCAACAAGTCAAACCTTCGCCGATTCAAACTACCGGTACTACTTCTATTCAACTTAAAAATAAAAGACAGACTTCATCATTATGTAGGACTACAGCATAACTGATGGCAACTCCACTCCATAAACTTTATCTTAATAGATAAAGTACCAGTAGCATATGCCCCATGGACCTGTCCAGCATCAGAATGTAACCATTTATCCACATTGCAGAGCTTAGGTTTGTCCGTCAGTAACAATGAAAACACAACTGCTCAATTGAATATAAAATGCAGAATGGATTGCACTCGGTATCAATTCATCCAACTTTATTATTAAATAAACCCCAAAAAAGTTTCTGACTCACCAATCTGACTCCCTGGCTGTAGAAATAAGCAAGACGATAGTAATCCAGTGACAGTCTGACTGACAGCACAGCTAGCTAGCTAGCAAGCATCCTTCCGTTCATGTAGGCTACCTGTCCGTTTGAAATGCTCGAACATTGTTTGTCCCTGTTGCTGCTGTACACCGTCCAAGGCTGGCGCAGGCCTTTCTCTTGCTATTCATTCTGTTCCTTTTTAAATTATAATCCAATTTGTTAAAATTCCTCCAGTCTGAAATATCTGCGGGCACGGCAGCTGCAATGTTGACTTAAAAATCCGCGGGGGTAACGAGACGTGAATGAGCATAGTCAACGTAATGACGTTGGCCTAAGCTGCGTAAATGTCTAGTAATATCTCGATTTTAATTGGTCCATGAATGATATGTAACGTAAAGGCTTATGTGGCATACCATTTACGTAAAAAAGGCACAAAGAATTATGCTTATTTGCGTACATGTTAAATAATACAGAATCAAGTGCGCATGCGCGAAAACTTTTTTTTTCTTGCCGTCCACAATGAATAGGCGCAAAGGCACTGATTCTTTGCCGTACACAATGAATGGGAAACAGCAAAGGCACAATATTTTTTTGGCGTAACTTACTAACTGCCACGTTTCTAATCAAAACGTCTACACTTTTTTAAAGTAATCGCGGATTACATGTAAAGATCGAAATAATTAACAGTAATAATACAAATATAAGTTTATTAAATAAAAAAAATATTTTATTTTATTTTATTTATTTATTTTTGCACACGGCGCCAGGGTAGGCACTGCCTACCCTGCCTACCCTGACCGCACGTCACTGGCCTATACACATGCATGGGTGGCACGCATGTCACAAGCACACTTATGCTGTTTTCAAGACCTTTGCTGACCAGAGACCAGTTCTAGTGGCCACAGTCCTACCATTAATTTAGTAATTGAAAATTGCAAACTGATCTCATATCAGTGGATTGGAGTGTTTGTGTGATGAACTTGGCAACTACCTATCAAAAAAAGTTAAGAAAGAAAAAAAAATACATATCATCTCTGAACTAGGATACATATCAGGAAAAAAATGTAATTAAAAAAATAAAATGAAAATAAAAAATAACATTTGAACTGGGGGGGGCGTTTTTATTTTCGCGGGGAGCTTGCACATGCATGCACAAGCATTATTTATTAACAATAAAGAAAAGAAAGCCCCCAGATCGTTAAGGCCGCCCCTGTGATAATGACAGGACTGGACTCCTACAGTACTAAAGACGACAGGGCAGTCATTTTCAACAATGAACATTGTGTGCACTGCCTCACACACAAACTCTCAGTTCAACCAAGTCCACAAACAAAAATATAACAATTTAAAATAACGTTTTTCTCTTACTATGCATGTTGCTTAGTGGGACTTACTTTTAGCATGGAGAGAGCTGAAGTGGCGCCGAAGATTTGAAGCCTTGAAATGCGCAAATGACACCTGGCATATAAGGCAGAATGGCCTGTCATAACGTTCAACAAAAAATATGAACTCTCCCACTCTGTTTCGGAGCGAACTTGACACAAATAGTTTACTCACGGAAAACCTCCCTCCAAGCTGAGCGGGCAGTTTTATGTTGCGTCCGCACCAAACGTTTGCGAACGTTATGTTGCGTCCTCAATTAAACATTTGCGAACAGGCATACACATAGGGCCTACACATTAATAAAATAAAAAATTAAATAATAGACAACATGTAAAACGAACGTAAGAGCCGCATGAAACGTTTGCGAACATGCACACACATAGGCCCACACAAAAAAAAAGTATAAAAAATAAAAAAATAAAAAAATTATAATCACATAATTTGATATGAACTGAAGAGCCGCACGAAGCTGGGCAAAGAGCCGCATGCGGCTCGCGAGCCGCGGGTTGGCCACCCCTGATCTAGATGGAGTTAGCTGCATTATGATCTTGTCTTTTACAAGGGCCCAGTGTCAAAAATGAAATTGTGCCCTCATTTGCATTCTGTTAGAAACACTCATGTTGCCCAGAGGAGATTAAAGAGCAGGAAATGTTGTGGTCAACAATGATCAGGCTAAAGCATGGGGATGATGGCCAGGACAGGGAAGAAATCAACTATACTGTTATCACTGGGCAGAACAAGCTGTAGTGTGAAGTAACAACACAGCATAAAATGTGTATCTGCTTTTTTTAACATGTTGAGACACAATACTATATCTTCATCTTCATCACACGTTATTAGTTCCCAAGTGTATGTATATATTTATACAGACAACACACATGAATCAACATTTCTATAAATGTGCCAATGTTAGCCAACTGGCCTATTTTGAATAGAAGTCCTTGGGCAAGATGTTATGGAACCAATGTGGTATGTAAAGTAGGGCTGTCAAACGATTACAATTTTTAATCAGATTAATCACAGGATTCTGTGGATTAATCACGATTAATCACGATTAATTTTACCATTCGAAATATGCCCAAACAATTCGAATTTTCTCTGTATATTGTTGTAAAGATAAAGGACAGGAGGTGGATGTACATTTAAAATTTGAATTTGTATTAATTGAAAATCCAAATGATGGTTTTAATACTAAAAATACATTTAAATCAAACTAAAATATATACCTACCACACCATAATTCAATTGGTCTGTCTCTTTACTATGTCTTTGGGCAAATATAGGCTATATAATCGCATTTATTTGGTGAATCTATAGGTTGTGCATTCTTGAATACAACTTGATTACAGTCCGCGGTGTGGGTGTGTGTGTTTGTGTGTACGCGCGAACACGTCCTAGGGGACTGTTCATTTGTGCCAGGAAGCCAACGTTATGTTGATGTCTACTCACACACACCTCTGAAAACTGCAGACGTTTGTGTCTTCGCGGGCTCTGAACAGAGCGGACAATGTTTCTCCTCCTGTTGCTCCCGACATCAACTGTCACCCGCTGCAGTTGATTTTATATAGGCTACTATCTATGCCCCCGACACAGACGTGACCATTAGAAGTTTAAAACACGGCATGGGCTAGCGTGCTTTGATGTTTGGCTGCGCGCAGCTACTGATCCTGGGTCAGCTGCAACGTTTGAGTGGCTCCGCGGCAGTTGATTGCATATAGTAGGCTCGTTCGACCTAACTTTCAGCTCGTCTGGAAAGTAGACGAGAGTAGCCGAGTGCAGTCGGGGGAGTGACGAAAATGCCTGACTGAAGCCGGACAGCTCCGAGTCGGAAGTAGCGTCCTTGTTGCGGATGCAGTTCGTTTTCTAGTTTTATTTTGAAGGCCTATTAGAAACATATTCGCAGGAGAGTCACACATGCTACAACCGATTAGAAGCAGAACACAACACAAAGACGAGTAAACACTTTAAAAGCGAGGGGCATTTTCAAAACAAGAAACGAGATATAATATCCCCATTCCCCACACATCTTTATCTTTCTTGTTACTTTACTAGAACACCTACTTTTAAGTGATAAAGAATAATTTACAAGAATAATTTACAAATCCAAATAAAGGAGGTTTAGTATTAAACCTACATAACGAATATGATCGGCCTAAATAAAGTTAAAGAAGGTCTAAGAAAAGATCCCTTATTATTATTGTAGAGATGGATATGATGAACTGTATTATGATGTGTAACAAACAAACTACTTGTTGTAGTTTTGGTCTGGCTTTGCGACACTACATGTAAAATACAATTCCCAGACCATTTAGATCACTTGAAATAAGCCTATGATTTAATCTTAATGGTATAAAAATCACTTCACCAAGATCTTATGTGACTCAAGTTTGTGTTCACTTTTAAATATATCTATACAGGAGAGTTACACATCCAAATTATTTCTATGTCAAGGGTTCAGAGGTTTAACTCTGATTAAGTACATTTCTGCTTAAATGCATATTGTGGCGGCCTAATGATTAAACATAAATTAAAATCAAAAAGAATGGATCGTAATTTAATTTTGAGCGGTGATGTCAGACTTTTGCCTAACCAATTGGGGAAACGCATCAAAGGCACGAGGTTTAAACTCCCAATTAGCGCTCAGCTCCGCCTGTCAGCAAGACGTTTCCCATCAGACATTTCGCTCCCGCAGCCCGTGGGGAGCAACTGCAGCGACTTGCTCCAGTGTCTGTGTCCGTCTTGATACCGCGGGACTTCAAAGTCTCAAGCAGCCGAGCCGCAGCCAGCCGCGGGTGCAAGTGGGACAAAAAGTCTAACCATAATGCAGTGCGCTCAGCAAGACGAGCGTCATAATTGCGCAGGTCTTAGCAAGACGGCGACAGGTCGAACGAGCCTACTATCTATGCCCCCGACACAGACGTGACCATTAGCAGTTTAAAACACGGCATGGGCTAGCGTGCTGTGATGTTTGGCTGCGCGCAGCTACTGATCCTGGGTCAGCTGCAACGTTTGAGTGGCTGTAGTACAGAGCCGGTGGGATGTACGGGGCGGATCAATCTGCACATGCGTTAATTGCGATAAAAAAAATTAACGCATTAATTCCAGAAATTAATCACCTTGCGTTAACGCGATAATTTTGACAGCCCTAATGTAAAGAAATTAGATCTAGATCAGGACTGATAGTTTAGATGAAAACAAAAGACTATAGGCCCATCTCATAATCCATTCATTGTTAACATTACCATTTGTGTTGCTATAAAGAAACCAGTCGAGGTATAATCATGTCAGATGATGTCCAAATGATAAGAATGACTTGGTGGATCTTGGTAAATAATTGGATATGAAATGATGCAATTCAGAAAAAACACTTCTAATTGATAAGAGATGTCAACTTCTCTTGGCACTTGGGCAGATATCCATACTGATGTGTTTTGTGTCAAATGTATGCTGTTGCATATGGTCAAATGTATGCTGTTGCATATGGTCAAATGTATGCTGTTGCATATGGTCAAATGTATGCTGTTGCATGGGGCCACCTTATAGAAAACAATAGAGTGTGTTTGTGTGGCTCTCCGTCAGGTGTTCTTCAGAGCAGGGACCCTCTCCAGGCTTGAGGAGCAGAGGGACGTTCAGACCAGGAGAAACATCTCCCTGTTCCAGGCTGCCTGTAGGGGATACCTGTCCAGACAAGCCTTCAAGAAGAGGAAGGTAAGACTGCTGCACCTAGTGGCTATAGGAGCACTCCAAGGCACTTTCTGAAGGCTCTGTCATTCTAACATCATTTTGACTGCAGATTAGAAATATTAATTTAGAAATACTTGATAAAACAAAAATAACCTTTTATTTTACTGTATTTATATATTTGTTTTTGAATTGGGACTCTCTAACCACTACACCACCAGAGCCCACACACAAACAACTTTTAAACATGAGGAGCACCTAGTGGGCCTCATTGATCAAACTTTCAAGTGGGATCATCAAACGGTCATACCTCGCCAACCTCAGCGTACACCAGAGATCAGTGTTGATAAATGTGGCGGCTGGAAAGAATCATAATTTGAATATCACGCCACTATATTTTCTGAGTTTAGAGGCCTTGACCAGAAGTTTTATGACAATGTGACTGCAATATGGGAAAGAAGAGGAAACTCTCTGAAGTAGAAATCTCCACCATATCAATGCAAGTGGAAAAAAACACATACGTTTTATTTGGGAGCATTAAAAGTGGCTTCAAAGTATGCAAGAAAGCAACCTTGAACCAAACTGAAGAATAGAACATGTCTGTAATCAAAGACCACCACTCAGGGGGCCTACGAAACCTCTCAGCCCCAGGGCCTAATGGCAGGTTGAGGCGGGCCTGCTTATATTCTGTGTCCAGTAGTAGTAGTCTTGTACAGGTTTCTACCACATCCACACATGTATTTTATTTTTTATTTTTTTCTACCACATGTTTTTTATAGCGATTGTATGTGAAATAAATAAACTATGGGCTCTCTGTAAATGCAGTATGATACTCCTACGCTATGTGGTCTTGTGTTAGTCATCTTCCTCATATTGTTGTGTGTGTGTTTGACAGATCCAGGATCTGGCTATCCGCTGCATCCAAAAAAATATAAAGAAGAATCGTGGTGTGAAAGGCTGGCCATGGTGGAAGGTCTTCACCACCGTCAGACCGCTGATAGAGGTGCAGCTCACTGAGGAACAGATCCGCGGCAAGGATGTGAGTACACACAATGGCACACACACACACACACACACACACACACACACACACACACACACACACACACACACACTATAGAGGTGCAAAGTTCTAGGAATGGTGAAAATCATGTGGCCATTTGAATTATTGCTAGTCACAGCCACTGAACCATAGCAGTGTGAGATCGTGTTCACACCTAATAGTCCACTTCCTTGGTGCACACTAGATGTTGGATCCATTGTTTGGTTTGTCAGATGATTCGGTTTGATACTAATATTTAATCAACCAAACTGCATAATATCTATCAGATAAATATCAGAGAGAGTGCACAAGGAAAATAGCCATAAGTACACCCTGCAATTTCGCACAGATTAGAACCCAGTAATAATTATATGATGAATAATGCACTGCACCTGCTGTATCCTAACGCGTCTGTCTGTCTGTCTGTCTGTCTGTCTCAGGAGGAGATCCAGCAGCTGAAGCAGAAGCTAGAGAAGGTGGAGAAGGAGAGGAATGAACTGAGACTGAGCAGTGACCGCCTGGAGAGCAGGGTAAACACACACATATACAGATACAGGAGTCAGTTTGGGTCCTGTCTTGTAAAACACACAAGTCAAATTTGTATGAAAACTTGAAATAATTCTTAGATTTAAAATTATTTAAAGATCTCCTATTGTACTACTTTTCTGGTTTTAATTTCTTGTAAAAAAAACTGCTATAGAGCAACCTGACACGAATCACATCACAAAAAACCATGTAGATTTTCGGGAAACTCTTCCTCTCATCTGAGCGAGCACAGCAGTCTGCTCCACACTCGGCTTTGTGCTTCTCCGCCCCCCCTCCTGCAAACCCCACTCCGTTGTGATTGGTTACCTTCCTTCCGGAACACTTTCAGCAGCGCGCGGGGAGATTTGAGAGCAGGAAGGTGGGGGCATAGCCGGAGCTTGCCTGAGCAGCATTACCATACATGGAAACATCCGCTTTCGTGACGACAAGAATATCCGGAAATTATGAACCGATTTGAACACGTGATTTCTCGACCGGCTGCCCTAGTGTTTAGTGCTCTGCACAGCCACCCTAGACGGTCAGCAGGGAATACGTCTAAATGCATGGACGTCATTATTTGATAAGCTAGTATGGTTAAACATGACTATAAATCATTATTAAATTATAACAACGTTTATAGGTCATAAAAGTCAAAAAGTATCATAGGTCCTCTTTAAATAATTCTTAATTCTTCTTCTTGTCCCTCAGACATGTATCCATACATATGAAGGAATTCAACTGTTCCTAATTGGCTTGAATACATTATTAAATGTAAATGTACTTTATTTATACAGCCCTTTACAACAGTCCTTTCGGTGTACCAAAGTGCTTTACAGGACTGAGCAAGATAAAACACGATAAGATAAAATCAAACAAGACAAAATCAAACAAGATCAAGATACGATCAAGAACAAAGTGTCATCACGCTACTGTGTATTAAAAGCCATCCTGAATAAATAGGTTTTTAGCCTGGATTTAAAGAGGCCCAGGTCAGAAATGAGACGCATGTCAGTGGGGAGCTTATTCCAGAGCCTGGGGGCAGCAACAGAGAAGGCTCGGTCACCCCAGTGCTTGTATCTTGACCTGGGCACTTCCAGCAACAGTTGATCGGTGGACTTCAGGACTCGACCAGGATTTCGGATGGTTAAAAGCTCAAATAAATATGGTGGGGCAAGGCCGTTAAGAGCTTTAAAAAATAAAAATAAAAGTTTAAAATCAATTCTAAAAAGGACAGGAAGCCAATGAAGGGAGTTAAGAACTGGTGTGATGTGCTGCCGTCTGTTGGTGTTGGTTAAAAGACGGGCAGCAGCTGTAAGTTTTGACATAAAACTTACATCAAGGTTTCTAATATAAAGATAATGTAATGACTTGTCTGTCACGTCTCTTAGAAGTGCATCTGTAACTCCTAGAATTGGTGTATGACTTGTAACTATAAATAATAAATCCAAAAACAGAAACACAATTTCTGACAGTCAATCGTACATTCTATGAATGAATAGTGTAAAGGTGTTTGACGTGTGTGTGTGTTGTGTGTGTGTGTGTGTGTGTGTGTGTGTGTGTGTGTGTGTGTGTGTGTGTGTGTGTGTCAGATGACTGAGCTGTCTTCAGAGCTGTCTGATGAGAGGAACACTGGGGAGTCTGCCTCCCAACTGCTGGAGACGGAAACCTCCGAGAGACTGCGCCTGGAGAAGGACATGAAGGACCTGCAGGTATATACAAACAGAAACACACACGCGCGCACAAACACACATGCACAAACACATACATGCACAGACACACACACACACACACACACACACACGCACACACACACGCACACACACACACGCACATGCATAAACACATAAATGCACAGACACATACACACACATGCATACACATGCACATACATAACCGATAACAGGAGAACTGTTGTAAAGCAGCACATTCAGATGTGTAGAAAAAAGGAACTATGTTGTGTACTCATGCTGTAAGTTAGTGCGGCAAACCAGAGGGGAGAACTGCCTCACTGTGGCTATTAAAGCACTGATCCAGTCCTTCCTTTGATGCCTGTTGTCTTAGCATTCTATTAGGCCAAATGATTATTGTGATGGCAAATGGAGATGATAACAGTTTAAAACCCAATTATCCCTTCAGCGGTGAGGTTCTAATGTTTTCTACAACACAACCACATTCCCTGACTTAACAATATAGTTTGATGTTAAGGAGTTTGGTTAAATCTAGTTTAATGTCTGGTCATTTTTATATACAATCATATGAAAAAGTTTGGGAACCCCTCTCAGCCGGCATTATAATTGACTCTGCTTTCACAAAAAAAATGTAAAAGTGGTATGTCTTTAATTTACCAGGAACAGCTAAGTACTGGGATGTTTTCCAAACAAAGATTTTTTGAAAAGCAGTATTTGGTTGTATGAAATTAAATAAAATGTGAAAAACTGGCTGTGCAAAAATATGGGTACCCTTGTGGTTTTGTTGATTTTAATGCCTGTAACAGCATGTAAAACTGATGAATTTAAACACAAAGTTGGTTGGATTATGTTGTTAAGCCTTGAACCTCATAGAAATGTCTGTTTAATCATGAGAACATGTATTTTAGGTGCCTAAATGCAAGTTGCACTTCTCTTTGACTCTCTGCTGAAGTGAGACAGAATGGGATCATCAAAACTGCTCCCAAAAGATCTGAAAAACAAAGATTATTCATTATCATGGTTTAGGGGAAGGCTACAAGAAGCTTTCCCAAAGGTTTCAATTGTCAATTTCTACTGTAAGGAACGTTGTCAGGGAATGGAAGGACACAGGCACAGTTGCAGTTAAACCCAGGTCTAGCAGACCAAGAAAAGTACAAGAGCGGCATATGCGGCGGATTGTGAGAATGGTTGCACACAACCCAAAGATCACCTCCAAAGACCTGCAAGAACATCTGGCTGCAGATTGTGAATCTGTACATGGTTCAACAAATCAGTGCAATTTGCACCAAAACATCTGTATGGCCAGGTGATGAGAAGGAAGCCCTTTCTGCGCCCACGCCACAGATACAGTTGCATGGAGTATGCAAAAGCTCATTTAGACAAGCCAGATTCATTTTGGAAGAAAATGCTTTGGACTGATGAGACAAAAATTAAGTTATTTGGTCTTTATAAAAAGCAGATGTTTTGGTGCAAATTGCGCTGAATTGTTGAACGATGTACAGATACACAATCTGCAGCCAGATGTTCTTGCAGGTCTTTGGAGGTGATCTGTGGGTTGTGTGCAACCATTCTCACAATCCTCCACCTATGCCGCTCCTGTTTTTTTCTTGGTCTGCCATGCCTGGGTTTAACTGCCACTGTGCCTGTGTCCTTCCATTTCCTGACAACGTTCCCTACAGTCGAAATTGACAATTGAAACCTTTGGGAAAGCTTCTTGTAGCCTTCCCCTAAACCATGACAATGAACAATCTTTGTTTTTCAGATCTTTTGGGAGCTGTTTTGATGATCCCATTCTGTCTCACTTCAGCAGAGAGTCAAAGAGAAGTGCAACTTGCATTTAGGCACCTAAAATACATTTTCTCATGATTAAACAGACATTTCTATGAGGTTCAAGGCTTAACAACATAATCCAACCAACTTTGTGTTTAAATTCATCAGTTTTACATGCTGTTACAGGCATTAAAATCAACAAAACCACAAGGGTACCCATATTTTTGCACAGCCAGTTTTTCACATTTTATTTTATTTCATACAACCAAATACTGCTTTTCAAAAAATCTTTGTTTGGAAAACATCCCAGTACTTAGCTGTTCCTGGTAAATTAAAGACATACCACTTTTATTTTTTTTTTGTGAAAGCAGAGTCAATTATAATGCCGGCTGAGAGGGGTTCCCAAACTTTTTCATATGACTGTAACTTGAACATCATCATAGAGCAGAATTGTTAACCAGCCCTGCTTTCGCTCCTGTGGGATTGTATAGTCTATTGCAGGGGTGTCCAAACTACGGCCCGCGGGCCAACCGCGGCCCGCTTTTTATTGGCCCGCGGCCGATTTTAAAAATATAATGTAATATGGCCCTTTGAAAAAACTATTTTTTTTTTTATTTTTTTGCATTTCTTAGTTAACCCACTAGTGCAGGGGTGTCAAACACTGATTGATTGGCCCGTGGCACATTTTAAAAATATAATGTAATATGGCGCTTTTAATTTTTAAATAATTTAAATGCACTCATTATATTACAGAGAAATATGTCCCATAAAAGAAAAACAGCAACAAGCCCATCCCAGAGGACCCTGCATAATATTTTATTTAAAATTAATATTATTATGGAAAATCTGTGTCCTTCTCCAATAGCTTCTAATTCATCTGACACAGTGTCTCCATTTTTTTTTCATACAAAATTCTTCAGATTTAGCCCCTTAATTTCCCTCTCAAAGTGCACCAGATTCATGCATTTCACTTTAAAAACTTTAACAAATCTCCCGTGGGGGCATACCCCCGGACCCCCCTAGGAGGGTCGGGACCTCGACTGGATACTATTTTCACCCTGCTGGACATTGGAAGCAAAAGCAGAAAACACTGGGTGTATCATTGGCATATAAACAAGAGGGGGGATGTGTCTGTTTAATGTGCAAGGA
This sequence comes from Ammodytes marinus, assembly GCF_949987685.1. NCBI lineage: Eukaryota > Metazoa > Chordata > Actinopteri > Uranoscopiformes > Ammodytidae > Ammodytes > Ammodytes marinus. The sequence goes on from NC_137232.1 coordinate 1,967,228, forward strand.
AAGTGTTGCCGTGAAGAAGGATTACAATTTACGAAGACACTATGAAGCTAAACATCAGAGCAGCTACATGTCCTGATAAATGTGTTATTTTTGCAAAGTGGCCCGACCCTTCGTAGATTTTTCTGTGTGTGGCCCTCAGTGAAAAAACACCCCTGGTCTATTGTAATGCATTTTAAGAACTATGAATGTTGGATAAGTGAAAAAGCTGTTGTATGTACATAAAGATATTCATAATCATTAGTGTTTACACCGTGTTCCAAATTATTATGCAAATTGGATTGAAGTGTCATAAACTTTAATTGTTTTGTTTTTCAATTAAACTCATGGATGATATTGTGTCTCAGGACGCCTTGGATCATTGAAATTAATCTCATACACCTGTGATAATTAGTTTGCCATGTGAGCCCAATCAAAGGAAAAACTACTTAAGAAGGACGTTCCACATTATTAAGAAGGCCACATGTTTCAAGCAATATGGGAAAAAAAAGGATCTCTCTGCTGCCGAAAAGCGTCAAATAGTGCAATACCTTGGATAAGGTATGACAACATTAGATATTTCACGGAAACTTAAGTGTGATCATTGTACTGTGAAGAGATTTGTGGCTGATTCAGAGCACAGACGGGTTGGTGCAGATAAAGGCATAATGAGGAAGGTTTCTGCCAGACAAATTTATCAGATTAGGAGAGCAGCTGCTAAAATGCCGTTACAGAGCAGCAGACAGGTATTTGAAGCCACTGGTGCCTCTGGAGTCCCGCAAACCTCAAGGTGTAGGATCCTCCAGAGGTTTGCAGTTGTGCATAAACCTATTATTCGGCCACCCCTGAACAATGCTCACAAGCAGAAACGGTTGCAGTGGGCTCAGAAATACATGAAGACTAATTTTCGAACAGTCTTGTTTACTGATGAGTGCCGTGCAACCCTGAATGGTCCAGATGGATTGAGTAGTGGATGGTTGGTGAATGGCCACCATGTCCCAACAAGGCTGTAACGTCAGCAAGGAGGTGGCGGAGTCATGTTTTGGGCCGGAATCATGGGGAGAGAGCTGGTAGGCCCCTTTAGGGTCCCTGACGGTGTGAAAATGACCTCGGCAAAGTATGTTTAGTTTCTGACTGACCACTTTCTTCCGTGGTACAAAAAGAAGGACAGTGCCTTCCGTAGTAAAATCATCTTCATGCATGACAATGCACCATCTCATGCTGCAAAGAATACCTCTGTGTCAGTGGCGGCTATGGGCATAAAAAGAGAGAAACTCATGGTGTGGCCCCATCTTCCCCTGACCTCAACCCTATTGAGAACCTTTGGAGCATCCTCAGGCAAAACATATGTATATGTATATGAGGTTTGGAGGCAGTTCGCATCAAAACAGCAGCTATGGGAGGCTATTCTGGCATCCTGCAAAGATATTCAAGCAGAAACTCTCCAAAAACTCACAAGTTCAATGGATGCAAGAATTGTGAAATCAAAGAAGGGGTACTATGTTAACATGTAACTTGGCCTGTTAAGATGTTTTTGATTGAAATAGCTTTTGATTTCACTAAATATGACCTTCACATCCTGCAAATTCAACAAATGACCATTTTTATTACTTTACAACCTATAAAATGTTTTGAAACTCTGTTGTGCATAATAATTTGGAACGGTGCATTTTGAGTTTTTTATTTTTGAAAAAAATACCGTTATCATTTGGAGGTTTGTTCAATAAAATTTGAATCATACTTTAACGGTTGATGACTTGAAAATTATACTGACTGTCATTTGCATCGACTATTTAGGAAAATCGGAGAAAAATATAATTTGCATAATAATTTGGAACGCGCTGTAGTTGAGACATTCAGAAACATACTGGCAATTCAACTACAACAAGGTCTGTGAGACACCGTTTGTTCCGCTCTCATTTATCTCTTGACCCAACAAAGCAAACGATAGTCGCGTATGTAACTACGGTTCTATGAATTCTGGATGATCGCCAGAGGCAGTGCTTAACACTGGATGTTATCCATCGCGCATGCGCAGGTCGAGTATATAATATAAACAAAGGTACGTGTGACCGGGGATGACGTCGGGACACCCGTCTATATAAGTCCACGTCACTTCCCAAAATGTCCCTTCAGAATCTTCTCGCAAGATTCCGAGTGACAGAGAACTCTGGCGGTCATCCAGAATTCATAGAACCGTAGTTACCTACGTAACTATCGTTCTATTTCATTCTTACTGACCGCCAGAGGCAGTGCTTAACACTGGATGACTATTACCAACGTAGTCATGAGGAATCCTGTACCCACCTATTAGGAAGGGCCTGAGGGTTCCTGGAAAACAGCTTCAGCCACTGTGTGGCGAGCAGCTACATTGACCCTGTAAAATCAGGCAAAGGTGCACTTTAAAGCCCAAGAGGCCGCTGCACAAATGTCACTTAGAGGCACTCCTCTTAGTGCTGCCCAGGAAGTGGAGACACTCCTGGTGGAATGGCCTCTGACGTTAAGAGGCAAAGGCAGTCCTCTTGACTTGTATGCCTCCTCAATTACCTCCACCACCCACTTGGAAAGCCTTAGTCTGGACAGTGCTTGCCCCTTTCTCGGGCCGAAAACCAGCAGTTTCCTGTATGTAACATCTCAAGGCTCTCACCGGGCAGAGTAGTTCTGCTGAACTAGCTTCCTCATCCAGTGGATGTGAGGGGCCATAAGCTGCTAGCTCTATGACCTGATTATAGAAGGCCGAAGGCAGCCTCTTTGGGAAGAATGAAGGGTTAGGCCACAGTGCCACCCCTGTGCCATCTGAGTTCCAGCGAATACACTGTTCACTCACTGACAATGCATGAAGCTCACCAACACGCTTGGCTGATGCAATCGCTAGAAGAAAGGCAGCCTTTGCTGACAGCCATTTCAGCGGCGCCTGATCCAGGGGCTCAAATGGGGGGAGACAGAGGGCTCCCAGCACCAGAGGCAGGTCCCATGAGGGAACCTTGACAACCAGTGGGGGGTTCCTCCGCTGGGCTCCTTTAAGAAATCGGGTCACCAAAGAATGGGATCCCACCGGCTGGTTATCAACCTTAATGTGCCTGGATGAAATAGAGGCCACATAGACCCTTAAAGTGGAAGCAGATAGCTTCCTCTCCAGTAAAGACTGCAAAAACCGCAGTATAATTGGCACTGAGGAACTCTCCGGTACCTCTCTCTGAGCCGTACACCACTCCGCAAATATCTTCCACCTGTTAGCATAAAGTGCCCTGGTGGAGGGAGCTCTTGAGTCTATGATGGTCTGAACTACCTCCTGGTCGCATGCCATCAGAAGTGGATCGGTCCCCTCAAGGGCCAAACCCATAGCTGCAGGCATTCTGGTTTGGGGTGCCAGATGTGGCCCCCCAGCTTTGAGAGCAGGTCCTGTGTCTTTGGCAGGCACCATGGATCTCCATCCAGCAGCCTGTACATTACTGGAAACCAGGGTCTCCCTGGCCAGTTTGGTGCAACCAGCAGGAGTTTGTGGTTCCCCTTCTGAACTCTGTGTAGGGTTAACCCTATCAGTGGAAATGGTGGGAAGGCATAAAGGAGCTGACGTGGCCATGGATGTGCCAAGGCATCCTGTCCCATCGGACTCGTCTCTGCCAGAGAGAACCAGAGAGGGCAGTGTTTTGTGGACTCTGAAGCAAACAGGTCCACCTCTGCTGTGCCATATTTGCTCCATATTGCCTCTACTACCTCTGGGTGGAGTCTTCACTCCCCCGACGGAGGTTTCTGGCGTGAAAGAAAGTCTGCCACCATATTCTGTGGCCCTGGAAGGTACATAGCTCTGAGGCTGGAAAAGTAAGGGAGAGCCCATACCAGGAGTTGCTGTGCAACCTGTAACGACTGAGCCGACCTTGTGCCCCCTTGATGGTTCACATTGTAGACAGCTGACTTGTTGTCGCTTCGTACCAAAACATGTCTGCCTCTTAAAAAAGGCAGGAATTTGCGGAGCGCTAAATACATAGCACGGAGCTCAAGCACATTGATGTGCTGTGTCATGTGCTGCGCACTCCAGAGCCCTCTCACCGCCCTGTGCTGCCATACTGCCCCCCAGCCAGAGGGCGAAGCATCGGTCACCACCACCTCGCGGCGTGAGGGGATCGAACCCAGTGTGACACCTTTGGCAAGATATGCCCTGCGTCTCCAGGGTCGTAATGCCAGGAGGCATTGACTGGACACCCTGACCTTCCTGGATCTGTGCACCCTCGGGTCTAAGTGGAGGCCATTGGTCCATACTTGGAACGGCCGCAAGTGGAGGAGGCCTAGTGGTACTATTGCCGTTACTGACGTCAACATCCCCAACAGCCTGAGACAAAGGCTGTACCTTACCCTCCTGTCCTCCCGAAAATGCAGGAGGAGCTGTAGTATTGCTTCTACCCGCCGCGGAGACAGGCAAGCAAGCATCTGGACGGAGTCCAGGGTAATGCCAAGGAACAGTACCTCTTGGCTGGGTATCAGACAGCTTTTGCCATAATTGACTGTAAGACCCAACCTTTCCACATGGCCTAGGAGGGCCGTGGTGTCCTGCTCTGCCCGTTCCCGGGTCAGAGCGCAAATAAGCCAATCGTCCAGATAAGGGAAGATTTGCATTCCGGTGGCCTGCATTGGTGCGAGTGCCGCACGCATGCACCTGGTGAAGATCCTTGGGGCTAGCGATAACCCAAATGGGAGGACCCTGAACTGGTAGGCCCGCCCTTCGAATGCGACGCGCAGATATGGCCTGTGATGTGGTGCAATTGGGATGTGAAAATATATTGACGTGAACCAGCTTTGCCGTGTCACGGCCTGGAGCACTTCTGCTGTCTTTAACATGTGAAAGGGCAATACCTTCAGAAAACTGTTCAGCCCTCGTAAGTCCAGTATAGGGCGAAACCCGCCCTCTTTTTTTGGAATTAAAAAATACACTGAGTAAAACCCACCTTGCTGTGTCCGAGGATCTACGATCTCGATGGCCTTCTTCTCCAGGAGGGTGGATACTTCTTGGCTGAGGGCCTGTCGCTCTGTGGGATTGCTGACTGAAGTCAGTCTGATCCCCCTGAAAACTGGGGGCCGGCGTTGAAATTGGAGATTGTACCCTTGGGTTAGCGTGGCCACCACCCAAGGGTCTGTAGCACAACTTTCCCAGCAGATGAGGTGCTGCTGGGAGAAGCGTCCGACGGCCGGCCCTGAGCCCTCAGGGTCTGCCCCCACGTCCTCTTGGGACCCTGATCCCCGCCCCCTCTGTGCCTGGGGTGCTGGCCGTGTGGGAGCATGGCGGGGTTGATAGGATCGCTCAGGAGCAGGTGAGGTCCTGGGATAACCACTAGGACGCGCTGGCGGCAGAGGACGATTGGTGTCATTACCTTGTGGAGACTGCTGTCTCGGTTGGAGTGTAGGTCCCCGAAGGCTAGCAAACTGCTGCCGTGTCTGGTTAGCCTGAATGCCACGATTCAAGGCCTGTTGTGCTGCCGGGCCAAACGGCTCCCCCGGAACTACGGGGAGAGTGCGGAGGATTCTTCGGCATGGCTCTGATAATGGGGCCTGGGCCAGCCATACCTGGCGGCGAGCCAACGTAAGCGTCGACATCATCCTACCAAGTTCTCTGGTCATGAAGACAAAAGCCTGCAACGACGTATCACTTAGACTCTGCACTGACGCCTCTGCACTGGACGCTTGCAAGGACTGCGACAGGGCCAGTATCAAATGTGAAAAAGAGTTCCCAATGCGGCCCATACGTGCCGCTGTGTCATAGCACTTTGTTAGCAGGTCATCCGTAATGCGACACTGTGGCCTGGGACAGCGAGCATTCGGCCTCAACACCTCCTCCGGTGCTACAATGAGGGAGGCAATGGTCGGCTCTACGGCTGGCATTCGGTCAAGTCCATGCTTGCTGGCATTCTGCATCGAAGCCAAAGCCCTGCTGTCACTGGTGTGATGAGCTAGAGATCTGGGGTCTGGCCAGCATCTGTGTAGCTCCTCAATATATGGCTGGGAGGGAGGCACAGAAAAAGCATCTTGCGGCGGGACCCGCCTAAAGAATGCACTAGCTGGAGCGCTTGCTGCTGGAGCCTCATCCAACCCTAAACGTGCCAGTGCCATTCGGACCACTGGCTTAACCGTGGCCGGGGAAGCTTCTGAGCCTGCCCTAGACCCACTTCCTGTAACTTGGGAGCAGTCTTCCGAAGCCTGGGTAGAAGCCTCTACTTCGTCCTGTCCCGGCCTGTCTTCATAGAACTGGCTACAGGAAGCCCTCGTAGACAGGGCATCTTCGTCCCATTCTGGTGTGGTCAGAGCCTTCGTCTGAGGGATAGACCCCTGGGTTGACGCCAAACTGACTGGCTGAAGGTTAAAGAGCAAACTCTTAATCTCAGCAAACTCTGACACCAGCTTGTCCACTTTGGCAGCATACGGGTCAGTCTTCTTAGCCCTCTTCCTGGGCGGGCCGCCCTGGGTGGGGAGCGTACTCTTACCTCTGGTTCATCTCCAGACGGGGGAAGCTCACCTCCAACCTGAGGACCTTCCACCTCTGACATTCTCGCCACCTTTAGCTTATGTGGCATGAAACTGCAATTCATGCATTGCTTGTCAGACAGCCCCTCCCTCAGGTGGACCACACCGAGGCATGCGGGGCATTCATCATGTCCATCTGTTGCTTGCAGTGGAGCCATGCAAGTGCGGCAACCATGTAAGCCTAACATGGTGGTGGTGGGTTAGAATGCTACCACACCGCTCAAAACCCGTGGATAGGCTGTGTAAAACTGAGGATTAATGCAATTATCCTTACTGCTATTCCCAATTAGTCTCTTTCCAGAGTGAAGTAGTCACTACTGAGCGAAAACACCCATTAGTAATAATGCAACAAAAATAGCAGCAAACTGCTCAATAGTAAGCTAACTGAAACTAAAACACCACAAAGGTAGTTTTTCCTTTTTCTCAAGTTTACTTCAAAATTAAATTGTATTATAACTTATTTAATTTATCTTCTTATGTTTTTTTTGTTTTTTTAAACTTTATTCCTTTATTTTATTTTTATTTTATTTATTTTTACCCAATAGCCATACTGGGGAGCTTCTGCTCTTAATTCCAACCAAGGGAGTACATGTTTTAACGAGCGAACACACCCGTCAGGGAGCCTTTAATTAACTGAAACAAAAGTTGCCACCCAGGCAGCAAACGCCGGTACTGGCAATCTCCGATGCAGCCTTGCAGATCACTGCGAGGGCAAACAAAACAAGACGTAAGCTTAAGCCACCAGCTAATATTGCTCTTATTCAAGCTTATTTCTTACTCTAAACCTGTATTCGCTACAGCGAGAAGGGACATTTTGGGAAGTGACGTGGACTTATATAGACGGGCGTCCCGACGTCATCCCCGGTCACACGTGACTTTGTTTATATTATATACTCGACCTGCGCATGCGCGATGGTCGGATAACATCCAGTGTTAAGCACTGCCTCTGGCGGTCAGTAAGAATGAAATAGAACCTACAGTTATCACCCGTACATCTTACAGTGTTGATGAAAAAAATTAATTCTGCACATATCTAGGTTCAATGTTGTATTTTTGGTGTCTACTAAAAAACTGTTTTCATGGTGTATTGTTAAAAAAACTAAACCTCTTTCTGAAAAACGAGGTAAAAACAGTATTTGAAGCATCAGCTCCTGTAAAACAATACCTTTAGCTCTGTGTGGTTAAAGGTCACACTGTCAACATGCTTTACAATTGGCCAACAGTAGAGTTTGCCTACTTTAACTCTCTTCTCTGAGAGAGTAGTGCACATATTATTTTGCCTCAGCATCAGTATCCAGTGCAACTGTTGATTCAGTTGCCGCTGTTGGATGCTGCAAAATGCCCTCAGTGTGTGTTCAACATGTAGAACTCAAAACAGAGGCTGGCAACACTTAGACAAAGTAATCTTCCTAACTTTGAAAAACTGTAAGATAAAATAATCCTTAAGTGCTTTACACTGCTATTTTTATATAGTTATTATGAATCTCTGGTCCCATTTTTCCCAGGAACTCGGACCAAATGATTTATGGCAGGCAGACTGCGCATCCTGATGTCCAGTACCCATCCCTTCCACTTAATCTAAGTTTACTTTCCTTCACCGTGGTCATATTACCTCATGGCCATGCATCCTGCCGTCTCTTTCACTCACTTCCTAAACAAACGCTGGCACGCGCAAGCAAAGATCTTTAGCACAGTAGGCGCTGGTGTGGTAAAAACACTACTGTTTTGGTCCAAAGGGGTCGCTACAATCAACAACAACTACAAGTTCCCCCTAGCTTCTTTGACATTGTAACTTATGAAGACATTTCCAAAGTATTCACACTCATTCAGTTAGCCAAAGTTTTAAGGAAGTGATCACCCACCAACTCAAAGACTTCTGTTCTCAACAACAGTAAATCAAATGGAAAAGATGTCCGCATGGGCTGATTGGATGAAGTGTAGTCCTGTGTAGAGCTCCTCTTTAGCTACTGCTTTGCACCTAATGTTAGTGACACTAAATATAAAGACAGGACAATGGCTAAATGGCACAAAAGATGGAGAGGAAAGGGGAGAAAAACAAATGATAAACTTGGAGATTGTCACTTACATTTTCTCCATAATCGATTTTTCTTGAAAAAATTATGTTTGAAATTGTGGGGTCTAATGTCTATTTGGGCTCTCCAACTCAGTAAAACCTGTTGAACTCCTGGGTTAATGTATGAAGACAGAGGCCTTCCCATTGAACCAGAACCCCCTTGTCCCCTCTCCTCCACCAGGCCAGGTATGAAGGCATGAGCAAACAGATGGAGTCCATGGAGATGGAGGTGATGGAAGCTAGGCTCATCAGGGCTTCAGAACTCAATGGAGAGATGGATGATGACGACACAGGTCAGACACACTTACACACATACACTCATACACACACACACACATACACTCATACTCAAACAAACACACACACACACACACACACACACACACACACTCACACTCACACTCACACACACACACACACACACACACACACACACACACACACACACACACACACACACACACACACACACACACACACACACACACACACACACACAACAGGAAAAACACTGAGTTTGATATAGGGATCTACCAATATGGGTTCTTCAATGGCCGATACCGATGTTTAGGGAACAGGTTGGCCGATAACCGTTAAATTCTAATTCATTCAAAGAGTATAAATTTCAGAGGATGCTTGGGCTAAGTGTCTTCGCAGCATACACTCTTGCTCGATCAACTCAAGGCACCAATTAATTTATTTTAAGGTTGTACATCGGCTCCACTGTTCGCGTGTGGAATTCCATTCATTCTATCCCTCCTCGTCACCCCTTTGCCTTATGTGCAAACACTCTGATGGAACCCTGGCTCATATGTTTTGGTTCTGTCCTAGACTCCACAATTGACTGAACAACAGAAAATAGAAAGAGATTGACTGAGATGATCATGTAACACTACAGGCAATGTGTGCTTGATCTGGATCCCCCATGCGAGTTATCAAGGCCAGTTGTTAAGAGTGACTTCTTTTGTCTGACCAACAGTCCTAAACTACATGTTTATATTGATTCCTCTGATTGGAGAAGTTGGAATCTGAGAACATAAATGACTTAAACAATAAATTGATTTTTCCAAAATTGTTGCTCATCAATGTTCTGTCAGTCCATCAGAATGTTCAACACTCGACAGAATGGAGCACTGTTGAAACCAAAGCCTCAAAAGCAGCAAAAGAGTAGAATCAATGCCCCTCAACAACATATTCAAAAGACAGAGGGTTTTGTTAGAATACAAACTCCAAACATTGGGAAACTGTGTTGACAGAGAGAATACCTAGTTCCAATTTAGTCATTCAGAAAAATAAGTGAATCAGATGTACACTGGGAATCTTACTAAATATATACATAAGACTTGTTTAGTGGACTCCCAGTATGAACTGTGTCACATACTCCCACAGTTATTCACTGCCCGGCCGTAAGAAAAGCCCTGTGTGAGTTCTTCAATGGATTTGTTGACACTACAGGGGTGGTGTCTGATCGATGCTTTGACAAAAGACAAGATACATCCCATGGAAGAAGTACAGTAGAAATGGATTGGTTAAAAATGAAGAAAGGATTTAGTTTCAGGCGCCCTGCAGGCAGGTAGCCGGCTTTCTTTGTGTGGCATTCAGACTTTGAATGTAAAATAGATTTTCTAAGTGTTTCAGTCAAGTCGCATGGGTTGGAAAAGCTTTAGGTAGCAGAGCTGTGACCAGAATAACACTACAACACAATCATGTAGGGATTTTTCATGTTTGACTTGAAGTCCAAGAAATACATGTTGGTTATGCCACATACAAAAACAGAAAGATAGTGTTGGGCTTACTAACTTTTAACTCACTAATGATAATGATCAGGAAACATTCTCAGGAAAGAGAAGTTACCTTTCTTTCCATTTCATTAAATCTGTTTGAGCAAAAGCAACAATTCGACCTACTGTTCTGGAAAACAAAGATTTAGAGCCCTGCCAATTACAAACAAGATTGGTATAAAATTATCATTAATCCCTCTCATAATTTTAATTAAAAATGTTTTAAGATATTTTTTTGGCATTTTTTATGCTTTATTGATAGTGTAGGGACAGAGTTGAAATGGGGCAAAGAGGGGAGTGACATGCAGAGAACGACCGCGGGCTGGAATCGGGTCCGCTGCTGGCCGAGGCCCATGGGGGGGACACCCTACCAAATGAGCTAAGGGCGCCCCTCATATATTTTTTTTTGACACACACAAAAGTTTGGATGTTATTGTTTATGTACTGAAATCCCGATTCCAAACTTGGGACCGTTTGTGTAAGAGATGATTCCTGATCTATGGGACATAGAAGGTTTATGTGTTTATTCATTTATTTATTTGTTTCAGGACAATGCACATTAATGAACATGTACAGCAGTACACGTAAAAATGCCAGATTGTAGCCCGGGGGCTCATTTCCACCTGTTGTCCATTAGGCAGGTTGATGTTACAATACAAATGACAGATATACAATAGAAACATTTGCTATATACAAATACGGATAAACAGAAATAAATAAAAATAAAACAGGATAATTTATTATTAGGATTAGTAGGTTAAACAAATATACAATTAATACACAACTAATAAGGTAGAGCATGTGTGGAGCAGACAGTGACTGTGACATGCTCTGTGGACAGGAGGAGAGTGGAGGCTGAAGTATGAGAGAGCCATCAGAGAGATAGAGTTCACCAAGAAGAGACTGCAGCAGGAGGCTGATGACAAACTGGAGCTGGAGCAGCAGAACAAGAGGCAGCTGGAGCGCAGGGTGAGCCACTACCATGGAACTAGAAAGCATATCATTCAATCCAAAATGTTATTTGAAGTTAGTTTTCCATACATTATGTAGTACTTTATAAATCCCAAGACATTTGAAATAATTACCTTTTTATGTATGGAATCTGCTTGTTTTATTACAGCATTTCAATTATTTGAAAGAATTTAAGTTTATGGCAAACCAAAAGTCCATATCAATTCCAAAGCCTCTGAACGTGTGTGTGTGTGTGTGTGTGTGTGTGTGTTTATGTGTGTGTGTGTGTTTATGTGTGTGTGTGTGTGCGTGCGTGCGTGCGTGTGTAGATCAGCGACCTGCAGGCGGATAACGAGGAGTCCCAGAGGAGTGTGCAGCAGCTGAAGAAGAAGAGCCAGCGCCTGACCTCTGAGCTCCAGGACACCAAGCTGCACCTGGAGGGCCAGCAGAGCCGCAACCATGACCTGGAGAAGAAACAGAGGAGGTCAGGCCATACTCACACACATTAACAAGCTCAAAGACACAAACACATTAACATACACACAGACACAAAGACATTCAGTGAGTCTTGGCAGCAACCTGTTTTAATGGATAAGCCCACATGATGCTGATGCTGACCACCTGAAGGGTATCCTTTCCAAAAGAATGTGTAGCCAATAGGGCTGCACAATTACTGTGATTTGAATCACGATCACAGCTTCCCACGATTAAATGTACATGATCGTGCGATTTTTATAAACGTGTGCTCCGCTGCCAAGCAAATCAATCGCTCCCCAAAGCACTCGCTGATCATGTGTCTGCATGAAGCAGTCACAGTCTGTCCATGCGGCTACTGTCTCTCGTCTTGACAAAAGTAAATGAAAACTCCAACCTGGCAACCCCAGGCTCCCAGAGAGCTGTCAATCAAAGTCCAGTGGCTCCGCCCCCAACGTGTGAATAACTTTCCGCCTGCGTAGAAAGCACTTCACGAACGAGAGCAGATATCTGCGCATGTGAAATCACATACAGTATCTCACAAAAGTGAGTACACCCCTAACATTTCTTCAAATATTTCATTATATCTTTCCATGCGACAACACTGAATAAATGACACTTTGATACAATGTCAAGTAGTCAGTGTACAGCTTGTATAACAGTGTAAATTTACTGTCCCCTCAAAATAACTCGACACACAGCCATTAATGTCTAAACTGCTGGCAACAAAAGTGAGTACACCCCTAAGAAAAAATTTCCAAATTGGGCCCAAAGTGTCAATATTTTGTTTTGCCATGATTATTTTCTAGCACTGCCTTAACCCTCTTGGGCATGTAGTTCACTAGAGCTTCACAGGTTGCAACTGGAACCCTCTTCTACCCATTCATGACGACATCAAGGAGCTGGTGGATATTAGAGTCCTTACGCTCCTCCATCTCCCGTTTTAGGATGCCCCAAAGATGCTCAATAGGGTTTAAGACTGGAGACATGCTTGGCCAGTCCATAACCTTTACCCTCAGCTTCTTTAGCAAGCCAGTGGTCGTTCGGAGGGGTGTTTGGGGTCGTTATCATGTTGCAGTACTGCCCTGCGGCCCAGTTTATGAAGGGAGGGGATCATGCTCTGCTTCGGTATGTCACAGTACATGTTAGAATTCAATGAACTGTAGATCCCCAGTGCTGGCAGCACTCATGCAGCCCCAGACCATGACACTCCAACCACCATGCTTGACTCTAGGCAAGACACACTTGTCTTTGTACTCCTCACCTGGTTGCCGCTCCACACTCTTAACACCATCTGAACCAAATAAATGTATTTTGGTCTCATCAGACCACAGGACATGGTTGCAGTAATCCATGTCCGTAGTCTGTTTGTCTTCAGCAAACTTTTTGTGGGGTTTCTTGAGCATCATCTTTAGAATAGTCTTCCTTCTGGGATGACAGCCATGCAGACCAGTATGATGCAGAGTGCGGCGTATGGTCTGAGCACTGACAGGTTGACCCCCCACCTCTTCAAGCCCTTCAGCAATGCTGGCAGCACTCATACGTCTATTTTCCAAAGCCAACCTCTGTGTACGACGCTGACCATGTGCACTCAACCTTCGTAAACTGGGCCGCAGGGTGGTATTGCAACATGATAACGACCCCAAACACACCTCCAAGACGACCAGTGGCTTGCTAAAAAATCTGAGGGTAAAGGTTATGGCCTGGCCAAGCATGTCTCCAGACCTAAACCCTATTGAGCATCTTTGGGGCATCCTCAAACGGAAGGTGGAGGAGCGCAAGGTCTTTAATATCCACCAGCTCTGTGATGCTGTCATAAATGGGTGGAAGAGGGTTCCAGTTGCAACCTGTGAAGCTCTAGTGAACTACATGCCCAAGAGGGTTAAGGCAGTGCTAGAAAATAATGATGGCCACACAAAATATTTACACTTTGGGCCCAATTCGTAAAATTTTTCTAAGGGGTGTACTCACTTTTGTTGCCAGCAGTTTAGACATTAATGGCTGTGTGTCGAGTTATTTTGAGGGGACAGTAAATTTACACTGTTATACAAGCTGTACACTGACTACTTTACATTGTATCAAAGTGTCATTTATTCAGTGTTGTCCCATGGAAAGATATAAAGAAAAATGTGAAGAAATGTGAGGGGTGTACTCACTTTTGTGAGATACTGTACATCCCCTCATGAGTCTTTTTTTTTTGTGCGCTAGATTTATAACCCAATACTAGCTCCATACAGTCAGTGCCTCTGTTTCACCTCGTACACATGACCAGAAGCGAAGATGAAACCTCACGTTGAGAGTAAAGGCATGAGGCAGCAAAGTTAACTAACGTGGACTGCTGCTGAGTGTTGCCCGCCACTTCCTGTGTCTGTTCTTTCAAATTAAATTCTCACATGGTAGAGCCATATAGGTTGTGATTTATTTTGACAAGGCGCAGCTCCTAATATAATTTTTGTTATCCATTTTGAGCACAATTTTATTTAGTTCAAAATCAAGTTTTATACACATCCATCATGCAGGTACAATGAATGGAGCAAAATATTTAATATTTTGCTTCTAGGAGATGCAATGAGGTCATGTGACTAAACACCTTATTTGTCTGCAAAGATGTGTTATTTAAAGCGGCAACGAGTAACTTTTAAATATCTTTTAAACAGCCTCATGTTTCCTCTCATAATCATAAATTACCTTTAACAGCAAACGAGACCATCAGTGCAAAGAAAGACGTTTTTATATAGTTTTTATTACTGCATTTGATCTGGTCGTACACCCAGTCCGATTTTCGGTTCACGCGTGCATGCTCTATGGTCACATATCCGTATTGGTCACAGATTTCAGTGTGGCGCAGTTACGCGATTTGAGAAGCCTATCCCTCCAGGTGAGGGAAGGGGAGCGGGAGCCTTGTTTGAGACAGTTGTTTGTCGTCATAATGACTGATAACGGGGCTGAACCATAAAAGAAAAAAAAGAAAATGCAATGAAGAAAAGCGAAAAGGGAGAGTGATAGTCGGGCGGGAGGGCGTTGCCAAGCAACGTATACACAATTTCACACAGCAAACGTAGACTGCAGTGTTTACTCCTAAATGAATGAGCGGTAGCCTACTAAAACAAAGTTTACTTTGCCTCACCAGCATCATCAGATGACCATTATTCATCGGAAATAGTCATTATTTACAACATAAACACATTACCTCATCGTGATCCATTCTAACTAACTGCCATCTCTCGTTCATTCGCTTTGTGTGAGGACACGGGGACTCGTTCAGCTCCGTGAGAGGTGACAATGCATCAACTCATTGCAATCAGGTGTGTTTAGCACTTACTGGCATTAGTTGATGCTGTGTCACCCATAGACTCACGGAGCCGAAAAGAGTCCGGTGCCCTCACACTTTCAACACACGGACACGCACCATATTGCTTCCTGATTATTTGAATCTGAACGCCCTGCACGAGCTAGAAAACAGCTTCACGACAGCTGGCGTCGTAATAATACTACCGCTTTTGTTCAAAGGTGTCGCCAACGTGCCGACTTACTCGTAGTGGCTTTAACAGAAATGTAGCACAAGGAAAAGTTAAAGCAGTGCAGCTCTATTGATTTGATTTTGTGTAAAATATTTTTATTTATATTTTTCTTCTTGGAAATAAATGCATTGAATTCAGGTTAATAACGAGGATACCTTTTTTTGATGCAAAGATTTGTACATTAGCAGTATTATTACATAGTTGATCACATGGATATGAAAGCTGTGTAATGTGTACGTGACAGTCCAATAAAAATATGTTTGTCACAAAAAATAAATCATGATCTCAATATTGATCAAAATAAACGTGCAGCCCTAGTTGCCCATCCCTTCCTCTGTTAGGGATCCATCACTCAAACTGGCAATGTATATGTCATAGTGTTAAAGCGCTCGATCTCAGCTGCTTGGCATACCCTAGTTACAACTAAGGCTATACTGTATGTAGGGTCTTCTTTGTGTGCAGCACACTGTAAGGGGTATTTTGGTGAATTCTAAATGCTCTTTTTCTAAATGCTTGTAGAATGTCTTGAGAGCAGCAGTATTTGAGTGTCGTAACCAGTGGAGTGTGTGTGCTTGTGTGCAGGTTTGACAGTGAGCTGAGTGGGGCCCAGGAGGAGGTTCAGAGGGAGAGGAGTCTGAGGGAGAAACTGGCCCGGGAGAAGGACATGTTGTGTGGAGACGCCTTCAGCCTCCGCCAGCAGCTGGAGGTGTGTGTCTGTCTGCTGCAACATGATGCTGGATGCTGGCTCTCTGTGCTCTATACATTGTCATGTTATGCTTTTATTTGCACATCTTAACCTTTTCTGGACCTTTTGTGTGTGTGTGTCGGCACTATCTACTGAGTAAATCATTTCAGCCTCCCCTCATCGTGTGTGTGTGTGTGTGTGTGTGTATTCTCTCTGTCTATGTCCTTCAGGACAAAGACCTGGAGGTGTGTGCAGCCAGCCTGAAGTTGGAGCAGCTGGAGGCTGAGCTGCAGGACCTCAACTCCCAGGAGTCCAAGGATGAGGCGTCACTGGCCAAGGTCTGCTGGCTTTCTCTGGCTTTGACTGTATAGTGTTGCTGCCTTATCCTACTTTGTAGAAATACTGCTCATCCTTTATATACTCTAGTACAGCTGCAAGCCTGGAAGCTAGCATTCTAGTTCTGACTGCCAGTCTGTTATATAAATACAGAGCCACAATGTAAAAGTGTCATTGTACTCTGCCTTTTTGGTTTGACACACACACACACACACACACACACACACACACACACACACACACACACACACACACACACACACACACACACACACACACACACACACACACACACACACACACACACACACACACACACACACTGCAAGTATATGTAACTCATGCAGTCCTTTTTAATGTGATTGTACAATGTGTCAATCTTCAGATCAGGAAGCAGCTTCGAGACATGGAGGCTAAGGTGAAGGACCAGGAGGAGGAGCTGGACGAGCAGGCCGGCTCCATCCAGATGTTGGAGCAGGTAGAGACAGAGTGCAGTGGCTCCATCAAAGAAAACTCCCCCATGACCACTGGGAGGCAGGCGGAATGATGCCCTGCCGTATTATCACCTAGCAAATAGTTTTTTAACAGCTCATTTTAAGTTGCGTTTGTGTCCGCCTGATTAATGTAAGTTTGATATTAAATCTCCTTCAGCTCTGTGTTTGGTCTCCACCAACCCCTGACAATGATCTCTGGCTCATTAGCTACTAAATGCTACTCTATGTTCACCAGCTTTTTTTTCTATGGCTCACCTCAAATTATGATTTACTGATGATTAACTGGCCACTGTGCCAGTTTGATGACCATCTCCATAACTCCCTGTTGCCCTTTTACTATTTATTATTATAACAAGCCAACTCGGTGTTATTAGTGGTTTGGTTGGAATAAGCAAACTGCCGTATACCTTTAATCAGTGAACAGTCTTGTGTTTAGAGGAAAATGTGTGCGCATGCAGCTCTTTCTTCTTCTCTTTCATAAGAAGCTATTCTACCATAGGCTTAGGCTGTTTTACAATAGAATACAGTGGGATACTACTAGCTAACATGTTATGCTGATGTTATTTATGATTTAAAAAACACAGGCATAGACCCATATTTAAAATGAGTTAGTCATGCTTTGTGCTCACCGTGAGTGTAAGATGAGAAGATCAATATGTTTCTTCAGAGACTTCAAGAAGGGGAACAGCAAGCCTGGCTCTGTCCAAAGATCAAATAGAGGTCGACAAATAATTCAAACACTCACTAAATGTAAACATAGTTAACTGATTTGATCTGTCCACAAACACAGAAATTTAGAATAGCATGTTTTCTGTTGACTTTCCTGTTAGTGTAGTTTACTTTGAGCAGTAGAGCAGATGCCATAATGTATAAGCAGATATAGAGAACAGCTTACAGCAAGTACTATGGACATACACACGGTTATGAATTATGTGGAAATAATGTTTAAAAAATCCCAAAGGACGGTGTTCCTGTAGGCCATAATGAAAGCAGAGTTTTTTTTTCCCATCAGGCCAAGCTGCGTCTGGAGATGGAGACGGAGCGCTTGCGTCAAAGCCATTCCAAAGAGATCGAGAGCAAAGATGATGAGGTGGAGGAGATCAGACAGTCCTGTAGTAAGAAGGTAAGGGGGCTCACTCACTACGCTAGTACTACCTTTACTCTCACACACTCATTTGCAGTGCCACCTTGCCATATTTTATACTCTTATTCTAAGCTACTGTCAAGAAAACCCAACTGCGATACCTACAGCCTTTACTTTAAAATCATTTTGGGATTTTTTTTTTGTTGATTTGTATTGGAAAGCTTTGGAGAGACAGAGATGTAATGGGGCGGAGAAAAAACACAAAGCCTTACTCATATGTATGACCAATGTTCCAAACTTCATCAAAATACAAGCTACTGTATTTGAAGGGATATGCATGGTGGAATGCCTTTGTTTGTACTGCCAATATAATAATACGATTTAATTTTTTATTTTCATTTATTTAACCAGGCATGTCATTAAAAACAAATTCTTATTAACAAAGACAGCCTGGCAAAAGCCAAAAGCCTTATTAGGGGAGGGGGTTGGGGGCTGAAAAGAAAGGTCAAATTAAATGTTAAACCTAAAGAAATTAATATCTGTTCACTTCATATCATCACTTTCATCTATAATGCATTTTGATTACTGCCACAGGACGAAAGCCATATCTCAAATTCTTTATGGGTACTCCTGTAAATTGTGGAGTGTGTGTGTGTGTGTGTGTGTGTGTGTGTGTGTGTGTGTGTGTGTGTGTGTGTGTGTGTGTGTGTGTGTGTGTGTGTGTGTGTGTGTGTGTGTAGCTGAAGCAAATGGAGGTCCAGCTTGAAGAGGAGTACGATGATAAGCAGAAGGTTCTGAAAGAGAAGAGAGAGCTGGAGTCAAAGCTGCTGTCAGCACAGGACCAGGTAACACTCTATGTGCACACACACACACACACACACACACACACACACACACACACACACACACAGGGATGGGTCCCAGGGTTACTACAGGAGCTAAGGTAGAACAGGTTAAACACAGCTTTCCTGCAGCATTTGTCCATGTGGTAAAGTCAGAGGTAGTCAGTCACTCCAGAGAAACAAATATGTTCTACTAAAACAAATGTATGTGAAACAGTGAATAAAGTTAACTTGATCTGTACATGTATAAATGTCTTCTGTGTATTAACAGCCCTTCAAAAGCATATTTGGTATTTGCAGGGTAGGAAAGTGTGTTTTGGTCTAAAGCCAAAGCACTACTGCTGTTGAGCTGTGTGATTGAATCCACTCAGTTATTTATGCGACTGAATGAAATATTTATCTGACTCTGCCGACTGCTACTGAGATACAAATAGAGCCACCAGCATTAGGAAAAGTTCAGGCTGATGTCCAAACTATATGGTAGTTTGACATCTCTGATATAATAGGGAGGGAGTAGAATAGAATAGAGAATGGAGCGTGGCCTGCTGCAACCAAAAGCAATGGAAATAGATGAATATGATATACAGTGTCCCATGTGACCACAGCTTATAGTACAATGACTTGATGATCATGTTAATGATAACCCTAACTAGGGTTGCAAAATTCCGGGAATTTTCAAAGTTGGAAACTTTCCATGGGAATTAACGGGAATTTTGGGAATTAACAGGAATTTGGGGAATTTTTCTCAATTTAAAGCAACCCAAATGAACAAAGTCATTCTAACTATGTTATTTCAGTCCTGGCAAATGTTCTAGACAGTAAAAAGCAGTTTTTTCAACTAAGTATTACAATATTTATGAACATTTAATTTCAAATCAGATTTTTTAAAAGCCTATTGAGAAACCCAACTTGATATAATTTATTGATTTCTACTAGACCAGGTTTACAGAGGCTTAAACAGTGATTTTAAATATAGTTTGGGAAAATATATTTTAGCATAATCTTGATTTAAAACAACCAGATTTCATGCAAGTAAGCTTGGCAGGTTGCACACACAGTTTACTGCAGGGGTACTGAGGCCACGCCCCCTACATGCACTGTGCATTCCTCCATTACATGGGGGGCAATTTACTTAATTTATTGAATGGATGGGGTGAGACAGATGAGTAAGATTTTACTCAACATTCATCTTTTTGTTTTCTGTGAAATTATTGATTGTTCAGAAAATAATCAAAACTTGATAAAGTTCTACTTACAAATAAATCTGTTCAAATGTAATGTTTTTTAATTGTATTATTTTGCATGGATGTATGTCTGTCTATGACCAAACATAATGTTTATATGTTTAGATTAATTTTTGGATAAGAAAAAAAAAATCATTTAAATGACCGCCATTTAGTTGATACCTATAATTCCCAATTTTGAATGTTCCCAAAATTCCCGAGCGAAAGTACCCATGGAAAGTTTCCGGAAAGTTTTTGGAAATGTACCAGAAACTTTCCACCCCTTTGCAACCCTAACCCTAACCCTAACTTCCGCAGCATAGTTTCTGTTATTGATACAACCCAGATTGTAAGCTTTCAAATTCCCTACCTCCCATTAACAAAATTCATTGGTTCTGTTTTCAGAATAGGTCCCCACACTCTTTAAGGATCTAAACATTTAGTCAGACTCTTCAATTATTAGTGTAAATTTAACTCAAATGTATATGGTATACAATGTAAGCATTGGAACCCTGATTGTTAAAATGGATTCCGTTAAAGGCAAACCAAGCGATTCTAATCTGGAACTCTTTGTCAAAAATTCAAATCTACTCTACTCACCATTTGTTCGCTGGAGATGGCTTAATATGCCTTTCAAAGCTTAATGAGTTGTATCAGAGGTGTGACCACAGCTCCCTGTGCCTCTGTCCCAGGTGAGAGGGGGGGACGTAGAGACTGAGAAACGTTTGAGGAAGGACCTGAAGAGAACCAAGGCTCTGCTGGCAGACGCACAGATCATGTTGGACCACATCAAGAACAACGCACCCAGCAAGAGGGAGATCGCCCAGCTCAAGAACCAGGTACTGACAGCTAACACATCACTGCAACACATGCACATAGAAGGAATCATTTACATTTATAGATGGTTTAAGAGTTGTAAAAGGCCAGGCTAGAGACATCCCAACCAGACAAGCCTCTTGATTGGAATCAGTTTGAATGGAAAGCCATTCAATATTTCAGTAGGTCAGGCAGCCAAGATGCCCAAGATATGTGCACACGGGCAACAGCTGATATGTATGCACGTATTATACAATAAAGAACTGACAGACTATTTCCCACCAAAAGAGAAAGACCCACTTCTGCATTCAATACCCTGCCTGGGGCCTGCATCAGTTGGTAGCAGGCTACAGTGGACTGTCCATAGTTTGGTGTTGACCATGTTTTCCCCTTCCAGCTGGAGGAGTCTGAGTTCACCTGTGCGGCTGCAGTCAAAGCTCGTAAGTCCATGGAGGTGGAGATAGAAGATCTGCATGTTCAGATGGAGGACATCTCCAAAACCAAGCAGGCGGTGAGTACTCTCCCCCTCATACATGACCTATTCTAACTAGACAATGGGCCGCTATGATATCCTGACACTATGAAAACCTTAAGCAAAAATACCACAGTATCACGGTGATACCTTCAAACGGCATGATTGATCATTATTTATTGAAACCGCCAGGATTCTTATTCTTTATTATAATTTTTAGTAATTTTTGGCACTTTTCACCCCCTTCCCGTCATGCATAACTTGAAAATGTTTTGCGTACCCATCAGACCAGTTTTTCGGGAGATGCATGCTCAAAAATTGGGCTAGAAGCCTGACATTTTAGGATAACATGTATTGGCCCGAGGCGCACCTGAATGCAATTTTATGTCCTGGGCCAAAATCAACAGGAAGTCGGCCATTTTGGATTTAGTGCCTAAAATCGCCATATTACAAAATGTTTACATATCGACGAACTCGTCCTAGAGTTTTTACGCCAGGGACGTCGAACCACTTCTCAAATACTGAAGACGCTTGCCCGATGTTAAATTGCGAAAAGATTTCAAAATTCTCATTGTACCAGGGAGCTATTAGGGGTCAGAGTTGACGTAAACATCATAAAAAACTTTAATTCATCATAACTCAGGCTGTGTTATACACTGCGTTCCAAATTATAATGCAAATGAGATTTTCCCAGATTTTCCGAAATAGTCGATGCAAATCACAGTCAATACATTTTCAAGTCATCAACCGTTAGAGTATATTTCAAATTTTATTGAACAAACCTCCCAATAATAAAAGTATTTTTTTCAAAAATAAAAAACTCAAAATGCACTGTTCCAAATTATTATGCACAAGAGAGTTTCAAAACATTTTATAGGTTGTAAACAACTAAAAACGGTCATTTGTTGAATTTGCAGAATGTGGAGGTCATATTTAGTAAAATAAAAGCTATTTCAATCAAAAACATATCAACAGGCCAAGGTACATGTTAACATAGGACCCCTTCTTTGATATCACCTTCACAATTCTTGCATCCAATGAATTTATGAGTTTTTGGAGAGTTTCTGCTTGAATATCTTTTCAGGATGCCAGAATAGCCTCCCATAACTGCTGTTTTGATGTGAACTGCCTCCAAACCTCATATATGTTTTGCCTGAGGATGCTCCAAAGGTTCTCAATAGGGTTGAGGTCAGGGGAAGATGGGGCCACACCATGAGTTTCTCTCCTTTTATGCCCATAGCCGCCACTGACACAGAGGTATTCTTTGCAGCATGAGATGGTGCATTGTCATGCATGAAGATGATTTTACTACGGAAGGCACTTTCCTTCTTTTTGTACCACGGAAGAAAGTGGTGAGTCACAAACTCAACATACTTTGCCGAGGTCATTTTCACACCGTCAGGGACCCTGAAGGGGCCTACCAGCTCTCTCCCCATGATTCCAGCCCAACACATTACTCCACCACCTCCTGTCTGCCGTCGCAGCCTTGTTGGGACATGGTGGCCATTCACCAACCATCCACTACTCCATCCATCTGGACCATTCAGGGTTGCACGGCACTCATCAGTAAACAAGACTGTTTGAAAATTAGTCTTCATGTATTTCTGAGCCCACTGCAACCGTTTCTGCTTGTGAGCATTGTTTAGGGGTGGCCGAATAATAGGTTTATGCACAACTGCAAACTTCTGGATCCTACACCTTGAGGTTCGCGGGACTCCAGAGGCCCCAGCGGCTTCAAATACCTGTCTGCTGCTTTGTGATTGCATTTTAGCAGCTGCTCTCCTATTCCGATGAATTTGTCTGGCAGAAACCTTCCTCATATTACCTTTATCCAAACAAACCCGTCTGTGCTCTGAATCAGCCACAAATCTCTTCACAGTACGATGATCACACTTAAGTTTTTGTGAAATATCTAATGTTTTCATACCTTGTCCAAGGTATTGCACTATTTGACGCTTTTCGGCAGCAGAGATCCTTTTTCTTTCCCATATTGCTTGAAACATGTGGCCTTCTTAATAATGTGAAACGTCCTTGTTAAGTAGATTTCCTTTGATTGGGCTTACTTAGCAAACTGATTATCACAGGTGTCTGAGATTGATTTCAATGATCCAAAGCGCCCTGAGACACAATACCATCCATGAGTTTAAATTAAATACAAAAAATTAAATGTTTATGACACTTAATTCCAATTTGCATAATAATTTGGAACACAGTGTACCTAGCTGCACCACATTTAAAACCCAAATGTATCTTTGCAGGCCCCACAAAAAAGCCTCTTGAAGCCCCACCCCAAAATCAACAGGAAGTCTTTTGTTTTGAAATATGTGAATTTCTGACTCTCAAATCATCACAATGGTCAAAAATTCAAAACTCCTAACAGGAACATATATAGCAAAACGTCATAACTCCACATTACTCTGCAAGATTGAAGAGTAAAATGGACTCATAACAACTTTTTGTGCAAAAAAAATATGATAGGGTATGTCCTCCGACATGGAAGATGATACACCCGAAAGCTAGTTTTAATCGGAACCACCGTCTTGCAGCACCGACGCGTCATTCGCCAAAAAACATCAAAAACGTGAACATGAACCCTTTAATTGATCATAACTCAGGCTGTGTTACACCTAGATGCACAATATTTGATATAGCAAGGTAAAATCCCAGGAAAAACAAAAAAGCCTCTTGAAGCCCCGCCCCAAAATCAACAGGAAGACTTTTAATTTGAAATATTTGCCAAAAAAAACAGGAAGTTGGCCTAACTCCACTATACTATGTCTCATCTTCTCCAAATGTGTTATGGTTGATGACACCCAAGGCCTTAGGAAACCCAAACTAATATTCATAGAAAGTGAGAGCGCCACCTGTCAAAACACCTTCGCTGTAGCTTGGCGTCTTCGCCAGTAAACAGAAAGTAGCTGTAACTCCACTATACTCAGTCTGATCTTCTCAACATTTGATATGCTTAATGAGACCCAAGGCCTGAGTAAGCCCACACAATAATATTAAGAAAAAGTGAGAGCGCCAACTGCTGGGTCAAGTAAATATTGCATGTTGGTTATTTACCTCCAAGTCCGACACACTTGATCAAATCAACCTCAAAGCTGCTCAGAGAGGTCTAGACAGCCACCATGATAACACGGGAAGCTGGTTCCATTGGCTGAAACGCCACTAAACAGGAAGCAGCTCTAACTTAATTATATTCAGTCGTCTGTAGCAACACTGTAGCTTAAACTAAACCTTTTCAATAATGAAGCATTGCAGTAAGTTAAAATACTATAACACAAAATATTCTCAAATAGATTCTGTACAATTACAAAGAAAATCATCTTCATGTTCTGACCTCTACCCACAGAAAGTCAGCTATTTTTGTGTTCTTTTTTCTACTTTGTTCTCCCTTATTTACAGGGCTGCCCACTAGATGGCAGTATTGCATTACAAATAGAGGGACTGAAGACTTCTCTTAGCCTTACATGCTATGTAGGGTAATGGTTAATGCAATGGGACTTTATTTCTCCAACAGTGGAGATAAGCCACACATCTTCTAATATATTATTTAATTGTTTTATTAAATAAAAGTCTTTAGCTACATGTCGGACAAACTTTGATCAAAACAACCTCAAAGCAGCTCAGGGAGGTCTAGAGACAATGATAACACGGGAAGCCGGTTCTATCGGCTCCATGGCCTTCGTAGTTTCTCGGCGTCATCGCCACGAAACAGGAAGTCGCTGTAATTTCGCTCTGCACTGTCCCATGTGCTCCAAACTTCACCTGCCTGGTAAGAGCCCAGGCCTGAGGACGTCCTACCATCCGTATTAAGCGCGTCGCGGCAACTTCCACACTTCCGGTGACAGGTATTTCTATGCCGCGCGCTCCGAAGAGGAGGAGACCGCGGCGCGTTCTCTCACGCGGTCGCCCGGAGCGCCGAGGCCAGGACGGCGTCCAGCACGAAAGTGCGAGGGCCCGGTCATCACTGCTCGCAGTTTTAATGTGGTTTTGAAACCTTGACTTTTTCAAAGCGGTTATCGGCCCATGCTTAATTCTTCTTTTTTTAAGGTTATTTTTTGGCATGTTCAAGCTTTATTAGATAGTACAGAGTTGAAGTGTGGGGAGACAGAGAGAGGGGGGATGACCTGCAGTAAAGGTCCACGTGTCGGATTTGAACCCGCGACCACTGCAACGAAGGCCGGAGCCAATATGGTACGCGCTCTATCTACTACACCACCAGAGCGCCCACCATGCTTAATTCTAACAGCACACCTGCACTGACACATGTACAGGTGACAGTTGGCAAGATAACGAATGAGTTAAACTACATATCATCTTTGAATAGGACAAAAATAGCTAAGGCTGTCAAAACATTGGACATGTTTGTCAGTGGTGTTAGTGTACATTGTGTTTAAAGTCTTTTTAAGGCTGCACCATCTGTGCTGATAGCAGAGCAGCAGTAGATGTGTCAAATCATTGCCTTCAGCCAGAGATAAAGGGTCAGAGGACACATCTGTTCCCACGGAGCTGCCCCCCTTATTACATCCTCTCTCCTTCATTTTCTGCTTCTTTTACCACATTTTAAATTTCTTTAAAACACACACACTTATCCCGACTCATTATTTTTTTTAAATTCTCTGCTCCATCCTTTTTTTTATACAGAGACAATAAAAAGAACAAAAAGAACAGGGGGTGGTTTCAGTTTAAAAAATGTGGAATAAAATAAGAAGTACAGCAGGGGTTGTATTTAAAACAAGACACATAACAATAAATAAAAAATAAAAAACCCAAAGACAACAGATCAGATCAATCAGACAAAAGAAGGTCGTTTCTGGGAGATATATCTCTTCCACTTTTACCATATTTTTTCGAATTTGCTCTGCTGGAGCCTCACGGAGAACGTTATTCTTTCCATTACAAATATATCGTGGATGATATCATACCAGTTTTCTAAAGATGGGATGTCTGGTTTTAGCCATTTCCTTATGACTGCTTTCCTGGCAGCTATACTAAGAATTCCAAAGAGGTATTTTGTTTGATAATTTGTAAAGATTGAGTGAAGTAAACCAAAAAGTAGTTCGTCCCAATTAAAATTAATTTTAGTCTCAAATACAGATTCTAGCTCTGTATGGATCTTCTGCCAGAAAGTGAAGATTTTAGGACATTCCCAAAACAAGTGGTAGTGATTGCCTTCCACAGAGCCACATTGCCTCCAGCAGCTGGAAGAGCCTGAGTGATGAGATGACTGGACAGGAGTAATGAAGAATCTACTTAGACTCTTCCAGCCAAACATTCTCCATGAGACTGATATTTTCCATTGAAATTCACAATATTGTAGCCAAACTTCCTCTGGGATACCTCTCTTAGTTTCCCATTTCTGTTTTATATAGGTGGTACTTGTCTGTTTGATATCCTGAAGGCCCTTATATAATCTTGAGATTACTTTAAACCCAGAGTCTGACCTGTACGCACTGATAAAAACTTTCATTAAAGAGTTTTCAAAGGCATTTTGACTAACTAACAGGGAACTATTGATGTGATGACGTACTTGTAGAAATCTAAAAAAATCACAATTGTTCAACCCATGTAGTCTTTTTAACGTTTGAAAGTCGCTCAGTGTTCCCTTATTAAAGAAGGTGCAGTATGAGGAGAGACCCTGTTTAGCCCAGCCCTTATAATTTGCGTCCAATTTGCCTGGTAAAAAGTCGAGGTCATGAGTGCACCATTTCAGGATTTTCATTTCTTCTTGCAAGTCACACCTAGTGATAGTGTTTAACCATGTTTTCAATGAGAGATTGATGCACTTATTATCTGTTTCCATTAAGTTTCTAATTAATCTTTTATCCCCTAGCCTTGCTTGGATTGGAACCTCTCCGGATATGTTCTCCTCAATTTCTTTCCATTTTGCCCAGTAATCTGAGTTGCACCAACAATACACGCTTCTCAGCTGGGCCGATGTGTAATAGTCCTTCAGACAAGGGAGTGCAAGTCCTCCCTTATTTTTGGCTAGTTGGATAGTACGAAATTTTATTCTTGGTTTTCTCCCATGCCAAATATACCGTGAAATTAATTTATCCCATTCATTAAATTGTTTGTCTGTTATTTCAATTGGGAGAGTCTGGAATAAATACAACATCCTAGGTAATACATTAATTTTTACTGATTCAATTCGTGATTCAAAGCTCAATATAGGTAATAAATTCCATCTTTTTATATCCTCTTTTATTTTCTGATTCAAGGGGTTGAAATTTAAATTATACAATGTTGTTAGTTCTTTTGGAATGACTACTCCTAAATATTTGATGTGATTTAGATCCCATTTGAGTTGAATATTAGAGTTTACAATTTGGCTAGGCTTGTAATTAAAACTCAGTATCTGGGTTTTGGCAATATTCAATTTGTAACCTGACACAGCACTGAAAATATCTAAGAATGATAGGAGTTTCAAAAATGATTTCTCTGGGTGGGACAAATATATTAAAATATCATCCGCGAAAAGCGAGAGTTTATGTTCCAGTCCTAGCATATTGATGCCGGTAATATTTTCATCGGTAACACTTTATAATAACTATCCGTTGTAACTCGTTAATAGATCATTAGTAAACTCTTAATTAATGATTATTAATGATTTGTTAAGTGTTTGTTAGCAGTTTGTTAAGGATTTATAACAATGGTAGATAGTTAATAGCTTAATAATTGAATCAGTTCATCTGGGACGAGGCTGAAATAGGCTATAGACTATACACAGTGCATGGGCAACTGAGGGCAGCCCCATTTTCAAATATTTTTAAATAAACTCAATACACACTGTGCATGCCATGGACTTGAACGTGACGTGATCAGTTAATCTCGGATTACCTCCCAGATGAACTGATTCAATTATTAAGATATTAACTATCT
The DNA here is from genome assembly GCF_949987685.1 of Ammodytes marinus. Lineage (NCBI taxonomy): Eukaryota > Metazoa > Chordata > Actinopteri > Uranoscopiformes > Ammodytidae > Ammodytes > Ammodytes marinus. The sequence goes on from NC_137232.1 coordinate 1,995,358, forward strand.
ACCATTGTTATAAATCCTTAACAAACTGCTAACAAACACGTAACAAATCATTAATAATCATTAATTAAGAGTTTACTAATGATCTATTAACGAGTTATTATAAAGTGTTACCTTTTCATCTTGGATGACCCCCAAACTCAAAGCTTCAATGTAAATTGCAAATAGTAATGGGCTATTCGGACAACCCTGTCTAGTCCCTCTCTTAAGGTTGAAACATTTTTATAAGGCTCAATTTATTTTATTTTTTGCTATTGGGCTGTTATATAAGGCTTGAATAGTTTTAATAAATGTTGATGAAAACCAAATTTCTCTAGTGTTTTATATAAAAAAATTCCAATTGACTCTATCGAAAGCTTTTTCCGCATCAAGGCTCATTAGTACTGCAGGGATTTTATTTTCTGATATATAATCGACTACGTGTAGCGTTCTACGTATATTATCTTGTGTCTGTCTTTGCTGAATAAAACCTGTCTGGTCTAGACTTATAATTTGGGGGAGAATTTGTTCAAGTCTTTTTGCCAAGATGTGGGTAAAAATCTTGTAATCTTGGTTAAGTACACTTATTGGCCTATAGCTTCCACAATCAAGTTTATCTTTCCCCTCCTTTGGTATCAAGGAGATCACTGCTTCACTCCATGACGGGGGGGTCGCACCTGTCTGGAGAACACAGTTTAACGTATTCTTCAAAATTGGAGTCATCAGGTCCCTCATTTCCTTATACCACTCGGAGGGGAAGCCGTCTGGGCCTGCCGCCTTATTAGGTTTTAAATGTGAAATTGCCTTTTCTATTTCCTTATCTGTGATTAAGCTTATTAATTGGTCATTTTGTTCATCTCTTACTTTAGGTAGTTTTATCAAATCAAAACATTTCTCAATCTCTAATTCTTCTACTAAAGGCTGTGCATATAGGTTCTTATAAAAAGCTTCAAATGATTGTTGCATATCTTTTATGGATACATAAAAAAATCATATGGATGTATGGAATTTGTTGTAGGGTCCCTAATTTTATGGATTGTGTTCCCTGCCTGTTGTTTTTTTAGTTTGTAGGCCAGTAGTCTAGCAGACTTTCCTCCTGCTTCGTAGTATCTTTGTCTTAAAAAGATCAAATTTTTCTTAATGTCGTTTGAGAGGATTTCATTCAATTCGTTCTTTTTCTTGTTTATTTCCATTTTCATTCTTTAAGTGTTTTCTTATGTGTATCTTCTAACTTTTTAAGTTCCATTTCTAACTTCTCCAAATTTTCTTTTCTTTTCTTTTTTAGATTTGAGCTGTAGCCAATTATCTTCCCTCTGAGGACAGCCTTACAAGCATCCCAAAGGATCAAGGGAGACACTTCTCCGTTGTCATTATCATTAAGATAATCTTTTATATCTTTCCTAATTTGTGGCCTCATTTGGTTCAACACTCCTGTGTTTAGTCTGCAGATTGTGTTTTTCTTCTCAAGATCTAATATTAAGTCCATGGAGACCGGAGCGTGATCTGATAAATCCATAGTCTCAATATTACAGTTTTGAACCTTACAAAAATCTCTTTGAAACATGAAAAAGTAATCTACCCTTGAGTAAACTGAATGTGAGAAAAAGGTGTAGTCCCTTTTAGTTGGGTTTAAGTCTCTCCATACATCTGAAAGTCCCAGCTCCCCCATCATTACTCTAATATTTTTGGGTATTTTCCCCCACCTTGGTGAAGAGGTTTTGATGTATCCATTGTTGAGTTTAGTCTGATATTATAATCTCCCCCACAAATTAGGGTTCCCTGAGCCTCCAAAGTAATCAATTCAAAGATTTGTTTATAAAATGTCCATTCAGATCCCGGAGGAGCATATACATTCAGAAAAGTGACCAAAACACCCTGCAAGTTACCCCGAATAAATACAAATCTCCCTTCTCTGTCTTTTTTTTCATAAATGCATTCGAAATCTAAATTATTTGAGATTAGTATTGATACTCCTCTCCTTGAGCCCTTGCTATACGAGGATGAGTACTGATTGAACTTCCACCTCTGGAGTTTTTGGTACTCCTGTTCAGTTAAGTGGGTCTCCTGCAGGAGAGCAACTTCTACTCCCTCTCTTTTTAGTTTTGCCATGACCTTACTTCTCTTGATTGGATTTCCCAGACCATTTACATTGTATGCAAGTACTTTAATTGACCTTGTCATTAAACGTTTTTTTCAAATATTTTAGGTCCCTGCAGTCCTATCTTTAAAAGAAAACTTACATCCCTGGTGCTATACCAAACAGTAGCACGAACTATAACATTAACCAGTAACAGGAAAATAAAAAAGACATATAAGAAAAACAAAGTTGACTTCCAATTTTGAGGCTACATTTTTGGCCTGTGTCTGTTGGAGTGAGAATATAGAGGGAAAATCTCTTCCTCCTGACGAGAGAGGGCCCTCTTCAGCTCTAAAGCTGGTGCTTAGGTCCATGTCGAACACAAGGTAGCGCCCCGACCTCATATATCACCCATATGCCCTATGCATTAATCAAATGTTAACGTAGAAGTCACGGTAATGAGGGGGAGGAAAAAAAAGTTGAAAAGTAGTTATCAATACACTCTATTTTACCGGTTAAATTACCAAGTTCTTTTAGCATGGCCAGACATAATTCAGGCTAATACTTATCAAGTGTCCCGGTGTCGGAAAGCATGGAGCCGCTCCTTGAAGTTTGGCTTGAGACGTTAAGACTCTGTTGTCCTGCTTTCTGCTGGGTCTCCAAGTCAGCCGGTTAATCTGGTCCAGAAGGGAGGTTGGGTTTTTCAGAACTGTCACTGGTATCCCTCTCTCAACCATGTCCGCGGTTGCCTCCTCAGCTGAGTTGTAGATCACTGTGCCGTCTTCGAAAAATACTCTCAATCGGGCCGGGAAAGGACTCTGAAATCTTATGTTTCTTTCCTTAAGTGCCACTTTCGTTTCCGCATATTGCCGCCGTCTCCGCTGCAGCTCCGGCGCGTAGTCGTTGTCCAAGTGTATCTTCTTTTCTTTGAAATCAAAACCTCTTTTCTGCCAGGCTCTTTTGAGTACGTCTTCTTTCACTCTGTAGCTGGAGAACTTCACCACTAGCGATCTTGGCGCAGCCTCCGGTGGGGGTTTGTGACCGAGCGCCCGGTGCGTTCTTTCGATGTTTAAAGCTGTGGAGGGGGGAGCTCCAGACCTCTCATCAGCATCTCTTCCACAAAGGCAATCACCGATGTAGTTCCGTCTTCAGCTCCCTCTTTTACTCCGTATATTCTGACATTATCCCGACGCGAACGCCCCTCCAAATCAGTCAGTTTAGCCTCCGTTTGCTCCTGTAGTTTCACCAACCCAGATACCACCTCTTCCCAAGACTGAATCCGAGTCTCTGCCGCATTGATCCGCTCTTCTGCTTCTTCCATTCTTTGGTGTATTTTATTTATGTCCTCCTTTATACCAATGAGTTGCTGGTTAGAGTCTTTCCTGAAGTCTCGTAGTTCTTTCAGAATTAAGCCCAAGTTAGCGTCGCCGCTCAGTGCTAATTCTTCCTGCGTCATATTGTCCTCCATGTTGCTGCTAGCTAGCGACAGTTGGTCGACCTCTTCGTCAATTTTTGCACTACTTTTGTGACTTTTTTTTCTTCTGGGCATTTTCGTCCGTCCGTTAATTCTTCTACAGCTTTAACGCTTTGCAAAAGAAATAAATTCGAGGAGTTTGTCAGACACTTTTTGTTAAATTGGTCGGGGGCCTGCTGCCATCACGTAACACGCCAGACCGGAAGTCTATCCCAACTCATTATATGGCTCTTTCTTCACATCTTTGCCTTACCTTGTTCTTTACTAATCTTTTTTGACCTTTCTATTTCCCTGTCCTTTTTAGCATGACTTTTCTTTCTTTATGCCTGGTTCAACATGCCGCTCAACCTGCATTTTTTTTCTCTCTGCTTCCACATTTCTCCTGCCGTACATGGACCCTACTGTTTCAGTGAGGTTTCATTCTCTCCTGCATAGTGTTGTGTTAAAAAGTCAGTACTGAGTGTTTTTACATATTGCTGAACCTAATTGAAATCAGACTTGACACCTTAATAAGTTTGTGTGAAGAGTACAGATAAATGGGTTGACACAGCTGCAGGTCTGGAGCTGACGAGAAGAGAGGGATGGATGTGTGGATGGATAGGGGAAGGAGTCTAGGGGAATTGAATTACTATTTTTCTGACAACCTTTAAACAGAGAATGGCAGCAAATAACGAATCATATGCAAACTTACTGAAAATGTAACCTCAACTTTTCAAAAATGTTCCTGTTTCCTGTAACTGGAGAATATTTGTTAGTAACAGAATTTATGAGCAGCATATAAACCTGCAGTAGCGCCGAGATCGTTTATCGGCCTGTGGCATGTGCCACAGAGACCACTGACATACCATGGCATGTGCCGCTCAGTAACGGTAGATGCCGCTCCCAACAATGGTATAATGTAAAATGGTATGTGCCATTTAGCTCTAAATCTCTGTTATCTATTAGTCAGACCTGCTCAGGTGGCTAAGCTTACTACACTCACCACAGCAAGTCCGGCTGTTTTCAAAAGCATCTGTCAAGGCTTCCAGTTTTAGAGTTAGATGGAGTGGACGCACTAAGCGTGAGCTCCGGTAAACTACCTTTTTATAACATTCCGCACTCATACTATCACACCAAAACGGCTTCAGTTTTTTCTTCGTTTCTGTCAAACACTCCTTTAGGGAAGTACAGCCGTCTCTCTAAATGGCTTCTAAGGGTAAAAAGCCGACTCCGAGGATGCTAATGCTAACGTTAGCTTGGGGGCTATAAAGACCATGATAAACACGCTACTTGAGGAGCACCGTAAGGCACTGACTGCCGAGTTTAAAAAATCATTCGCTCAGCTCGACACAAAGTTAGACCAGATTACACTGACAGTGGAGGACCATGGTCAACGCGTCTCGTCCCTGGAGCTTTCTGCTGAGGACCTGAGTCAGCGTGTCAGCGACCTCGAGACCATTTGTTCCACTCTGCGTGGTGACAACACAAAGCTAACAGCTAAAGTAGCCGACTTGGAAGGCCGAAGCCGGCGACAAAACATTCGCATTCTCGGTCTGCCTGAATCCACTGAAACCGGCCGCCCAACTGAGTTATTTTTCCGGATTTGCTGCGGGAGGTTTTCGGGAGCGAGATGATGCCAGATCCCCCAGAAGTCGACAGAGCCCACCGCTCCCTTAACGCTAGACCGGCACCCGGCCAGAGACCGCGACCAGTCATCCTACGCCTGCATCGATACCAGACCAAAGATCTACTCATCAGAGAGTCACGACGGAGAGGCCAGCTCGAGTTTTGTGGCAAGCCTATTCGGATCGTGGAGGATTACAGCCCTGAGGTGCAGAGCCAGCGCGCAGAGTACCGGGACGTCATGGCAGAGCTTTACAGATCGGGACCGAGACCTGCGCTTCTATACCCAGCGCGACTCCGTGTCACGATGTCCGACTCACCCTAGGAGACACAGAAATACATCGACAAGTCCCCCAAACCCTCATAAAGACACTGTTTAACCCTTCCAACCAGGAGCCCGCAGTACTGCGTTCTGGTCACGCAGCATTGCGTTACTTGACGCAGCATAGAAACTAGAGCGGGGCCAACTTTGCGGTGTGTGTCGAAAGTACTGGCTTAAAGCTATATGCCAGTCTTTGTTTCATTTAAATTGACCCAGTATAACCAGAGATATAATGGTTTGAAGTTGATACATATCTATTTTATTTCCGCGGGCTCAAAAGTATGAGAATTCGATGGTCGCGGCCATTATTTAGTCATTTTACGATCAGAAAATGATGCCGGAAACTAGTTCCTACTCAACAGGCTGCATTTACCAGGGAGGGGAGGAGGAGGGGCAGGGGTTGGCGGAGTGATACGAAGCTACACCAAAAGAGACGAAGAAGAAGAGTGACAGGGGGCGGGAGCTGTGGGAGAGTCTCTCTATGCGAGAGAGAGACAAGGCTGCTAGCTAACAAAATTGACAGACGCGGAGGAAGATTGAGAGGTACTGAGGGGTTTGAAGATAGACTACTGAGAATGTTTTAGTCATATTGAAGAAAACTTTGAACGTGAGTCAAGCTATCAGCTTGTTCTTTGACATGAAGGAGGAGGACAGTTCATCCTCAGAGTCAAAGTATGACTAAATGTAGGCTACATAAAGCCATTGTTGTCTGACTGAAGCACTGAGTACACACACAGCAGCCAGCCTTCATAACGTGTAGCCTACAGACACAGTAGCCTAATAATCTGTTCTTTACATATACATGTCATATATGTATCCATATACTGTATGTGTTATTATATAGGTCTACCTAGGCCTAGCTTTTTTTAATAAAAAGGCATATATGAAAAAAATATGTTTTTTTTTCCTTTTTTTTGTGGTTTGGGTCCATAATGGTCAAATATTATGTCAAATTGAAAAAAAAACTGGCAGGTAATGTAGGTGAAGTTTTACTGAAACAAAATATACCAAACACAGCAAGCTTAACATTTTTGTATGTGCCCTCTGTGTTATGATTGACAGAACTTTGAGGAATTTGGGGAAAACGCCTATGTATTCACCTGCTATTTGTTCATAAAATTTGTATGAAGGTTGATGCCACCTCAATCAAACTTTTAAATTACCATAAAAACATTCCATGTATTTATTTTCAGCTTTCAAAAAAATTCAATATGAATGATTGAGTTACCCATGGTAGCAATAATATATTTTTTAATCCGTTTTTACATTTATCATGTGGTTTTTGGTCCAATATGATCATTTATCAAAATGAAATAAATAACTATCAGGTCATATAGGTTAGGGTGTTCAGAACAAAAAGATACCAAACTTTGGCATGATAAACATTTCTTACTGTAGTTTAGTAAGGATTGATCAAAAGTATGCAAAACGGCCAAAATAGCCCTAGGGTTCAGAGGGTTAAGGACGCTTAATCCACTGGATGAGAGGTAACATTGTAGCCATAGAAGACAGACGTGCAGCTTTCAGTTAGCTCTGTGTTTTGCTACACAGCTGATTGTGCGCCCTTATCCGGGTGTTTTGTCTACTTACTAAAAAGGTACAGGATGTATACAAAAGGCCACACTCAAATATACGTGTATTTTAAATTAGAAACTATGTCCAGGTGGTGTTCATTTTGTTTTGTGGGGGGTGTGCTGTTGCCGCATGTTGTCTGCCCCTTTATGCACGCTGTGGTGTTCTAGCTTCGGCTCTTCTATAATGTTTACAACCGTACATTTAAAGCTGCAGTCATATTTTCATGTGTCACTGCCAGTAACGCTTTAGCAATGTATTTAAGCCCATCGTTGTACACTAGTCACTTTCAACCTGCACTGACCCGTTGCTTTGCATTCAGACTTCCATTGGGTTCACTGTATCTACATAACAACTTAACATTTCTATTTATGATTCATGGATAGACACCTCACTATAGTAAGCTGGAATGTCAAAGGTTTAAACCACCCTGTTAAAAGAAGAAAAGTGTTTTCACATCTCAAACAACTCAAAACAGAAATAGCCTTCTTGCAAGAAACTCATATCCGTAGCTCAGACAATGACCGTCTCTTGTTGGGTTGGGCGGGGCAGAGGTTCCACTCTTCCTTTCAGGCTAAAGCTAGAGGAGTTTCAATTCTGATCAGCAAGAATATTTCCTTTGAGCCACATAATGTGACCTCGGACAAGTTTGGCCGGTATGTAATCGTGACTGGAAAATTATACAACTCCCTTGTAGTATTTGTCAATGTATACGCCCCCAATGTAGATGATGTAGGTTTTTTTGAGCGGTTGTTTTCATTACTTCCAGACCCGAACACATACTCTATTATACTTGGCGGTGACTTCAACTGTTGGTTAGACCGATCCTCTACTAACCCCAGTGTAGTGAGTAAATCAGCTTGTTTTATTCAAGCCTTTCTCTCCGATTATGGTGTAGGTGATGTGTGGTGCTCTTTACACCCACAGGATAAGGAATTCTCTTTTTTTTCCACATGTCCACCATACGTATACTAGAATTGACTATTTCTTTCTTGATAACCATATTTTACCCCTGGTTCATTCCTGTGACTATCAGAGTATTGTCATTTCTGACCATGCCCCTATTTCTCTGGCCTTGTCCCTTCCAGATCTCCCTCAAAAGAGAAGGCAGTGGCGATTCAATTCAACTTTGCTCTCGGATGATAAGTTTGTGGAGTTTATCAAGGGAGAGATAACATTTTTTCTTTCTACTAATATATCCACTGAAACATCTAGCTTGATTGTATGGGACGCCCTTAAGGCTTACCTTAGGGGGCAGATCATATCTTACACTGCCAAGATGAAGTGGCAATCCACTAAAGAGCGTTTGGAGTTGGCTCATCAAATTGGAGAGATTGACAAGCAATATGCGCAAACTCAAAACCCAACTCTTTATAAAAAACGAGTGGAACTCAAAACCAAATTCGACTTACTCACTACTCACTCAATTGAACACATAATTTTAAAAAATAAAGCCACATTTTACACATATGGTGATAAAACTGACAAATTGCTCGCAAATCAACTTAAAGGTGCCAAAGCGAGACAGAATATTTCAAAAATTTGCATGCTTGATGGCCAGATAACTTCAGACCACTTGCAAATTAATGTCGCTTTCAGAGATTTTTATTCTAAGCTTTACACTTCCGAATCTCAACCAGATCAGAAGGTATTGCTTGACTTTTTCAGCAGTCTTAACATTCCCAAACTCTCATTGGATTTTAAGGAAAGACTGGAAGAACCTATATCACAGGTAGAAATAGCTGCAGCCATCTCTTCGATGCAATCAGGCAAATGTCCAGGCCATGACGGCTTCCCTGCAGAGTTTTTTAAAACGTTTTCTGTACTTCTTTCCCCACAGTTGTCTTCCGTTCTATTTGAATCCTACAGACAAGGCTCTCTCCCTCCATCCTTTGCCGAAGCCTGTATCACTCTTATTGCCAAAAAAGATAAAGATCCAACCAATTGCGCTTCATACAGACCAGTTTTCCTCCTTAACACAGATGCTAAAATTTTAGCTAAGGTTCTAGCTCGGAGACTAGAGACTGTCCTCCCTACGGTTATATCTGAGGACCAGACTGGTTTTGTGAAGAGCAGACATTCTTTCTTTAACGTACGTCGATTATTAGATATAATTTACTCTGCTTCCGAGGACATCCCTGAGTGTGTCGTGTCAATTGATGCAGAAAAAGCATTTGACCATGTCGAGTGGGGTTATCTATGGGCGGCTCTTGACAAATTTGGTTTCGGGTCAAACTTTATATCGTGGATCAGGTTACTATACTCTCACCCTTTAGCCTCAGTTCGGACAAATTCTCAGATTTCCAAGCCGTTCGACTTACATCGTGGAACCCGCCAGGGGTGTCCTCTGAGCCCCATGTTTTTGACTTAGCCATTGAACCCCTTGCCATAGCCTTTCGTAGCTGTGAGGACATAGCCGGTATTTGGAGGGGCGGCACACAGCATAAGGTCTCCCTATATGCTGATGACCTTCTGCCTTTTGTTTCTAGCCCAGACACATCTATGCAGTCTGCTTTGTCACTGCTCAATCATTTCAGTCAATTTTCAGACTATAAGATAAATCTTGGAAAAAGCAAACTGTTTCCCATTAACTATGAAGTACAAGCACCGGTCATACTGCTCGTACTTAGGCATTTCAGTTACAAAGAGGCACAAGGAACTTTTCAAAGACAACTTTATCAATCTGTTTAATCAGACCAAACAAACGATTACGCAATGGTGTAAATCAATTAAAATGACCATTCTACCAAAGTTGTTGTACCTCTTTCAGGCCTTACCAGTTTTTATCCCCATGTCATTTTTTGACCAACTCGACTCAACTCTTTCCTCATATATATGGAGAGGTAAGCGGCCTCGTCTCAATAAGACCCTCCTCCAAAAAACCAAAGCTGCTGGCGGCCTGGCTCTACCAAACTTTCAGTTTTACTATTGGGCTGCCAACCTGCGCTGCCTTTAATTTTGGTCTTTCTTTCACAATCAGCCCACTTGCCCTGACTGGGTAGCCATGGAATTACATACATTACATACCTCGATTAAATCTTTAAAAAATCCAGTGGTTAAACACTCTCTAAGGATATGGGTTCAATTGAGGAAACATTTTGGGTTGCATAACTTCTCCCTGCTGCTATTGCATCAAACCACCTTTTCAGCCCAAGATCCTGTCTTTAAAGAATGGCATAAGAAGGGTATTGTGCGCTTCAAAAACCTGTATATGGGTAACACTTTAGCATCATTTGCACAACTAAGCAACAATTTCGGTCTTCCAAGGTCAGATTTTTTTCAGATATCTGCAAACAAGACATTTTGTGCTATCCAAATTGACCAGCTCTTCTATACCAGCAGACACAACCCTTGTTGATTTTGTTCTTTCTATCAACCCATCTCAAAAGAGATCTGCGTTCTATGGCAGGATGTTGGATCTAAGACATGCCTCTATGGACAAGATCAAAGCAGCATGGGAAGGGGACCTGGGCTTCTCTTTAGCGGAAGATACATGGAGCTCCATTCTTAAACATGTTAATTCCACCTCTATATGCGCTCGACATTGCCTGATCCAATTCAAAGTGGTTCATAGGGCTCATATCTCAAAAGCCAAATTATCCACAATTTACCCTGATGTTAGTCCACTGTGCGTAAGATGTAACATCTATGAAGCCTCTCTACTTCATATGTATTGGTTGTGCCCCAGCCTTAACAAATTCTGGGTAGAGGTCTTCCAAACATTATCTCAGGTGTTAAACATAAAGTTGGAACCAACACCTCTAATTGCACTTTTTGGGGTCACTGACGAGGTGGTTGGATTAACTGCAGTTAAGCGACACACTATACCTTTTGCCTCTCTTCTGGCCCGGCGAACCATTTTGTTGAGGTGGAGGGAACCTGTCCCGCCCACTCATACACAATGGCTAAAAGATGTCATATCCTGCCTTAAGCTAGAGAAAATTAGGTACTCACTTCGGCCTTCCAGTGCAGGGTTTCAGAGAGCATAGGGACCTTTTTTTGTGCTCATTTCAGGCTCTGTGAACTGGCAGTGACTTGGGAGGGATTATTTCTGGTATTTTTTTTATGTTTCTTTTGTTTGTTTTGAAGTGCCATAAGTTGTTTTTTATCTGTTCTTTTCATTTCAACCTGTGTATAAAAATTAACAACCTGGCACCTATCATACAAAACAAATATGTCATTTCAAAAGCAACAACAAACAGATTGCACATATCCTAACAACAGAACGGACCAGAGAAACGTATAGGGTAGAACGGGGTAATTTGTCACACGGGATGGTTGTCACAATCGTTATATCTCGGAACCAGAAGGCGCTGCCTGTAAAATTTTGGTATGTAAATATCCAGAATTGGGCTCAGAGGTCACCTACATAGTCTTCCTTGGTGTTAGACTGCTGTGTTTTTCATGTCAAATTGAAAATATTTAGCTTCTCAGTATTTTTCGTCTAGGCTTTTACACAATGGGTTTATAACAAAACACTTGTTACCCATACAAAGTGTGAAGGGTAAACACACAAGGGTAGTTTAGATTGTGGTTAGCAAGCTAATTAGTTGTCAGATGGTTGTTGGCCTTGATGCTAGCAAGAAATTCAAGTTGGGGTTGGTCGTCACATTTTTTGGGGGGTTGGTTGTCACATGTTATCTCAAGGCTGCAGCCAGAAAAGGAACCCAATAACGAAAGAAATTGTCAAGCTGTATCCTCACTGACACCCCAGAGAAGGAAAGAATAGAGCAGGAAAAGGCAGCTAGCATGCAAAAGAAAAAAGGGCAACAAAATCAAAACAACCCAGTGCATCCCAAACTAGACCAGCTGCCAAGGCTACAGTAAGTTATATAGGCCTATTTGTCAACTTGACAATGCAATTAAACTTTCAAATTTAGTTCTACTTTCTTGCCTTCTTTTTAAGAGTATTCCCATTAAAGCTACTACGAGTAAGTCGGCACGTTGGCGACACCTTTGAACAAAAGCGGTAGTATTATTACGACGCCAGCTGTCGTGAAGCTGTTTTGTAGCTCGTGCAGGCGTGCAAGATTCAAATAATCAGGAAGCAATATGGTGCGTGTCCGTGTGTTGAAAGTGTGAGGGCACCGGACTCTTTTCGGCTCCGTGAGTCTATGGGTGACACAGCATCAACTAATGCCAGTAAGTGCTAAACACACCTGATTGCAATGAGTTGATGCATTGTCACCTCTCACGGAGCTGAACGAGTCCCCGTGTCCTCACACAAAGCGAATGAACGAGAGATGGCAGTTAGTTAGTATGGATCACGATGAGGTAATGTGTTTATGTTGTAAATAATGACTATTTCCGATGAATAATGGTCATCTGATGATGCTGGTGAGGCAAAGTAAACTTTGTTTTAGTAGGCTACCGCTCATTCATTTAGGAGTAAACACTGCAGTCTAGTTTCGCTGCGTGAAATTGTGTATACGTTGCTTGGCAACGCCCTCCCGCCCGACTATCACTCTCCCTTTTAGCTTTTCTTCATTGCATTTTCTTTTTTTTTCTTTTATGGTTCAGCCCCGTTATCGGTCATTATGACGACAAACAACTGTCTCAAACAAGGCTCCCGCTCCCCTTCCCTCACCTGGAGGGATAGGCTTCTCAAATCGCGTTCCTGCGCCTCACTGAAATCTGTGACCAATACGGATATGTGACCATAGAGCATGCACGCGTGAATCGAAAATCGGACTGGGTGTACGACCAGATCAAATGCAGTAATAAAAACTATATAAAAACGTATTTCTTTGCACTGATGGTCTCGTTTGCTGTTAAAGGTAATTTATGATTATGAGAGGAAACATGAAGCTGTTTAAAAGATATTTAAAAGTTACTCGTTGCCGCTTTAAGATAACATTGTGACAAACAACCCCATAGTGTTTGACAACCGACCCCTTGATGGGGTTGGTTGTCACAATGTGTAAGGGTGTCTTTGATGATTAATTTCTTCTTTATTACAATAAGATAGAAAAAGTGAGGGGTACACATTTCAAGCCAACACCTTAAGCTTCAATTTAATGTAGGAATGACTATTGAAAGATGTTTAGGTGATAAGCAATTCTCACTAGAGTAAAAAAGTGTGCCTACTTACCCCGTTCTCACCTACATCCCTTTATTTAAGGCGTTATGTTGTGATATAGTGTCAGTAAAGACCAAATATATATAGCTTTACATTTACGGCAATATTTATAGTGAAATTATAGGGGGAGACGGGGCGTGCTGGTGTGATGTGCGGAGCGCAGGATACCATTGTTGGGACCAGCATTTACCGTTACTGAGCGGCACATATGCCACGGTATGTCAGTGGTCACTGTGACACATGCCCGTCCCTTATCCCATCCCTAGGTTAGAGGATTGAATTGATCGAATTGGACAGGCTAGTTTTGTGTCCAATTTCGATCTCCTTAAAGGATACAAGCTGGTGCTGCTTTTCAGAGCTGATATATTAAGGAGGTTAATGAACACTATTACAGCAGGGCTTACAAAGGTGGTAACCTACATTGATGATGTTGTGTACTTTTTGTCTTGGAAAGATCACATTGCGCATATTGATGAGCTGTTGAGGTTGGAAAGTGCTGGCCTGGTTGTGAATCTCCTGAAGTGTGAGTTTGGTAATATAAGGGCCAAGTCACTTATCTAGGCCACTTGTGGGGAGAGGATCAGTTAGACCTGGGGAAGCCAAGGTTCAGGCCATAGCTGATCTCGTCTTTCTTTTCTCCCACTCGTTGTGTTCACATAGTGGTAAAGGTAAACACCAACACGCATACAGAGTGCACCCATGTACATATTGCGCACCGCAGACTACCTCACACGTGCGTGCCCAGGAGACTCAGGCTGGGAGGGGAGAGTGAGCGCAATGCATGTGAGGCAGAGAGCCACAGGAAAGAGTGAGAGAAGCAAACACCAGTGAGTATGCCGGCAGCTGCGAAATAAACACAAAAACATTACGTGCCAATTTGTATTCGATGTTCACGACAACTTTCTACCACAACTCCATCGCCGTAATTGCAGTGTTTTCAGAAAATTGTCTTGCCTTTTTTGGACAGCTTTATTTTCAGAGGGCCGCGGGTATCTGACAGAAAGAAAAGAGGAAAAAACAAAGAGCCCGAGCCACATAATTGGGTTGAGATTTGCTCTTACAGCCTTTTGTTAAATGTGCTAAATTAAAGTTTAATGCTGCCGCATGCCACTTCTGTTCAATCAGTTGATCCCCATATTCTCCCTGCGCGCGCTGCAGAGCTGGACCTGCTTGAATAGCTTTTATCAGCACTTAGTCAGGCCAACGGTGCAACTTAAAGGGAAAGTGTGATATGCAAATTAAATCTGGCCCAGATTCCAAATGGATATTTTTAGTAAGTGAATAAGTACACCTCAGCAGTGGGGGCTGTTAATAAAAATAGATAAGGAATAAATACATCTGTGCTTTGAAGCCGTGTTTAGATTCAGTAATTGGTTCCACATCCTTTATCCTAATAAGATGGATGCAACGGTGTCAGCTCCGCCTGTCCCCATTCCACATCTACTCGCTGTGTGCAAATGGATTCATTAGCCTTTTCACATAGACACATTAGTCATGATTTATTAAGCCATAGCCCTGCACCACCTCTCTCCCTCGTTTGTATATCATCCCAGTCATTACAGAAATAGGATCACTTCAGCAAAGTCCCTCCCCTCAGCTGAAGGTAGACCAGACATATGCTGCTAGCTTTTAGCCTCTGATTGGATAATCTCATATGCAATGACTGGGACCTTCAATAACCCACATTGGGCCCTGTGATCAGAGGAGGGGCTGTGTAGGAGTTAACAAGAGCTTCCTTCACATGAAAACATCTGCTGTATAGAGTGTCATGACTAAAGCACGGCTCCAGATGACCATTTAGTCACATCTTACACCTATTTATGGAGATGGTGCAAGTAAAACATTTAAATAGCCACACCAGCCATTAATATTCCCAAAAATCTTTTTATTGATTGATTTATTTATTTTTATATGGAGAGTGCACAATTTAAAAACAATTGCGCCGGAGTTAGCTAACAGCTAATTTGCATCTGTAATCCCACATTTTTACAAATTACTTCTAATTGGTAAAACTAACTTTTATTGAAGCAGCATTTTTAATGCAGGAGTTAGAGTTTTTACGGTGTGCTTTCAGTACTCAGCCTCAGTGTCTGCTGGAGCTTATCAAAAGGAGTTAGCATATGAGCTAAATCCTGCACCCTCAGTTTAGTCCTCCCGGTGTATGGGGCATTGTATTGTATTGTAGATTTTATTTCATTGGACTACCAGATGCATTGTTTTAAGTTAGCATACATGCTACTGTAGTTTTCAACACCTGTCCACCGGAGGCTTTAAAAAAAAAACAATCAAAGACAGAAACAGTCTGTTGACAATCTGGGTCAACAGATTGCAAGCTTGTTTAGGTTATTGTTTCCTGTATTCCAGGATGGTGCCCCGTTTTGTAATTAATTCCTATTAATAATCCTTATTGATATTTATTAATTTAATAGAAATGATTAATTATCTAAATTGTTGATAATAACCAAACCTGCCCCTTTGCATTCCCAACCAGACCTTGTGATCTAATAGATAGGCTGATTCTCTGACGTTCACCACTGAGGCAAGATGAGGAGAGAAGATGCTCAAGAGCCCCTTTTAAAGGTCACATATTATGCTAAATGCACTTTTTAAATGTGTTCTAACATATCCATGGGGCCACGGTGTGCCTAGAGACTGCCAAAATATCAAAAAAAATAACAATCTCTCCTTTTCTCACTGTCCCCCTTTCTGAAACCCCCACCCCTCCCCCCCAATATACTCCAGTCAGAATTCTCGCCGACTATTACGTTAATAGTCGGCACAGCCACATCCCCATATTTTCTTTATATGTCCATGCTTCCGATGCTTCCCCCCCCCCCCCCACATTAGTAACCAGAAATGTCCACCGTGCAGTAGTCTATGATAACCCCACCCCCCCATTTCTTATTGGTCCACGGCCCCGAGATCCCGTGCCCGAGATCCGTGAGATCTTCTTGAAAATTTTCCGAGGGACAGCCATGTTGCTTTCCCCACTAAGCGACAAGATGCCCATAGTACAGCCTGAATGTTACATACACCAACACAGAATGTTTTTGCTCATACTCCACTCATTTATCTTAACCACAGCAGTCTATGCCTCGTTTTTAATAACACAACGGATAGGAAGCTACTTGTGGGTTTTTGCAAACAGTGAAACTGGAAGAAATGTTTTTATTGGTATTTTTGCCTGGCTGGTGTATAGCTATTTAGCTTTGGGACAAGCATTCAGCTTTTGCTCATAAAAACATAATTCTATTACCCACACCAGTCTGGAAATACCTTGTTTTTAACAGGACAAAGAATTGTAACTTAATAGTGTGGAAGTCAATTTTGAAAATATTTTTTTCACCGATTTGTGTGGTACTTTTAGTTTATTTTATCGTCTGAGTCTTATTTTTAGCGTTAGCGCCCATGTAGCTTCCAGTCTGAAAAGGACTCGTTTTTAACATGACAAAGGATGGGAATATATTCCTGTTGAAATCAAACTTTGAAGCTACTGTTTTCACTGGTTTTAATCATGTCAGGTCATGTCAAACTGTTCTCTTAGCTTAGCTCCGGCCCGGAGCCTCCGAGTAAACACTGTAGACTCACGTAGTGTCTCTCTAGTATCGCGAGAGCACGGCAGAGACGGTGGGAGAGCCCCATGGCCATTTAAAGAAAGCCCGGCAGAGAGGTGGGAGGGGCCAGCCAGATCGCACAAATATAGGTCATCCTGAGACCAGAGGACAATCAGGGTATAGAGGCTTGCTACAATAAATGTTTTTCAGCAAACATCTAAAAAAATAAGTATTAGGGACTACTTAGACCATATAAAATTGACAGCAAAGTGCATAATATGTGAGCTTTAAATAAAAAGCAATGCAAACAATGCTCCCTTCTTCTGTCTGCCAAGGAAGTCTAACCCACACTAGGATACAGCTCAATGTCATGGGTTCGCTCGCCATCCTTTCTTAAAAACTAAAAATAGAAATTGACCCTATGTCTTGGACTATTTCATTTTCCTAACTGTTAACAAAGATATTGCGGCTTTAGGTGGGAGAAGCAGCTGACAGCGTATGCCTCATTTAGCCTGACATAGTGTGGGTTGATGAAGTGACAGATGTCTTTGCTCTGTGTGCTCCAGCTGGAGGAACAGCTGAGTCGTCTGCAGAGGGAGAAGAATGACCTGCAGTCCAGGATGGAGGAGGACCAGGAGGATCTCAACGAGCTCATGAAGAAACACAAGGCTGCTGTGGCCCAGGTCTGTGCACTAACATGGACTCCCCAACAATTATAGACTACTTCCATTTCCTTACACAGTTTTATTATTTACATTATTGATTAATTAATTGGTTTGAAATATAGAAAAATATTTATTTTTAACAAAATTTATTTTAAAGTGCTTTTGAATTTGACTGTTCATTTACTTTTTAATGTGTGTGTGCTTATTGTATTTTAGTTCATTAGTCTCCTACTTTGACTTATGACGATTTCATGATTGTTTTAATATAAAGACCTACAAATTTAAAGGGATAGTTCAGAAGTGGGGTTGTATGTGGTACCTATAGAAGCTTACTTAATGGAGATGGCAGTCAGCACAGTCATTCTAAGGGTTTGGGACTCAGCCTTCAACTGTTTTGGAAGGGGGCCAGAAAAACTTTTTTACGCCATTATAAATAAATGCTTACCTAAAAAATATTTATCTGTTCAATTGGTACACTAAATTTAAAATATTTTGTCTGCTGATTTGTGGACTGATACCCTGCACTGCACCGGCTGGAGTAGTAATGCATGGCCAACTACGCTTGAAAAAGGTGCAAAAATAAACGGCTGTCTGCCAGAGCAGTGAGGCATATCAGTCTCAGAAGTGAAAAAATCCTAAATGTAGCATACAATTGAACGGATATTTATTTTTAGATAAGCATTTATATACCAGGCCAAAAAACTGTTTCTTCCGCCGGCCCCCTCTTCAACATTACAATGCTGACTTCTGCTACAGCTACGTCTCACCGAAGTCCTTCAAATCAGGTAACACACTGACTTTCCATAAGTACCTCATACAACCCCACTTAAATACCAAACTATCCATTTACTGAGGCTCAACTGGTATGTGATGATGCAACTCCAGCCAATGAAATCCTAGCAAACGACACATTTCAGCTCGTTTCTGTTTGAAACCCAAGTACATTTCACATATTTTAGTAAGTTGAACTTTGCCACAACAGACGTACATAGTTGTAGTGTGATGACAGTCTAGGCTTGATATTACACATATCACGATCCCAGGTTCATTTAAAGGTAAACTAGCTGAATCAAGCTAAACCATTGACTTGTGTTAACACTATCCATCCCTGGCAATTGAATCATTGTTGTAAAGCGGCAGTATTTGGCAAGCTCCATTACTATTAATGTAGATGTGTATGCAAATGAGCAGCAAAGCGTTTCCTGAGTGATGTGCCTCCACTGGCTCTAAATGAATCCATCCTTCTTGTCTAAATAGAAGCAGCTGAATTCACAGTGGGAAGCGCTGGAGCCGAGTGCTTCATCTACTGTGGGGATTAAAGCACTCATCTCAAATATTTCACTCCGGTCTTATTGAAATGAGATTTATTGACATGCGTTCACCGTACTAAAAACTCTCCAGCAGATTTATTTGTCTAGGTTAATGTCACTGAGATGTCATCTTGTTTGACTGGATCTACTTGTGTTGATTTGATGCTTTTGCATTCAGGTTTTTGGGAACATAGCTGTACAGGTCAACATTCTTTAATAATCCAGGGTGTAAAGAAAAAGATGATGAAAAAGATACATTTTTAAAGAAAATGCCATAACACTTTACAATAAGGGTACATCATTTTTTACATATGGACAAAAAAAACAGAATAAGTAAACACATACAATGCATACACAACACCCAACCCCCTCTCCCCTCCCCCACATAAACAGACAAGGAATACAGAAAAAAAGTGAAATAAATAACTAAGACAAAATGATTAAGAAAATAAGCTATAAATACACAAGAAACAAAACAAAGCTAAAACAAAAACAAACCTGGGGCAAACCTCACACCTTTTGGTTCCCTATGTGCCGCAGCACTGGGCCCATATAGCGGGGAATTTATGAGGTAATGCTTAGTTAATGCTATTTATTTAACAGTTGGTTTATGCATAGTTAATGCTTATTAAACTACCTCTTCCCGCTTAGTTATTAACTGGTAGTTAAGGCTGGGTTAAGTATCAACTATGCTTAGTTAACGAATACTTAGTTAAGCATTAACTTAGCATAGTGGTAATGTAATGCTTAGTTATTGCTTTTTAAGCAAACACTTTTTTACCTACTGCAATTGCACTTTATAAGTAAGGACAGAGGACATTTGAACTTTTAAACTTTAGCCTGTGCTGCATATTTTGCACCTGTATATTTGCACAGTTGATTGCTTTTTCTTTTACCATATTTTTTTCTTCTTCCTTTCATACTATGCACTGGCAGTATTAGTATTTGTGTACTGTTATCTACGAGTAAAAGCTACTTATGCACAGGGACTATCCAAATCACTTTCTCATCTTGGCTATGTGTATTGTGGGCTCATGTTTTTTGTAGAGGTGGGATATGTATGTTGACTGTCATGAGACCTTTATTACACTGTCATGAATGATTATGTTGACCTCAAGTAAAGTGAAACCATTTGGACATTTCATTAACATGTCATGAAGCGTTATTACACTGTCTAATGCCTTTATAACAGGCTCATGAATGATTCTGTTGGCCTCAAGTAAAGTGAAACCATTTGGACATTTCATTAACATGTCATTAAGTGTTATTACACTGTCTAATTTTGACATTTACTGTCATGAGACCTTTATTATACTGGCATGAATTATTCCCTTTGCCTCAACATAAAACAATTTTGACTTTTCAGTAAATGTTATTACACTTAATTACACACACAACAGTGTTAACTGCAGTAGTAGCCCCTTTATAGATGTAACATGAAGCATGTCAGTATTACATGTGGAAAATACCTTAACAAAAGCAATTCAAGTCAAGACAGTCTGTTTTATTTCCTTTGAGACACTAAACACAAAATATATACATACACTTAAAACAGAAATAAGAACTACTTTAAAATCAAATGCACTTTCCAGTCCTTAAATGAGCAATCCAAAGAATAAAACAGTGGCTTTAAAATAAATAATATATGTTATAATGGCTGCTAAAAGTCACCAGGAAGAGATCAGCTTAAACACAAAAGGAGGGCAAATGGCACTCAGCTTTTAAACGTTGTGGGCATGTTAGCTTCAGCATATAACTAGTGCAAACTTGTAAGTGAATACGGTGCTTAAACAGGCAGATTGCAGATCAGCAAATCATAGAGCTATTAGCGCGCACAATAATAACAGAAATATACATTAGATCAGGTTGAAGTAAATTAAGAATACATAAAATAAAAGAGACTGTGTAGGCCTACTGCCCTGGCAGTGCGTAGTATGGAGCATGACAGCCAGCTAACATTTAAAAGCCCAATAAAGAATAAAAGACACAAGGCTTGACTTTTCTTGTTTCTTCGTGAATCTTGTATTGGTAGGTTTTTCTTTGTAAAACTGTAACATAGACATGAAAAAATAAATCAATATACACAGACACTACCAGACCTATTCAGACAGTAGACAATACACAGTAAGTAGTATATGGTAAGTTTACACACAGCTATGCTATTCCTATTTAAGTATTAAACAACACATGACTGTAAAAACACAGCTTAGCATGTATGGCAAAGTATGGTGAGCTAGCAAACAATTAGCTTCTGTAGTAGTCTACCTGCTAGCTAACAGAGCCACATGTGCAATCAAATAAACATAAAAGTAGCTTACTTTACATTCTTACACCTGAAAGCTAATGTTAACATTACAAACTATCAACACTTACAGAGAAATAGTCTCCAAGGCAAAGGTGTTATAATGAAATACCCTGCAGCATTTATCTGTAGGCTATGATGTCCCTGTAGACTCCATAAAACTGTGAACAAAATGTAGGCTACATGAAACACCGGAGATTTGGCGCTAGATCCTGTATGAAACACGTGAGGGCTCACTCTGACACTTTTTGCAAAAACCAAGATAAAATGAAAATATTAACACTTCATATTCACTTAGAAAAACTGCTATATAACAATAATTTCAATTGCAATATGTCAAGACAGTCTTTGCTGCCTTAACTATAAGTCAGTAATTATTGTTGTATAGCAGTTTTTCTAAGTAAATATGAAGTGTTAATATTTTTATTGTATCTTGGTTTTTCGAAAAAGCGTCCGAGTGAGCCCTCACGTGTTGCATACAGGATCTAGCGCCAAATCTCCGGTGTTTCATGTAGCTTACATTTTGTTCACAGTGTTATGCAGTCTACAGCAGGAACAGCATAGCCTACATATACATGCTGCTGAGTATTTCTTTATTACGCCTTTGCCTTGGAGACTATTTGTCTGTAAGTGTTGATAGTTTGTAATGTTAACATTAGCTTTCAGGTGTAAGAATGTAAAGTAAGCTACTTGTATGTTTATTTGATTGCACATGTGGCTCTGTTAGCTAGCAGGTAGACTACTACAGAAGATAATTGTTTGCTAGCTCACTATACTTTGTCATAATAAATAATAATAATAATAATAATAATAATAATAATGGATTGGATTTATTTAGCGCTTTTCAGGGCACTCAAAGCGCTTTACAGGGTTCCAGGTTCCATTCGTTCACACACAGTCATAAACTACGGAGTAGCCACAGCTGCCCTGGGGCAGACTGACGTATACATACATGCTAAGCTGTGTTTATACAGTCATGTGTTGTTTAATACTTAAATAGGAATAGCATAGCTGTGTGTATACGTACCATATACTACTTACTGTGTATTGTCTACTGTCTGTATAGGTCTGGTACTGTCTGTGTATATTGATTTATGTCTATGTTACAGTTTTACAAAGAAAAAACTACCAATACAAGATTCACAAAGAAACAAGAAAAGTCAAGCCTTGTGTCTTTTATTCTTTATTGGGCTTTTAAATGTTAGCTGGCTATCATGCTCCATACTACGCACTGCCAGGGCAGTAGGCATACACAGTCTCTTTTATTTTATTTACTTCAACCTGATCTAATGTATATTTCTGTTATTATTGTGTGCGCTAATAGCTCTATGATTTGCTCATCTGCAATCTGCCTGTTTAAGAACTGTATTCACTTACAAGTTTGCACTAGTTACATGCTGAAGCTAACAGGCCCACAACGTTTGAATGTCATTTTCCCTCCTTTTGTGTTTAGGCTGATCTCTTCCTGGTGATTTTTAGCAGCCATTATAACATATATTATTCATTTTAAAGCCACTGTTTTATTCTTTGGATTGTTCATTTAAGGACTGGAAAGTGCATTTGATTTTAAAGTAGTTCTTATTTCTGTTTTAAGTGTATGTATATATTTTGTGTTTAGTGTCTCAAAGCAAATAAAACAGACTGTCTTGACTTAAATTGCTTTTTCACATGTAATACTGACATGCTTCATGTTACATCTATAAAGGGGCTACTACTGAAGTTAACACTGTTGTGTGCGTAATTAAGTGTAATAACATTTACTGAAAAGTCCAAATTGTTTTACGTAGAGGCAAAGGGAATAATTCATGCCAGTATAATAAAGGTCTCATGACAGTAAATATCAAAATTACACAGTGTAATAACACTTAATGACATGTTAATGAAATGTCCAAATGGTTTCCCTTTACTTGAGGCCAACAGAATCATTCATGAGCCTGTTATAAAGGCATTAGACAGTGTAATAACGCTTCATGACATGTTAATGAAATGTCCAAATGGTTTCACTTTACTTGAGGCCAACAGAATCATTCATGACAGTATAATAAAGGTCTCATGACAGTCAATGTCAAAATGTTCCGCATATGACAGTTTAATATAATCTTACCACATAAATGGAAATAGTTAATTTACATTTGATAATAGGTCCCATATTATGCAAAACGCACTTTTTCAATGTGATGGAACATAACTATGGGTCCACGGTGTGCCTAGGGACTGCCAAAGTTTAAAAAAAAATATATATATCTCCTTTCCTCACCCTCCCCCTTTCTGAAAACCTCTCCAATATACTCCAGTCAGAATTCTCGCCTACTGTAACGTCACAGTCGGCACAGCCACTTCCCCATATTTTTTTTATATGTCCATGCTTCCCCCCCACATTAGTAAACCAGTGTTGCCAACTCTTCAGTAAGGAAAGTAGCTATTATATATATATATTGGCTGTCCAAAAAAGTCGCTAGAAGTCGCCAGATGACGTCATCGCCTAATTTGCATATTTGTAGATGCTGTCATCGCCTAATTTGCATATTTGTAGACATGGGTTTTATACAGTAATATTTGAATAGATGGGGTTCTAGTGTTATGAACGTGACAATTGCATAAACAACCAACGTGGTAATGTTAAGTCTAGCAGTAATCTTACATGCTCATAGTTTAAAAAAGCACTGCATAACATTTTGAATTGCACTACTCGTAGACTGTAGAAGAGGTGGGAAAAGCTGCTAACTGCTAATAGTGATGCTAACGGAACACGAGCGGAGAGGTGTATCTCCTGCTCTGACCGCAGCTGGGAGGGGCTGCTGCGCGAGGACCGGGCCGTCTGTCAGTGCTCTGTTACGGGGGACGGGCCGGGAGGCTCCCGCTGCTCGTTGAGAAGCGATAAAAGTGATACTTGCTTCGGCGAAAAAGTCACCAATTACACCAGAAAAAAAAGCTAGATTTGTCGCTTGTCGCTGTTTTAAAAAAAAAGTCGCCAGGGGGGCTGAAAAGTCGCTAAATATAGCGACAAAATCGCTAAGTTGGCAACACTGTAGTAAACAGAAACTTCCACCGTGCAGTAGTCTATGATAACCCCACCCCCCCATTTCTTATTGGTTCACGGCCCCGAGATCCTCTGGAAAATATTCCGAGCGACAGCCATGTTGTTTTCCCCGCTAAGCGACAAGATGCCCGTAGTACAGCAAAGCATGCTGAATGTTACATACACCAACACAGAATGCTTTTGCTCATACTCCACTAATTTATCTTACCCACAGCAGTCTATTAATGCCTCGTTTTTAATAACACAACGGATAGGAAGCTACTTGTGCTTTTTTTTAAACGGTGAAACTAAAAGAATTGTTTTTATTGGTATTTTTGCCTGACTGGTGTATAGCTATTAGCTTTGGGACAAGCAACCAGCTTTTGCTCATAACAAGCTATTTATATTCCCCACAGCAGTCTGACAAAGCCTCGTTTTTAGCCAGACAAAGCATAGGAAGGTAATAGAGTCGAAGTCTAACTTTGAAGCTAATTTGTTCACTGATTTTAGTGATATTTTTAGCCGTTAGCTTCCGAGTAGCTTCGCAGTAGCCTCCATCTTTTGCTGCATTTTTATTGTGAACATGCCGTTTCCATTAGCTTGTGCCTGTCAGTGCATCTGTATGAACATAGTCTTTCATGTAGACAAGGATCGGTCATGTCAAACTGTTCAAAGTGCGGCTGAGCTCCTGCGTTACTAGCACTAGACATGGTTCTTCTCAGGGTAAACCTAACCGTGGTTACATGCAGTACAGGCACGGCAAGCTATGGACCTATGGGCAGACGCCAATGGCTTCGCTTCCGGACAGGGCGGTGGGAGCTCATAGATTGTATATTTATGAGGGGAGCTGCAGCTCGGTTTCAAAAATAGGCCATTGTGAGATTAGCTGAAAATCAGGGTATAGAGGCATACTACAATAAATTATCTGAACGTTTTTTTCAGCAAACAACTAAAGAAAAACGTATTAGGGACCTCTAAGACCATATAATATTGCCAGAAAAGTGTATAATATGAGACCTTTAAGCCTACTATGACATGTTTATGATTTGTCAAGTAGACATAACCAAGACATCAATAAGATGTTTTGTCTTAGCTTATGTCAGGTTGTCATAACAAAGACACCGACAACTTATTTTGTCTCAGCTTATGTCAGGTTGTCATAACAAAGATATCTCAGACAATGTCAATGTTGCATTAAACGTGACATAATTGACCGAATGACACTTTATGACAACAGTCATAACCATTAATAGTGTTCATGACAGGTGTCATGACAGTGTAATGATAGTCTTATGACAGTCTTATGAATACGCCTTCAAATAAAGTGTTACCACGCTTTTTAGCCAATTTTTTCAGCCCCAAAGCGCTTTCCATTTCTTACCATATTCACCCATTCATACACACACTCATACACCGATGGCAGCAATTTATGTACACTTATTGTAAAGTGTTACCGAAAACGCATTTTAAACTATCTAGCTCATATACTGACTGGACTTGTTCCCCGTCTTCCTTTGCTTTCAGTCGGCTCAGAACTTGGCTCAGATCAGTGACCTACAAGCCCAGCTGGAGGAGTCCCTGAAGGATAAGCAGGAGGTTCAGGAGAAGGTACGTGCTGCTTCTCTGCTCTAAACATACCTCTGGTGTCAAGGAGAGCCAGTCCATCAGAAGCACAGAAAGAGATTTTACAGTGTTGTGTAACTTGCTGGGGTTCAACCATATGTCACCTTAAAAAAAGAAATCCAGCCCTGAAGTCACTTCAGCTAGGGCGTTTAATTAGTGCTCAGGAACCAATTAGAACTAAACTTTTCTTTGTGGTTTTAATATGAAAATGTGTAACTGATCTCCCATATTCCTTGGCTGTTAGGTAAATATAAAAAAATGCAAGTAATGTAAAAGCTGGAAATTTGACTATTAAAGTAAATGTTTGCTGTAAGCGTTATGAGGTGTTTGGTTCCCCAGCTGGTTGAATCTTTACTCTGGTAAACTATACATGGTTTGAAAGGGCCTAGCCTCACAGTTCTATCTGTGTACATTCTTTAAAAGATTCTTCTGTGACAACATTTTGTAACTGAAGTGCATACATGACAAAACCATTATAATGTGAAGAAATTGAGAAAGAGACTCTCCTTCTTCTCCATGTTTTTATCTCTAAATCCGTTTCAGTATCACTTCCACTAATTATATCAATCATGACTAACTCAAAACATTTGATGAACCATAAAGACTTTAGTGTTCATACGTTGTCATTTGTTGACTTGAATTTTTCATTATTATTTTTTTTACTGGTTCCAGCTTCCAGTAAATTTTTATTTTTATCAGTGCAAAATGGGTGCTGGCAATATGTGACACAGATGGCCAACTTGGTTTCCCAAGTCATTCAAGCAATAGTGCTGAGCATGCTAGTGCTGTCATCCTCCTTTATCAGACACAGCTTAATGGGAGCAATGGAAGCCTGCTAGGAGAGGGGGAGATTAGAGCAGTATTCTACCCTCCACCTGTACAGCCCATGAGTTTGTCTCATTGATCCAAGCCCTGCACTCCTCCATGCAATGATATCATCTGAAACTCTGCTTCAGGGCAGTTATCTCCACTGAGAGCAAGACAATATTGCTACCTCGGTAAAACTTGAACCCCTCAAAGGAATAGTGAGTACTAATTAGTAGTCATTATTCAGTTAACTTCCCACTGATATGAAAGGATTGATACTGAATTCGAGACACAGTGAGCCTAGCTAAGCAACTCAAGAATTGACCTGTAGTATCACACTTGGTTAATGATGGACACAAACGGGAATGTGAAAGTACAAAGATTTTTTTTTAATTATTTATTTAATTTAATTATTTTTGCCTCTTTTGAATACATACTTAATAAATGTGGTTATGATAACACGTGTGTGTTTTTTCCTTTTTCTTAAAAAACTGATAGTTAAAAACAAAAAAGTACAAAGAGTGCAAGGATTGTGTGAATCTCCGCGATATCTAAAATGACCATTGGTTGGTTGGAATAGAAACCCTGCAGACTCTGGTGCTGTAGTGGGCAGTGAGAGTGTAGTTACTCACATGCAGTTTGTTCTTTTGGACCAAAACTTCTCATCTGTTGTGTCCTATGAATAAAGCCATATAGAGTTGGTTGTTGCCTGCATATTGAATTAAATCATAATTATGATTTACATTATAATTCAAATGAAGTATATCATAACATATATTGACTAATTAGTAGTGGTCAAAGTACAAAGCCTTGTTGCACGCCACATGGAATGTCTACTTTGTGATGAGACGTTTTGAATTGAGAGAAAATAGCTTTTTTATTGCAGAAAATTGTTGGCACTTGCAAGTATAGCGACTTAAGTGTGTGTGTGTGTGTGTGTGTGTGTGTGTGTGTGTGTGTGTGTGTGTGTGTGTGTGTGTGTGTGTGTGTGTGTGTGTGTGTGTGTGTGTGTGTGTGTGTGTGTGTGTGTGTGTGTGTGTGTGTGTGTGTGTGTGTGTGTGTGTGTGTGTGTGTGTGTGTTAGATGCAAGCACTCCAGAGCCAGCTGGAGTTCCAGGAGCAGTCCATGGTGGAGAAATCCCTGGTCAGCCGTCAGGAGGCCAAGATCCGTGAGCTGGAGACCAAACTGGAGTTTGAGAAGACCCAGGTTAAACGCCTGGAGGTGAGCTCTAGAAAGAGGAATAATGATGATTAACTAAAACAACATGTTTCTGATTAATGTCAGTTAGATATAAATATACCTGCTCTACTCTGTCCACTAGCTTGTGTTAGTCTCACTTGACAACACCATTTGTTATTTTCTGTCATTTTTAAATAACAAAGACAAAAGGCACAAGTAAAAGATCAAAGTTACCATCTGTAAGCTCCTGAGAATGTAATTCCTCACTCCCACTGATAAAAATATCCTTGTGCTCAGTTTTGCAGGTTCAGTTTAGTAATTAGTGCTCACTGCCAGGCACAGTCCCTCTGCTCCTTTAAATCTATTTTTAAATTTATTAAATTTGATTTAGTTTAGTTTCTTCCCCAGACAGCCTGTGGGGAAATGTGCAAAGTTTGAAAAATGTAAGACTAATTTTGCTTTTTGATTAGGCTTTTTAATACGTGCCACCAGCATAAAAGTAGTAGTAGTGTAATTCATCAGGGCTAGAAGTGGCAGAGCTGAATCAATACAGATGTGAGGAGGAAAGGTACAACATCCAGTCACTGTGTGAAATGTGGACAGAGGCTCACTCACTGATAAAGCACACTGCATGCAATGATGCACAGGCTGATTACTGACTGGTAGGAGTCACCAATGAAAAGACTGCTGAAGACAAGCATCTGTGATTAAAGTCTGCTGCACCACTCCAATGCATTATTGATTGAAATAGTCTCATCAATTGTTTACATTTTTTTCTGACAGGGTTCTGTGGAGGTATTAAGCTCGCATCTATACTCTGAACCACAGCAAGCATTCCTTCATATCATTTCCAGAACTTCTTGGAATATATTGAGATTTGTGCTCTGATTTTCCTCTGCTATAGAAGTGAGATTTGAAGGGAATGGTATATGCAGAATCAGATGATACATTAGTTGTCCTCATACTTTTGCAAATAATCAGGGAGGAGAATGCTAATAAACTTCTTTCAAAGGTTTTTTTATTAAGTGACAGTTGCAAAACAATTGCAGCACAATGGAATACAAATTTTTTCCCCTTTTTTAACCCCGCACACACCCCACCCACCTCACACCCAACCACACACCATCTGATACAAAACAAAATACACACTTCCAAGAAACAAAAACAAACAATCAACATGAAACAAAAAACATAAAGAAATAAAATTTAATTCAATAAAAGAGGGGAGGGGGCAGCTACTTTTCTATTGTTGTCGTTGTTTTTTTTAAATAATTTAAGAAGGGGCGCCAAATTCTGTCAAATTTATTCTCAGATCCCTGGGTAGTGTAACGTATCTTCTCTAGATTCATGCATGACATAATGTCTCTAATCCAATGTGAGTGGGAAGGAGGAGCAGGATCTTTCCACTTGAGTAAGATAACCCTACGAGCAAGTAATGAAGTAAAGGCCAGTACCTTCAGCTTCACTTCAGGCAAGCCCGGATTTGGAGCAATGCCAAAAATTGCAGTGAAAGGGTTCGGCTCAATTTGATGCTGAAGTACTTCAGAGATTGTTTGAAAAACTGATGTCCAGAACTCAGTCAAGGTGGGACACAACCAGTACATGTGAAAGAGTGATGCCGGTGCGTTCTTACAGCTATCACAGGTCGGGTCTACATCGGGGAACATACGAGCTAATTTAGTTTTAGATATGTGGATACAATGTACTACTTTAAATTGCACAAGAGCATGTCGGGCGCACATGGAGGTAGAGTGTATCCGATCCAGGACTGAATCCCACATGTGATCAGTGAAGGCAGAGCCTAGGTCCTGCTCCCACAGGGTTCTTATAGCTGCTAAAGAGGGGCTATGCAACTTTGAAATAAGGTTGAAAAACACAGAAATTGAGCCTTTTAATGTGGGGTTTACAGAAAGAAACAAATCGACATGATTGGCTGGCGGTTTATAAGGGAATTGGGGAATTAACTTCTGCGTAAAATGCCTGATTTGCAGAAATCGGAAAAAATGTGTCTTTTCGATACCAAAATGTTTTGTCAATTGAGAAAAACTAGCAAATAGATAATTAATAAATAAATCACAGATGCATTTTAAGCCTTTTTTATGCCAGATCTTGAATGCACCATCCACCGTCAAGGGAGCAAACAAATGATTAGCTGCAATTGGGCTGAAAAGTGAAAAATTCTGCATTCCAAAATTCTTCCTAAATTGGGTCCAGATTCGAAGGGAGTGCTTAATCACGGGATTACTGTTGGGAATAGCCGAAGAGAGTGGAAGTGCGGCGCTTAAGAGGGCAGATAGAGACAATGGGCTAATAGCGCTGGACTCCATTGTTACCCAGACTGGGGCTGAGTCGTCAAGGTGAAAATGCACTAAAGAACGGATATTAGCAGCCCAGTAATAGTATTGGAAATTAGGGAGGGCCATTCCACCTTTGGGTTTGGGTCTTTGAAGAAAAGCTTTCCGTAACCGAGGGTGTTTACCATTCCAAATATAATTTATCATTAAAGAGTCAAGGGCCTGAAAAAAGTATTTGGGGAGAAAGATGGGGAGACATTGGAATAGATATAGGAACTTTGGGAGTAATGTCATTTTAATTTAATTTATTCTACCTATGAGAGAGAAAGCCAGAGGAGACCGCTGGTCTCGAGTTCGATTTAAATAGGTTTTTAAAATTTCTGGTAAAACATACCCCAAGGTAACTCAGATGATCTGTCACCACTTTGAGTGGGAGAGCTGTATGATCAAGTTTAAGAGCTTCTTTATTAATTGGAAAGAGTTCGCTCTTACTCAAGTTAAGTTTATAGCCAGAAAACTGACTAAAGACCTCCAACACAGAAAGTGCCTCCGGTAAGGAGGTGGCTGGCTTGGCGACAAACAAAAGTAAGTCATCGGCGTATAATGATACCTTATGTTCAATTCCTCCTCTCCATATCCCCTGAATCTGTTTGTTACCGCGGATGGCAATCGCAATTGGTTCGATTGCAATAGCAAAAAGGAGCGGGCTCAAAGGACAACTCTGCCGGGTCCCACGGTGCAGATCAAAACTACTTGAGTAACGGCTGTTTGTTAATACTGAGGCAGAAGGGCATGCATATAATAAATTAACCCAAGAAGTGAAAACAGGACCCAAACCGAATTTTTCAAGGGTGAAAAACAAATAATTCCATTCTACTCTATCACATGCTTTTTCAGCATCCATAGAAGCGAGGCATTCTGATTCAATATTTCTGGAGGAATATAAAATGTTCATTAGCCGGCGGATATTATAAAATGATTGGTGTCCCTTTATAAACCCAGTTTGGTCGGGGGATATGATAGAGGGGAGAACATCCTGGTGCAAACTGGTGCAGATCTGGCGCAAATACCTCCCTACGCCAGGTATTGCGTGGGATTTATCAAACAGTCGTATCTCGCCAATCTCAGCGTACGCCAGGCCATTATTGATAAATGCGGTCGTATCACGCCCCTATATTTTCTCAGTTTAGAGGCCTCGCCCAGAGGTTTTACGACATGGATATGCGCATTACGGCACAGAAGAGGAATTTCTCTGAAGTAGAAATTGACAGAATAACAGCGAAAGTAGAAAAAAAAAGAGTTTCATTTCGGAGCATTACAAGCGGCATCAAAGAACGACAGAAGGCAGCAGTTAGGAAGGAAATAACTGCTGCGGTCAACAGCGTTGGTGTTGACAACAAACGATCTCCAGCTGAGGATTTTGCATTTTAGGTTTACATCAGTAGGCTACTATCGCTCAAATGCTATAAAACAGCATATACAAGTATATGTCGCCATTTCTTTACATAGATGAAGAAAAAGTGGTCTGACTCAAAAATCGCCACTAAAAAAAGCGTGTTGCTGTTCTGAAATGCAACCAACTGAGGGTGCGGGCATAATATAGGCTAAGTGGTAGAGGAGAAACAGACGCACCAACTGTCCGGTAATGGTCCCCATGAAATAAATACAGGTCTGCAGAGATTTGAATGATTAGAATGTATTGGACCTTTTAGATAGCACTACCCAAAAGGGTTGTAAAAACTAAAAATAACACATTTTGCGTTTTACTGTATGACAGCACGAGTGGTCAGCCCGGCGGTCAGCTGCACAAGCCGACCCGGCAACGATCAGCTGTGAGAGCGCCCACTGTCCTGCTCCACCAGCAGATCGGAAAAACGTGCCGGTTAACGGTGGAAATAAATTGCTCGCTTAAGCGATCAATGACGCATTAAAAGAGGAACTAACATCTAAAAAGTGCGTCAAATAAATAAAATGTTAAGCTGAATGTTGTGCCGTGTATTTTTTATCATAAAGAGCAGTGTAGGCCTACTACATATTTAATACTGTGGCTAACATTTTGAATGAATGCAGCCCCCGTGCCTCAGTGTCCCCCCAGATGCTCCAGACGGAGTCAACTGCCCTTACGCAGTTCCAGCTAGTGTTGTTTTTGTCAACGAAATGTATGACAAAATATCGTCGTCAACGAACATTTATCACGTGACAGAAACGAGACGAGACGCAACGTAAATGGTGGTCATGTGACGAAGAATATAATCAAATATAAAATGCTTTATTGTTGACTAATAAAAACGGGACTAAATGTGGTTTACAAAAACAAAAACTCTGATAAAATATCTCTTCATGTTCAGGCTATTTTGTCTCGCCATTATTATTATTTTTGCAATATTTCTGTTTCCTGAGTCTCGGGGCTGCAAACAGGCTACGGCTTCAGATTAAAAGCATTTCACTGGCTTAACATGAGTATTTAACTAGACAAACGTGAGTTGGCTTTTACTTTGAAATAGCAGGAAGTTAGCAGGCGACGTTACTTCCTCAATCCCCACTCGCGGCAATATGGAAGATGCAGCTGCGGCGGTGGGTTAACTTTAACGACTAACCAGCTGCAGCCTGAAGTTACTGTATAGGCTCAAGGCCGAATTCCACCGGCTGCATCTCCGGTCCTTCTCCGCTCCAGCACGGCAGAAACAGTAATACAATTAAGAGCAGTCAGTGGGTGAGTTTCCACCACGTCCGCTGCACCGTCTCTCTGCTCCGCTGCTGCTCCAGCTCTCCGGTGAAATATGCACTGCTTCTATTTATGCAGGATGCCTGAGCTCACCGCATCAATTTAGCACAGAACACATCGAGATAGACAGGAACACAAGCGCCGACAAAACAATAAAACATCTGGTTAATTTTCAAAATAAGACACTCGGTGTTCACTGCAGGTGACATTCTCAAAACAGAGACACATACAAGCATGTCCACTGTTCTTTTACTCGTTCGGATGGGAACAATAACCTGCGTTCGTTATTGTGTAAATACCATATAGGAGAATCACATTATCAAGAGCGATCGCCCGTCACTTTTATTACCGCGGGAACTCCTCGTTCTCGCGTCTCCAGCTGTTCAGCGGAGCTGGCCGTGCCTGCTTTGAAAACGGAGCAGGTGGGTATTGACGGACGTGGGCGCACGGAGCAAAACCGTTGGACACCGCACGCGCAGCCAGTGGAATTCCGGGGTAACTGTCAATATGCGGCCAAACGTACTCACGTCATCTTGACTGGATTCCTGTCGGATATTAACCATGACTCCTGTGTTCCCTGCTCTCCTGAGTCATGTCGAAAAAGTATTCCATTGTTTTCTGAACGAGTAGTAGCCCTGTTTGTGGACGTCTATCCATCAAAACTATGACGTAGGTCCTTAGCAACGGTCATTATACCCTTGACAGAGGTCTGTCTAGCTGGAAATAACAGACCTGTAGAATGCCGTGATTTACATAGGATTTTCAAAGTGCCATGTAATAAGTTCTGTCTACGAATTCCACTGTATGCTGTCTGTGCTTCCAATCTCATGGTTCAAACCATTTCTGTTATATCTTGTAATAGGCCT
Source organism: Ammodytes marinus (assembly GCF_949987685.1). Classification (NCBI taxonomy): domain Eukaryota; kingdom Metazoa; phylum Chordata; class Actinopteri; order Uranoscopiformes; family Ammodytidae; genus Ammodytes; species Ammodytes marinus. The sequence goes on from NC_137232.1 coordinate 2,028,804, forward strand.
ACAAAATCTGACTTCAGTTTACAAGCAATACAAGTCATACACAAACATTTTATTTGCACTTTGTTATTATGTTATTGTAGCTCTAGCATTCAAGAACCCTTTTTCTCTTAATTAAACTTGAATGTAATGTCAATTTTTTCTGGCATTGTCATTTGAAGCTATTTTATTTAGGCCTATTTATTTTATGTAAATGTATGTCATTAGACAGGAGATTTTGAAAAGCCAAGAGTAGCTGTCCGGGCTCCACCAGACAGCTGTTCAGGTTGAGGAATCCGGCATTCTTACATGTTTGATGCTCAAATAAATATGATGTAAATTCAATTAGAGCGTCTTCCGTGTCTGGAATTGCATGTATTCTTGAGTCTATAAGGTAAAAATAATATAATAAGATAAGATAACCTTGTTTGACTTGTGAAATGGGGGACTTAAAGAACATTTTGATTTTGGCTGTACTATACTAGGTACTTGTACTATATTAACTGGGTTAAATATAATTGCATTACTAAAAAGACTAAAATACAAATGTCATTGACTAAGACTAGACTTAAATGTCATCAGTTTTTGTCGACTAAGACTAGACGAAAATAGTCCCAGATAATTCTGACTAAGCGAAGACTAAAAAGCTCAAGACTTTTAGTCAACTGAAACTTGACTAGACTAAAAAGAGTTTAAACGTGACTAAGACTAATAAAAACTAAAATGACAGTTTGACACAAAGACTAGACTAAAACTAAACTTAAAACAGGCCGCCAAAAACAACACTAGTCCCAGCGCTCCTAAGTGGCCGGTGTGTACACTATTGAATCAGCTCTCCTACTCAGTTGCACACCATAAGCTGCAAATTTTTAAGTGATTAATATCTTTATTTCGGTCTGAGCAAACACTGCATTTGTATTATCTTCTAATAATTGTCCAACAAAGTAATCGGCTACCCGGCACAGCCTGCACTGCGAGTCCATGCTGTTTACAAACTTGCGTACACGAGCTGAGAGCTGGCGTGGGATTTGAGCGTATCCTACGCTCACGTCCATATTGATAAATGCAGAGGTTTGCGTGGAAATGTGCGTACACCCACATTTCTGGTCTACGCAAGGTTGATAAATGAGGGCCAATGGGTGGTGCTGGCCACTCTGTAGGCAAGCTTTAGTGTCTCGAACTCATTCTAAGCAGAGTAATACAGAGTGGATTGACCTGAGCTGTTTGGTTGGTAAGAGACCAAACTTGCAGAGGTTTTCCTATGCATGCTGGCAGCCTCACCAGAAGTACTAGCACTGGTACATATGGTTGATCATGGCTCAACCTGTTGGTTCAACCCTGTGTCTTTGTGCTCTGTCTTGGTTCCGCTACTGGCCTGACAGACTTTAAATTAAAGCGGGGGCTGCATTTCTTCAGGCATTAATTATATTGTTGTGTACTGTCCAGCTGGCTCTAAATGATCATAAATACAGTACATCTATCTATCTATCTATCTATCTATCTATCTATCTATCTATCTATCTATCTATCTATCTATCTATCTATCTATCTATCTATCTATCTATCTATCTATCTATCTATCTATCTATCTATCTATCTATCTATCTATCTATCTATCTATCTATCTATCTATCTGTCTATCTGTCTATCTGTCTATCATTGAGCCTCCTCTCTGTGTTGCTGTGCAGAGCCTTGTATCTCGTCTGAAGGAGAATGTGGAGAAGCTGACGGAGGAGAGAGACCAGCGTGTGAGCAGTGAGAGCAGAGAGAAGGAGCAGAACAAGCGTCTGCAGAGACAGATCAGAGACAGTAAGGAGGAGATGGGAGAGCTGGCCAAGAAGGAGGCCGAGGCCAGCCGCAAGAAACATGAGCTGGTGAGGACATCAGGAACATTAAGAGTTCACACTCCTGACATTACAGGTGGAGTCAGCCATGTGTTTGACAAAATCACTTTTTGTCAAGATCAGTGAATATCCCCTCACAATCTGCTTCCTGTGAGTGTGCTGGAAAAAAAGATCTGCTGTTAATACACAGCTTAGGCTCTGTAAACTTCTGTGTAAACAAAGGGAATGTAAACAAAGGGAGCCCTCGGTAGCATGTAAACATGCACATTTTTACAGAGCCTAGGCTGTGTACAAACACCAAATTTCTTTCAGCACACTCACATCGTACGGACAAGAAGCAGATTTTGATGAGCTCATTTGACAAAAAAAGTGATTTTGTCAAAAAACATTCTCCGGAATTGCTTCCCCCACCTTTTACGGCAGTGCCTGCATAGCATCCATCGACAACACATCAGCAACTCTGAGCTGGTCTAACCTTTGGTCCTATTATCTAATTAAACCAGGAAATGGACATAGAAAGCTTAGAGGCTGCTAACCAGAGCCTGCAGGCCGACCTCAAGCTGGCCTTCAAAAGGATCGGGGACCTCCAGGCAGCCATCGAGGACGAGATGGAGAGTGACGACAATGAAGATCTCATCAACAGGTAAAACAAAATGAACTTCTGGCTTTGGAACCTTTTGAAGTTCCAAATGATATATACCTAGGGGGAAAACCCCCCTTTTTTTTAAAACAGACATGGAGCGTTGTAAAAGGTTGTTCACCAGAAATGATATCCAGGACCTTCCAGGATCCCAACCTGGGTGGACAACCTGGTCAACTAGCTGCTGGAAAGCTATAGAGCAAATCAGAGCCACTGTTTAAGCGAATGGGGGTGGGCTAATAGGGATTTTTTTAAACTTATAGATATCATTATGAAACTTTGCAAGTTGATTACTGACATTAAAACAACAACCTTTTGTATTACAGTATTTTCCAAAAAGTTTGAATAAATAATGATGTGTAAATTTGCATATCTGCAAAGCCCCAAAATCTAGATGTTGGACAAAAGCAGAGTCAATTTGTTTTAAAATTTTTAAAACAAAACAAGTGTCCAACTGCCTGAAGCTTTTCCTAATCACAGTTCAAATTTGATCAATAACCCATAGAAAATACATTTTTTACACTGTTTTTTCCAAGGGAATGTTTAGCCGTTTCCTGAAATACCAGCTGGAGACTCCAAAAGGACACTTTTGGTCCATGGCACATGAAATGTAACTGTGTAATTTTTTTATTTTCTATGGGTTATTGATCAAATTTGAACTGTGATTAGGAAAGGCTTCAGGCAGTTGGACACTTGTTTTGTTTTCAAAATTTGTTTTCTTCCAACATCTAGATTTTGGGGCTTTGCAGATATGCAAATGTACGCATCATTAGTATGATATTGATGATTTTTCATATTTATTTAAACATTTTGGAAAATACTGTAATACAAAAGGTTTTTGTTTTAATGTCAGTAATCAACTGGCAAAGTTTCATAATGATATAATGTCATTTTTGGTGAACAACCTTTTACAACACTCCATGTCCATAAAATCACTTTGCCCCCTGGCTAATAAGAGACAGAGAATTAACAAAGAATGAGTTTATAGCCCAGCAATATTTGCCCTTGTCAATAGAATGAATCAATCTTTATTGTATTGAAGGGTCCTAATGCACAAAAAGCACCAACATATAGTCCATTCTCACTTCATGATTCACTTCCCATTGATTTCCAGAGCTTTCAGTACAATGACATTTGCTTTAGGATGTATGACTACCTCACTTTGTTGAGTGGCCACATCTAAATAGATCCTCATCTTTTATCATCTCCATTCTGTATAATTCACACCCTGTACACAGTCCTGTATTCTGTCCAGGGCTGCTTGTTAGTAAATCTATTCAGCTCTTGAGATGCCAGCTGAGACTTACTTATTTTTCCCTGCAATCCCACGAAGACCAGAGTGAGCGTTTTACTTCTCCACTCTCTATGCAAGACACAAGACCAAGCTATGCTGATGCTTACAGTACAGTTAGTTATTAATGGTTAGTTAATGCGCGTTAACCATACCCATGCTTGGTAAACTAATGCTTAGTAGGCATGCACTAAGCATAACAGTTAGTCAATGCTTAGTTAATGCTTCATTGAGCATAACTAATCAGTTTTTAATGGTTAGTTAATGCTTATTAAGCACAAACTAAGCATTTACTAACAATACATTAAAGTACCCTTATTGTAAAGTGTTAGTTTCATTCATGTTTTATGTATTATTTTTGACCTGATTCTTATTCCATGTTTTTCTTTTCTATTTTCTTTTCTTTTGTATTATTTATCTTGTCTGTCTCTTCACCATCTCATCATCACGACTAGTTTGCAAGACATGGTGACAAAGTATCAGAAAAGACAGAACAGAACGTGAGGAACTGATTTTTTTTGGGATTGTGTTTGTGTATGGGGGATGGGGGGGGCACCACTGGAGATGATGCAGCATTCTACAGTCTTTACACATTCACTAGAGCAGCTGATAGTGGAGCCAGGAGGGAAATAATGGAATAGATGATGGGAATGCATCTGGCATTTATGGCCAATTTGTGCCTTGTTTTTTCTTTGACTCCCTTGATACATTTCATCTATTTTAAGACTTTTTGGGTGTCAGGCCCCCCAATAAAAGAGGCAGATATGGCTAAGTTCCAGATCCACACACATGTTTAACAATTATAACAATTCCATTAGGAGATATGCTTTATGGAAGAAGAGGCAGAGATACATTCAATCCAAAGGGTGGGGGGGGGGATTGAAGTGTGAAGGCTTGGGGGGATAATGCATCATCACCAGTGCTCAGAGATCCCTCCATAACCCCAGTGTACTCCACTCATCACTGCATGCCCCTCACAGGCTGAGATGCATGAACACCACTGGCAATATGTTCCTGGAGCCCCCAGCATGAAACAAGCCTCCTTCTTGCAGAGTCCCTACACAGTATGGTTAACCACTTTGCAAAGTGCGCTCTCTGGTCGCCCCCTGGAGGCCCAGGTCTTCCTCTATACACTGGCTGAAGGGTGTACAGCTGTGTTTGCGTGGCTTGGTCCAAGGGTGTCATGCTGGAGGCTGCTGTATTGATGTCTGTCTGCTCCGCCTCTTGTCTTCATATTTAATGCACTGCTCTGGGGCCCGGCGGTGACAAGAGGAAAGAAGGGCTGTGTTTCTCATCAATCATTGACTCACACTTTACTAAATCATTTACAATCCTCAAATGTCTTACAAAAAGCTGTGCTGCCCACCAGGGGAAGTAGCATACTATTATTATTATTGACAATGTGGTGTCTGTTAACTTCTAATCAGCTTAGCTCGCTGGCAAAATTATTTTCGATATTGTGACTATAGTTTCTACTGTGATGTTACAGCAGTAAGCAATAAATCATATGATTACAAAAGTGTTTTGCGTTGTCGTGTGTACTGAGGTATATTCTCAAACACTGACCTTTGTACAATAATTTTTTTGCACAAGGATAAAAGACCGGTTCTGATGTATCTCCAAAGAACATCTTAATAACTTTGAAATATTATAATTTGAATATAGAATTTGAAAAAAATACCCCAGTCTGCTTTGCAATCTTTGTCTGTTAGAGACCTTGCTTATCCAGTATAACTACCTTGTTCTCTCAATTAGTATTTCTTTTAAATTGATAAAAATAAACAATTGTTTTTTTATATATTTGAAAGCATTCTTAGTTTACAGCATTTTTTCACACCTGCCTAAAACTTTAGCACAGTACTGTATATATTTGATTTCTTTAAGGGATGGCTTTTGTGACTTCAGTGGCGGTTTTGGTATAGCTAATAATTGATCACACCAAACTTTCACAGCACCGATTAAGTGTTTCCTCTTCATGTAACTCAGTGGAAGAGATGAGTTTGTCCAAGCATACGCTCCTGATGGTCTGAGAGAGGATGCATATGGCTGTGTGTGTGAGAGAGGCTCCACACTTTGATATATCCAATATACAAGGTCTTAACACTGGTTTCTATAAGACCCAGGGACAGAGAGGAGCAAAGCTGAGCAGAGCAGGAGCATCCATACAAGCTAATGATGAATGGAATAGTGTGTAACAGATGTAAAACCAATGGCGGCAGAATGTCACGGACAATTAATGTCACCTCAGCATTGTGTTTTGTTTGCTTCCCCCCAGGCTTTTTGGCAGGGCCTAACTAATAATATGGTGGTCAGAGATATACATTGTGCTTGACATAGTGGCCACCATTGTTGTTTTTTGGCTCTAGATGTGAGAGGTCTCTCTGTGCTCTCAATGTATCATGATATTATTTTGCAGATAAGAAAGTCTTGGAGAATAATGGTTGAGGAATGAAATAACGCTACGTTCACTATCGCTGTTAAACTTTATAGGCAATTTTAGGTTTGAATATGTGTCTAGTGTAACATTGTGAACTGAATTTAGTTTGATAATCATTCTTGTACTCATTAAGCCCCTATGAGTATAATTAATTTGATTTAGACTGTAAGCCTGGTCCACCGACAGTGGTGGTAGTGTCACTAAGAGTACAGGGTGAGAAGATATTTAAAACACTTGTTGCCAGTAATGACCAAGGTTAAAAGACTTCCTTTAGGAGGGAAGAGTTTACTCCCCAGAGCCTTCTCTATTTCTATTAACCAAGCCTTTTAATTTATTCCACATTGCCAAAGACAGCCAAACTTGGCTGTCATCATAACAGTAGGCAGTAGCAAAAGCCCAGATAGTCTTCGAGTTGAGGTATGTTCTGCAAAGCTAATTACAGCTTAGGAGTCGGTCGCCCATCATTCCCACCCTCCTCATCTTTGGAGTCCCCAGCATTAGCCTCCAAGGTTATTGTATTCCATTCAATCTAGCCGGCTATGCATTTAGATCCCAATGGGCAAGCCATTATTTGAAGTTTCCGCTTTTGAAAATCCAGGGAGCTTTTGTCTGTGCCTGCTAATTATTTAAATGTTAAGGTGTTTCTTGGCCTCTCTGTGCTCTGTGTTCAGGAGAAAAGGATATTCTCTCTCTCTCTCCTCCTCAACAAGAAAGGAAGTTTTGTGAAACAGATGTATAGATGTGGAGCCAGCCCCTCTGATGTCTCTGTAGGACTATTAAGCTGTAGCATCTTCATTTCACTGCGCCACACACACACGCCCTTGGCTTTGACGGCACTTAATGAGTGTTGCGCTCTTTTCATCCATGTCAAATTATATGACAAGCCTTTGTATTTTACTCTGTGGCTCACAGTGCGTTGTGAACGTTTATGATAATTAAGAGGAAAAACAGAGCAGTGCCCAGATGTGTATCAAATCATTGTCAAGAAACCTATTATGAGTGTATGCACATGCAGAAATAGATCCTGATGGTCATTTAAAATTAAAGGTATGAAATGAGGAAATCTTTTAAATCATTTCCAGAAATAAGTGAGACATCGTGCAAGATATTTCCTTTCAAGACCTGCTGCCCTCTGACCAACATAGATCTATAGTTAAGCGCACATAGCTTTTACATGCAAAGTCAATTTTTACCACACACATAAAGAGTTGTGCAAAATGCAATTCAATCCAGGTGAGCTTCCTCTCAGTCAATTGGTATATTTACTTAAGTTTTAAGAACTTATGAACTGAGATAGTTGTATTTCAAAAACACAAAAATAAATCTTAATACTACGGCCTCAGTTAAGCATTGTATTCTCTTATGCTGATGCATGTCGGCAAGCCAGCCTTCACCAGAATCCCAAAACATACAGATGGATACCATAACGTAAATCAGTGATTCTTGAGAAGTGGGACAAAACAGGGTTCAATGTTGAAAAAATACAAACCCTATGTTTAGGCAAATTAAATTACATGTATGTATCCAACATATACTAAGCTACTGAGCTAAGCTTTGATACAACCTCCCAGCTTTTGTCCTTTTTATCAAAATGGGCTTTTTACCTTGCTTCTCCTTTTTAACATGGGCTTTTTATCTTGCCATTCCTTATTTTGTGTCAACACCGTCAGACCAAAAACACAAATACATTTTCCCTCAATTTATGCTAGACCCATGAGATGTATGGTGATCACAAATATTCACCAAGACTGACAGAGGCCACAAAAAATTTCAAAATGTATATGAATATACATTTTCTATATCGATTTCCCTCTATGTTCTTTATGCTGGGTTACACTAGAGGACTTTTAAAATACTTTGAAAAGACTGAAGACTGACACCCTCTCACATCTAAAGACAATCAACTCACACCTGAAGACAATTAGTCATTAGTTCTCTGAGTTTTCAGTCACAAAATGAGATTTTGAAAAGACAGGGGGTCTCATACTGCAAGACTACAACTAGATTCCTTTTGAGATTAATATTATTTCCAATCCTGCTACCGGGGATTAAAGTGATTTCAGTCAAATAATTTTTTTTTTTAGCAGGTCAAATGGACTGGGTGTTAAATAAATATAAACAACTATATGCCCTTATCACGTAGGCTAAATGTCATGTATGATCATGTGAATAACTGCAAACACGATTGTGATTATTTAATTTTTTTTTTAAGTTAATTCAATATTCCGAGCGGGGGGAATCCTTTAGTTATTTGACCAGATTTATTTGCTGATCTTGTCCAAAACTCCAACTCCTAACCCCAAATGTGACGATAAAGTGTTAAGGTTGCGCAGTTGTCAGCCTGGTTCTCCACCCGAGCATGCTAGGTAAAAGTGTCCGAAGTGCCTCATTTCGCTTGAGTCAACCCCTCGAGACTATTGATAATATCAAACATTTGATAATGTCTGAACATCAAGACGGGAAGAAGACTGACTGAAATCGGGTCGGATGACCACCTTACACCAGACGACTAAGATTACGGGCGCGCGCCACAACTCCAGCAAGACTCCCACGATTTCAGTCCGACATTGGAAGATTGTGTGCGTGTAGTGTAAGCCTAGCATTAGTTGAACTGTGTAATAGAATTTTTACTTTAAAATTAACAGCAATCAAGATGTGTTTCAAATTTCAAAACACATTCTCACGTTAGTTGACTGGTTAGATTTTCAGATATAACCAACCATTCCTCAACAACAATGAAATATCATTATGCAATATTATCAAAATAATATAAATCTGACGGAGTTGACACATATCTGACGGAGTTGACAAGTATACTTATGGATTTGACATATCTGACGGTGGTGACAAAAACCCAGATGTAATCATCTTAACCATAAAATACATAGAATAATCAATAACAGTGATTTTATAACAGTATATTTTTGAGCTTTAATTCAAGATTCATATTACAGTCTTTCAATCAGACTTGCTTTAACAGACTCACACCAAATCGCCTCATTTTGTATATCATCCTGTACTTTTTTAAGAATCATCCATGACAAAAGAAGATTGTGAGAGTTTTCATAAATACAGTATTAGAAAAACTAAACCCTATTTCTATATTTAATTTAATTATAATAACTTGAAAACCACCCAAATATAATGCCTTCACATTGAATGTTAACTCCGTCATTGGCCTGCCACCACCTTCAGGTAGGAAATCTGACATATTTAACGTTTCTTAAACAAAATGGAAATTATCTAGTAGGCATTTGGTTTTTCTGTGGATGTTAGGTGTTATTATGCTATTATACATTTCAAATAACTTCTTTAGAAATTGTAAGTCGGTTTTGACAAATCATGGTTGTGATGCAGGACAGTGGGGACACCACTTAGAAACCTTATAAAACATGAATGTGTTGTAGAAAAACAGTTTGTATTGATATGAGAGATTATTTAGTGTTGCTTTTGATGAAAAAAAATCTTTTTAATCAAGTACATTTTTAATAAGTGTTATTGCATATGAAAGATTGAACCCTTCTCTGTGGACACACTGTTTTGGACATCGTGAGAAGATAACAAGTGTCATATATTTGACATAATATTGATAAAATAAAATTTAAGGAGATAGTTGTGCTCCAGACATTATATTCTTAATCCCTAATAACATCTACAATTTTAAATATTTTTATTTTTAAAAATAACAGCAGTTACTATTGCATTACGGTCTTTTGTCCAGCTTCTCAAGAATCACTGAACATTCTTTTTGAAACCAAATCTATAGAAAACATTTATGAGTGCCAAGTTGAAATGTTGGTACCCAACTTTAACACATTTTGAAGCCATAATTAAGAATCACTGAACCAAAACAAATTCAAGAGTACAAGGTAAGCTTGAGCAAAACAGTGTAATAAGGCCTAATATGTATTTCAAACAACCTAGAAGTAAAGCCTCAATAACTATAATAATTATTTGACTTATAGTTAGAATGTACGTGGGTATTACTGTGTCTATTGTACTGTACACTTTATGTGCGGTTGTGGCAAAGCGGGTAAGGCGGTCGTCCACTGGAGTGCAGGGTCGGTGGTTCAATCCCTGTCTCCCTGCAACATGTTGAAGTCTCCCTGGGCAAAGAGACACTGAACCCTAAATTGTTCCCAATAGTTAGTTAGCACCCTGTGTGGTAGCTGCTGCTTTTGGTGTATGAATTTGTGTGTGATGGGGTGAATGTTTACAAAACAATGTAGACCAGGGAAAAGCGCTATATTGTCCATTTACCATGGAGTCCATTTAACCTTTACATTATCGCTAATTGTGGATACAGAAGTAAGTACCTCTGCTGCACAGCAAAAAGGGCTGATCTTATATAAAAGGACCCTTTTGTTGCTCTAATAAAGATTTTTTTATTTTACAAAACATCAGTTTAAAAAAATCAAACCGTAAACTGAGGCTATAGAGCTGCTAGTTGGATAGCGGAATTTTGCCACTATCTCAGTTCATAAATGATGCAATGTCACATGTGGTTATGTAGGATGAAGAAGAAGATGTACTTTATTAATCTCCTGAGGGGAAATTCAAGTCTCACTATGTTATTTGACACACACATGGGCCAAAAATAACCCACATGCACGGAACCTATACGCATGCATTCATGTATGGAGGGATGCCAGAGCAGGGCTGCCTGCCTCATAGAGACGGTGTTCTGAGCAGTTTCATGGTGCTAATTGATGTCTAGCTTTGGATAAGTAAAGGTAAAAAGTTCAAATGGATGCCTGCTTGGCCAGGAGAGCACTCATCTAACAGTGACAGTTTACAACAAGCTCTCGTGGGCATGTTTGAGGGTTTACATGCCTTTTTTTTAGCTGACTGCATGTGCTATCTCTCATCCAGGATAAATGCCACAATCCCTCTCTGCTTCCATACTAACATTTACAGCCCGTTTTTCCAATGTCTGGTTCCACAGCTCGAGAACATTACAAGGCCAGCTTAGGCCACTTGTACCTTTTCACACTAACATTTCTTTGACTTGATCCCCTCTTCTCTGAATGGCCATGTCTTGACTGTTTGCATTGCTGTGTTCATAACCTCCTTATACCCACCTGGTCTCTCCCCTGCTCCTCTGACCTGTGCCCCTGTCTGTGCCTCCTCCCAGTCAGGGCGATTCAGACACAGACTCTGAGCTGGAGGACCGTGTGGACGGGGTCAAGTCCTGGTTGTCCAAAAGCAAAGGTTCTGCCAAGAACCTGTCGGATGATGGCAGCCTGAAGAGCTCCAGGTCAGTCCAAACATTACAGCTGCTATAACTATCACTTCTACAGCAGTAAGTAAGCACTCTGCCCAGACACTTGACTCACTCTTGGATGAAATGGCTTTTACATGGTCTGACCTAGAAACCCGTTAAATATACTTGGCTGGAATAAAGGGACTGCTATTAGTTATTATTAGTATTTTACCATTCTGCATTTTCATGCTGCTTTGCCTTTATTGTCACCCACTTGGTGAAAAGCAGGCTTTCCTTTTTTTCTATTTTCAAAAACCACCTCAATCTAATATGGAGGTACCATGTTAGATTTATGGACATGCCCAGTGGCCAGCTGGCATAATCTACTTGAACCGCTGGCTGAGATTAATGAATGTGTCTCAAACTGACAGCTGGGATTGGCCTAGATGTGTCTCTTTAGCAGAAGATTGAACTTCCCTCCTTCAACTCAGCCACTATCTTTAAAAACTTTTGGAGATTTTAAATCTCTTCTTAGCTGCTTGGCCCCATGGACACACACTGACAGATTCATCCAGCTAGCTAACATTTCCCCATGTAATAGTGATGTAAATTGCCATTTGCACGGGTACACAAGTTCATTCCAATTCTTGCCCAAATTCTTTCTATGGAACTAGATAATGTTTCTGTGTTCCATAGTGTATTGCACATGTATCTGTTTGGGAATTATGTGTTGCAGCATAATTGTCTTGCCATAATGCCACAATGGCCAAAACTGCTGTGTCACTTTCCTTATTCTTTTCATCTTCTTTTCTAATTTTCGGACTCCTATTTTGCTTAACATCTTCATCGTATTTCTGTTTTTATAATTTGTACATTTTGATTCATTTGTGTCCTATCTTCCTTCACTCACCTCCACTTTCACCCACTCTCTGTCTTTTCCCTCCTCCTGTCTTTATTCCTTTGTTCTTTCCGCTGTGGTTTCTCTCTCTAGATTTACTGTAAATGTAGACTCAAAGGAAGGGAAAGAGTGGAAAGAGGTCAATAAAGAGGTAGAATCCAGCAGGCCAATGTCAGTGATGAGCTCGCTCAGCTACAGAAAACGATCCACCCTGAATTCCAAAGGAGACGCCCTCTTCACTAACCTAAAGGAGAATACTGACCCAGAAGAATCCGTCAAAAAGCCTAAACCCAAAATCCTTAATGACAGAGATTCGGTCATCTCCCAGGCTTATTCAGAGGCCAACAGCCGTGCCAGGAAAGGCATGGACAGCCGCTGGGCCGACTTTGACACAGAGTCCTTGGCTGCACCCAGCAGGGCCTCTACGCGTCTGGGGTTAAGCCCGGACGACGATGCTAAGTCTACCATCAGCCTGGGTCTGTCAAGTCAGCGAGGAACGTCCCGCTTACATGAGGGCAGAGGTGGGCGCTCAATGTACAGCAGCAGTCCCAGTAGCCCTTGCTTTAGCAGGCGCTCCGGGGGTCGCAGTCCTGGAAGTGTTAGCCGAGCCGAATCTCACATGTCGCTGGCCCGCAGCTGCCGCCTGAGCGAGTTTGACGTGGATATAGACGATAGTCGAAGTGTGGCCTTCACCGAGAGGTCAGCATACAGTCCTCACTCGTCCACCGGCCGCAGTATGTCCATGCCACCGCCACAGGCCAGATCAACAACTGCTGATAACGACCCAATTGACACCATGGATATCAAAACAGTCAGTCACCGCAACTACCTGGACCCCGACCTGGAGAAAGCCATCAACGAGGTGCTGAGTTTCAAGCCCATCAAGTTCAAGCGCAGTAGCATGGTAGACTCTGAGGCCGATGAAGAGAAATCCAAGAAAGATGAGGAGGACATCAAAGGAAGCCATAGTCTCAGACGTTCTGCATCCGCCGTGGACTGCAGGAGAACATCCAGCAGGGCCAGCAGCCGCAGCAGCAGTCACCACCGCAGCAAGAGCAAGAAGAAGAACAAGAAGAAGAAGAACCACAGCTCTGAGTCTGACAGCTCTGCAGAGGACCACAGGCACCGCAGCAGCTCCAAGAGGAGGTCACACAAGGCCAAGAGCAAGTCCAAGAAGAGGGAGCAGTCTTCATCCTCTTCCTCATCTTCAGATTCTGACTCAGACTCTGGATCATCAGAGTCCAGCTCCGGTGCCTCAACCATCTCCTACCGCAGCTCCAGCAGTGTGAAGAGGGCCCCGGGCCGGAAGGTCTCCAGCCCAGAGGAAGGAGGGGAAGAAGCCAGGCCAAAGAGCCAGAGCCCGCCCCTTAACAAGAAGGACGCCAAGAAGAGGAAGAAGAAGGTGGACAACCTGATGATGAAGTACCTGTACCGGCCGGACAGCGACTGAGGCAGCCAGTAGGTGGTTGTCTGATTACGGACTAGACCTTGAAGAGTGTTTCTGAAGCATGGAGTGACCTAACCAAACAAATACCTTCCAGTGTTATCAATCAGCACATGGACTGCTCTTTGTTAAATCTGACTGGGATTAGACTTTTACATTTTAGAGATCTAGTTTGTGTGTTGCACTTTTGATGATGGTTTTATCTTATGCACGCTAACAGTTTTTGGGTGTTTACTACTTCACGTTGTCAGTTATAAGGCAAACACTAGCTACCACAAGCTCTGTCTCTTCACATGGTTAATAATGTTAAAGGTGGAGTCAGCGATTCTGGAGAACGCTTGTTGTCATGCTCCACTACCTGTCCGTACTGTTCGTGCGCTGAAAATAAATCCAGTGTTTATAGACAGCTAAGGCTCTTTAAACTTGTATCTTAACAAAGGGTATGTAAACAAAGGGGGCTCACAGTAGCTAGCAACATGCCCGCTTAAAGGTAAATAATGTTAAAGTTTTTAGTGAGGGGTCTTCAGGAGCAGATAAGAGTTGAGTAAGTGTAGATAATGAGATGTTGCACTCTACATGAATGTTAAGTAAGCCTTTAATTACTGGAGATGTATAGCCCCAGAAAGGTAAAAATATCAATTAAGTCAATTAAGAGAGGTCCTTCTGCAGGCATAATTAGACCCCGAGCAATGATTTACACCAACTAGCAAATGCATTTGAGATGCACCGTTGACAGTAAATATCCTCCAGTTTGCAATATGAAAGCAGTTTAAACATTAAATAATGTGTAAAAAGCTATGTTAGACTCTATGTAGACTATGTAGACAGGCTATGGACTGGATTTAACTTGCATCAGGGAAAATTTGATTTGTTGTGATAAAGAAAACATGACTTTAAGTTTAGATATTTGTAACGATTTGTTTATTTTAACCCATTGATGACTATGGCAATCTAGGATGCATGTCCTTAATGCCTGAGGGTTTTCTGAAAAAATACTACGAATTGTCAACGTCTACCAAAACCTTAATATCTAAGCCTGTGTAGCACAAAGAAACATGAAATAAAAAACATTTAAAAGGTAAGGTTCACAGGTTTTATTTAAACATGCTCCCTTAGCTCCCTTAGTTCGACACACCTGCGACCACTCTGAGACTATTTTGAGAGTAGATTTGTCCCACACATTTTTTGAACATGTTAAAAATTCAAGCGACAGGACTGCACGGCTCTGCGACTCATGCGAGGAAATTGAGACCCCGCGAACGTTTCAAGACAGTTTAGAGACTACCTCGCGAATGCAGTCTCCAACTTGTCGCAAAAAGTCGCAGCCCAGTGAGATAGGGGCTTTAGATAAAAACACAATGCTGCGCTACGCATCAGCCGGCAGGAGATACAATGTTGCGTTGCGCAGCAGCCGGTATAAATGGGTTAAGTGGGATTCTAGTTTTCTTTATGCTTGTTCACTTTACAACTAAACACTATGCTTTGTGTTTGTCACTGAATCACATATTTAGTAACAGTTTTGCACGCTAGCTTGACACCACGTTGCACAAGATTGTGTTCCTTCTATATGCTAGAGTAATGGCTAACCTCAGAAGATGGCTGGTACAGCCACTTTCTGTGGTTTAGGAGAGTTCAACATGCAAGCAAATAAAGAAAACCGTATCACCAATTTGATGAGTGTAGTGCATTGAGCCCTTAAAGGAATAGTTCAACATTTAAAACTTTTTAGTCTCACTCTCCTGCTCAAGAAAAGGCGGCAGAAACCGTTCCTGTAACTGTGTGTGCATTTCTGATATAGAAATGGGCAAAGGACGCTCATCCAGGTTAGCTTAGCTCATCCAGGTTAGTTTAGCTCAAACAGTGGTAGTCAAAGGGAGCAGGTCAAAAGATAAACTTTACAACATTACTAAACGCTTCTGTGTGCTTGTGGGGACTTGTTTATTTACCACGTTATGTTGGAAACCAAGAAGTGTCTTTGATGGTCATCTATGTATCAACAACAGTGAGACAAAAAGCTAAACATTCAAAATGTTGAACTATTCCTGCTGATTATCCAGTTGTGTAATACCAGCCTTCTCTCCTTGTTGTGTCCTGCTGCAGCCCACCAGGCAGAAGACGTTATCTCCTCCAGAGATCTGATGAAGAGGAGGAGGAAGAGGACAAGGAAGTGGGGGCCAGATACAGCAGCCTTATGAGAGAGCAAGAGGAGAGGCTTTATGACAGCACATCGTAGTCCCTGCTGTTAGCATCCACTCAATCAAATGCATTCACATTCAACTGTGACTGTGGTTTGCCCTTGCATGCAAAGTTGATCACAAAGGTGGTCAACCAACACATCTAGACACTCACTACCCTGCAGAACACACACACATGCAAACACTGTAGATGTTCCAGGCTGACAATGAACATGGGCACTCATCGGTCTGCCCTCACTACACACACACACACACACACACACACACACACACACACACACACACACACACACACACAGCAGCTCAGTGGTTAACAACTCAACTCTGCTAGTTGCATGCAAGCTGTAGTTGCTTGGCTTGAGCAGCCATCCTGATTAACTTCCATCGGTTGGAACTGAGCCAAAGAACTTGAGGTTGCGATGATTATAGATTTGTTTTCCCTCTTTGTGTCTTTAACTCTTCCTCTTTCCTTTTGTGCACCACAGTCACATGTATTGTCGTTCTACATTTTATTGCCAAAAAGACTTTGTAAAGTATGTGTGCAGGTTCTTTTTTTTAATATATATTTTTTTTTACTTATTGCAAATTGATGGTGGGAAAAGTCCCAGTCTTTCTCTTTTTCTCCATGCGTTCTTGGTGGCCTCCTCTCTGCAGCTCTGGCATTTCATCAACTGCTCTGTTATTCAATGAAGCCTATCGCATCATCAGCAAGCTTTTTGTTTGCCTGAAAAGTGACTGCCTTTTCCTTGGCAAAGTACCTCTTCCTTCATGGTGAAGAGGATTGCATTACTAACTGCTTGGACGTTAAATCAAAGCTTTTTTTCCCCTATTTGAATCTTTTACTTTTGATGTTTGACCGATTGGTTTTTGCAGAGGAAAGCCGTCAAATGAATTTCCACCAGCTTGGAGTTTACCTCTTTGAAATGCATGGTATTCATTTTTATTTTGGACTTGATTTGATGAAGAACCGGCCAGACGTATCTGGTGTTGACACTTTGTTGTTGTTGTGCTTGTCGTGCTCACTCTGTCTGTGTTGTTGTGCTTTCCTCTTCCAAAGGGAATGTACTTGACGTTGGGCACCAGTCATCTGTTGGTTTCCCACAGAAAACCACGGATCACATGGTATCCTCCACCAGCATATGTTAAAGGAAAAGGCTGCTGTGGTTCTATATTTATCTTAGTATTCACAAATCACAGATTAAGACCAAAACTCTGCGCTCAAAGGTCCACTGATCATTATGGGGTAGCTTTGAACCATTTCTCTGTCTTCTCCAGCAAATGGATCAAGGTCAGGTGTCATCACAACCTCTTAGCCCTAAACTGGCTGCTTCTAAATAAAGATGTGAATCTTTCAAAAGTTCCTCAATCACTGGCAACTGTATTTATATTCTAATATGATATATTATAATATATAAGTGCCAGTCCTTACTAACAGCTCAGCTAGCTTGGTTGCTATAACCAGACAATAATGATGATTCATGGTTTCTCTGAGAGCCGTATTTGTCTCATCAGTTCTTGTTCATTAACTGTGTGAAAGCCAACACAATTCAGTGGAGCCTTACAGGTTATTTACAAGTGGATGGTGCAGCTATATGTAATAGGACTGACACTTTTTTTTATAAAAATGTAATTTGAACAAATGTGAACTAACAAAAATTGTTCAAGGAAATCTGAACAGAAAACAAAGTCGGTCCCAGAATATGTACTGTGCCTCTGCTGCCCCACTACACTTAACAAACTCAGAAAACAGCCTGCGAGTTTATCATTCAATCACACTACAGATCAAATATCACATTTACCCATATCCCACAGAGTTGAAGAAAAAAAAATGTCTTGGGTTTTGTGAAAATAAGAATCTAGAACCTCCGCAGCCTCCTCATTGGGTACTTTACCTTCCTGAACTGGACACTACAGCCTGTACAACCAATACTGTGAAATCATGTTCTGTGTCTCTGAGGCCTGCTTTTTATGGCAGGTTTTCTGTGTTCTTTTTTAACCCATCGATGCCTAAACACAATGAAAAATGGGAGCCGGTATTTTCATGGCTGCTTAAGTGTTCCAGTGCTCATCTGTCTTGTGTTTTTTGGAGTATAGCATTAAGATAGTTGGAAAGCCATTTTAAGGTCCAAAAGTGCTTTTGGGGCTGAAATGAAATGTTGTGTTCATTGTGGGAGAAGGTTGGGATGCGATATTACTACACATGCTTTTTGTATTTTATGCTCTATGCAGTCAACACAAGTGTGGTAATGTATTTTTTTGCCCTTATCGACCCTGATAAAAGTGTCTGGCTTTAACAGTACACATACTTAAGAGCAGACATAATATTGCTGCCTGCGCACCGTATTTATATATAAATATGATTCATGCTAGCTTTGGAAAATGTTCATGTTTATTTTCATTATTGAACAAATTGACCACTTGTTATACATTTTTGCATTACAGTTTAATATATTGTAAATAAATGATGGTGATTGTTTTACTCTGACTGGAGGCCTGAATTTGTCTGAGGTATTGGCTTTTTGCTGCTGTCTTCAGGTTACATCTTTTCTTTTGCATTTAAATCTGGATGTCTGATGTGGTTTGAAGATTTCCAAAGGCCATGCAGAGAAAACTCAAAGGGAAACATGTTTTCTGATGCATCTGCTTGTTAACATCTGCTTTAGGAAGTGTGGACATTGCCACTGCCAACTTACTTCACTGATTTAGTTTTTCTTTCTGTTTGGTTTTGGCCTGTATAATAACGATTTTGATTTCTGTTGGGGAACTGCAGTTCAAATGAATGAGGTGTCAGAGTGCTAAATGCACGCTTCCATTCCACAAGAAGATATCCAAATCCTACCTCAACAAATGAACTCTGGTCCATATCATTATAAATGATATTGTTCTTAAATATTCTCCCAATGAAATGAAAAGAAAGCACATTTCTTATAAAAATATTCTGATTTAAAATGTCCTTCTTTAGGATCAGTGACCTTGAGTCTTTATACAATGCTCCACTTATATTCTAAAACCTAAAGTGTGTGTTACCCAAAGAACCATTGTCTCAGTGCATTTGGAGGTAAAGTCATGTTCCCGGAATACTCACATCCAGTATCCAGCAGTGCTGTCATAACAATAACGTGAGTCTGTCTCTCTCTCTGTGTGTGTGTGTGTGTGTGTGTGTGTACAGACTTTATTTAGTGCTCAGTCTCCTTGAGACATCAGAGTGAGACCTTCAGATGAAATCTTTCTTTTCTGATCAATATTCAATTTAATGTGTTATGTGTGAGCAATGGGCTCTGCACTCTGTCCTTCATTCAACTTCACAGAGCAGACAAGGTCCTCCATGTTGTTGAATCAGATAGGATGTGCATCAGAAGGATATTTTCACACATTACAGGGTTTTTTCCTGGCTCAGAATGGGCCTTTGGGTGAGGGTGTACACGGAACAACTTTTTTTGGGGTTAGGACTATGTGCAACAGTAAAGGAGAACTTATGTGGATGTTAAGAGTGGTTAGGGGATGGGAGTTTCTGTCCAGCTAAAGAGCATTTCAGTCAGCCTGTCAATCACTGCATTAACATGGAGCTCACTGACTCTTTGACAAAATCAAAAATAAAGAACCTATATCAAGTCAAAATGTCAATTAGGCTACAGTGATGTGATCCAAACCATGGAAATGACAAGGTAGGGCACCTTTGATTTTGGAAAAAATCTAACCCTAATCCTTGATTTAAGAACTTCATGCATTTATTTAACTTTAAACAAGGTTGTTTATTTTAACACCATGACTTTGGACTTTAAATATAGGCCTCATTGAAATGAAAACAAGGAAAATGCTAATGTACAGCCTAAGTGAAAAATATTTTATAAAATTGAATAAAATAAATAATAGCGAAATGTGAAAATAAAAATAAAACATTGCTAATGGTGTTGATAGGACACGTATTTTGCCAGAATGTGCAGGCATCTGTTCTTAAGTCTCATGCAGCTGGCTGGATAGGCAATTTTACAGTGTTCTTTATAGTTGGCTGTTGACTGTTGTGGTGGCCATGGAACTATTATAAGAATACATGAGCTTTTAACTTCCCGTGTTTTAATTCCTTTATTGCCTGGCCACAGACCACTGTGAGTGGACCTAAAAAGTGATTAAACAACATTTGGTTGTGGGGCGCCTTTAGCTCAGTTGGTAAGGCGTCCCCCTCCCGGGCCGGGCCCAGCAGCGGACCCGGGTTCGGTTCCCGCCCGCGGTCGTTCTCTGCATGTCACACCCCTCTCTGCCCCATTTCACCTCTGTCTCTCTGCACTATCAAATGAAACATAAAAATGCCCAAAAAATATCTTAAAAAAAAAAAAAAAAAAAAACAACAACATTTGGTTGTCTTTTTTTGAGGTGCAGATACGGTCGCTTATGCCTTTTCTTTTGCTCTTTTTTTTAACAGTCGCGTGTCCACGCGTGACTTTATATCTTGTACATTATTTTAGTCTGTCGTGAGTCTGAGGTGTTTTCAGACAACACAATTTGTTTTACCTTTCCTATCGACCACAGGCTGTTGTTCTAACGTCCAAATACCCGGCAAACGCACCTCTAGGTTGCACCAAAGTCTGCCCCGCGGTCCACGAGAGGTTTCACACTTAAAGGCATCATAGGAGATTATCTGCAATATGCACTTTTTAATATGTTGTGAAAAGTGCTTTTTACACCCCAACAGCAATAAATGACTTATGGGCAATGAAAAAGAAACGAAAAACCCCCAAATTCTGTACCTTCTATAAACCTGTTAAAATGCTGACCAATCGGAGACGATGGACCCGTATCTAAAGAACCAATCACAATCCTGCGCGTTCTCTCCCCTCTGTGTGCGAGCCTGAGCGCGTTCACGGAGGGCAGAGAAAGCGTTCGTGCCATATCGTCGTGACTTGAGCCTTTTGACTTGACAAGACTTGCTACTTTCCCCAAAACCCAAAGATTAAAAAGTAGGCTATATTTTTAAGTAGGCTACTGCTCTGTATCTTTCATCATGTAGGCTAGCCTAGTGTAGCGGAGGAAACTGGTGGATGTCGCCTACCGGTACCGCGCTGATCTGCTTATCACTGGTTTCACTTCAGAGGTGTCGGCCAGAACACCACTTAAGGCCAAAAACGTCAGACTATAAGCATGAGAAGAGGAGTATGGTTTTTCCGCTCTTTATTTTCCTTCTTTCACAGGCACAGCAGCATAGATCGCAGGAAAAGAGACACAGGCTTACATTCCGCTCGTGAGGAGACGTTAGAACAGCTGTTGCGACCTGCGAATCGCGGCCGTCAATAACATCCATAAACTGTAACTTATAACAGCGATCGGGACTGCATGTACTTACTCACACACGGGTGATTCACATAAACACGTTTCAACTGTGTCGACTACTGCGGCAACATGCGCGCTCACACACCTGACCGAGAGAGAAGAGAAAAGGAAACTTACTAGACAGACCCTGCGGCCGACTGACGTCACGGCCACTAACTGACAGCTATACTGTCATCCACACTGAACAAAACTCATCTCAACACTCTATAAGAAATAACAACACTGTAACCTATAAACTTTGGGGCCTTTTCTGCATGTAGCCTATGTGTGAGTGTTTGTGTGTGTGAGTTAAATGTTAACAATCACTGGTAAACAGTGCAATTGGGAAGTGCAGCCAGCAGCGCTCGTGCACGGCTGTGTGTCGAGGGGTGGGGGAGGGAGTCCCGAGGGGAGAGGGAGGAGTTAAACGGAACTCCGAGGACAAGCTAATTTCAAATCATGCTAGCTCTCTCAGATCGTACAGTATAGCTTTAAGGTGTATTCACACATGCCGTGTTTAGTTTGGTTGAAACGAACTCAGATGCACTTCCGCCTTCGGTGCGCATCTTTCAGACGTGTGAATACAGCAATCGCACTCAGAGGCAGGCCTGCCCAGACAAATGACTGGGCCCCTGAAAAGGTCCAGTCATTGGGCCCCCTTTACTCATACTGAACTTGTATCAATGTGCATGATGCGCTTATTCCTACATAAACACATACCTGTACACAGGGCCGGTTCTAGCCAGTTAGATTAAGGGGGGCTACTGAAAATAATAGTGGGCAGAGACACCGACGATGCTCGTGCGTGTAGCGCGCGAGCGGAAATTTTCTGCTCTTGCAAGATCTCTGCACCTGCTTTTTGGCACATTTACTGTAACATTTCCTGTAATGTAAGCTTTTAGACACACCAATGCTGTAGGGGGGGTTTACCATGATAGCACTGCTACCAGAAGCTTTCCTCATCAGTATAACAACCATCTGCCACCTTCATTTAAAGGCTAAATATTTAATTTTCTAATTTTCTTAGAAAATAATAGATAAAATATACAGAATAATTTCAAAGACACCTCAAAACTTGATGAAATATCACAGTATCTCTGAATTGAAAATACACTTCTGCTAGCAGAAATACTGATATTAAGGAATTTTCCGGGGATCTAAAGCCCTTGAATGTTCCCTTTTTTTCCTTTCTTTTCTGGTACCCTGATTTATGTCCAGGTCCTGGCATCACTGAGCTTGCTAGGTTAGCTTGCTCATCATCAATGCATGCAACGGTTTTGAGGGGGAAAAAACGACCCATGATACTTTTAGTTTCTCAATATAAAATGTGATATATTTTATCCAAGTAACAATGAATAAAATGTTTTCTTTTATAGAAAGTTCTCTTGCGAATATAGCGTTCATAATAAAGGTTGGCTAAATTAGGTAATCTGCAACAAAAAAAAAACATTTTTTATTTTATTTTTTTCCTCTCTGAATGGTGGCTGGGCCCTAGAAAGCTTTCCCACTTTCTACCCCTTATGGGCGGCCCTGCTCGGGGGCGGACCAAACAAGTGCTCCGAGACCCAGCTGAAGAGGTGGTCTCGGTGTGCTTCCATACGCACTCTGCTGCAGTTTGTTTGTGGTGTGAATTTGTCCGGACTCGATCCGACCCAAATGCTGAGGCACTGTGCCTTTTCTTTCCGACCGGAATGCACAACTAGCCGCTTAATGCCCAATGCAGATTCGAATTCATTCACAATATAATTAGGGGACGTTTAAGGCTATTTTAAGTTTCACGTTCACATGAGACACGACTCACACAATCAGTTGTAGGTGCTTGACATACACACATACTTTTTATACATCCTTCTCGTTTAAGAACTAGGCCAAATGTTCATTACAACACTATAGGCTACTTAAGACAACCCAGAACAACTTCAGTGGATATAGGCTACAGTAGGCCTACCAATGCAACTTAATCCAGGCAATCAAGGCACAATTAGCAATAAAATAACACAAAACATAACACACATAGTTACACAGACAGTTAAGGGAACAGTTAACCCGCGCCGGGAGAAGGTGTGTATTTTACTCACTATTTGTAGAGGAAGGCCATTAGCTGAAGTTTGCCGCTACCAGCTAGCCACTTGGTGCGGACATAGTTATCCTCACGGAAAGTGCGATAAACTTTCTTTCTCTCCACACGCATTGGCCTGCCGTCAGATTTGATTTTTAATGGCTTCTCAATTGGCAGTTTGGTAAACTAATTTGTTTATAAATACTCAAAATATCCACCCTCCATAACTGTTCTTGCTAATATGATAACAATGCAAACATGCTAATCTCCCGCTATTGTTATTGTTGTTAAATTTCAGTGACGTTGATAATGAAGCTTTGATTTGATTGGTGTGAAGCCAAAGGCCGAGTGGCTTCCCTTGGCACCCTCCTGACACCCTCCTGACCAATCACAGAGGGCAGAGTCATGGTAATAGCCTCACCGGATTGGTCAATTCTTTTTCTTTTTTTTACCAAGGGAAGCCAGCTCGGCCTGGGCTTCCTCGCAGACATACAGTGTGCAGTGTCGTGTTTCGCCGCGTCTTCAGAATCTAAATGTAAAGGGGCGCTGTTTCGCGCATTGTGAAATGCTCAACGAGAGGAGAGAAATGGGGAAGAAATGACGGGAGCACAGCACCAAAGATTACCGAAACTGTTAATATAAATGTTTTTATTGGATGACAACTACAGCCTAAAAAACAGGGAAGCCTGGCTTCCCTTGGCCTCCGGGAGAAAACGCCACTCCTTTCCTTTATTTCCCCGACATTCTTCCTCAGTTGACGTCAAACTTCAGCCGCATTCATAGCGCAGCAGCTGAGCTGATAGATTCCGAAATGACAGCAGAAGCTGTTTTGCCGCTCTCAAATTAAGCAACCAATCACCGCTAACCGAAACACAACCCACGACAACCAACAGGAGGCAAAGCCAATCACTAAATACATAAGGCGGGACTATAAAGAGGCAACGCATTAACCCTTTCTCGTCGTTGTCATATCCTTCTCATATTGGTGTGGACAATTTTTGCACATTTGAATATTGGTATGTACACGTCCACACCGTCCATACGCAATTTTACGCCCATGAGTTCAAAACATTCTATTCAAATTTGTATAGTTCTGACTGTACAGTAGACGTAACGGTGATGGAAACCTTTTTCAGTAACCTAAACATGCCTTCCCTTTCTCAAGACCTGAGACATAGCCTTGAGGCACCTATTACTCAGAAGGAAATTATTGCAGCAATAACATCTATGCAATCAGGCAAATCTCCTGGTCCAGACGGACTTCCATCTGACTTTTTCAAGAAATTCTCAGCCGAATTGTCGCCTTTTTTATGTTCAGTATTCTCAGACTCATTTGACTCAGGTAAACTTCCGCCTTCGTTCTATCAGGCCTGTATTTCCTTGTTGTTAAAAAAGGATAAAGATCCTCTAGATTGTGCATCATACCGACCAATTTCACTATTAAATACGGATGTGAAGATACTTGCTAAAATTCTCGCCCACAGATTGGAGGATGTTCTCCCCTCTATCATATCCCCCGACCAAACTGGGTTTATAAAGGGACACCAATCATTTTATAATATCCGCCGGCTAATGAACATTTTATATTCCCCCAGAAATGTTGGGTCGGAGTGCGCATTTGATGGAGTGGAGTGGAGTTGTTTGTTTTTCACCCTTGGGAAATTCGATTTGGGTCCTGTTTTCACTTCTTGGGTTAAATTATTATATGCATGCCCTTCTGCCTCAGTATTAACAAACAGCCGTTACTCAAGTAGTTTTGATCTGCACTGTGGGACCCGGCAGGGTTGTCCTTTGAGCCCGCTCCTTTTTGCTATTGCAATCGAACCACTTACGATTGCCATTCGCGGTAACAAACAGATTCCGGGGATATGGAGAGGAGGAATTGAACATAAGGTCATTATACGCCGATGACTTACTTTTGTTTGTCCCCTAGGACGTGTTTGCGCGTACACACACACACACACACACACACACACACACACCGCAGACTGTAATCAGGTTGTATTCAAGAATGCACAACCTATAGATTCACCAAATAAATGCCATTATATAGCCATTTGCCCAAAGACATAGTATAGAGACAGACCAATTGAATTATGGTGTGGTAGGTGTTCTGACCCCAGTCATTGTTAATTAGTGGCGCTTAGTGGCCGTTTTAGGTACTGCACGTTAAACAAATTACCACATGGTTTTCGGCCGCCATTTTGTTTTCAGTTACTACAGATAAGCAGAATCCACACAAGCTGAAGGCAGCTCCACACGTTTATCCTTGATGTACTGTAGATCTGTCTGTAAGTATTTTTATTTCTTTCATATAGCCTACGTCATGTAAAACACATGTAAGGAGTATTTTGTTTGTTGCACTTATTGCATTTATTTTGAGCTGTGTAACTTATGTTTATTATTTTCTGTGTGTTGCAGTTTCACAACATTAAATTCAGTAAATAAGCTTCAGCATAAGCAACGCCTACTGGATTTATTTTGTTTGTTAACTATCTGTATATTGGATGCAAAGGGACGCGTCTGAGAGGACAGAATAGTAGGTATATATTTTAGTTTGATTTACATTTATTTTCAGTATTCAACCCATCATTTGGATTTTCAATTAATAAAAATTCAAATTTTAAATGTACATATCCACCTTCTGTCCTTTATCTTTCCGTTCATACAACAATATACAGAGAAATAATTTCGAATTTTTCGGGCATATTTTGAATGGTATAATTAATCGTGATTAATCCACAGAATCCTGTGATTAATCTGATTAAAAATGTTAATCGTTTGACAGCCCTAAATATAAAATATTGATGAATGCAGCTTATGAGTTTACTGTCTAAATTATTCTTTCTAACCTGACTCTTGATATATTGATCCATTTGAATTTGATTCATTTGACTTTAATTTGAATGATTTATTTAATTAATAAGCAAATTGGATAACATGGCCAAATACGCCTTAAAGTAATGTAAGTGTCTAACATATTTACAGTTTATCCCGAATATATTTTTCATGCACAGTCAAAAAGGTATCAGTCAAAGATTGTAGAATCTTCCCAGTTAGAGAATCTTCCAGAGAGGTGTTTTTCTTTTGGCGCTGCTTGATGGTTATTGGTGGTTGAATATTTTCATTTGCATGTTTAATGTTCTTCTAATTATTTCACTTTGCATAATGGCCCTTTGCTATCCATCTGAAGTCACTTAGAGGCAAAAGAGCAAATGGCTCGCTGATCCCTCTCGTTTCGCTGCATAATTTTCCCATTCCCGCTGATGGCGCTGGTTGGCATCTATTGTAATAGGCCGTCTGATTAGTGATTCAAATGTTTACGGGTACATGGGGAAATAGATCGAGGCAATAGGCCACCTCTGAGGGCTAACCATGCAGATGGCTTCACATAGACAAATGACTCAATGGCTGATGTCTTTTAAAACAAGTACTTAGTTTGAAAACGCTGAATGGTGGGCTGGCAGCGAGAGGGAGGATTACTGATGCAAGCCAAAAAGATTCAAGCTGCTCTTTTTTCATACAGATGTGATGTGACTATTGCAAAAATAATTGTTAGAATTTAGTTGTCAATATTTGTTCTCTAGTCAAAATCAAGTATGAGTTTGTGTGTCTTCGCCAAAGATAGTATATCAAAATGGATGTAGCATCCGGGCTGATCTCAGTTCTTCCAAATGCATCCAATCCTCTTGGCTTATGCGTGTCGCCATCTTGTCAGAGTTTGACTCCGCCTTATTTCCTCTTAACAAAAAAGGGCACTGATGTGACGTTGGGGGAGGGAGATACGCCGATCTAGCTGACATACCGTGACGTACACCGAATTATCAACATTAGCACGACCGCCAGGAGCTAGGCTAACACCACACCCTGCTAGATACCGGTAGACAAGCTCAGTCACATCATTCGCTGCCTCCAGTTTGGTCCAACAACCCCAACAGAGCTGAATAGTTTCTCAATATCACCTCCCAGCACCTGAGAGAGGGCATTAAGAAGCTCATAGCTGAAACAAATGTCTACTTTTAGTGTTGACTAATGGCTGAAACAAGCTAATCTCTAAGTATTTGCAATAATATTAATTTTATTTTGGTCTTTAATACAGACTGAAAATGTTATTAACAGTTATACATGACACGATTTTGTAAATTTGCCCACTTACAAAGAAACGAGTGGTCTATAATTTTAAAGCTAGGTTTATTTTAACAGTGATAGACAGAATATCAAAAAGAAAATCCAGAAAATCACATAAAAAAAATATATAAATAATTTTGCATTTTATTGAGTGAAAAAAGTATTTGATCCCCTACCAACCATAAAGAATTCTGGCTCCCACAGATTAGTCCTCGTGCTTTATAAAAAAAGTATTCCTAATCTCAACTAGTTTCCTCTATAAAACACACCTGTCTCAATTTGTTACCTGTATAAAAGACACCTGTCCACAGAGTCAATAAATCAAACTCCAACATCTCCATCATGGGCAAGACCAAAGAGCTGTCTAAGGACATCAGGGACAAGATTGTAGACCTGCACAAGGCCGGAATAGAATACAAGACCATTGGCGAGAAGCTGGGTGAGAAGGAGACAACTGTTGGTGCGATTATTCGAAAATGAAAGACACACAAAATGACCATCAATCTTCCTCGGTCTGGGGCTCCATGCAAGATCTCACCTTGTGGGGTATCAATGATCATGAGAAAGGTGAGGGATCGGCCCAGATCTACATGGGAGGAGCTTGTTTATGATCCCAAGGCAGCTGGGACCACAGTCACCAACAAAACCATTGGTAACACACTATGCCGTAATGCAGCGTTACTCATAGCGCGGCTCGCGAGCCGCATGCGGCTCGCCAAGCTTCTATGTGCGGCTCGCATGGCAGTAAAAAAATACTGTGATATGTTCATGCAGTTAATACAGATATTTCATAAAACCATTAAAAACAAGCAGATCTATAACATTAAACCTGTTAAACTAACGTGGCTGCTCTCTTACAAATAAGTATTAAAAGAATAAGTCAACAGCGGCATTACAAGGTGGAAATACAGACTAGAAAATATATTTAAACTTGCTCAGCCGTACGCTGACTGACAGCTGGGTTGCCAGATTTGCGGTTTTCATGCATTACAAGGGAGAATGTGCTCTTGGATAGATTGGGCTACTGTGGGGGAAAAAAAATAACTCACGGTCAATAAAAATATGTTATGCATGCCGTCTATCACAAGCATGCTCACGAACATGGAATATATTAAATAATTTGCAAAAAAAATAGATCTCGTTTTATATCGCTAAATTGGAGGACACTAACAACCTGGCAACCATACGCACGGTACCGCAACAACGCTAGCTTGGATGCGATTTCAACATTTCATGCTGGTTACTGGTGTTATAAGGACTGAAAGTGATTGAACATGTGCTGAAAATTGATAGATTTCTAGTCATAACCAGTTGGGCATCAGGACAGATAAAAAGCTCCACAAACGAGGAAAATGAAGTGTTTTGGCTAACCTGCATTTTGTATGTTCACTTTGATCAGACAGGGTTCCCAATTATTATTCTGAATTATTCCAGAAAAATAATAGGCTGCTAAACAGCTCACATGAATCACATTGAATTAGCCTCTTAATTTTCCTCTCATAGTGCACCAGATTGATGCATTTACCTTTGAAAGGTAAAACAAAATGTATTCCAGGGGGGTATTTTATGAACACACCCATGTTGATTGAATATGTCATTCATAATTTTTTTTTTTACAAATATTTGAATAAAAAGTAGGATACTAATTTATTCTTCAATAGCTTTGATGTTATGTGACCCAGTGTCTCCAAATTATTCCAGATAATAGTACACAGTCAAACAACTCTTAATTTTCCTCCAAAAGTGCACCAGATTGATGCATTCTGGGTTAAAAGGTACCAAATTTTCTTCCGGGGGTGCATGCCCCCGGACCCCCCTAAGGACTGAGTTCCCTCAGTTTCACAAAATTCTGTGGGAAACACTCATGGTTCAAGAATGACATATTAATAAGCAGGCATGCTTATGTATGACTGGATTTAGCTTTTGATACTTTGCGGTAAAAATGGCTCTCCTGCTGACTTTGTCCTGTCAGTGCGGCTCTCCTGAAAAAAATAGTGAATACCACTGCCGTAATGGATTGAAATCCTGTAGTGCCCGTAAGGTCCCCCTGCTCAAGAAGGGACAGTTTGCACGTACCTGAACGACTCAGAGAATGCTTGGGAGATTAGAACAAAATCAAGTTCTTTAGTATCATAGTGACTCGCCATGCTTGGAGGAAGAGGAATTCTGACTATGACCCCAAGAACACCATCCCCACAGTCAAGTCTAATTATGTTTTGGGGGTGTTTTTCTTCTAAGGGGACAGGTGGACTTCACTGCATTGAAGGAACTATAGATGGGGCCATGTACCATGAAATACTGGGTGACAACCTCTTTCTTTCAGCCAGGTTCTGTAAAAATGGGTTGTGGATGGGTCTTCCAGCCCGTCAATGACCCTAGAAATACAGCAAAGGCAACAAAGGAGTGGCTCAAGAGGAAGCACATTAACGTCAGCCAGTCTCCGGACCTTAATCCAATAGATCGGAACTGAAGCTCAAGCGACAGCCTCGAAACCTTAAAGATTAGGAGAGGATCTGCAAAGAGGAGTGGTCCAAATATCCTCCTGAGATGTGTGCAAACCTGGTCATCAACTACAAGACACGTCTGACCTCTGTACTTGCCAACAAGGGTTTCTCCACCAAGTACTAAGCAATGTTTTGATAGGGGATCAAATACTTATTTCACTCAATGAAATGCAAAATAATTTCTATCTTTTTTTTATGTGATTTTCTGGATTTTCCTTTTGATATTCTGTCTATCACTGTTTTAATATTTTTAAGAGTTATTATTAAGAGTAAAGAAAGAAGCAGGGTAAAGGCCCGAGGGCTCTATGGATGTGTTTTGGGCTGCTCCGGGCACATAAGCATGAAGGTAGGAAGGTAGGAAGACATCTCATGTTATTCTCCGCTGTGTCTGTGCATTATTGATTTAGTGGGTGCCTAATTAACAATGTAGGTTCAAAACTCTCAGTATCTCTCAATCTTCCTACGTGTGTCTCACTTTTGTGTGCTAGCCGCCTCGTCTCCCGCTTGCACTTCCTAACCTATGCCTGCCTTTTTTCCTCTTTTGATTGCGTGTGACTATACCGCTGTTTAGAAACAGGCATAAATGTCTCATATAGGTATGCGATTAATTTAGATTAATTAATCACAGAGCCTGTAATTAATTAGATAAATTTTTTAATCGCTTGACAGCCCTAGTTGTTGCAAATATTGACTATTTCAGGTCATCTGATGATGATGAACATGGACGTCGATTTGGCTAAACAAGTGGGGGGGACAAACAGGCATTCTGGAGTGCATTTTCAAAAGTGGGGGGGACAATGAGGAAACGTCTTTTTTTCTCTTTAGTGCAGGTAATGAACGGTTCTGAAAGACGGCATACCCGCTCACTAATGAATACAATGTATACAAAACACTGATGTCTGACACATTTGATGAAAAAAGCATTTTCAAAAAGCAGCGGACATATGAGCCACTAGCTGCTCCCCGTAGCCCAACCAAACATGACGTAAACAAAAGGAGCTTGGGAAGGTAGTTCCGACTAGGGTTGCTGGACGGGTCCCGGGATTTCGGGATTCAATCAAATGAGTCAGTCCGGGAGTACCGGAAATTGGCCACGGGACCCGTCCTCCAATGACGGATTACCGCATGGGCAAAGTGGGCACATGTCCAGGGCCCTGGCCAATAGGGGGGCCCTTGATTTTTTTTTTTTATTAAAAAAATTTGACAGGGGTTTCCCCCCTGGGAATGGGTCGTAAAAAGTCGGGTTGTTTTATATTCGGGGTCTTATATTCGGCCGGGACCAGCGTGTGTGCGCTTGGAGAGAGAACGATGTGTCTAGAGAAAAAAAGGCACGGGAAATGGCCAAAGAGCTCCACATCCCCACTGAAATCAAAGCCTCGACTCATTATGATGCGAGTCAACGTGTCAGAGGCACGAATCGACAAAGCGATCGACCTACAGTGGCTTTTCTGCTGTGGCAGTTGTAGTGAGGAGAGTTTGCCAACTGTGCGTTCCCTTTACGCACCAGTAGGCCTACCAGTGTAACGAGCGAGGCGGTTGTTTCACTTTACAGTTAGTCGGCAGTGAGATTGGGGTATCCAGGCTCGGGACATGCAATCAGATCGCGGAGCCTGTCCCCTCGACACCCGTTAACGTGCAGGAATCCCCTGTGATCATTTAGTTTTAAACCACAGAGTGTGTCTGTCTCACTGAACGACACCAACACAGCGTTTCACCGGGTGACGCGCTGCTTCGCTCAGACATTGAGTGTAGGCTCCGAGGGGGGCAAGGGTGGGCCAAAAAGCAGGCGCAGAGATCTTACAATGGCAAAAAAAATCTGCTCGCGCGCTAAACGCGCGCTCGCATCGCCGGTGTCTCTGCCCCAATCTAACTGTCTAGTAGGCTCCGGCGCAAAGAGTCTCTTTCTCTTGCGCAGCACCAGAGAGACTTTATAGAATTGTATTTCGCTCTATCTCTCTCTTTCTCTCTCTAGGCCGTACACTGCGTTATAATGTGTGTGATTGTGGATTGCACGGTGTGCTAGTGCGTGTATTTGCGTGTTGGTAGGGGTCCATGACTGGTTTGTGTCCAGGGCCCGTGGTCATGTTAATCCGTCCTTGCCGTCCTCCCGTTTTTTAATTCTTTTTAATTCATTAATAGTGGCCTTTACTAATAAAATGTAGCCTACTCTCGCCATCATGGCCTTTTCATACGGGAGGCTTTTGACGTGTCTGGTAATAGGCTACATTTTCAATGACATGCGAGTGGAGAGAGACGCACTACCGTTCTACAGACGTGGCGACAAGCGGCCGCACTAAACTGTTGTTACGTCTGTAACGCAGCTGACATGCGAGTGGAGAGAGAGAGAGTCCGCAGTTCTACAGACGGAGCGACAAGCGGCCGCACAGCTAAACTCACGTCTGTGCTCCTCTCTCTCACACACACACACACACGCGCCTGCAGCCTGGCATGCTGAACAGTGTTTTACTTTTCTCTCCTCAATGAGATGGTGATATTCACCATTCTGCTGTATTCAAGTCAAGATTGTATGATGAACATAAAGCAGCCTGTTTCTTTTGCTGCTTTCTCTTGTAGCGACATGAATCTAATGAGATGAAACAGGAGCATCGCTGTTCGCCCTGATCCTTCCACCAAACACTAAAGTGAAACCTAGACCTAATCCACAAAGTAGACATTTAAACCAAACTAAACTGAATAACTAATCCACTTATTAACTAAACAAATGTTAACAATATGAGTAGATATTTGACAGCAGCGACACAGGGTTGTAAACAAAAGTTGTTTCCATGGTTACCGCACGGCGTTTCCTCGCGGAGCCTCCTATCTCCACCGGTCGAGTGCACAGACAGAACGTCTCCTCCCGTCTGAAAACGCCTATAGATGACTTCACTTTTAATGCCCTTAGTTCATTCTAGAGCTAGCATCCATTCTGCCCTGGGCTTGAGGCTATAACGTGCCCAATAAAGAGAGAGAGAGAGAGAGAGAGAGAGAGAGAGAGAGAGAGAGAGACACCTTGACGCTGTGTTTTAATACGGCTGGACGCACTCCATGTCCGGCTTAAAAAGTGGGGGGGACGAAATGAGTCTTGACGAAAAGTGGGGGGTACATGTACCCCCCATACCCCCCGTAATCGACGTCTATGATGATGAAGCAAAGTAAACTTTGTTTTAGTACCTTTAATCCACTTAGGAGTAAACACTGCAGGACTAGTTCACTCCCGTTAAATTGTTTACATGTTGCTTGGCAACGCCCTCCTTCTGCCCGTCTATCACTCTCCCTTTTAGTTGTTCTTCATTGAATTTTCTTTTTTTCTTAGATGGTTTTGCCCCGTTATCAGCCAAATTACGACAAATGCAGTGCTGTGAAAAAGTATTTGCCCCCTTCCCGATTTCTTATATTTTTTCATATTTGTCACACTTAAATGTTTTAGATCATGAAACTAATTTTAATTTTAATCAAAAATAACCTGAGTAAATACCAAATGCAGTTTTTAAATGATGATTTCATTTATTAAGTGTAAAAATCTATTCAACCGTACCTTGCCCTGTGTGAAAAAGTAATTGCCCCCCCTTTAATAAATCAATCAATTGACCATATATTTTGGAATGTTGAGTTTAATTTAGTGACCACACCCAGGCCTGATTACTGACAGACCTGTAGAATCTAGAAATCACTTAAATAGAACCTGTCTGACACAGTGAAGTTGACTAAAAGATCTCAAAAAGCAGCACATGATGCCACAATCAAAAGAAATTCAAGAACAGATGAGACACAAAGTAATTGTTATCTATAAGTCTAGAAAGGATTACAAAGCCATTCTAAGACTTTGGGACCCCAGCGAACCACAGTGAGAGCCATAATTTACGAATGGAGAAAACTTGGAACAGTGGTGAACCTTCCCGGGAGTGACCGGCCTTCCAAAAAACCTCCAAGAGCTCATCAACGACTCATCCAGGAGGACAGAAACGAACCCAGACTAACATCTAAAGAACTGCAGGCCTCACTTGCCTCAGTTAAGATCAGTGTTCATGATTCCACCATAAGACAGACACTTGGCAAACATGGCATCCATGGGAGAGTTCCAAGGAGAAAGCCTCTGCTGACCAAAAAGAACACAAAGGCTCGTCTCACATTTGTCAAACAACATCTTGATGATCCCCAAGACCTTTGGGAAAATATTCGATGGACTGACGAGTCAAAAGTGGAACTTTTTGGAAGGCCTGGTTCCTGTTACATCTGGGGTAAAGCTAACGCAGCATTCCACCATAAGAACATCATATCAACAGTCAAACATGGTGGTGGTGGTGTGATGGTCTGGGGCTGCTTTGCTGCTTCAGGACCTGGATAGCTTGCCATAATTGATGGAACTATGAATTCTGCTCTCTACCAGAACATCCTGAAGGAGAATGTCCGGCCATCAGTTTGTCACCTCAAGCTCAAGAGAACTTGGGTGATGCAGCAGGACAATGATCCCAAACACACCAGCAAGTCCACCTCTGAATGGCTCAGAAAAAACAAAATAAAATGTTTTGAGTGGCTTAGTCAAAGTCCGGACTTAAAACCGATTGAGATGCTGTGGCGTGACCTTAAACAGGCAGTTCATGTTTGAAAACCCTCCAATGTGGCCGAATTAAAATAATTCTGCAAAGAAGAGTGGGCCAAAATTTCACCAGAGCGATGTAAAAGACTCATTGCCAGTGATCACAAACATTTGGTTGCAGTTGTTGCGGCCAAGGGTGGCACAACCAGTTATTAGGTTTAGGGGGCAAATACTTTTTCACGTGGGTGTAATAGGTTCTGGTTAACTATTTACATTCAATAAAAAGAATGAAAATTCAAAAGCTGTATTCTGATTTCAATTGAGTTGCCTTTGTCTTAAATTATAAATGTTTTGATGATCTGAAACAAATAAGTATGACAAACAAGCAAAAACAGAAGAATTTAGGAAGGGGGCAAATACTTTTTCACAGCACTGTAACTGTCTCAAACAAGGCTCCCCTTCCCTTACCTGCAATGCTACTCGCGTTGCTGCGCTACACTGAAATCCGCGATCAATACGAATATGTGACCATAGAGCCTGCATGCGCAAGCCGAAAATCAGACTGGGTGTGCGACCAGACCAAAGGCATTAATGCTGTAAAGGTAAATTATGATTATCAGAGGAAAAAGGAGGCTGTTTTAAAGATATTGAGAAGTTCCTCGTAGCCACTTTAATAATGCTGTGAAAACGGCTTGTGGAGGTAAAATAGCCCAGCCTGAATATACATCTGCTTTTACAGACAGCCTAACTAACTTTGAAATTTTTATGTTTTTGTTTTAATGCACATTATCAACATTTTGCTGCAACCTTGTTGATGTTTAATGTTGTTCCACAGGAAAACTTTGTAGGCTTTGCAGGTCATATTAGTAAGTAATTATGGTTATGTTTTTTCTCTTGATGACTGCAAACCTAAGGTAAGACAACATTGTTATTTCTTTTGGCTTTGATTTACTGCGGTGAAGTGTACATTATTTTCCCTATTTAAGCTGATTGTGTGGGTTATTCTCAATTAACCTTGTTGGTACCTCATGCTGTATCTATGATTTTGCTTGAACAAAAAGAATCCTCTGCAAGATGGTTAAGGTATAACACTATTCTCTTAGATTTGCCAAATATCACTGTGAAACATTGTACCACATTAAACCATGCTACTCTTCTCCCCTCCCCAGAAGAAGGAGAGCTTCACAACTGCGTAGCCATGACTGCTGCGGTGTGTTCCCCCAGACCTGATCTGAAAGAGACACCACTGTCCAATCCAGACCTGGAGCTGTTTGTAGATGGATCAGCCTCACGGAATCCAGACACAGGGCAAAATCAAGTGGGCTTCGCAGTGGTAACAGCACACAACACACTCTGCTGCTGAACTAATCGTTCTAACTCATGCAAATTAGCTAAAGACAAATCTGTTACCATTTTTTACAGACAACAGATATGCATTTGGCATTTGTCTAGATTTTGGCACCCTATGGAAACACAGAAACTTCCTGACTTCTTCAGGCAAACCAATTGCACATCACACATTAGTGGCAACCCTGCTCGATGCTATTCTCCTACCCAAAGAAATTGCAGTGTGCAAATGTGAAGCCCATACACTCAAAACAGATTATATTTCCCTAGGTAACGCTAGAGCTGACATAGCGGCTAAGGCTGCCGCTAAACAAAAACATGAGCCTTCCACAACAACCTTTCTAAGCACGCCTGCTGTCACTGTCACTGTCACTGTCACTCCCCTGTCTGAATTGCAGGACCTGCAACAGAGGGCCACGCCGGAAGAATGCCGACTTTGGAAGAGAAATTACTGCAGTATAACGAATGGGGCTTGGTATGGCCCCAAAGGTTTGCCTTGTCTTCCCAAATATTTGTTTCCTCACTATGCTAAATTGAGCCATGGCCTTGACCATGCCTCAGAAAACCTCATGCTCGCTCAAATCAATAGTTTTTGGTTTACTAAGGGATTTTGCATCTATGCAAAAAAATATTGTCGTTCTTGTTTGATTTGTGTCACAAATAATGTAGGCCGCGGCGTTCACATGCCACCGGCGGCGCACCCACAGCCAGGTAAACCTTTCGACCACTTACAACTCGACTTTATTGAGCTATCTCCCAGCGAAGGTAAGCGTCATTGTTTGGTGATGGTTGATATGTTCTCAAAATGGGTGGAAGCTTTTCCCACCTCATAACAAGATGCTCAGTCTGTTGTCAAGGCTCTGATCCATGACATTATTCCGAGATGGGGCATCCCTGGAAAAATCAGTAGCAACAACGGTACCCATTTTGCAAATGCTGCCCTAAAAGAGCTTAGTGCCTACTTTGGTATTGATTTGAGAAAACATTGTGCATACCACCCAGCTAGTGTTGGCGCTGTGGAAAGAGAACATTTCACTCTCTAGCTAAAATTGGCTAAATGCTGCGAAGAGACTGGCCTTTCCTGGACCAAGGCCCTTCCAATTGTTCTTATGCAGATGAGAACAAGAATCCGCCATAAAAATTGCCTTAGTCCCTTTGAAATCCTATTTGGCAGACCAGCCAACACTGGTATCGGTCCAGCTAACAAGGTCCTTCCTAGCACTGATCTATGTGAAGATGCGATGTTACGTTGTTGTGATACCATCTCCTCTTCTTTTTCTGCTCTCCACAGACAGGTGAAGGAGGCACTACCACGACCAGCCACTACCCAGCTACACAAACTAAAAACCCGGGATTGGATAGTGGTCATGGACCTCAGACGAAGGAACTGGCGCCGCAAGAGATGGACGGGACCCTTTCAAATCCTCCTCACCACCATGACGGCTGTGAAGGTTGCAGACAGGACCACCTGGATCCATGCCAGCCACTGCAAGCAAATCCCTGCCAGCTACAGCCCGACGGATCGAGAGGCACCAACGACAGGACAACAGCCCACCAGCTTGGACCAGACGACATCAGCGGGACCAGCACCAGCAACGACGAAGAAGAAGACGGGCAACCACCTTGCTCCAATGAGAGCCAGACGACCCACTACCTCCCCCGGCCTTACACACTTGCTTTGGGCAATAATCTGGATGTGTCAGGCCCGCCCCTTCTGGATGGGAAACACAGCCCTGGAAATCTGGCGTCATCTCTTTCTCCTGCCCTGCCACCCAATGTGATGAAGACTACTGCCACTTCCATAGCATCATTACCAACGGCAGAAACGTCGCTTTCCAGATGTCTGTCAAAAAGAACCCCATCACCGTCCGGCGGTGCACAGTGAGAGCACACAAAGCTTTCAGACCTGAAGGAAATGTCTGCCCCTCGCTCCGCAAGCTCCCCCTTGAGATTTGGATTCCCCCTTTTGCCGACTGCCTTGACCCAATTGATCCACCTTCTGCTGATTGCTTCGAGTATTTCCACATGGGAAACTCTGTGTAATTGTTTCCCACTTGATTTAGATCTAGGATTGTTCTGTATATTTTGTTTCCCTTTGACTATCACAGTAATTTTTCTTATAACTTTTACTTTCTTTTCTTTTTTTTTGTTGACTATTTCGGTTTAATGTTTTTTCCTCAATAGAATACCCATTTGAGGTTTTTTCCCATTTAATCAAATTTCTTGTTTTGTGTTATTTTATGGCCAATTTTGGGTTACTTTTTGCCTATGCAAGGTTTTTTTCATTTCCCTTAACTCACCTTCTTGCCTGTTATTCCTTTAGCCTTACATTTTTGTATTTTGTTGACTATTTTGGGGTTACTATTTTTTCCCCCCCGAGTGTATGGTTTTGCTTTAATTTTGGTTTGCTATATTTTGTGTTATCATAAATGATAAAAATAGTGGAGTGTGGAGGTAAAATAGCCCAGCCTGAATATACATCTGAATGGACACTGCTTTTACAGACAGCCTCCTGCTGTTCTCTGGTCAGCCTAACCCTCCCACGATTATAATATCAATGTATATCCCAACCTGTCTCCTTCTCCTCTTGTAATGTAATTTAGTCGTCTTCCCCCACCCAGCTTCCTTAAGTATGTATATTCGAACCTGTCTACCTCTCTCGTACGTATTGTAACTTACTCTCCCCCCTGGGAGGCAAATGTCCTTAAATATGTTATGACTTTAAGAAAACTCCGTCACTCCTTGTAACATACTCACCTGTGTTGGAACTAGTGACCCTCCGCGGAGATCTTTGCTATTATTGAAATAAACCCTGATGCTTCAACAAACGTATCTTTGTGCTTTTCCTCACCACAGGCTTATCTAACATGGGAGTCAATGAAAAACCCCACATGTGGCCTCCAGAAACTTCCACCGTGCAGTAGTCTACGTATGATAACCCCACCCCCCTATTTCTTATTGGTCCACGGCCCCGAGATCCCAAAAATATTCCTTCGCCTCCATGTTGTTTTCCCCGCTAAGCGACAAGATGCCTGTAGTACAGCAAAGCATGCTGAATGTTGCATAAACCAACACAGAATGCTTTTGCTCATAATCCACTAATTTATCTTAACCACAGCAGTCTATTAATGCCTCGTTTTTAATAACACAACGGATAGGAAGCTACTTGTGCTTTTTTTCAAACGGTGAAACTAAAATAAATGTTTTTATTGGTATTTTTGCCTGACTGGTGTATAGCTATTAGCTTTAGGACAAGCATCCAGCTTTTGCTCATAATAACATATTTATATTCCCCACACCAGTCTAGCAATGCCTCGTTTTTAACAGGACAAAGGATTGGAAGCTAATAGTGTAGAAGTCAAACTTTGAAACTAAAGTTTTCACTGATTTTAGTGATATTTTTAGCCGCTAGCTCCCAAGCTAGCTTTGGGAAAAGCATTGATCTTTTGCTCATAATAACCTATTTATATTCCCCACAGCAGTCTGGCAATGCCTCGTTTTTAGCAAGACAAAGCATTGGAAGGTAATAGTGTAGAAGTCAAACTATGAAACTAATATTTTCATCGATTTAAGTGTTATTTTTAACCGTTAGCCCCCGAGTAGCTTCGCAGTAGCCTCCATATTTTGCTGCAATTTTATTGTGAACATGCCGTTTCCATTAGCTTGTGGCTGTCAGTGCATCTGTATGAACATTAGGGGTGGGTAAAAATATCGATTCTCCGATGCATTGCGATTCTCTCTCGAACGATTCCGAATCGATTCATAAAAGTTAATAATCGATTAATTAAAAAAATAAAATAAAAATTAAAAATTTCAACTAGTATTTAATATTAGTATTTCCTGCGCCACTGCGCATGCACACCACATAAGTGCGAGTTGTTAAAAGTGGCGACAAAAGGGCAGAGAGCAGCAAACCCATATGACCTGCACTGGCTTTGTGTCCGTTTACGTTTTTGTATGAGAGCTGAATTCCAATACAGCACTTTTTTTTCACTTTTGTACACCTTATACTGGTATTGTGCTAATGTTTTATTTGTTACCAGAAATGAAGGCACCTGGTTCTCATGTGCTATTATTGTTCAAAGATGTCATGTGAGAAAGAAAGAAATACTATACATGATTTAAATACATTACATTTAATACAGCACTGTCAATTGTGCTGATGTTATGTTACAATTTTGAAGAGGAGAGAGTTATACCATGGCTCTTGGCATAAAATTTAATAGAAAATTATTTAAATAAAATTTTAATTATTTTACTCTTTCTTGTGTATTTCTACTTGATACTGAATCGATATCGAAGCATTTCAATCAATATCGATTCGATATCGAATCGAATCGTGACGTAATGAATCGAAATCGAATCGAATCGTGAGATTCTTGACAATACCCAGCCCTAATGAACATAGTCTTTCATGTAGACAAGGATCGGTCATCGGTGAGCTCCTGCGTTACTAGCACTAGATATGGTTCTTCTCACAGGTAAACCTAACCGTGGTAACAGGCACGGCATGCTATGGACCTATGGACGGAGGGCGAGGCCAATTTGCTTCGCTTCCGGACAGGGGCGGGGGGAGCTCATAGATTGTATATAAAACGAGGAGAGCTGCAGCTCGGTTTAAAAAATAGGCCATTGTGAGATTAGCTGAAAATCAGGGTATAGAGGCATACTACAATAAATGATCTGAACGTTTTTTTCAGCAAACAACTAAAGAAAAACGTCTTATAATATTGACAGAAAAGTGTATAATATGAGACCTTTAACACGCTGAATGGACGCTTGAATGATCCATAGCTCAATGAACTATGTGGAATAGGCAGAACACACTGACATTGAATAAAGCAGTAGAGTAAACATGTGGTCATTGTGTTTAATAGCTTCATTACCATGACAATGTCAAAGTTACAATTAATATTGCTCATCTACATATCTATAAAGCCGATTTAGTCTTTGCCTGGAATCGCTTGATCCGGAAGGGTGAGAGGTCATAGGAGGGCACTTCTCCCAGGCTGAGTTCACACAGAAGCTTCCCAATGAGGGGTCCAAACTTGAAGCCGTGACCTGGGGAAGGAAAGTTATAACAATGAGCAAAGTATACAGTACTTAGGTTATCAAACCATATTGGATGATTGAATGTCATTGTGTGTTTTTCACCCATATGCTGATGACACTAAACTCTATCTCTGCACCAAACCATCCACCCAGACCCCCCTCCCTCAATCTCTCCTCAGCGGCCTACATGAAATAAAAAACTGGAGTTCCAAAATTCAGCTGCCAGGGTTGTCAACCGCATTAGACCTGACAGCCCATCAGCCCCCCCACACCCTCTTACGCCTCCACTGGTCAAATCAAGCATTAAATACAAACTCCTCCACCCTTTTAACCCATCCGGTAGTCTGCAGTCGTCAGACGAGGGCCTGCTCTCCCTCCCCCTCTCTGGCCTCTGAACAGTTGGGGGACAGAGTGTTCCGTGTTGCTGCCCCCCGCCCTCTGGAACTCTCACCCTGCTGAGATCCGCAACACAGCCTCTCACACACTGGAAACCCATCTGTTCAACCACTGCCTTTGGACTTTAACCCATCACCTCCCTACTATTGGTCCTTTTTATTTATTTTTATATATGCCTCATTAAGTACGGGTCCTCTGTTTACAGAGGACCCGTAATTATTACTCTCCACCATACTTATTCTTACCTCTTCTGACTTCTTCCTCACATTTTCTAGCTGCTTCTCCTCCCACACCGTTTCACGCAGACATGCAAAAATTTCACACAACGTGCGCCCCAACCCCGCGGGGTGTGCTATTATACAGTTTTTTGAATTTCCGCTAGGGGGCGCTGTTATGAAGTCCCGACTGAAAGAACTTTGAGAGGCCACGCCCCGCACACCGTAACTCCAATTGACTTGAAATTTCTCACACAGGTGTATGTTAGGGTGCTCTACAAAAAAGCCTCTGGGACCATAAAAATTCTTCTGGGAATATTTCCCGCTAATTAGCATAAACTGAAAAACAGCGTGTTATCCACAACTTTCTGAAATTTGACTGTATCAACACCAAATTTCTCGTGAAGCCCCGGGGGACTACAATACACATACCCGTAAAAGATTAGTAGGACAACTTGAAAAACATGGCCGCCATTGACCAAATAGTTTACGCAGGGGCGGGGCTTAATAACACGTTGGCCATAACTCCTTAACCATAGGTCCTATCATCATCAAACTTGCTGGGTATGTGCAGAAGTCATGTGGTAGCATGTCCCTCGAAGCTTATCGCGATTAACCCATAGGGGGCGCCACAGGGGTGGGGCCTATCCACAAATTGGCCATAACTCCTTAACCATAGGTCCTATCATCATCAAACTTGCTGGGTGTGTGCAGAAGTCATGTGGTAGCATGTCCCTCGAAGTTTATCGCGATTAACCCATAGGGGGCGCCACAGGGGCGGGGCCTATCCAGAAATTGGCCATAACTCCTTAACCATAGGTCCTATCATCATCAAACTTGCTGGGTATGTGCAGAAGTCATGTGGTAGCATGTCCCTCGAAGCTTATCGCGATTAACCCATAGGGGGCGCCACAGGGGCGGGGCCTATCCACAAATTGGCCATAACTCCTTAACCATAGGTCCTATCATCATCAAACTTGCTGGGTATGTGCAGAAGTCATGTGGTAGCATGTCCCTTCACCACATTAGGCTCCTCCCCTTTACCACATTAGGCTCCTCCCCTTTACCAAATTAAGCTCCTCCCCTTTACCAAATTAAGCTCCTCCCCTTTACCAAATTAGGCCCCTCCCATGTACCACATTAAGCTCCTCCCCTTTACCACATCAAGCTCCTCCCCTTTACCAAATTAGGCTCCTCCCATTTACCAAATTAGGCTCCTCCCCTTTACCAAATTAGGCTCCTCCCATTTACCAAATTAGGCTCCTCCCCTTTACCACATTAAGCTCCTCCCCTTTACCACATTAAGCTCCTCCCCTTTACCAAATTAGGCTCCTCCCATTTACCAAATTAGGCTCCTCCCCTTTACCACATTAAGCTCCTCCCCTTTACCACATTAAGCTCCTCCCCTTTACCAAATCAGGCTCCTCCCCTTTACCACATTAAGCTCCTCCCCTTTACCAAATTAGGCTCCTCCCCTTTACCAAATTAAGCCCCTCCCCTTTACCACATTAGGCCCCTCCCCTGTACCACATTAAGCTCCTCCCCTTCACCAAAGTAGGCTCCTCCCCTTTGCCAAATTAGGCTCCTCCCATTCACCAAATTAGGCTCCTCCCCTTTACCAAATTAGGCCCCTCCCCTTTACCAAATTAAGCTCCTCCCCTTTACCAAATTAGGCCCCTCCCCTGTACCACATTAAGCTCCTCCCCTTTACCAAATTAGGCCCCTCCCCTACCAAATTAGGCTCCTCCCCTTTACCAAATTAAGCCCCTCCCCTTTGCCAAATTAGGCTCCTCCCCTTTACCACATTAGGCCCCTCCCCTGTACCACATTAAGCTCCTCCCCTTTACCAAATTAGGCTCCTCCCCTTTACCAAATTAGGCTCCTCCCCTTTACCAAATTAGGCCCCTCCCCTTTACCAAATTAGGCCCCTCCCCTTTACCAAATTAAGCTCCTCCCCTTTACCAAATTAGGCCCCTCCCCTGTACCAAATTAAGCCCCTCCCCTTTACCAAATTAGGCTCCTCCCCTTTACCACATTAAGCTCCTCCCCTTTACCAAATTAGGCCCCTCCCCCTACCAAATTAGGCTCCTCCCCTTTACCAAATTAAGCCCCTCCCCTTTGCCAAATTAGGCTCCTCCCCTTTACCACATTAAGCTCCTCCCCTTTACCAAATTAGGCCCCTCCCCTGTACCACATTAAGCTCCTCCCCTTTACCAAATTAGGCTCCTCCCATTTACCAAATTAAGTCCCTCCCCTTTACCAAATTAGGCTCCTCCCCTTTACCACATTAAGCTCCTCCCCTTTACCAAATTAGGCTCCTCCCCTTTACCAAATTAGGGTCCCCCCCTTTACCACATTACGCTCCTCCCCTTTACCAAACTCCTTAACCATAGGTCCTATCATCATCAAACTTGCTGGGTATGTGCAGAAGTCATGTGGTAGCATGTCCCTCAAAGCTTATCGAGATTAACCCATAGGGGGCGCCACAAATGCTGTTATTAAGCCCCGACTGAAGAAAGCTTGAGAGGCCACGTCCCGCACACCGTAAGTCCGATTGACTTGAAATTTCTCCCACAGGTGTATTTTAGGGTGCTCTACAAAAAATCTTGGATCATTAAAGTCAACCTGGAAATATTTTCGCTAATAAGCATGAACTGAAAAACAGGGTTTTATCCACAACTTTGTCAAGTTTTACTTTATCAACACCAAATGTCTCACGAAGCCCCGGGGGACTATGACGCACGCAGTGGCGGCTCGCCCATAGAGGGCGATAGGGCGCCGCCCTCCTTGAGCCATATCAGCAAAAAACGAAAATATAATAATGAATAATAATGTTTTTTTTTTTTTTTGTATTAATAATCATAATTTATGATTTCAATACAGTTTTTACCTGCATCTAAGTCTGAATATCATTGTACAATCAGCGTCTGTGCTCTGTACCGTCACTCTGGGGCGATGTCGGGCTGGTTGAAAATCGCCCCCAGCGCTCTCATAGACTTCAATGTAAAACTTTTTTTTTTCAAACTGCAAGCCTCGCAATGCAATCTCTATGGGTTCCGGGGGTGCTCGCCCTAACGTGTTGTCGTCATACGTACAGTAAACAATAAACCAATTACAGTGACTAATACAGTCACATGTCCAGTATGCAGCCCAGAGCGGTCATATTCAAGACCAACACAACTTTATATCAACTCAGGCTAGGCTGGCAAGCTACTTACTTGATCGGACTCGGACTAGGTCTTTCCCAGACAAAATGTAACCATCAAGCAAGTATCTACCAAGATGGATTGGGGGATCTTATAAACGCGGAT
Source organism: Ammodytes marinus (assembly GCF_949987685.1). Lineage (NCBI taxonomy): Eukaryota > Metazoa > Chordata > Actinopteri > Uranoscopiformes > Ammodytidae > Ammodytes > Ammodytes marinus. The sequence goes on from NC_137232.1 coordinate 2,073,588, forward strand.
TTTCACGGGGCTCGTTTGAACGGCTAACGAGGCTAGCAGGATGCTAATGTGCTAACGCTCTGTCCTGCTGCCGCTGCATGATGATATGGACTGTATACTGGCTTTTTATCCATCCTGATGGCAGCACAGAGACCGCATGGATAACTTTGGGTGTCACCCCTATGCATCATCTCTCAGAAAAGGTAAAACAAACATTAAACATCAATCTGCATATACGAGCCAGCGCCGTTCAACAGCTGATCGGCTATTGAACGGCGATCAGCTGTTGATCGTCGTTTAGCTGACAGCTGCTTTCACCGTCCGACATAAACCCGCCTACCAAGTGCTGTAGACAGTAGTAACCCAAACCAATGTGATGATTAGCACTGTTAAAGGCCTACTTCACCGGTGGGAATATGAAGGTGTATTGAATTCTGAGATCCTATGTAGTATAAATGTGCAAAAAAAAAAAAAATCGGTTCATCCTAGCCTGAGAAAAGGCAGAAAGAGTGTTTTTTTAGTAAGATAGTAAGATAAATATAGGGTTAAAAAAAAATTACTTTGTAAATATTACTGTGATGTCACAGTAGGAGAAATCACAGTAATATTTACAAAGTAAGGTTTTTTTTTAACCCTATATTTATCTTACTGTGATGTCACAGTAAGATTAATATAGGGTTAAAAAAACACTCTTTCTGCCTTTTCTCAGGCTAGGATGAACCAATTTCAATTTTTTTTGCACATTTATACTACATAGGATCTCAGAATTCAATACACCTTCATATTCAAACCGGTGAAGTAGGCCTTTAATGTTGCACATGCTATGCCAGCATCCATTTTTGTCTCCTAACTTTTAAAGGAAGCCTATCTGAGGAGCACACTGGTAGATGACAAGTTATCTGTGATGGCCACAGCCGGATAATTAAATCATTTTAGAGCTAAAATAATTTTATTCAAGAAATTAACTAACTTAATTTCCAAAAATACTGTACAGTGCAATGCTTGTCTAATGTTGCCAGAGTGGTTATGCCAGATGAACAGGAAAAACAAACAGTTAAATGCAATATGACATTGTCATATGCTATCTGATTTAGGTTAATTTTGGGTCATATTTCCCATCATGGCAACAATTGCCCCCCCTGAGATTATTGTCAGGAGCCGCCACTGGACGCACGTCTCCGGAAAATATTAGTAGGATAGCTTGGAAAACATGGCCGCCATTGACTAAAACGTTTATGCAGTGGCAGGGCTTAATAACAAATTGGGGTAACACTTTATAATAACTATCCGTTGTAACTTGTTAATAGATAATTAGTAAACTCTTAATTAATGATTATTAATGATTTGTTAAGTGTTTGTTAGCAGTTTGTTAAGGATTTATAACAATGGTAGATAGTTAATAGCTTAATAATTGAATCAGTTCATCTGGGAGAGAATCCAAGATGGCAGCATGTTAGGTTGTGTGTGAGTTTGTCTCTCTGTTTATGTTCATTTTTTGCGCTATTTTGTTTCTGCTACTCATTTTTTGTTTTTGCATCAAGTACTACTGAGCACAATAGATTTAAGGATATCATCATTCATCACATGAAATGAATGTGGACTACCTGGACTCTGAAAGGCTAGAACAAAGGGCGAGCTGGGCCCCAGCAGCCTTGCTAACATCTCAAGGCCCCAGCAGCAGCATTAGCAGCTTTGCTAACTACCAATGCCCAGCAGCAGCAGTAGCAGCCTTGCTAACTATCAAGGCCCAGCAGCAGCAGTAGCCGCCTTGCTAACTACCAAGGCCCAGCAGCAGCAGTAGCAGCCTTGCTAACTATCAAGGCCCAGCAGCAGCAGTAGCAGCCTTGCTAACTACCAAGGCCCAGCAGCAGCCTTGCTAACTATCAAGGCCCAGCAGCAGCAGTAGCAGTATTGCTAACTACCACGGCCCAGCAGCAGTAGCAGCCTTGCTAACATCTCAAGGCCCAGCAGCAGCAGTAGCAGCCTTGCTAACTATCAAGGCTCAGCAGCAGCAGTAGCAGCCTTGCTAACACATCAAGGCCCAGCAGCAGCAGTAGCAGCCTTGCTAACTATCAAGGCCCAGCAGCAGCAGTAGCAGCCTTGCTAACATCTCAAGGCCCAGCAGCAGCAGTAGCAGCCTTGCTAACTATCAAGGCCCAGCAGCAGCAGTAGCAGCCTTGCTAACTACCAAGGCCCAGCAGCAGCAGTAGCAGCCTTGCTAACTACCAAGGCCCAGCAGCAGTAGCAGCCTTGCTATCATCTCAAGGCCCAGCAGCAGCAGTAGCAGCCTTGCTAACTATCAAGGCCCAGCAGCAGCAGTAGCAGCCTTGCTAGCTACCAAGGCCCAGCAGCAGCAGTAGCAGCCTTGCTAACTACCAAGGCCCAGCAGCAGTAGCAGCCTTGCTAACATCTCAAGGCCCAGCAGCAGCAGTAGCAGCCTTGCTAACATCTCAAGGCCCAGCAGCAGCAGTAGCAGCTTTGCTAACACATCAAGGCCCAGCAACAGCAGCAGCTCTGCTAACACATCAAGGCCCAGCAGCAGCAGCTAGCATAGTAAACTTAGTATCTTAAAGACAATGGCATTTTTCTTAACTTTAGTGTGTTTGTTGACATTTTGGGACTTGAGTCCAAGGAACTGCCCCTTGGTGAGTACCACTAGCTATGAGTCGAGCATGCAAGACACTTACTATAGTGGCACTAATGCTAATGTTGCCGGGCATTTTCAGCAACCACAGTCTGATTTGGTTTGGGCCTCAAACCTGTGGTCGGACCCACCCAAGGACTTACCTAAACTTCTACGTTTCTTTACCTTATATAATCTTACTCTTTCCCTTAAGGAAAGGCATTCCCTGGCTTTAACACATGAACAAACTGCTTCAAAATGTAATGTGAGACGAGGAGTGATGATTGTACTACTCTTACTTCTGTCTGGAGATGTGCAATCAAACCCTGGTCCTGAATTGCAATGTATCCAGACTCCCGCTGATTTTAAATTAATGACTGGTCTCAAATGTATTCATCTTAATGTGCGTAGCTTAGTACCAAAGATGGACATGGTCAGAATTTGGGTTAGATCAACAGATGCAGATATTGTGGTCATCTCAGAAACTTGGCTGACAAAATCTATTACAAATGAAGACATTAGCATACTCGGATACAATGTTTATCGTACTGATAGGCCCAAGAAAGGTGGTGGTTTAGCCATTTTCGTTAAATCAAGATTTGATACTTCAATTGTTCTGTCTGAGTCTATCTGTAAGCAATTTGAATTTTTGGCATTGAAGGTGGAAATAGCAAAGTCCCTCTCTATGACTGTTGTTGGGTGCTATAGGCCTCCATCTGCCACAAAGGAGGCATTGTCGTCATTGCAGCATCTTTTGTCCAAATTAAATTACAATGAGCTTTTAATGGCTGGAGATCTGAATTGGGATTGGCTAAATGCAGTTTCGGATGAATTTAAATCTTTCTGTGACTCTATTAATCTTATCCAGCTGGTCAACCTACCTACAAGGCCAAATCTTAAACATTCTGAAAAGTCCACTTTGATTGATCTAATTCTAACAAATGTTCCTCATAAATTCTCATCCCTGGGGGTTTTCTGCAATGATTTGAGTGATCATTGTGTTGCTGCTACTTGCAGGGACACAAAAATCCCCAAACGTAAACCACGCATTATTTTCAAGAGGAATTTAAAAATATTTAATGGACAGGCTTTTCATCATGATTTGTCTTTGGTAAATTGGGGGCACATAGGTCTTTTGCCTGATGTTGAGTTAGCTTGGACATTCTTTAAGGAACATTTTGTGAAAATTGTAAATAAACATGCCCCCATCGGGAAATTCAGGGTTAAGGGACGAGATAATCCCTGGTTTTCCCCAGAGTTGTCAGATACCATCCATCAACGTAATGTGGCATGGGCCAAAGCCAGAATAAGTGATTTTGCCTCTGACTGGTCTATGTTCAGGCAATTAAGGAACAAATGCACTTCCCTTATCAAAAAGGCTAAATCTGAATATTACTTATCTGTCACAACTGAGAACCTTAATAATCCACAGAAATTTTGGAAAGTGATTAAATCTATATCTGTAAGTAAAAGCCCTCAGGCTCTTCCGACATTTGTTCTAAAAGATTCGGTCCCAGTCTATGATAGAACTGAGGTTCTAAATTGTTTTAACAATCATTTTGTATCATCTGGTTCTTTGTTTGACTCTACAGGAGCTGCCCCTGTGTCTCCCTGCACAGAGGCTCCAAGGTTTATAGGAGAACCTTTTAATTTTGTACCTTTTACTGTGCACCAAGTGCATCAGGCCCTCAAAACATTGGATAGCAGAAAATCCCCTGGACCTGATTCAATAGAGCCCTACTTTTTAAAATTAGCAGTTGATTTTGTAGCACCGCCTCTTACAATCCTTTTTAATCTCTCAATTGAAAACAAAGAAATCCCATCCGTTTGGAAGTCAGCTTTTGTTACCCCCTTATTAAAAGGAGGTGATCCAGCGGCTTTAACTAACTACAGGCCAATATCAAATCTGTGTGCCTTGTCAAAAATTGTGTAGTGTGTGATCAGTTAAAAGAGTTTCTAACTTCCAATGATCTTCTCTCAAAACTGCAATCAGGCTTCAGGAAAAAGCATAGTACCATCACTGCAGCTACAAAAGTGATTAATGATATATTAGTTGGTCTTGATAAAAAGCAGCACTGTGCTTCACTTTTTATTGACCTGTCGAAGGCTTTTGACACTGTGGACCATGCTGTTTTAAAGCATAGGCTTCTTTGCTTGGGTTTGTCAAATCATGTAGTTTCCTGGTTCACAGATTATTTGAGTGACAGGACTCAGTGTATTAAATATGATGGTCTGTGTTCTGAATTTGTGAGTGTCCACAAGGGGGTGCCACAGGGTTCAATATTAGGACCCCTCTTGTTCATTATGTACATTAATGATTTGGGAAGAATTGTGTCAGATGCTAACATGCATCTTTATGCAGATGACACAATTATTTACTGTTTTGGTTCAACTCCTGCTAGAGCTGTTGAATCTCTGCAGAAAGCTTTTGATGTAGTCCAGCAAACACTCCTGCAGTTAAAACTAGTCCTCAACTCTGACAAGACTAAACAAATGTTGTTTTCAACCTCTAAAAAAGTACCTCAAACTGTCCCCACAGTGTCCACTCTTGAGGGAAATGTCATAGAGGTGGTTCGTATGTACAAATATCTTGGTGTGTTGATTGATGACTCCCTTTCCTTCAAACCCCATATTGATAATCTTGTGAAGAAACTGAAACTCAAATTAGGTTTCTTCTACAGGAACAAATTTTGTTTTTCTTTTGAGGTCAAAAAGCGGCTTGTCACTGCAACGTTTTTATCCAGTTTAGATTATGGAGACTTGATTTATATGAATGCCTCAGCTAAATGTCTATGTAAGATTGATGCTGTTTATCATGCTTCTCTGAGGTTCATTACTAATTGTGGAGCCCTGACCCATCACTGTGACTTGTATTCTCGAGTGGGTTGGCCCTCTTTGTCCACCAGGAGGCTGGGACACTGGTGCACTTTTATTTATAAGGCCATGTTAGGGCTACTTCCCTCCTATATTTGTAACTTAATCACACAGAAAAGTGTTGCTTCCCACAATCTGCGTTCAAACAATCAGATGCTTCTGTCAGTTCCATTTGCACGCACAGAATTAGGAAAAAGGTCTTTCATCCATTCTGCTCCCACCACATGGAACTGGCTACAAAAAGATTTTAAATTAACCGAAATGATTTCTTTGAACGCTTTTAAATCTAAGCTGAGAGCATTTCAGACCACCTCTTTTACTTGTAGTTGTTTTTTATGATTTTTTATTTACTTGGAACTGTTTTTTTATTATTTTAATTGAAAACAGTTTTTTCTGATTTTATTTGATAATAGCTTTTTATCATTTTAATTTTTGTCTATATGTTGTGAGTGTATTATTGTGAGTGAACATGTAACTTGTTGCTGCCTCTTGGCCAGGACTCCCTTGAAAAAGAGGTTTTTAATCTCAATGGGACTTTCCTGGTTAAATAAAGGTTAAATAAAATAAATAAAAAAATCCGAGATTAACTGATCACGTCACGTTCAAGTCCATGGCATGCACAGTGTGTATTGAGTTTATTTAAAAATATTTGAAAATGGGGCTGCCCTCAGTTGCCCATGCACTGTGTATAGTCTATAGCCTATTTCAGCCTCGTCGGTATCTCGGATTACCTCCCAGATGAACTGATTCAATTATTAAGCTATTAACTATCTACCATCAGAGCCGGCCCAAGCCTCCAGGGGGCCCTAAGCGAAATATGATTAGGGGGCCCCTCTCCAATGTTAGCGCTGCTGAAACTATAGATCTTTGTTAAATATCATTCACACACCCAGTGTTTTCCGCTAGTGCCTCCACTGTGCGGCTGTGCGAAAATATTAGACAGCCGAGATTCAGACCCTCCTAGGGGGGTCCGGGGGTATGCCCCCCCGGGAGATTTTTTTAACCTTTTTAAAGTGAAATGCATGAATCTGGTGCACTTTGAGAGGAAAATTAAGAGGCAAAATCTGAGAAATTTTGTGTGAACAAATAATTTGGAGACACTGGGTCAGATGAATTAGAAGCTATTGAAGAAGGACACATGGATTTTCCATAAAAATATTAATATAAAATAAAATATTATGGTTTGGGCTTGGAGCTCTTTTTCTTTTACGGGACATATTTCTCTGTAGTATAATGAATTCATTTAAATGCAGTATGAGGAACGAAGCAGAAGAACTCTGTTGTCCAGCTACTGTATCTTTTTTTTCCACAGACAAGGCTGACATAGGCTATAGACTATACACAGTGCATGGGCAACTGAGGGCAGCCCCATTTCCAATTGTTTTTAAATAAACTCAATACACACTGTGCATGGATGTGAACGTGACATGATCAGATAATTTCGGATTTCCTCCCAGATGAACTGATTAAATTTTTAGGCTATTAATTATCTAGACCAAAACATTGTATTCCTTTTTTTGTATGATAACTCACATTTGCATAATATGATGTTAATATCAAACACACAAACTAAAAAAAAAAAAAAAAAAAAAAAAAATGTTTTTTTTTTAGGGGGCCCCCCAGGCAGTCGGGGGCCCTAAGCGGCCGCTTAGTTCGCTTATGCCTCGGGCCGGCTCTGTCTACCATTGTTATAAATCCTTAACAAACTGCTAACAAACACTTAACAAATCATTAATAATCATTAATTAAGAGTTTACTAATGATCTATTAACGAGTTACAACGGATAGTTATTATAAAGTGTTACCCAAATTGGCCATAACTAATTGATCATAGGTCCTATCATCATGAAACTTGCAGGATATGTGCAGAAGACATGTGGTAGCATGGCCCTCTAAGCTTGTCGAGATTAACCCATAGGGGCCCCCACAAATGCGAAAACCATCATTCAAAAATGCAATGTTTGACAGGCCACGCCCCTCGCCCCCCCTTCTTTCTTCCCTAACTTACATGACCTGAAATACAGTGAAGTCACATTCACTCTGTGGATTTCCAACCTATCATCACCAAATTGTATACACAGCATCAGGGGACGGCCACAACTCGGGACTGGAGTTCGGAAAGAAGCGGCGGTTCGTAGAAGCGTTCTGGCCCGGCCGACGGGCGGGGCGCCGCCGAAGCGGGGATTGGCGGCCTGCGCAGGGCTGCCCGTACTTTCAAAATCTCCGCGGGATTTTCTAGTTTGTTTGCTTGCTTTATGTCGACTTTGTAAAGCGGCCCTGGGTCACTTGAAAGGTGCTACATAAAGTAAGGTGTTGTGGTTGTTTTTGTTATTATGATTATTATTATGTGAGCAGATCCATGCCTTGCACCTTGTAGTTAGCCTGCATCTCTGGGCCTTTGTCTGAGTCAGGCCAAAGTCAATACACAAAGGAAGAGCAAAGCTGTTGAGATTGTCACTGAACATCTATTCACTTTAGAGAACCTGGACTAAATGCTAGATGAATGAATATTTCTCCTTTCTCTGTGTAATGGCTTCACGTGCTCAAGCCCAGCAGTGAGATGAGAGAGCATTTATTTTGCAGCCGTCTGATTGTCCTTTGTTGCTAAGGTCTGAGAGGAAAATTGTGAATGTCATCAGGGCCGGAGGCATACAGCACACTGCCGCCTGACAAAGGTCTCAGAGCTCCTGTGGCTTGTGCCTGGCTTTGAAGTCATAAAAGCTTGGCTTTGACAGTTTGGCCACATGAATTTTCATCTCGCCAGAGAAGGAGAATTTGAAAAGCTCAATAGATAGCCGAGCCCACAGGGTGACTTTGTAGCCATGGCAACTCCCCAGTATTTGCTATAAAGCAGTTGTGTTGGCCTTTGATGACAAATGCACGTAGTGAAGGAGGGAGAGGAAGATAATACATTTTTTTCTGTAGTATGGAAAAGCCCCTGAACTAATGTGGCTATGAGCTTCTTTACTGCTGCTACAGAGAAGATCTAGAATCAGAACAGCAAAGAGAATTATTAACACTGATTAATAAACAGACTAACCAAAGCCTAAAGTTGTTTTCCAGAGTAATTGTTCATTGAGAAAACATTATGTAGCCTGGAAATCCAGAGCTTCCGCTGGCAAATTAAATTTGCTGTGCCTGTTGGTCTGGACTATCTCTATTGAAGCTCATTAAATATGTCAAGAGATCCTGAGCTACTGATCAAATTGTTATTTCAAATTGTTATTTCTGATATGGGCACCATACATAGAGCCCTATGTATGGTGCTCTGGTGCGGACGTAACCGGATGACGACGTGCATGCGCCGTCGAAGCCGTGATAGTAAACAACCAACAGAGATGGATACGGATATGTTGTTTGAGTTTGAGACGGCTTCGGCTTAGACCAACCACGGCAAAAGGTTTAAACAGTTAACCCGCTGTTTGCTAAACGAACGGGGCTTAAACATCACCTTTTTCATTGCTCTGATTGGTTGTAGTGCTATCCAATTGAGTGCAGTGGTATTTGAAACGCACGTGTAGGTGCCGCCCCTTGAGTTGGGAAGGTCAATTGATCGTGGCCAGACCCTCTACCGTTCTAGATATGGGTCTGGATTTCCAGGCTACATATTATGCCCTTTTTAAGTTGATTGAGATTTACTGTTGTAATCACTTTTCACTACTTGGCATTAACAAGTTTAACACAAGTCACAAGTCTAACTCACAATCCTATTGACTTATTTAAAACAAAACAATGAACGTGTCAGTAAGGGAATTAAAGGGGATCTCTGCCATTTGTCAACATCCATACTAAGATTAAGTGCAAGAATAGTTGCAGTAAAAATATCCATTTGAGCTTGATTGCCATGTCAACTGAATAATTCACCATATTCATACATCATCTTTAAAGATATTTTGAAAATGTCTAGTAAAATTGCCATGTAACTGACAGAAGACGATCCCTAAAACAATTGGTGACACCCTGACCAGTCCTCTTAGCCTGGTCCTACCAGACCATCGTACTTCTTTTCATTTGTACTGAAGGTCGCTCAATTGACAAACGTAAACTCACTTGAAGTCGGGTGTCTGTTGAAGTTTAAAACTATTGGATCTGCCCAGTGCCACTCTGGATCTGCCAACCAATTGCGCACGTGGACGTGACGTATGTCACGCGCCGGCTTCTGACTTCAACTGAAACTGGCGCACAACCTCTGTTTGCTGATTGGACAGCCCAAAAATCTGTCCGACAAAACCCGCGAATATACCGCGGACCCAGACTGACTACTGAAGGGAAATGAATATTGAGTGGAAGTAGGTTGGTGGGCGGTGCCAGGCTACAGTCCTCTAGGGAAGAGACTGCAATCAAAATATCTGAGCATGATCACGGTCCCCAGGAGGTTAACCCTTTCCTTTTTGAATAGTGGTTAATTATCTCCTGCCACCTTCAACCACATCAAATGCAGTAGTGAGGCAGAGCATAACCCAACCACAGAATGGAATCGGAACATTGGGGCAATGCATGTTGCCATGGCTATGAAGCAACGAAGTCCAGAGCTGCTGCACTGTCCATTGTATCACATGGCTTTATTGCACACAATATTGAACTTTTACATTTGTTGTGTTAGCAGGGTCACATAAACACTTTTAGCTCTAATCCTCATAAGGCTATTAGAACAGCCATTATTATGTCATGTAATGTTGGTGTTTCAGTTCCTTTTTAAACTTTTTTTCTTTTTTTCCCAGAGCAAGCTGCTCTGTACTCAGAGAACTGTGAGCAGGATATTCATTACAGATATGATGAGGTAAAGGACATGACTGCAGAAAGACATTGAAGGAGAGGTGAAGCGGGCCTTCTGTTCCATGTTAATTGGAGGACAACATGAGTGTGGACCCAAAGCAAAGGCGTTTTTACAATGGACAATAACATCTCATTAAAAGTTAAGGATCTATGCCCCTAGAATGTGTGGAAGCTTTAGTGTGTCTAGTGTGTGCTTATTCTGGAGCTCTGAACAATGTGCCAGCACGTGAGAGTATCCTTTTATAAACTGTTTTATTACTAATGATTTTGAAAGATGATTGTTTTAAACCAGTCATTCAACATTATTTGAATTTGTTGCATTGATTGATTTACTTGATTTAAATGGGACTCAATGCTAGCAAGTAGCTGTTGACGGTGAAGGATATAAAGTACCTGAAAGTAGCCCTAAATAAATATTAGATACTACAACTTTTTCTTTGTGACTTCTAAATTTGGTTGAGACATGGTTGGTAGCCATTTGTATGTGATCTATAGCTGGCTGCTTAAGGCCAGTGGCTTCCCAAACAACATGTCATGACTCACGGCATGGCAGCCTCTCCTTCTCCTCTGTGTGTTGTCTGTTTTCCCTTGTCTGTCTCTTCCTCCTGTTTCTCCCATAGACATAATAAAGGATAGACGCCGCGTTGGGCGTTGAGTGCGAGAAATGCGGGCGCCATCTTGAACCGGTCAAACGTTCCACTCAGTGTAGTCTGTTTGGCAGGTGCAATGAACTGTCAGCACATGTAATTAATCATATCTCATTAAATATCAAACTGATTTTCACGCGGTTTTCTTTGCTGCAAAGATCATACATGTAACTAAGATACAGGGCACAAGTTTCAACGTGTTTTAATATTCATAGTGGGCTTAACAGTCATAGAAGATTCTGATAAGATATAAGTAACCAGACGTCCGAGTCACACACTTCGTCCGGGAGGAGATTGGAACGGAGGATGTGTTTCTGCTTGGGGAACATATTGAGGAGACACAGTTTGGCATCGACAACCACCATTCCGACTAGTTGTCATTGGTTGTGTCTGTCTTTCACAAATTAAGGCTGCACCACATTGCCAAACTCGCCTCGCTTGAATTACAGAAAGGGAGCACAAGAAAGAAGCTCTGTAAAACAGTCCTCTTTCAGGGGTTTTAGCTAATCAGAGATCAGAATCAAAATCCTTTTATTTCTCTTCGGAGTAAAATGCGATTGTAAGGATGGTTAACTTTATTTTATGCATTTGAGTATTATTGTTTGCTGTTGTTGTTTGATTTTCCCTTAATTTAATACTTTTGATTGCTGTGGTTTTGTATTGAATGTGTTTTTAAATGTAGGCTACCGCGCTGCAAGGCACGCATTTATTTCCTGTCTGTGTCTGAGGAACCAACTCGAGACTAGACTGAACTTGGTATTCCCCCCCTAGTATAGAACATTGGACAACCAAGAAGGCTTTGCTTTTAAATAATCCCGTCCTCTTTTAAGAGGCAATTGCCTAACAAGCTTGTGTTTTAAATTAGAGAAATAAAACATATTTTTACATGAACACTCATGTTGTCTTCTCTTATAATGAGATATACATATCAGAATCTTCTATGACTGTAAAGCCCACTATGAATATTAAAACACGTCGAAACTTGTGCCCTGTATCTTAGTTACATGTATGATCTTTGCAGCAAAGAAAACCGCGTGAAAATCAGTTTGGTATTTAATGAGATATGATTAATTACATGCACTGACAGTTCATTGCACCTGCCAAACAGACTACACTGAGTGGAGTTTGACCGGTTCAAGATGGCGGCCCCACGGCTCGTCAGCGCCAATAGGCAGTAGCGGCCAACGCGGCGTCTATCCTTTATTATGTCTATGGTTTCTCCCCCTTGTTGTGTCTCTGTGTTTGCATGTGGGCGTGGCTACACTCCTTGGCAGGCAGCTCCAGGTGAAGCTGGTTGGCTAATCAGACCCTCTTTACAAAAGCCTCTGGACTCCAGTCATTCGGCGCCTGATTGTACTCCTAGGCTTACTCTCTGGCCATGCTTTGACTTGGGCAGCTTCTGTGTGGGAGAGACAGTCCGCCATATGTTTTTCGTTTTTCTAGCTTTGTAGCAGAAATTAAGAAGGTTTTTGACCATCCGGTCTGCGTTAGAGACGCCACTAAATGCCTTTGTCAACTACGACAGGAAGCTCGCAGTGTTGCAGAGTATTTGGTGGAGTTCAGGGCTTTAGCAGTGGAGACGGGGTGGAACGGTGAGGCGCTACAGGGGGTTTTTCTCAACGGTTTAGCCGACTCCGTTAAAGACGAGTTAGCAGTGCGGGATGAGTCAGCAGACTTAGATGAGCTCGTAGCCCTAGCTATCAGGCCGGACAATCGCCTCCGAGAGCGCCGCAGAGAAAAGACCGGCCGCTCTCTAGGTCCTTTTGTTCCCCGTTTCTCTTTAGCTGCCCCCCCCCCCCCCATCAGGAGAAGAGCCCATGCAGTTGTGTCGGAACCGACTCACTCCTTCCGAGCGGAGTAGAAGATTCGAGGGTGGTCTGTGCCTCTACTGTGGTGAACCTGGACATCAACGGGCTAGGTGTTCCCTTCGGTTAAACCCAAGTCATCACCAGTCACAAACGGGGTTTTGGTGAGTAACACAGTTTTGCCCTGTTTGCCCCGAACATAGTTAAGGTGGTGTTTCTTTTATTATAATAGGCCAATTGGCCTTCTGTGATGCGATAACCAATAATGAATTAATGTTATTATTAGTCTACTTGCTTGATTTCTTTTTAAATAGCCTAAAGAGACACTTGGAGACACGTGGACAATCATTTACTGCAAATCGTGGCCTTTCGCGCAGATATGACCATACACAAGCACACATCGCGCTTGCTAGCACAAAAAAAATAAAAAAAATAAATCATAATTTTTTTTTTTGTCAGTTGGAAATCAATTCACATTCTGGAGTGCGGACAGGTGCGGGCCGACCCTGCCAAGGTCCAGGCAGTCACGGAGTGGCTGCAGTTTAGCTCACGGAAGCAGCTCCAGAGATTCTTGGGCTTCGCCAACTTCTACAGACGGTTCGTGAGGAACTACAGCCAGGTAGTAACCCCCCTCACAAAACTAACCTCTCTGTCTGTTCCGTTTGTCTGGTAGCCTGCAGCTGAGGATGCATTCTGCAAGCTTAAGAGACGCTTCTCCTCAGCTCCCATCCTGGTTCAGCCCGACCCAGCTCGCCAGTTCGTCGTCGAGGTTGATGCTTCGGATCTTGGAGTGGGAGCTGTGTTGTCTTAGAGAGCCGAGGGAGACAACAAGCTTCATCCCTGTGCCTTCTTCTCTAAGAAGCATTCCCCTGCGGAGAGGAACTACGCCGTCGGCAACAGAGAGTCGCTAGCGGTTAATCTAGCTCTGGAGGAATGGTGCCACTGGTTGGAGGGTGCGGCTTCTCCGTTTACGGTATGGACAGATCACAAAAGCCTGGCTTACATTCAGACTGCTAAACGGTTAAACTCTCGCCAAGCACGTTGGGCTCTGTTTTTTGGTCGCTTTAACTTTACCCTCACCTTTAGACCCGGTAGCAAGAACATGAAACCTGATGCCTTCTCCAGACAATTTTACTCAGACATCAACAGTTCCTCAGCTCCTGAGACCATCCTTCTCCTGTTCTGCCAGGTGGGCTCTCTGACATGGGAGATTGAGTCCTTGGTTAAGGTGGCTCTCCAAGGTAACCCCGATCCTGGCGACGGTCCACAACAGAAGCAATGTGAAATCATCTTTTTTTAATTTTCCATAAATAGTTGACTGTACTGTAAATAAATACTGTGTAAGGAACAGTCTGACATTGCCATCTATACCCAGGGTAAAATGAGAGGATCATATCAGTTTCATCTGGGTGCATCCAGTACAGAGGTAAGGGACAGTTTGGGTTCAGCTCAACTAAAACAAAAGCAACAAAAATGCTAATATCCTATGAAAAAAAAAAGATTTCTTAGCATATTATTTATTAATCTCCACAGATTGCCTTGACAATATTTGGATTAATTTATAAGAAAGCAACATTCATCATTCTTTATTATTTTAATACATTTAACGTATTAATATATCTTGAGCAATGAATTAAATGCCTTTTTTTAAGTGCCTGAAACTGGATTATTTATGCCATTTCTTTGGTCACAGGTTGTATTTCTTCAGCTGGCGCAGGAAGAACATTGTAGTAGCCGAATTCTTCCCCATGGCTTGACAAAGACTCGAACAGGCTGGACTTCATCATTGTGTTTCAGCAACCCGATCTCACGCCGAGGCGTGAGATACACACGCATGGACCGGCGTCTAACTCACACGCCTTGCCTGACCAGGGCGTGTGAGTTACACGCGCACCTCCCGTAGTCAAAATGGCGGCCGCGGTTTTCCGTCAATGTTTTATCTATATTATAACCTCTCCCTGTCCCCTTGCCCTAACCCTAACCACCGAGGGGGCTGCAGCTAGATAGTATTGAAATGCTGGGAGAACATGTCGTGCTATTCCTGGGAGAACATGTCGGCCCCTGTTGGTGCTATTCCTCCGTTCATTTAGACTATTCCTCCATTCATTTAGACGGCGGGAGGTGCGCGTGTAACTCACACGCCCTGGTCAGGCAAGGCGTGTGAGTTAGACGCCGGTCCATGCGTGTCTATTAGACGCCTCGGCGTGATACCAGGTTGGTTTCAGAGAGGTTTATTTCAGGAGCTTCCATCAGACATACAGAGGATTTCATAGTAGCATAGTAGCAGCAGGCTGAGGCCGCAATGGCACTCTCGATAGCCCCAACCAATGTCTTATATCTCTGTGTGAGTGGGGTGTCAGGTGTATTATTAACTCGCAAATAGACAAGGGTTTTTCCTGCATTGAAAAAATTTTGGCGCCCGCCAAAGGAATTTTAGCCAGCGCCAAAGGAAAATCCTCAGCGCCAAAGTGATTTTTTATTTTTATTTTTAATAAATAAATAAATAAAAATCTACTTAAAAAATGTTTTCCCATTTCCGCCTCATTCCAGTCATATTACTTGCAATCTCAGTTGTAAAAAAAAATCACTTCATTTGACATGTTATCAACAACATGTTGGCTTTATATCCAGGAGTTATTTTTAATTTCGTCCCGCGAAGTTTCCCGCAATTGCAAGTGCCATTGTAACGGCAGCGTCGGACAGTGAGTGACAGGCTGACTACAGGGAACTCAGACCCACAGAACTTTTGGATTCCGTCGTATTACCGGTAGGCCTACATCAGGTTTGAGGTTAGTTTCCAATAAAACACTTTTGGTGTGTATAAATATAGCCTATGGTAGAAATCAGGTCGGGGATCTAATGGCTTACATCTCTGAATCAGCTGTTAGTGGACAGCTAACAGCTGTTAATTATGATGTTTGACACACACAAACACGTGCGCAATAGGTTTTCTTATAAATATTAGGATAGGACTACATATGAAAAAATAAATAAATATATATCTAAAGCCCTTCCTATAGGCTATAGGCTTTTTTAAAACTGTAGTTTAGGCTATATGGTCCCCTGACATTTAGCCCATATGCTTAGGCTACTGTAACAATCAATGAATAATGGTGTCAATGAATAGTTTGGTGTGCAAGTAGTGTTGCCACCCGTCCTGTTTTTCCCGAAATTGTTCTCTTTTTTCACCAGCTGTCCCGGGAAAAGAAAAATCTCTCCCGGGACACAATTTGTCCCGTTTTTTGGGGAAAATGCCAGAACCTCATTTGATTTCCTTCGTTCAGTAGTTAAGGCCGTTTCACACGGGCCGAGGCGTTTGTTGCGCCCACTAATGTATTCTCAATGGAGAGGCGAGCGGGCAGAGAGAAGGCGCAGTGTTTCGTCAGGCGGCACGACAAGCGTGCAGGGGCGGTCTTAACGATCTCGGGGCCCGTTTCAAGACCCTGTGTGGGGCCCCCCACATTTTTTTTCTATGAATAATGCTTGTGCATGCTCCCCGCAAAAATAAAAAAAGATTGTAGAAACCGGTTGGTTCATAGTCAGATTATGACATGATTATGATTTCCTTAGTCCAAGGTGGCAACCCTATGTGCAAGTTTTACTTCAAAGTCTTCTTTACAGCTTGGATCATGAAGAGAACTACTGGTATCGAGGCTTTCTTTAAAAAAAATATAAGGAAAGAGGGGGATGAGGAAAGGTGAATGTATCTTAGAATTAACCACTCTTATAATTAATTAAAATATAAGTGCTTCAGTAATTCATACAGGCTTAACCTTTTTTCTCTCTCTTATTACAATGAAATAGGCCTAGTACGTCTAGGTCAGGAGAGGCCCAGGTCCATACAGGGATAGTGGTAGGGAAAGAGATGGTAGGGGAAGCATGTGAGCTGCAGGGTGGCCATTGATGGACCAAATGCAGACGACATCGATTACCGTGGTCTTGTCAGGTCCTTTTACCGGGCAAACAAAAAAAGGAGGGTCAAATGTTCTGTAGCAGGATGTGACCTCTGCCAGTAGAGACCTCCCTTCTGCCAAACCCACATCCCTTTTTTCCAAATACAACTCTCTCTCCCTCCCTCATTCTACTCCCATCCCTGAAAATAAACATTTGAAAACAGTTTTATTGATTGGTGTTTAATTTACTAAATAAAATAGACAAAACATTTAATTGCAATAAAAATAACAGCAAAATCAGCAGATAAGATAACCCACATCATGTCTTGCCTTGACACTCATTGTTACCCCAAAAAGTTTTGTGACCAACATGTGTCCGCGTAGTCACCCCCCAAAGGCCCATTTTGATCCAGGAAAAACCCTGGACATGTAGTCTCATCACAACAAGTTCCAATAACAAACCCTTACATAGACTGTTTTCGTCTCTTTTCAGTGACCCCAACCTTTAGATATACACGCTCAGCAACTCTGGTGAATACAGCCATTTAAATCCACTACAACATCCTCTAGAGAAGAACGCAGCCTTGGGGGGATCCGGTGCTGATGGTCTGTGATTCAGAGAAGTGCTTCCCCAGCCTCACACGCTGCTTCCTGTCAGACAGGAAGTCTGTGATCCACCTGCAGATGGAGTCGGGCACGTGGAGCTGGGACAGCCTGTCCTGAAGCAGAGCTGGGAGGATGGTGTTAAAGGCAGAGCTAAAGTCCACAAACAGGATTCTGGCATATGTTCCTGGGGAATCCAGATGCTGGAGGGTGTAGTGCAGAGCCATGTTTACTGCATCGTCTACAGACCTGTTGGCTCTGTAGGCCAACTGCAGTGGGTCCAGGAGTGGGTTGGTGAAGGATTTGAGGTGGGACAGTACAAGGCGCTCAAAAGACTACATGACCACAGAGGTCAGTGCAACGGGTCTGTAGTCATTTAGTCCTGTGGTCCTTGGCTTCTTTGGGACGGGGATGATGGTGGAGACTTTAAAGCAGGTAGGCACATGACATGTCTCCAGTGAGGTGTTAAAGATCTCCGTGAATACAGGAGACAGCTGGTCAGCGCAGTGCTTCAGGGTGGAACGAGAGACTTAGGGCGCACTCACACTAGTGCCGTTTGCCTGTTCCGTGCTCAGCACGATTCAGCACGATTCCCCCCCTCCCCACTCCCCCCGCAGGCCCGTGCTCACACTGCTCGTGGCCTGGGCACACTTGCACCTTGCCTACGTCACCGTGCGCGTTTAGGATTTGGAGCTTAGTCTACTTGTAGGCTATACGACTGTTTGTGAATATTTTCATCCGGCCAAATTTGCATTAAATATTCCACTTCCACATTAGAGCAACGAGAATCCTTAAGCTATTGTTTTTTTTTAAATGTAGCCTTGACGTAATAGGTCGCGGTGGACAGTCTCATATGTGTGCAGCACGCTGTTTATTATTAATATAACGGCCCGTCATCAGACCATATGTATCCGGATGGTTTTGTACACATCGATCGCTCCATCAAATCCAAGTCAGAACTTTTTGTATGGGCAGAGATCGTCTTTATAAAGTTTCTTGTTAAACCTTAGTGTAGGCTATACTGTTTCCTTATCACCGGGCCGCGGTGTGTTGTTTTGGGTGCGTCTCCACCGCCATGCGTCAATGCAGTTATGACAGCTGACGGGAGGAAAAAGAAAAAAAATCATCTGACGAACGTGAGTAAACACGAAAACCTTTTTGCTGTGCTTTCTGAGCCGACCTAATTAGCTCTCTCCCTCTTTTATTAGCCCACACCTAGGCTTACACACACGTTAATTCTCACACATTATAGCTACAAGTCCAAGTGTTGGGCAATTCTGGTGCCGACTAGTAAGGCAGCGGACGTTAACGGACAATGCATCCTTAATAAATTCACGTCAGGAACGCCGCCTGTGCGCTTGCTTGTGCGCGTGTCATCTCATTAGCATCTGTACTTTGGCCACGGCACACCTCTCCCAGGTGGCCGTGGCCAAGGGGCTGTTCCGTGCTGGAATACGGTTGGCGTGGTCACACTAGGCCAAACGTTCTAGACTTTAGTATGCTAATAAGCTTTGGCACGGGGCCGCGGCCCTAGTTTGAGTGGCCCCTAAGTCTGGTCCGACTACTTTTCAGGGGTTCTGTCTCTTGAAGAGCTTGTGGACGTCCCTCTCATGCAGGCAGAGAGATGTCACTGTGGTAGAGGAGGGGAGGGACTCAGAGGTGTGAAGTGGAGAGACCCAGGGGTCTGCTGAGCTGGGGGTAGGAGGAATGGTGAGATGGGAGAGGGTGTCGCGGGGGATGGTGTCAGGACTGTCCCTTGGTCTTTCAAAGCGACAGTAGAACTCATTCAGTTAATTTGCAAGTTGCAGGTTGTTCACTGAGTGGGGGGCAGCAAGCAAAATTATTGGATGTAGTCAGACGTAAGTCACTCAGCTATGGTCAGATCTTGTTGTTGATAAAGCAGAGCAGATACTCAGTGATCCTACCCACCTCTTATATAGGAGGTTCCAACTCAGCAACCGTGGCAGTAGTAGGCTGCTGCAAAGGTTAATCGGAACCAAAAGGTTTAGCTTGTCATTGGTCCCCTCTGCTATTAGACTTTTTAATTAAATACACAGGTCAAGATCATGAACACTGTGTTTTTCTTTTACTGTTTTTAATTTAATTTTGGAATGGTGTTTTTAGGCCTGCTACTGATTCACTGATGAACTGAACTATTTATTCTTAAATGTTGTTGTTGTGCGTGTGGCGTGGCCACTTGTATTCCGATGTGTCTTAAAGGCCTACTTCACCGGTTGGAATATGAAGGTGTATTGAACTCGGAGATCCTATTTAGTATAAATGTGCAAAAAAAAAAATTAATCGGATCATCTTAGCCTGAGAAAAGGCAGAAAGAGTGTTTTATGGTCTCACTGTCTAACCCTACAGTTTCCTTCTTGTGACATCACTGTTAGGATTAACAGGACAGCTGGGCCAAGGGAAGACTAATGCCTCGTTTCCACCGAGTAGAGCGGGTCGGAGCGGCTCAGAGCGGGACAGCTCACTTTTAAGAATCTCGGTGTCGTTTCCACCGCCGACCCTACCCTTACTGGTGGGGCGGGGTTTAGGCTGGACTGCTATAGCCGCCGCCAGAATGTGGGTCAAACTATCGGGCTGTGGAACAACTGTGGTCAAGCCAGCGGTCTCTTGTTTTTGCATGGTCAAACCAGCCGCTTCTTTATTTATTCCCCCGTGTTGTTGAGAGCACAGAGACGGCTCGGTGCAACTGACAGAGACAGTGAGCAAACAGCGCTAGCTGCGGCAGCTTCGTGACATCGTAGCAGTGGGACACAGTGTAGCCAACTGATTCATTTAATGACGAGGAAAAACACCACACAATAAACAGTGCCGCGCTCACATTTTCGCCAAAACACACTGACTCTCTTCACTCTAGCCGAGGTGACTACACAAGGCGGAAATGATTCTTTCGACCAACTGTGGTCAAGCCAGCGGTCTCTCGTTTTTGCTCGGTCAAACCAGCCACTTTTTTATTTATTCCCCCCGTGTTGTTGTGAGCGTGTATTTACTACTATCTAGGCTATGGTGTAAACACACAGAGACGGCTCGGTGCAACTCATATAGAGACAGTGAGCGAACAGTGCTGGCTGCGGCAGCTACGCAGTGGGACACAGTGTAACCAACTGATTAATTTATTGACGAGGAAAAACACCACACAATAAACAGTGCTGTGCTCACATTTTCGCCAAAACACAAGACTCTTGCCGAGGTGACTACACAAGGCGGAAATGATTATTTCGGCCAATCAAATGACGGCAGTGTGTAGCTCCGCATTTTCGGCACCCTTTCAGGCGGCTAGTACCCCTACGGAGGAGTACTGAGATTTGGAGCGGCTCAGAGCGGTTAGGTGCGCTTAAACCGTACCCTACCCAACTTTTGGCAAATGAAAAGCCAAACTACCCGGACCGAACCGCTCCGACCCGCTCTACTCGGTGGAAACGAGGCATAAGGGAAGACTGAGGGAAGTAAAACCTCATTCATTATATTATAATAGTGATTTTATAATGATAGAACGCTGGTTCCGTATGGGTGAAGTATTCCTTTAAATGTGCTGCACTTTTGACCACACAAATTTCCCAACTATGGGATAATGAAGTATACTTTAACTTTGACTTTTTTTAGTGGGGATGTCTCTATTGGCGCGGTGCTTCCCTATGGTGGCGAGCGGCTCGCGATTGCTGGTGATGCTCCAACGTGAGCGCACCTCTCCCTCAGCTGTGATTTGCAACGTTGCCTGATCGGTATGTATGCCTGGTGATGATTTTAAAGAATCTAGCTCTCATTCTCGTCACTAATAATTATGCATTCCATTATTATGTATACATTTGGCCTATTTTATGTGGCAGGAACCAGGCCCGGGGCCTCATTTATCAAACTGTGCATAGGATTTGCGTTGGAAGGTTGCTTTCATAGGATTTAGGGCAATGGGTGAGCAGAGAGATTCGGATTATGAAAAAGTGCCCACGCACGTCCTTCACCTGTTTCCTTTTGTAAATCACAATCAATCCTAAATGTGGCGCAGCCTTTTGCAGGCTCACATAACGCCCATTTTTACCCTTAAGTAGTCATAGAAACGCCGAAAATTAATATCATTTACTGAGTGCATGAAGGCGATCGTGGCAAATACCGACTGAAAGGGAAATGGAAAAATAGACTCCACACGGTGTGGATCACTGCGGTCACGCCGAAGTACCCGTTGGGGAGGCTGAGACCAGACAAAATATAGTTTGGTGACACAGTGCGTAAAGGCGTCAAGATGTCAGCTTGTGGCAATCTCTGTTAATGCTGCAGCCTCAGAATGTCGGACTGCTGTCGAAATAAAAAAGAAGCGATTCGACATAAAAGTGGACGCAAAAGTGCATCCTCACACAGCAGTGTTTGTGCCACGAGCGAGGACACTGAGACCCCCCCATGAGAAACTGATTAGGGGAATTCCTCCCGGGGCAGTGACAGCAGCAGAGGGTTAATAATAAACTTCACAGCCCCTTTCAAAACACAAAGTTACAGAGTTTGCATGGAGGACTTTTGATAAATCACAAAGGTTGCGTACTGGGTGGCGTACGCCTTCTTATGTGCGTACGCAGCGTTGATAAATGAGGCCCCAGGTCCTGTCAGCCCTAAAAGCACAGAAACACTGTTGTTTTGCTTAAACTGTTTTGCCCGGAGGCGATTTTGCCTGTTTACTGTAGTTGAGAAATGCTTTTGATGATTGTTTGGTGACACACGGCTTTGTATTCAAATCTATTACCTACAGCGCTGTTTTGCTACGCTTCTACTCGCCCTTGCAAGCTGCATGATTTGGCTGCTCCATGCCTGTATTTCTGCTCATCGCTTTGGCCTTCAACGTGCTATAGCATGCCATCCCGAATTGGGATCTATGGGGATAACTGCCTGATATTGCCCTTATTGTTTGTTTATCCAAGTTTAAACAGTGTATCTTGTTCTTTTTTTGTTATTGATTAGCTCTTTTTTTTATCCTTTTTTTTCATTATTTGCACCAGAGGCCTATTGCACAAAAGTGGAAATCAGATATCCATGATGACTGATAAAGCCAGCCCTGACAAAATCTAATCTAGTCACTATGGATTAGTCAGTTTCACAAACGCCAATCCAGAATGTGCCAGGGTGAAACCAGCCCGGAGCTGGCACTTTGGTGGGAAAGGAGTAAAGAGTAAAAACAGTAATTGTGCTAAACATTTGAAATTGAGAGCAGCAAAGTGGTGATGATTTCACGACGACCTTGCTGTTTCCTAATAAAATAACTAACCTGAATTTAAAGAATAAAATGAAGGGAATGTTGAGTTTATATCGACAGTAAATGAGACCAGCAGCAAGGAGCAGGATATTACACACATTTCACAAGAAAACGTCTAATTACTGTTTCCACCTATAGGCCAGGCAAAGTAACCCATTTTTGGGCCAAAAAACAGACAAATTGTAAAAGAATTTTTTTCAGCTCAGATAATTTCTATGAGGTGTCCAGAACAACATACTAAAAGTCCTAATAAATCCTAGTTGAGGAAATAGGTTTAATTCTCATCAATCCGAGATGTGTGCCAATAAGGCGAGACACCAATAAATCCCAATAGGGCTATTTTTTTCCCTTACTCCTATCAAAATGAAACTTTACACAATGAAAGTATCCATGAAAGTGAAAAAAAATTGTATTACAAGTTTCTTTGAAAATGAATTTTAATATGCAAATGAGCTATACACTAATCGTACATGCCCAAAGTAAACCCAAATAGGCTTAATTTTTTCCTTTACTCCTACCACAATAAAACTTTACATAGTAAAAGTATACTTGAAGAGTAACTTTCTTTGTATTACAAGTTTCTTTTTAAATGAATTTGAATATGCACATGAGCTCCACACTTATTGAATATCCAATCATCGTACTGCCAATGGGTGATGGCGATGCTGCTTTTAGACTGGCCTCTAACCTGAAAAACTGCCTGGCTTACCTGCCAGGGGTGCCTCTCATGAATTAGATTTGTCTCTTCAAATGCCACTGCACGCAATTTGATAGCACTACAACCAATCAGAGCAATAAACAAAGTGACATTAAGCCCCGTACGTTTAGCAAACAGCGGGATTAACTGTTAAATTAAACGTTTGCCGTGGTCGGTCTGCAAAACAGAACATTCCACTTACTTGCTAATGAAAGATTTGAGCGCCGTCTTCCAAATTGTAAAGGGCCAAAGCCGTCTCAAACTCAAACAACATATCCGCAGCTATCTTTGATGTTTACTATCACGGCTTCGACGTTGCATGCACGGCACTGTCGTCATCCGTTTACGTCCGCCCCAGAGCACCATACATAGGGCTCTGGCCCTCCCATATCAGATACAACCAATTGAAACGTAGCTCAGGATTTCTTGACATATTTAATGAGCTTCAATGGAGAGTGCCCAGACCAACAGGCGCAGCACATTTAACTTGCCAGCGCCTAGTGGCAGGTCTGGATTGCCAGGCTAGTGCCATTCCCTTTCCTATGCCAAATAGACGAGATGTAGAATCACAGCCTGAAATGGCATGGAGAAAGAGGAGATTGTCACACACCTTGGGACCAAGTAACTCCTTTGTCTACTTTATGCACCATATCCATCTTGTTTTTGTGGCTTTCTTTGGTTCTTGTGCCATAAACAGCTTGTGTGCATTCAGATCAGCATGATGCAACTAGAGTTCTAACAAGTCTGTGTCATCACCTACTGAGACTGTGTCTTTTGTTCTGGCAGAGGCAATGGCAATTTGGACAATGAGCACATCTGCATCGTGCTTTGCATGGTTTGTGATACACCATTTTTATCTTTGAAAATTGATTTTAATATGCAAATGAGCTATACACTAATCAAATATAGGCTACCCAAAATATATCCGCATAGGCTTCATTTTTTCCTTTAAAGATCCAAGTGACTGCTGCAGATATTGCTGCGGTTGGTCGCATACACATTCAGTACTTTATGATTCCTCCTATTGTGTATCAGCCACTGGCTCTGTTGCCAGCAGATAACAAAACATCACAGCTGGATGTTTTGTGGAAGACATCCCTACTCCTTCACTCTCAAAGGCCATCATGGTCTGGTATGATGCAGGTCCTGCATCTTCTAGATGAACACCCTGGAAGAGCTTCAGTAACATTCCTTCCATTGATTGATCTTGATCCCAGTGATGAATCCTGCATATACTCAACATTGAGGTTTGTGGCAACTAAAGCTCTGCAGTATGATGTGACCCCTGTTCTGACGTTCGACCAACCCCTTCTGGAAAGCCTTGACCATTATAAGTTAACTTCTAATACAAATGTTTTACTTTTCATGTAGACTTTCATTGTGTAAAGTTTTAATGTGGTAGGAGTAAAGGTTCAAATTAAGCCTAAGCGGATATATTTTGGGTAGCCTATATTTGATAAGTGTATAGCTCATTTGCATATTAAAATTCATTTTCAAAGAAACTTGTAAGATAAAAAATGGTGTTTCACAAACCATGCAAAGCACGATGCAGATGTGCTCATTGTCCAAACTGCCATTGCCTCTGCCAGAACAAAAGACACAGTGTCAGTAGGTAATGACACAGACTTGATAGTACTCTTGTTGCATCATGCTGATCTGAATGCACACAAGCTGTTTATGGCACAAGAACCAAATGAATTAATGTATAGCTGTCCCCAGACAAATGTGCAACATCACATCTCTCTTCATGAGATCCTCTGAGATTGTCTTTCCCTTTTGGCAAGTCTGACCTGTATGGGTTCACTTTGGTGAGCCTAAACTGACCTGGTTTGATCTCTGTTTTATCTAGTGCCGCCCAATTTCTTCCCTAAAGATCTCTCATTACATTGGTCCATTTCATCACTCAATTTGGCCCACCTGATTATGTTTACCTGCTATTGAGCAGGTAAACATAACCCTGAACTGCATTGGTTAAATTGTTAACCAATGCAGCTCAGGGTTCACAAACTTTTTCACATACAAAAGTTGGCAAATTATTTTTTTAAATCTGTTTTAACAATTGATTTCTGGAAAAGAAAAATGTTTAATTGATAAACAAAAATCTGTTATTTCATAATAAAAATACTGGTATTGATAAATAAAATTCATAAAGGCTCAAGGGGTTCACATACTTTCAAGCAGCACTGTATGGTGCATAAAGTAGACAAAGGAGTTACTTGGTCCCAAGGTGTGTGACAATCTCCTCTATCCATGCCATTTCAGTCTTGTCTATTTGGCATAGGAAAGGGAATGGCACTGAAAAAAGTTAAACATTACACTATCTAGGGGAGGGGTTAATCTAATTCATGAGAGGCACCTGTTATACCCCTGGCAGGTAAGCCAGGCAGTTTTTCAGGTTAGAGGCCAGTCTAAAAGCAGCATCGCCATCACCCATTGGCAGTAGGATGATTGGATATTCAATAAGTGTGGAGCTCATGTGCATATTCAAATTAATTTAAAAAGAAACTTGTAATACAAAAAAAGTGACTTTTCTAGTATACTTTTACTATGTAAAGTTTTATTGTGGTAGGAGTAAAGGAAAAAATTAAGCCTATTTGGGTTTATTTTGGGCATGTACGATTAGTGTATAGCTCATTTGCATATTACAATTCATTTTCAAAGAAACTTGTAATACAAAAATGTTTGATTATCATGGATACTTTCATTGTGTAAAGTTTCATTTTGATAGGACTAAAGGAAAAAAATAGCCCTATTGGGATTTAT
The DNA here is from genome assembly GCF_949987685.1 of Ammodytes marinus. Lineage (NCBI taxonomy): Eukaryota > Metazoa > Chordata > Actinopteri > Uranoscopiformes > Ammodytidae > Ammodytes > Ammodytes marinus. The sequence continues at coordinate 2,099,499 of NC_137232.1, forward strand.
TGGTGTTTCGCCTTATTGGCACACATCTCGGATTGATGAGAATTAAACATATTTCCTCAACTAGGATTTCTTAGGACTTTTAGTATGTTGTTCTGGACACCTCATAGAAATTATCTGAGCTGAAAAAAATTCTTTTACAATTTGTCTGTCGAAAAACGCTATTTTGCCTGGACTACTAAGTGAAACCAAATTCTACTAGCATCCAATGCGGAAGTGATACAAAATGCAGTTCACGGAGTGGCCACTAGGGGCAGGTTTCAAAACAGAGCAATTTCTCATTGACTCCCATGTTAAATAGGCCTTTTTCACAGCATTATTAAACTTATTTAAGGCCCGGTACAAAAAAAAAACATTCTACTCGGTATGTTATGGTCATTTCTCCACAAAGTCACTAAAGGGGGTGAATTATTTTGGACCAGGCTACTTTTTATTCTGTTGGAGGTTAAAATGTATGAATAATTAGGGGCGTGGCCTCTTGAGTGACAGCTAGCTGCTGGTCCTCACTTCGCTTCAGAGGTATACGCCAGCTAGAAGGGCGTATCTCCCTCCCCCCAACGTCATATCAATGCCCTTTTTTGGTATGAGGAAATGAGGCTGAGTTAAAACAAGATGACAAGATGGCGACGCACATAGGCCAAGACGATTGGATTCAATTGGAATAACTGAGATCAGCCCGGATGCTACATCCATTTTATATACTATCTGTGCTGGAAACCTGCCGCTGGCAAATTTAAATTTGCTCAGCTTACTGGACTGGGCATGAACCATTGGAGCTCATTAACTATGTCAGAAAGTTCCGAGCTACCAATCAAATCGTACTATCTGTTATGGGCAGGCCAGAGCCCTATCTATGTATGGTGCTTTGGGGCTGGCGTAACCTGATGACGACAGTGCTGTGCATGCGCCTTCGAAGTGGTGATAGTAAATACAAAAATGGCGTTGTGGCCTCGACACGTAACGATTTGGAAGACGGCACTCAAATCTTTCATTAGCAAGAAAGAAGAATTTGCTGTATTGTCGACCGACCACGGCAAGTTTACCAGTTAACTGTTTGCAACAATCGGGAATGCAAACATCACCTTGTTGTTCATTGCTCTGATTGGTCGTAGTGCTATCCAATTGCGTGCAGGGGTATTTGAAATGCATGCGTTGGTGCAGCCCCTTGAGTTGGGAAGTTCAATTGCTCATCGCCAGACCCTACATCATTCTAGATGTGGCTCTGGTTTTCCAGGCTAGATGTTAGCTAGGGCTGGCCCGAATGCCATTTTTCAGGCTTCGAATATTCGTTGGTTTTTCCAAGCGAATATTCGGATATTCGTTCCAGAAAAACACACCATCAAAGCAACATTAATAATGCATGTACTCAATGAAACCGAGTGTGTGAGCCGAGACAGCAAGCTGCGTAGTTTGTTGATGCTTTAATAACTTTCGAACGGTTATAAAGTCGGAGTTCCTTACTTTTTCCCCGTGGAGGCGAAAAGCTGTTGTTCCATTCCAAATCAACAGAATGTAAACAGCTGTGCTAAGCTAACGTTAGCATTACGTCAAGCATTACCTTTCCTTCCGAAATCGCGCTAATGTTGTGGTAGCCTATAGAGTTATTAGGAACACAATCTATTCTTCCCCCATCTCTCTCTCCCTCCTGCGCTTGGTGCCGCTTTTAGTTTGCCTCATCATGTAGCCTATAGCTGATATCACCGGTTGCGCTTTGAAAGGGCAGCGGCCAACTAGGTCAAAGTTCAAATAATTCGATAATATATTTTAAATGAACGTCTAATTTGTATTTTACAATTGTTTTATAACTTGTGTATCCAAATATTATTTGCTGACAAAATATACTGCAATTTGAGCTACCTTTGCAAAAAAAAATTAAATAAATGTTAAAAAAAAAAAAGAATATTCCGAATTCTGAATTGAGCTCCGAATACTAATTTAACAAACGAATACTCGGATATTCGAATAATTCGGGCCAGCCCTAATGTTAGCAGCTTCTAGTGCCATTTATTTTTCCCTCTTGTCAACTAAATCCTTCTGTCATCTTGTTACTGTAAACCTCTTGGCACTGTGCTCTTCCCGGGTGAGGAGGGAACAAGTGATGCTGATTCACTTGGCTGCTGCTGCCTCTCATCAGCACACATCTGGTGTACACATCGCCACAGACCACTTTCTGCTCTTTGTCTGCTCCAGCTGTTGACATTTTCATTTTGACATCCACATGTTCTACTTGACTCCATCGCCTTCAAAAATACTGACACTGTTTGTGTTTTCTTTTCTAATACTATCTTCATGACATGTCCCTTTACTACATGATAAGAAGGTAAGAGCGACAGTACATGTGTCCTTGAATGGATCTGAACACAGAAATCCTTGTCTTTCTCTTATTTCTATGGGTCTTAAATGAGCCCACCAGACTGAGTTATCTAAACACATATTAGATGGATTGCTATGAAACGTTGTACAAACATATAGGTATGTTGCCTGGAGAATGAAGTGTAATGACCAAAGATGAAACATCTTCTGTTTTTCAAGAGATTTAAAAATCTCTTGAACTGAGATGTGGTTACTGCTATTTTGTTTGTTCTCTTGAATGAACTGATTGGAGGATATGCCGAAAAGCTGCAAGGTTGTACCGCAAATGTGAACAAGAGGAATAATAAACAAAATTACCACACAATATAACACATTTTAAATATATAATGGATCAGGATCTGTTCGGGTCACAGTTACGGCAAATGAGCAGCCAAGCCCTGAACTTGCCAAGACATTTTGGTCAATGCGGCCATTTACCTTGATCAAACTTGATGGAATTTAATACATGTGTGTGTGTGTGTGTGTGTGTGTGTGTGTGTGTGTGTGTGTGTGTGTGTGTGTGTGTGTGTGTGTGTGTGTGTGTGTGTGTGTGTGTGTGTGTGTGTGTGTGTGTGTGTGTGTGTGTGTGTGTGTGTGTGTGTGTGTGTGTGTGTGTGTGTGTGTGTGTGTGTGTGTGTGTGTGTGTCAGTCCGCTAAGGCTCTATACCGAATTTGGTAATGACAGGCTGAAAATCCATGAACATGATGCCACGTGACTGGATTATAGTTCATGCAAATGAGGTAATGGCAAATCCGAAAGGTGAAAAAGTTTACGTGAAATAACCTTTTCACTTAATGCAAATTAGCTCAAGAAATCCCTGGCTGACTTCAATGGCAAAGAGGCATTTTTTGTAGTGTACCTTCATCTGCCCTCCTGGCAGGCACATACTATAAATACAGGTGAAACTCATATTCTAAGAATATCATGGAAAAGCTATTTTAATGTAATTTAATAAAAAAAGTGAAAGTTGCATATGTTCTAGATGTATTAGACATATAGTATGTATTTGAGGCATTTTTTTGTTTAATGTTGAACTTTTCCAGGTTACAGGCCAATCAAAAAAAATTATAATAACGAAATGTCGCACTTTTGATAAGTATTTTCATTCATCTGCTATATACTTGGTCTAGGATCTTATTTTGCATGACATATTGCATAAATGAAGCATGGCATGGTGACCATCAGTCTGTGTGTTATGCTGAGGTGTTATGGAAGCCCAGGTTTATTTGATAGTGGCCTTCAGCTCGTCTGTAGGCAGATGAGACACAACTAGAGGCCAAGGCTTTATAACACCTCAGCAGTGCCACAGACTGATTGTCACCATGCCATGCCGCATTAATGCAATTATTCATGCAAAATAAGAACCCAGACCAAGTTTATAGTAGATGAATGAAAATACTTATCAAAAGTGCTACATTTCTGTGTTATTCATTTTTGATTGGCCTTATGGAATATTCTAATATTTTGAGATGCTGGATTTTTCATTTTCATGAGCTGTAAGCCGGAATCCTGAAAATTAACTTTTCAGGATAAAAAGAAAAATGCCTGAAATATATCACTGCATGTCTAATACATCTAGAATATATGGACATTTTACTTTTTGAATTAAATTACATTAAAGGTCACATATTATGCTAAATGCACTTTTTAAATGTGTTCTAACATATCCATGGGTCCACGGTGTGCCTAGAGACTGCCAAAATATTTTAAAAAATAACACTCTCCTTTTCTCAGAATCCCCCTTTCTGAAACCACCACCCCTCCCCCACCCAATATACTCCAGTCAGAATTTTCCCCTTTTCTGACCTCACAAACTGGAAAGCCAGAAGCTTCCACTGTGCAGCCCACACCCCTATTTCTTATTGGTCCACGGCCCTGACAGACAGAGGGCGAGGCGTATCTGGCTTCGCTTCCGGACTGGGGGCGGGGGCAGCGCAAAGATTGTATATTTACGAGGGGAGCTGCAGCTCTTTTTAAAAAATAGGCCATTGTGAGATTAGCTGAACTTCAGCATAGTACAATAAATTATCTGAAAGTTTTTTTCAGCAAACAATTAAAGAAAAACGTATTAGTGACCACTAAGACCATATAATATGGTGTATAATAGAACCGAAAAGTGTATGATATGGGAGCTTTAAAAAATAGCTTTTCCATGATATTCTAATATATGAGTTTCACATGTAAATGTGAATAGCAACCATTCTGTGAATAATTATCATCATCATAGTTAGAATTCCCAGGTTTCCCAGTAACAGACTGATAAAGTGTATTCAAAGGAATACATTAAACATTAAATTAGGTCTGACCAGTGTTGGGAGTAACGCGTTACAGGAAGTAATGCATTACTGTAATGCATTACGTTTTGCTGTAACGCGGTAATGTAAGGCATTACAGCAAAAAAAATGGTAATATGTAACGCGGTACATAGCTCAGAAACGCGCGTTACAATGCATTTTAAACCCGAAATTGACTGGTTTGTTGTTTTTATACAAATTGGCCAACACCGCGAGTTTCGCAGAGGAGAAAAAACCCACACTAATGTTACTGCTAGAGGAGAAGAAAACTCGATTTGCTGCTACAATTGATTCCAAAGATGCGCTAGCCTACTGGCTTCCGTCTCACTGCCCAAGTTATTGAAAACTTTTGTAGTGTTTGGAGACTCTGTGCTCAACGAGCAGCGGGTGCTGCCGTGAGCCCCTCCCCGTCTAAGGGCACTCGGAGGCGGTCAGTCTCGGAGCAGCCCCTCGGAGCGAGTCCCAGCCTGCTGTCAGAGCAGAGAGGTGACACACCTCCGCGTTCAGGCTGCAAATGAATCGCGCTGTTGTTAGGTGCAAAATCGGAGATAGTGTGCCACGAAGCTATTTATGCTGAAGCGGTATTGCTGGATTTAGGAGTTATTTAGAGATATGGCAAGCAAAAAGTTGACGAGTAGGGAGTTGGTGTTCACTCTTTCTACGGCCCCGGTCACGGTGCGTCCATGCGCAGCAGTGGTGCAGCCATGCGACGCAGCATTATATATATATATATTAATATTATCATATTATAATGATAATAATGATGATAATAATATTAATGAAGAATAGAAGAAAAATGAAATAAAAATGGTGGTGGGTAAAAAAAAATCATAAACGCCTACTGTTTATATGAGTTTTGTGGTGTAGTTCTAGTTCTAGTTTACAACTGTTGGCTTACAACAAAGTGGACATCATTACAAATGGATGGAGGGGTGAATCTGATTAAATAAGTTCAACTCTCTTTCAAAATATCAGGTATTTCATGGAAATTACATAATAGCCTACAACATGGCCGCCACCATATGACGTCATAATATGCTAATTAGATGGGGAAATTTAATCCCCAGATAAACTTTAGGTCATTCTCAATATTTGTCTCATTTACACTTTGTCTCTATCTCAAACCACTTTCAATCCAGAGCCTTCTGAAATTTAAGTGTCAAAATCTAGTATTTTTAAAAATAAAACCCGGCGCCTAAAGGGTTTGCTTTGATGCAAATTATGAAATCTTAACATAACGGCGGCAATGATGGTGCGTAAAGGACAGCGCAGTTGGCAAGCTCTCCTCAGCACTAAAAGTGCTGCAGCAAAAAAGTCACAATAAGAGTTGATCGCTTTGTCGATTCATGCCTCTGACACACACGTCGACTCCCAACATAATGAGTGGATGCTTTGAATTAGCAAAGGAGATATATATTTAGGCTACTATTGTTATTATAAAATGTCATGCAAGAGAGACGATAAACAAAAATAATGGTCAGTTATCATTTAGATTAGATGGCAAGATGATAAGGCAGATTCTTTGGAACAACTAAAAAAGGCAAAAGTTGATGATGATGTGAACAACTTGTTTGTGCTTTTAAGTCGCCGGAACGCAAGAAACAAATCTTTGAGTTTTCAATTTACTTTTTCAATCTACAGTAATAGGCTCTAGCTCTATTGATATTAATATAGGCTAAATAAATACCTAAAGATACAGTATTTCTATTATAAAATGTATTGCACCATGAGCCATAACTGTGACCATTATATTATATAGCATAGGCCTACTTGTGTTAGCCTTAAGCCCAGCTCAGTCATTATGCCATACCATGTCACCTCCTGCTGTGTAATGAGCTGCATTGAACACAAGAAGATCTATTGAGAACACCAAATCCATATTTCATGTTATTTTGGTGAAAGTAATGCAAAAGTAATGTAAAAGTAGTGTAATGCCTTACAATTCAAAGACAGTAATATTGTAATGTAACTAACTACTTTGAAATGCCAGTAATAAGTAATAAATACCGCATTACGTTTTTGAAGTAACTTGCCCAACACTGGGTCTGACCTCAGGTGATATCAATGGTCAAAATTAGCCAATCAGAAGTCCAGCCTTAACCTTGCTTTAATATTTGAAACAAGCTGTGTCGTGAACATTGGACCTACTTCAGTTCAGTGACTGAATAGCTATGTGGTTTGTCAAAGAGGATTCTTACATGTATAGACTTATTTCTATGTTGTGTTGTGTGTTGTACCTGAGAATCCTGCTCCAATCACAATGTTGCTGAAGTCGGGATGACAGTCCAGTACAAAATGGCTGTCAGGTGTTAGCTGCAAATACAAGAAAACATGAGAAAATTCAAATGAGAGGGTGCAGATTGTAGGAGGAACTCCTGACCAAGCTGTCAGTTTGGACCTTACTGTAAATAACCTTTTCTATAAGCTTGTATAATATGACTCCTGGAACAACTTACAACATCAAATTAAGGGTGCACTCACACTAGGCAAGTTTGCCTGTTCCGTGCTGCAGGAAGATTCAGCACGATCCCCCCCTCCCCACTCCCCCCGTCTCCGTTTACGGTATGGACAGATCACAAGAACCTGGCTTACATTCAGACTGCTAAACGGTTAAACTCCCGCCAAGCACGTTGGGCTCTGTTTTTTGGTCGGTTTAACTTTAACCTCACGTTTAGACCTGGTAGCAAGAATGTTAAACCTGATGCCCTCTCCAGACAGTTTAACCCTGATAACGGCAGTTCCTCAGTTCCGGATACTATTCTTCCCCAGTCCTGCCAGGTGGGCTCTCTGACGTGGGAGATTGAGTCCGTGGTTAAGGGGGCTCTCCAAGGGGACCCCGGTCCTGGGGGTGGGCCTCCGGGTTGTCTGTTTGTACCTGTTCCTGTTCGTCCTAAGGTGCTGAAGTGGGGTCACACTTCACGTTTCGCCTGTCATCCTGGAGTTTCCCGTACCCTGGCCCTGATCCAACGCCATTTCTGGTGGCCGTCTATCGCTGCCGTCACTCGCGAGTATGTGAAGGCGTGTACCATCTGCGCTCGTGGCAAGTCGACTCATCGTCCCCCAGCTGGGCTCCTGCATCCGCTCCCTGTGCCTGGTCGCCCATGGTCGCACATAGCTCTGGACTTTGTTACTGGATTACCACCGTCTGAAGGTAATGACACAATCCTGACTATTGTGGATCGTTTCTCCAAGGCGGTGCATTTCGTGGCCCTTCCAAAACTGCCCTCGGCTGCAGAGACTGCTGAGCTGGTGCTTAACCATGTGTTCCGGATCCATGGGATTCCCTTGGACATTGTCTCGGATCGAGGGCCTCAGTTCACCTCTCAAGTGTGGAAGGCGTTTTGCCAGGAGTTGGGGGCCTCCGTCAGTCTTTCCTCTGGTCATCATCCCCAGTCCAATGGCCAGACCGAGAGGGCAAATCAGGACCTGGAGACGGTTCTGAGATGCATCTGCGCACACAACCCAGCGTCGTGGAGCTCACATCTCACCTGGGTTGAATACTCTCACAACTCCCTGACGTCGGCTGCTACAGGTATGACACCTTTTGAAGCATCTCTGGGCTACTTACCACCTCTCTTTCCCACTCAGGAGATCGAGATCGCCGTGCCCTCTGTTCAGCACAACGTGCGTAGGATCCGCAGGATTCCAGAGCGGCTCTCCTGCGTACTAGGGAACAGAATCAGAGGTTGGCTGATCGGCGGCGGATCCCTGCTCCCGTGTACGTACCTGGCCAAAGGGTTTGGCTTAGCTCCAGGGACATTCCCCTTAGTGTCGAGTCCAAGAAGCTGTCTCCCCGGTATATTGGACCATTTGAGGTCGATAGGGTCATTAATCCTGCTGCCATTCGCCTTAAGCTTCCCCAGTCTCTCACGATTCACCCCACGTTTCACGTCTCCCAGCTTAAGCCAGTGACTGCCAGTGAGTTGTGCCCGCCTACCGTCGCCATTGATGGTCACCCAGCCTTCACGGTCAGCCGGGTGATGGACGTTCGGCGCAGAGGGAGGGGCTACCAGTACTTGGTGGACTGGGAGGGTTATGGGCCAGAGGAGAGGAGCTGGATCGCCAGGGGCCTCATCTTGGACCCCGCACTCCTCCGGGAGTTCTATGCCAGGTACCCAGAGAAGCCAGGTAGACCGCCTGGAGGCGGTCGTTGAGGGGGGGGGTTCTGTCATGACTCACGGCTGGGCAGTCTCTCCTTCTCCTATGTGTGTTTTCCCTCGTCTGTCTCTCCTTTGTTTTGTGGTTCCATGTGTCGGCTTCCCTGTTGGCATGTGGGCGTGGTGGCACTCCAGGGCAGGCTGTTCCAGGTGTGGATCGTTGGGCTAATCAGGGCAGGCTGTTTCCAGGTGTGGATCGTTGGGCTAATCAGGGCTCCCTATTTAAACCTGTGGACTCCAGTCATTCAGCGCCAGAGTCTACTACGTACCAGAGCGGTAACTTACCCGAGATCAGGAATATCTTTGGTTATTGTTTTCTGCATGTCTCCAGTTGGAGTGGGTTCTAACTCTGCTCCTTTTTTCCTTCCGTGCCAGTTGCCTCCGCTGTTCACCTTTCCTGCTCGCCTGCCTGCGGGTTTCCGGATATCCACTTGCCTCTGATCGCCACGCCACTCAGCCGTCCAGTGTCCTGCCTGCCTGCCTAATAAACATTGTTCTAAACTGACTACCTGGTATCTGTTCTGCTTTTGGGTCCAACCTCGAGCTATCACAACATTGAAGATATGGCCTGGCGTGAATATGGCGGAATAATAATACGGAATAAATACGCAGAATCACACCAATTTCAGCATTCACACCAAATAAATACCATCATCCGTTAACCAATTTAAGCATATTATTTTGAATCAGCCCCACTCCACCTGTAACTGTTTTAATAAGGCAATGTTCTGCTTCACTCATTTGATCTGATTGTTTTAATTGTTCTTGTCTCTTTGTCAGCTTATTGTATATTTGCATTGTGTTTGTTTGTGTATTGTATTCTTAGTCAACATCATTGTAAATGAGGGTCAGCCCTCAATTGATCTTTTGAGGATAAAAAAAAAGAAATATAAGCTGTTTAGGTTTGGAAGTAGAGAGCTGAGTGGGGTTCTCGGTAGGGCTGCAACAACGAATCGATAAAATCGATTAAAATCGATTACTAAAAGCGTTGGCAACGAATTTGGTCATCGATTCGTTGAGTCGCGCGATTACTAAGTCACTCGCAGGCGCGGCACTGTTTACATCAAGCCGCCGACAGGTTCATGCACGCCCACAGCGAGCCTTCCGCACGTGAAGGCTCCCTTCACGTGCGGGAAAGCTATAGTGTGAGCGGCCGCAGCTTGTAATTTGGTCATATCTAACACTGGACTGCAGGCCTATATAAAAGTGTTGTACCTTTGCTGTCTTTGGGTTAAAAAAAACTCCTTCAACTCAGTATCCGTCTAGTCCAAAAAAACTCTGTCAGCTGCTGCTGCTGCAGACGGTGTGCAGACGTGCTCGGAGAGTCGGCATCGGCGCATCAACAGTCATTCAAAGCAGCGGCAGTAATCACACAACCGAACGGTGTAGAAAGTCCCGTCAGTTAAAAATAGTGATCCAGATTTTAAATCCATGTTAAAATCGGAAGGATATAGAGCTAGTTAGCTTAAAAAAAGTAGCAAACTGTGACCCTAACTTTCATTAAGCTGTAGGAACCATGAATGAGCATTTCATGATTTACTAAAAGCTTTATAGTTGACCCTTCTTTGGTCCCAAAGAACGATCGAATCTGGGAAACGCGGCCATTGTCTGGAGATTTGGTGCTGCTGTCCCGGTTGTTGATATCGGAGGTGGAGCATGGAGGGGTGGAGGCACGGCACGACGAGTAGAACAGAACAGGGAAATACCTGGCGTTTGTTGACAGCTTGATTTTGAGGCTTTGTGTTTCGCGCTGTGCATGTACACCGTGCCTCGTATAAATAGCCGGGTACCGGTTTCAGCCAGGCAGAAAAATCCTTGTTGGACAGCCAAATGTTGTTGAATTTACACTTTCCCATGATTCGGGCCGACTGCTACTCATGCTGCTACTGCTACCTGAGCGACGTGCGTTTGCTCTGAGTCACGGCCGCAAACAAATGTTTTGTTGGTTCTGCTCCTTTCTTTATATGTCCATGTTCCGCTCTCGTGATTGCGCGACATTAAACTATTCGGCAATTTATTAAAAAAATAAAACATTTTACGTATTATTTTTAGATTTGAGACCAATTACAGTCATAAAATCCTACTTACCATGTGTTAACATTTGTAAGACCTTTGAAAGATGGATTTAAGACTTTTTAATGCTATGTAAGGCCTTATTTTTAGATTTATGAATTTAAGACTTTTTAAGACTTTTTAAGGATCCGCGGGAACCCTGTCATTGGTAAAATCATTGGTAAATAATAAAGAAGTAATTTACAAACCTTTTTGCGTCCCCCTAATCTAAAGTGTAAACCATTCATCAGGTACTGATGTGTACTGTCTACCTTAGTCACTCACACTAAGGAGACTGATTAAAAGCTTGAGTTGGATTCAAGTTTGTATTAACAGTAATAGGCTGATATTTATACCCGCTAGTCCACTAACACAGTCATGCAAGCTTCTAATCAATCTCCTTAGTGTGAGTCAATGACTAAAGTAGACATACATTCTTATGCCAACTCAAGAAGACAAACTATAGTTGGATTTTTCAGCATCTTTATGTGGTTTAGGGAAAAATGTGCCAATGTGGCAAATGAGAATATGGCTCAATAAGCAGGAAAAAAAAATAGCATGATTTGACGGTTAGTCGACTATAGGCAAGATTCGACCAACCAGATTCAACTACGTACATTTTTTGTTGAGGACAGCCCTACTACACATTAGTACCTGACGAATGGTTTACACTTTAATAATAATAGATCAAATTTGTATAGCGCTTTTCCCACTGGTCAAAGACGCTTCACAATAGCAGCTAAATCATAAGAAACAAAAAAAAAGCTTAACATAACAAACAAACAAAACATAAAGTGTATAGGTTAAAAGCAAGGGTGAAAAAGGTGTGTTTTAAGGGCTGTTTGAAAGATTGTTGGCATTGCGGATGTCGTTGGGGAGGGCATTCCAGAGTGCGGGGGCAGCTGCAGCAAAGGCTCTGTCTCCCATGGACCGGAAGTTGGTCCTGATGGGGTGGAGGAGGTTGGCATCAGCAGACCTGAGACTCTACGGGTAGAGGTATGGCGGGGTTTGTAGGGGTAAGGCGGTGGAGAAGGTCAGAGAGGTAGGGGGGGAGGGCAGGTTGTTGAGGGCTTTGAAGGTGATGAGTAGTATTTTGAAATCAATCCGGTATTTGACGGGAAGCCAGTGGAGGTCCTGGAGGACAGGGGTGATGTGGTCTGAGCGGCGGGTGGATGTGAGCATACGGGCTACAGAGTTTTGAACATATTGCAGTTTATTAAGTAAGTGTTTTGATGAGCCGTATAGGATGGAGTTACAGTAATCAAGGCGGGATGAAATTAATGCGTGGACCAGAGTTTCAGCGGCTGAGAGTGATAGGGAGGGACGGAGACGAGTGATGTTCCTGAGGTGGTAGAAGGCTGTTTTTGTAATGTGGTTTACATGGGGGAGGAATGAGAGGGTAGGGTCAAGGATGATACCTAGGTTTGCGGATGTGAGTGGAGGAGGTGACAATGGAACCATCAATATTAAGTGAGAAGTCCTGGGTGGAGCGGGTGAGGGAGTTTGGGCCAATGATGAGGAATTCTGATGTATTGCAATTGTGTTGACATCAGTGAGGCAGATGGTGTGGGTACTACTTTAGATTGGGGGATGCAGAAAGGTTTGTAAATGACTTATTAATTATTTACCAATGATTTGTTAATGAGCATTTCATGATTTACTTAAAGCTTTATAGATGACTTACAACACCTTTGTGATATGTTAACATAACACTTATTAATCATCTACAAATACATATAACTGTTAAATCAATGATTGGTTCATCATTATCTAATGTCTTACCCTCGCTCAGAGACAGGAGGGGTGAACAACACTTTGAAACCAAAATGATCAGTAAAATAATGAAAGAGTTCTACCAAAATTTATACTCATCTGAGTGTCAAAATACGTCAGTTCCAAGGAAAAGTTTTTTTGATAATATTAAACTCCCTTCATTATCTGAGGAAAGCAGAACAGATATGTGTAGGCCGATTACGGCCCAAGAGGTCCTGGATACAATTAAATCCTTACAAAGTGGGAAGGCTCCAGGTCCTGACGGTTTTGGTCCCGAGTTTTATAAAAAGATGGCAAAATTTGTGGTGGGTCCTTTAACTAACATGTTTATGGAGTCATTTGACGGGGGCTCACTTCCACCAACTTTAAATCTTGCCCATATATCTCTCATTTTAAAGAAAGATAAACCCCCTGATCTTTGTGCATCTTATAGACCAATAAGCTTGCTCGGGGTTGACTGTAAAATTTTATCCAAGCTTCTGGCTCGGAGGTTGGAAGAGGTGTTGCCCATCCTGGTGAAGCAAGGCCAGACAGGATTTATCAAGGGTAGATACTCTCACTCCAATGTCCGACGGCTCCTAAATGTTATTCAATTCGCACAAAATACAAAAAACAAGGTTCTTGCAGTATCACTGGATGCTGAAAAAGCGTTCGACCGGGTGGAGTGGGAGTATCTTTTCGATGTTCTTAACAGGTTTGGTTTGGGTGCAGGCTTTGTTGAGTGGGTCAAAGTATTATACAAATCTCTGACTGCGAGGGTCCTTGTGAATGGTTCAGTGTCTGACACTTTCCCCTTGTGCAGGGGTACGCGTCAGGGCTGCCCCCTTTCGCCTTTATTATTTGCACTCGCCCTCGAGCCTCTTGCAGAAGTTATAAGGACCCACCAGGGGCTTTCTGGTGTCAAGTTAGGAGACATTGAATACAGGATATCACTCTATGCTGACGATATATTACTGTTTATTACAAACCCTGAGAACTCCATCCCTACCTTGATATCAATCATTAATCAATTTGGCCAGATATCGGGTTATAAAGTTAACTACAACAAGTCAGAGGCCTTACCATTAGGTGGCCCTGGGCGGCCCCTGTCAATTTCCCTTTCAGGTGGTTGGTCTCAGGTTTTACTTACCTGGGCATCAAAGTATCAGCAGATATTAAGGAGCTGTACAAACTAAATTTCAAAGTAACCTTGACAAAAATTAAAAGTGACCTTGACAGGTGGTTTGATCTCCCATTGTCCTGGATGGGTAGAATAAGCTTAATTAAGATGAATGTACTTCCCAGGTTAAAAATAACTTTATTATGCTTAACACACTTAGGATTTGGCGTGATATCACTAAACACATTGGCCGAAGAGAGTTTTCATCAGCGTTACAACCTTTAACTAGGAACAAAGCTTTCCCCCCAGGCATTGGAGTGACTATGTTTGATGATTGGTTCTCAAAGGACCTAAGATTTGTTTCTGATTTATTTGAAAACGGTAATTTCATGTCATTCAATCACATTCAGAATAGGTACCATGTATCACGTAACCACTTCTTTGGTTTTCTCCAAGTGAGGCATTTTGTAAAATCTAATCTTAAATTACCGAATGATCAACCAATGTTGAGCCCTATTGAAAGCTTCCTTCTTCATTTTAATTTGAATACCTTCAATGACAAGAAATGTATTTCTCTCTTTTATGAAAAATTAATGCCTTTTAACTCTGCTAATTCTGACAGAGCGAGGGATCTATGGGAAAAGGACTTGAACTTAGCACAGAGGCCTGGTCCAATGCTTTTATGTCTGCTAAGAAAATATATACTGTACATGCAACAGACTCAGGGAGAGTCAATATAGAATATTACACAGAATGCAACGTACTCCTCAATTTCTACACAAAATTAATTCTGAGATCTCCCCCCTCTGTCTTAAGTGTAATAAAGAAATAGGAACCTACTACCACTGTATTTGGCAATGTCCTTTAATATCCAGATATTGGGAAAACGTCGCTAAGGAGCTTAGTTCAATTTTTCACCAAAAAATTAAGTTGGACCCAGTTTTGTTCCTTCTGAGTATAACTACGGCACAGCTCCCTCTAACCACTGGACAGTTGATTTTATTGTATAAACTTCTGCTTTTAGCAAGACGATGTATTCTGTTCCAATGGATTCAGGAGAAGCCTCCCTCGGTTACACAATGGTACAGAGAAACATTTCGTGTTTTTCCTATGGAACGTCTTAGTGCTGTTTTAAAAGGTAACACCAATGCTTTCTATGATGTATGGCAACCCTTTCTTGATTATATTCCTAATGATCTTGCTGAGCTCTTGCAGAAAGGACGCCCACACCTTGTTTTCACAAATAAATAGTTTGTATAATCTCTTCCACATGACTCCACTGTAAACAATGCTTATATGATCCAAATATGTATTTATGTAACCTTTATATCTCATTACTCTTTTGTAACTTGACAAGATCTGTGCTGTGTTGTTTGTTCTTTGTTTGATAACAGAAAATCAATAAAACATAATTGAAAAAAAAAAAAAAAAAAGAAGTGTACATTTTGGATAGACTCAGATTTGCAGATCAGCATTAGCCACCTAGTGCCAGAACCTTATTGTAATGTTACATCAGTTGTTTATCGTACTCTGTTTCAAAATAGCTCTGCCATTACTGTCATTTAAATTCATTTCCTGAAGACCAAAAGATACCACCAAATTCCTTTACCTTTTGAGGCCTTTTTTTTTTTTTTTGCATTTTCAAGCTTTATTTAATAGTACAGAGTTGAAATGGGGAGACAGAGAGAGAGGGGGGATGACATGTCGGACTTGAACCCGCGACCACTGCAACGAGGCCTGAGCCAATATGGTATGCGCTCTATCCACTACGCCACCAGAGCAGCCCAAATCCTCAACACTTTGATGGATTATATATTGTCCATTATGAAGTGTGTGTTCATACTGACCGTATACATGCAGCTCTCCACCACAGCGGGCTCAGGGACCAGTCCAGGTAAACAGCGGGCGACGTAGCGCTGCAGGATGTCAATATCAGACCTGTCTGTCTGTGCGTCTCTCTGGTCTGGGTCTGTCTCACCACCTATGTGATAGCATACCTGCACACACAATGACATCATCAATATTATTTTTTTAAATTTTTTATTTTTTTCCAAGCATATTAATTATCAAAATGTCAAAATCCGAATAGCGTCAGAAATTCAACCCTCTCTCCACATTTCCATTGCTACAGCTCCGATACTTCATTGCACACAAACAAATATCATTTCAAATGAAAGCTAAGACCATGACGAGTTCAACAGTACCACTATCATGTCCCTACGATACGAACTCAGTGAACCAGCGGCCAAAGGTAAACAACTACTTATTTACAGCGAGCAACATAAATTCACTCTTACCTTTGCGATATTTTGATGAAAAGTTGTACTTCAGAGCAAAAAACTCCTGATTTAGTAAATCCAACATGTCCCCTTTTGTTTACAACCATTTCCAACGTGAATCTAACTAATTTTACTTTGAAGGAGCCTATGTTGATTCAGCATGCAGCAGAGTAGGTTCCGCGCCAGTGTCATTTAGCTTCCTTACTGTTAGCCAATCATGTGTCTGGCACACATTTCGATACCACCCCTAACATCTATTGGCTCTTACGGTTAAAACAAGGTGTCAATCATCCAAATTGACCAATCACTGGCCGAGTTATTGGTCTGCGTAACCATCTTAGGCTACATGCTTCAGTAGCAATCTTTACGCAGAGTACGCAGAGCGCACGGTGTGAGACGGTTACTGAGCGGTTTTGAGATAGTTTGTTGTTATTTTTTGGTCATTTATCATCAAAAATGGCAGAACATCGTCGAAACAAGTGCAGTACGGATAAGTTGATAGAAATTATATTTGCTGAGAATGCTGAGGCTGCACGGGACTCCAGCTCAGACGACAGAGACCTCGGCAGCGACAGTGACTACATGGCGCAAGGTACAATTCAATTCATTAGTTACTAGAGAGACATCTCAAAGAGATGTTCATATATACCAGTATATAATGTATATAATATCAGTTTTATGCTAGATAAATGCGTGTGTGTGCCGGCCTGTGTGTGTGTGTGTGGTTGTGTGTGTGTATATGTGTGCGGTGTGTGTGTGAGAGAGAGAGAGAGACAGGCAGGGAGGGAGGGAGGGAGTGTGTTTTTCATGTTATGTTTACTTCCAAGATTATTATTATCACACATCTATTGTGATAGCTTTTGTGAATATATTGTGAATGTATTACACTTTCAAAATAAGGCCACTAAATAATATTTGTTTCCTTCCACAATTGGTTTTGCATCTTCCCAGACAGAGCCATTGCCTTCTCAGATGCAGCTAGGAAGTTGGTGTTTGCTGAAGGCTCAGCAGCTACTCCACCGCTTGCCTCTATCCCCACCACATGCATGCCCATCTACTATGACTCGCAAATTCGCAAGCATTGCAAGTGGTGCCTCAATGCTGGGATCCCGAGGGTGAAGACGTCCATGTATTGCAGGAAATGTCAGGTACCACTGTCTCACTGCAAAAAAGAACTGTTTCCAGCTCTGGCACGACAACAAGTAGAGAGGAAAAGGAGACTCAGGAGGGGCTGTTTTTAGTTTGGACTTATTGTTGATATATTGTTTTTATTTGGACTTCACAGTCAGTGTAAATAGTTTTGTGTGATTTATTTTTTTACAGTTTGTTTATTATTGTTGATAAATAAATATGTTTCATTTTGATTCAAACTTCAGTTGCTTTTTATGGTTCTTTGAAAATTGTATATAGTTTAGGTTGGTTATGAAAAAATTAAAAATAAATAAAAAAAAAAAAGTCAAAAACTCTTGAAAATGTATGTGATGATCACATATAATGACATAAAAGTGAAAAATATAGTTCAGTACATCAAAAACTTCAAATGGCACAGCTGGTGCCAAAGTGTGCCAAAATGTGCCAAAATGACCATTTTTGAGAGTCCGCCTGACTAGTCTGTACTAAAACCTCTGTAATTCTGCTCTGCTTCACTTTATGAGGATCAAACTGTGCAGGGATAATGGTAACACCTTGTGCTATGCTTAGATGTAGAGTTTTAGCCCCATCAGCATCATTTTAAAGAGATATTCATTGAAAAGGTACATTTTAAGTGTACATATCAAGAAAATACTGTATAACGAACTTCAAAAATGCCACGTAGGCCACTTGAGGAGGTGGACAATTTTAAAAGATATGAAATATCTTATTCTTTATGTTTAGTTCAGAATTAGAAAACATTTTGAAAATAGTTAAATCGACAAACCGACCAATATTTAATTCATCTTTGATCCAATGTTAACACACGGACTGACAGGGTTTTTAATGCAACAAGTATGTCTAAGTGAATATGTATTTTAAAGGTGTGTTTATATCAGTCACATTAATCCAGACCAAAGGAACCCATGTATTATAATAAATTGAGAAACACAAAAAATAGGCTGCAGACAGTAAGTACCACGGATTCTGCAGCACTGAAGACCGATGTTAAGCTAAGTAATAAGGCAGAACAAGCTCCTATTGCCAGCTTGAAAGGTTACCCTTTTCAAACATTTGAAAATGGCTAACTTTCATTTATCCGTATAAAATAATTGTATACATTTTTCCATTTATGCTGGAATATTGCTGTCTGATTGTCTTGATATTTAAATATTTTCTTATTTTAATTTTAATGTGTTTCTGTTTGAGTTTTGTATTTTGAAATAGGTCTCACTTGCAAATGAGATCTTGATCTCAATGTGCTTAACTGAATAAATAAAGCATAAAAATGACACACACACACACACACTCCCCACTAGCCAACAGAATAAAGGCACAGTGAGGAGACTGTGTGATTAAAATAACTACAGTGTTGTATCTGTATTTAGGGGAGACCGGGGCTAGTAGGCACACTTTTTACTCTAGTGAGAATTGCTCATCACCTAAACATCTTTCAATAGTCATTCCTAAGTTAAATTGAAGCTTACGGTGTTGGCTTGAAATAACCCTACCCCTCACTTTTTCTAAACTTTTTAGAAGAAATGTACCATCAAAGACACTCCAACACATTGTGACAACCGACCCCATCAAGGGGTCGGTTGTCACACACTATGGGGTTGTTTGTCACAATGTTATCTTAATGGGAAAAATCTTAAAAAGAAGGCAAGAAAGCAGAAATAAATATGAGTTTAATTTAATTGTCAAGTTGAAAAATAGGCCTACATAACTTTATGCATCTTAACACAAAATGAGCAAGGAATAAACAAACAGGAAATCCATATTAAGACCAGCCTGCTGTATGTAACAACATAAAGAACAAAAAAAATAGGTCTAACAATAATAGCCTAGTCAACTAGGCTATTATTATACATCTTCTGTTTCTTCTTCCCCAGCTGGTGTGGAGTGCACTGGGGTGCAGTAGCCTTGGCAACTGGTCTAGTTTGGGATGCACTGGGTCGTTTTGATTTTGTTTCCCTTTTTCTCTTTTGCATGCTAGCTGCCTTTTCCTGCTCTGGGGTGTCAGTGAGGATACAGCTTGACATTTTCTTTTGTAATTGGGTTCCTTTTCTGGCTGCAGCCTTTGGATAACATGTGACAACCACCCCCCAAAAAATGTGATGACCAACCCCAACTGGAATTTCTTGCTAGCATCAAGGCCAACAACCATCTGACAACTAATTAGCTTGCTAACAACAATCTAAACTATAGCTTACCCTTCACACTTTTTTAGGGTAACAAGTGTTTTGTTATAAACCCATTGTGTAAAAGCCTAGAAGAAAAATACTGAGGAGCTAAATATTTTCAATTTGACATGAAAAACACAAACAGTCCTCTCACCTCAAATTCAGCAGTCTAACTCCAAGGAAGACTATGTAGGTGACCTCTTATCCCAATTCTGTATATTAACAATTATACCAACATTTAACAGACAGCGCCTTCTGGTTCCGAGATATGCGATTGTGACAACCAACCCGTGTGACATATAACCCCGTTCTCCCCTACTGCATTAGAACAAGTCAGCACAATATTTTTCTTAAATAAAAATAAAAACATAAATGCAAAAAACAGAGTAATTAAAATACTCTTCTCTGCTTCATACGGGTATTTGACTATGGTAAAGGGTCCAAACCATTTGACATGCAGTAGCTCTAGTGACTGTCTCAGAGTGAATAATGCGACGTGGCAATACCATCTGTTCCCCCCCTTTCTTCCACGCATGTGGTCTGCTATTAGGCAGTGAGCTCCTGCTGGCCCATCATAATGCCCAAACGAAGAGAGATGCCATCAGATGATATCAAACCCAGCACCAACTCCCACTACTAATCTGGTTTGGATGTAGGACTAATCCCATTTTACACTTGACTTTGAGGCAGAGTTCTCACTTAAAGTCAACAGCAGTAGTACAACAACTGCCAAATTGCACACATCTGTTCTGACAATAGATTTTCTATTATTGTACACATCTAACTATGGATGAAGACACCTGTGTGTGTGTGTGTGTGTGTGTGTGTGTGTGTGTGTTTGTATTTCTCCTTTAAGTTTCTCTCCAGCCGTTCAGTTTTTTGGATCAGAGTTCTTTAGAAAACTGTGAAAACCTGGTGAAGCCAGTCAGACTTGGACGTACTGATGTTTTAAGTGACCAAAAAGGACGACAGTGTACGGCTACCGTAACACTACCAATAGATGTGCATCAAAATCCAAGCGGTGGCATGTCCTGAAAAGCCGCTGCACAAGTATCTGTTAATTGGTATTGATTTTAATTAACAAATAATACATGAAAATTAAAAACACCTAAATATGTGAATAAATGTCAATTAAAGAATACAACTCCTTGTATTCCTTGAGGCTAAACTTATGCATTCAGCAAGACCTTTATTTTCTTGCATTCAATGAACCCAAGCGTAAAGCCAAAACTTCACAGGTATGGCTTCAAAACAATTCACTAGTATTGTGTATGTTCATTCAGTTCAAACAATTCGTCTTACTCTATACACAAGCCAGTGTAAGGATGTAAATGGTTTAATTATGCCCGCTTTTTGGTATAATTTTTTCTCCCTCTATTTTACATTGTGTTTGTGTTTAGTTTTAATTTTTTATGTCACGTTAAGGAGTAAGCCACCCTGTATGTAGGCTGAACCCTTTTAGTTACGGGGTGGGAGCTGTGAGGCTGCTACAGACTTGGTTCTGTATGGTATATATGTAGCCTATGTCTTTACATGTATCTTGCTTTTTTCTCAATATGGAACAATTAGTTGGAAGAACACATGGTGCAAAACCAAACCAAATAATTTTAATATTTTAGCTGCTGCCACAGAAGGTGTGAAATTATTACTATAATGTATTATTTGTCTGCAAGTCCTGTGTGTGTGTGTGTGTGTGTGTGTGTGTGTGTGTGTGTGTGTGTGTGTGTGTGTGTGTGTGTGTGTGTGTGTGGTGGGGGGGTTGGGGGGGGGGGGTTTGTAGGTCTATCTCATGTCTTCGTTGTTGTTTGTATGGTTTGTATTTTATAAATTAATACAAATTTGATAAAAAAAAAATGTCCAGTTGTTTTTCCAAATATGGACATGTCAAACTTCTGTCATGATAGAGCCTGTTCACAGCAGACATTCTGATGTGTGTAAGAAGGAAAAGCACAGGTGCTATTAAATAACACTAGCTCTGGTTCCAAGGTCCTGATATCCTATCAGGACCTTGGAACCACATGAATGCACACATGGTTAATGTTTGATACCACTGTTCTTTTCCTTCACTCAAAGCTCAACACATCTACACTGACTGATATTTCTGCCTCTTGTGTCTCACTTATTCCATAGTTCAGATTTTATATTGCATTACAAAAAAATAATAATAATAAAAAAAATACATTTTATAGTCATGAACCTTTCAAA
The DNA here is from genome assembly GCF_949987685.1 of Ammodytes marinus. NCBI lineage: Eukaryota > Metazoa > Chordata > Actinopteri > Uranoscopiformes > Ammodytidae > Ammodytes > Ammodytes marinus. The sequence continues at coordinate 2,121,022 of NC_137232.1, forward strand.
TTTTCTATATGTATATTTACTGAAAGAGAGCAATAGGAAGAGCCTGTTCCTATAATCAGCCAACAGGTACAGGTGTTGGACATTAACTAGAACTTCACAAGATTTCCATCAAAACGTAGTTTTACTATGATCATGACCTACTGGAGCGGGACATAACATGTCTTCAAGTACACTGATCAATCCAGTGCCATTTTAACAAGTGACATTTTAAAACATAGCACAAGGAGACTCCTTGTTAGCAAAAGGACACAGTAACATTACATCAATGTACTGATTTGAGCATGGCAAATTTATTGATTATGAATTCCACTTTTCATATCGGGATTTTTTTTTATGGTACTGGTATTATTTTCTTATATCACATTAATGAATAAGCAGTGCTCCAGAGTGTGCGAGTCCCTTCATTTGAAAATAAGCTGTGTTTGCTTCAGTGCACACAGCACTGGTTTAGATACTCATGTTGAATAACAAAGCCAAACGATAAACATATAAACAGATAGATGAAATCACATTGAAAAATAAATTGACTACTATTGCCATTAATATTTGAGTATTTTCATGGAAAGTCGGCATACGGTAGCGTAACGTACCTTCATCAGGCCTGGGTACTCATTGGACGGGAGGCCGTAGATGTGTTGTTTAGACTCCTCCCCTTCAGTCTGAATGAAGCAGGGGAAACGCTGCTTGATGTGGTAGGATCCAGGGACCTTCTCCTTCCAGTAGCACACATTGATCTTCACCACCTAAACAAAGCAGGCACACAATGAGAACTAGCGTAGCCCCCATCCACCAGGATGGAACCATGGATCATCAACTGGATGTTTTTATCAGTTCTTACTTGTGTTACTACTTTCTTTTAACCTGTACGTTTGTAAAGCGTCCTTGGGTTTCTTCAAAGGCGCTAAATGAAAATAACCTATTATTATTATTATTATTATTATTATTATTATTATTATTATTATTATTATTATTATTATAGCGTAATGCAGATGACTTCTAAAGCCCTCGCTACTATGTAAACAGCCAACAATCCAGCAACTGCTTCAATGTATTATACACTTTTCGGTACTATTATACACCATATTATATGGTCTTAGTGGTCCCTAATACGTTTTTCTTTAATTATTTGCTGAAAAAAACTTTCAGATAATTTATTGTACTATGCTGATGTTCAGCTAATCTCACAATGGCCTATTTTTTTTAAAAGAGCTGCAGCTCCCCTCGTAAATATACAATCTTTGAGCTCCCCCCGCCCCCTGTCCGGAAGCGAAGCTAGAAACGCCTCGCCCTCTGTCTGTCAGGGCCGTGGACCAATAAGAAATAGGGGTGTGGGCTGCACAGGGAAGCTTCTGGCTTTCCAGTTTTTGAGGTCAGAAACAAGGAGAATTCTGACTGGAGTGTATTGGGGGGGAGGGGTGGGGGTTTCAGAAAGGGGGAGAGTGAGAAAAGGAGAGATTGTTATTTTTTTTAATATTTTGGCAGTCTCTAGGCACACCGTGGACCCATGAATATGTTAGAACACATTTAAAACGTGCATTTAGCATAATATGTGACCTTTAAGGGGCCACTCACACTATGGCCGTGGCCCCGTGCCAAAGCTTATTAGCATACTAAAGTCTAGAACGTTTGGCCTAGTGTGACCACGCCAACCGTATTCCAGCACGGAACAGCCCCTTGGCCACGGCCACCTGGGAGAGGTGTGCCGTGGCCAAAGTACAGATGCTAATGAGATGACACGCGCACAAGCAAGCGCACAGGCGGCGTTCCTGACGTGAATTTATTAAGGATGCATTGTCCGTTAACGTCCGCTGCCTTACTAGTCGGCACCAGAATTGCCCAACACTTGGACTTGTAGCTATAATGTGTGAGAATTAACGTGTGTGTAAGCCTAGGTGTGGGCTAATAAAAGAGGGAGAGAGCTAATTAGGTCGGCTCAGAAAGCACAGCAAAAAGGTTTTCGTGTTTACTCACGTTCGTCAGATGATTTTTTTTCTTTTTCCTCCCGTCAGCTGTCATAACTGCATTTACGCATGGCGGTGGAGACGCACCCAAAACAACACACCGCGGCCCGGTGATAAGGAAACAGTATAGCCTACACTAAGGTTTAACAAGAAACTTTATAAAGACACTTAAAAAAACGATCTCTGCCCATACAAAAAGTTCTGACTTGGATTTGATGGAGCGATCGATGTGTACAAAATCGTGCTGAATCGTGCTGAGCACGGAACAGGCAAACGGCACTAGTGTGAGTGCGCCCTAAGAAGCTATCCTTTAGGTTAGGTTTGTATACATCAAATGTATTGGTTATAGTTGACAAATCGTTGTCATGGAAAAGAATGCCAACATGCTTTGTCGAGCTATCTATCCCCTCCAACCTCATGCCAATGAGGTTTTGCAGAGCCAATAAAATTATGTGTTTTAGATTTGCACATGGGATTAATGCTGGGTTTACACTAGAGGACTTTTAAAAGACTTTGAAAAGACTGAAGACTGAAACCCTCTCACATCTAAAGACAATCAACTCACACCTGAAGACAACTAGTCATTAGTTCTCAGTCGCAGAGTGAGATTTTGAAAAGACAGGGGGTCTCATATTGAAAGACTACAACTAGATTCCTTTTGAGATTAATATTATTTCCGCAAACGTGATAGTGATTATTTAATAAAAAAAAAGTAAATTCAATATTCCGAGCGGGGGACTTCCTTTAGTTATTTGACCATCTTTATTTGCTGATCTCGTACCCCAATAACTTTAACTCCTAACCCTGTATTTGATGGTAAAGTGTTAAGGTTGCGCGGCTGTCAGCCTGGTTCTCCAGCCGAGGCTTCAAGGAAAAAGTGTCCAAAATAAGTGCCTGCACAGGCGGACACAGGTCGCGACTAATGCCGCTCCTCCTGCGTCGTGCTTGGTGCATGCGAGAGTGTGACAGTCAGTGCGTTTACATGCAGACTCATAATCGGATAACTAAATGAATAAGACTTCAACAGGACTTTTAAACTGCATGTAAACACCTTTATCCGATCTACTTCGGACACAAATCGGCACAATAACGGACAAGAGAAGTCGGATAAGAACACCTAGATAATTCGTTCATTGTCGGCTTTCTCTCTGCATGTATACAGGGATCGGACATCGCATATCGGACTTCTCGTTCTGTGCTTGTGTGCCTGCGCGTGATAGGCTACACCATGGGTTATTGACGGAAGAGAAGCGGACGTGGCTCTAAAACCACTTGTTGAAAGCATGGTTGAAAGGGCTACAGCGCCACCTAGCATAGTGGAGACAGCCATGCATCGGACATTTATCCGATTTCTGAAAGGCCATGTATACTCAGACAAGTGACACGGTCCGTTCGAGTGTCTTGTTCGATATATGTGATAATCCAATCTAGTTGTGCCATGTAACCGCACTGACTGTTTACTTCATTTCGCTTGAGCCAACCCCTTAAGACTAACGATAATATCAAACCTGTTTGATAATGTCGGAACGTCAAGACGGGAAGAAGACTGGCTGAAATCGGGTCGGAAGACCACCATACACCAAACGACTGAGATTACGTGGCCGAGCCACAACTCCAGCACGACTTCTGTGATTTCAGTCCAACATTGGAAGATTGTCTGCGACTATCAGATCGCGTGAAAAGTCGTGTAGTGTTAGCCCAGCATAAGTTGCTCTGCAGTGGCGTGCACAGACATTTTGGGGGGCAGGTGCTCATTGCAAAAAAAAGGGCACAATATATTCTATCGATGAATGACCAAATCATTTTAAGGGTACTTGTACAAAATCCCCCCCTGGGCTAATGACTTTTAATACCCGGCCACACATAGAGTGTTTCTCAAAGGGATTTGGGAGACTGTGTTTGGGACCCTGGACCTTCTAGGGGTGTCCGGGGGAATGCTCCCCCGGAAGAAAATTTTAACCTTTTAAAGTAAAATTCATCAATCAGGTGCACATTGAGAAGAAAGCTAAGGCTAAATCACTTGTGTCAATGTGGGCTATTTAGTACTATTTTCTGGAATAATTTGGAGACACAGAATTACCAAAAAGCAGAAAGAAAAAATATACATGTTTGAAAAAAAAACAGTCAGTTTCGGATTTTTTAAAATAATCCCTTATCCCGAATTCTCTCTTTGAAGTCTTCGTTAGGCCCCAGATCTCCATACTAATAATATCCTATTAAGGTAAATACAAGATTACTGCAAGTCTTGTAACATAGAAATAACTTATGTTTGGGACAAAATAATATAATTAGCTTATATAGCTTCATGACTGATTTAGTACCACCAACACACTTTGCGTAGTTAAAATAAAATGTGTGGACAGCTTTTAAGATATTTCAATAACATTTGAGGAACAGTTCAACATTAAAATCTGAGCTTTAAAAGGCCCTGAACAGTTAACATGACTCTGGTCTTGACTCTGACCTTTCATCTTCATCTTCCTCCTTGCTGCTGGTGGATGCTTTCATCCAGGAGAGCAGAGAGCTTGGTTACATTAGCGTACAACCAGGCACAAGGCTACATTGGGAATTGCCTGTTTGTCATAAGCAAATAAATTACTGCATGTGTTAATTATATTGCCTAAAGTAACCTAAACAACACTAAATATTCAGCATACTGATAGATTCACATGCTGTACCAATGACAAACTCCGCCGACATTAGTTGTGTTCATCACGTCATATCTATTTTTTATTTTTTTGGCTAGCTTGTTAAGCAGGACAGTCGGCTAATTTATGCTCAGCTGTGTGGCGCTGCATGATATAGGCTACTTTATAACAGAGACAAATAAATGCAAGTTATAGCTTGGCAACTTAGGGGGCAAACAATACACTCTTGACTCCATTCAATGTATGTGTTACCTCGCTGGTGGGGCAGGACAGGCCGGGGAGTAGGTGTGTGTGTGCAGCAGCTGTGAACTGCTGCGGAAACGCGCCTCCGTTTGTGTCCACTCTGCGCGTTCACGTTGACAAAGGAAGTGTGTGCGGAGGAGGAGGAGGGGCGCATATTTATTGGGGCATTATTGTCAACCGTTTTTAATCGTTGAGCATTTATAGATGATACTGTCGGCATGGGCCACATACACTGTTAAAAAAAAAAAAACTAACTTTCAGATTTTAATTTAAATTTTTTTCAAAAGGGCACTTGATTGGGCCAGGGGAAATGGGCAGGTGCTTCAGCACCACTTCAGGTCTACCTGTGCACGCCACTGACTGAAGGCGTTGTTGCTGTTCTCTGAGTGTGAATAATGGTGTCGGCCATGGTTGGGCATGTGATATGCTAACGTTCAGTCAAAGTCTCAACTCAAACAACTGTAGTTGTGATTATTGGATTATCATTGGTAGCAAAGGATGTCCGCTGCGGTGAATTGCAAAGTTCCTCAACCGTTTGACGAGAAGACGTCATATGAAAGTTGGAAAAATGCAAACGAAATATGGAGACTCGTCACCAAACTGGATAAAAAGAAGCAAGCCTTGGCGGTTACCTTGGCGCTAAAGAGAGCCAAGGCCAGTGCACGGGAAATTGCTGCTGGCGACTTCAATTCTGACACGGGAATGACTACACTTCTGACTAAACTGGAATCTTTGTTTTTGAAAGAAGAAAAGGAGCGGCAGTAGGAGGCTTACACAGAGTTTGACAGAATCGCTAGAGCAAGCGTTATTTCAATGGTGGATTATATCATCCAACTTGAACATAGGTACAACAAGCTACGTAAATTTAGAATGGAGCCTCCAGATGCAGTGTTGCAAGCTACTGGAAACTACGGGACTTATGAAAGTTAAACAGTTGGCGCTTACAGCTTGCCCTAGCGTCGATAGAAAATAAAAAAATATATGAAAATAAAATATATAGCTATATATATTATTTTGCGAGATAAAATATGTGTGTGTGTGTGTGTGTGTGTGTGTGTGTGTGTAGCCTACATGTGTGTGTGTGTGTATTGACAATTAAAATTGATTTAATGTCCGAATATTTGAGGCCAAGCTTAAAATAAACGTTGATAAATCTCCCACAGGGGTGTGTGTGTGTGCGCACGCTCCATTGTTATGGTTGTTAGTTATTCTTCTGACCCGGAAGTTGGATTGCGATATCCCGCAGAGAGTTTTGTGTTATAACGCAAAGTTTTCTGCGCCGGGCACAGCTGCAGTGCTGCCAGAGTGCACGGGAACAGCGCTTTTTCTCTCTCCAAGTGAGGAAAAATATAAAGTTTGCATAATCTGGTTGAATTTCATATATTGCCTGCACTATTTTGAGTGCTTCAAGATCCGATCATAAGGAGTCACTGGGGAACGCGGACATAGCCTAATCCGGTGCAAAGGACTCTTTGCGACTCATAATAACCTTCATCAAACCCGCCAATACAGCCACACAGAGTTCTCCTCAGGTGTAGTGTCGGCATTGTGTCCGTCTTGCAATCAAGCCAAGATTAAATTAAGCAGGGAGCTTTATAACATTTGGGTAAACTAGGAAACGTTCACTGTTTTGAAATAGTCAAATTTATACCGTCTAGCCTGCACATTGTGTGTGTGTGTGTGTGTGTGTGTGTGTGTGTGTGTGTGTGTGTGTGTGTAGCCTACGTGTGTGTATTGACAATTAGAATTGATTTAATGTCCGAATATTTGAGGCCAAGCTCAAAATAAACGTTGATCAATCTCCCACAGGGGTGTGTGCGCTCCATTGTTATGGTTGTTAGTTGTTCATCTGACCAGTAAGTTAAATTCTGACCCGGAAGTTGGATTGCGATATCTCGCAAAGAGTTTTGCGTTATAACGCAAAGTTTTTTGCGAGATCTCGCAAAAGAATATCCTTTTTTTTTCATATATAGCCTATTATTTTTTTAACCAATTTTTTTCCCCCCTCCATGTCCCTTTAGGGGCTCCGTACAAACCCACACAACAAAATGGGAGGAGATCAAGATGTGCAATGGGCAAAGGATTGTCCAAACAAAAAAGGAACATGTAAAACTTACAAAGGATGAGGGGCTAAAAAATTATGTTGAAGAATGCTACATTACTTTGTTTTCAAACGTTTTGCCCACATTGGGACAGATACATCTTCATGGTGGAGCTGTGATTGACACAGCCTGTACAAGAACTGTGTGTGGAGAAAAATGGCTTGATGATTACATCAGTGTACTGCCACAAAAAAGGAATGACCTTTCAGATTTGGTGATGGGAAAAACTGCAAAAACTGTGTTTATTGCCAAACAGATGCTTCTTATTACTGGTACAATAGAGTGAAAGACACTATGCAGTAGTTGGGAGCTACTGTGTCAAAAGTTGATCCAGCAGTATTATACTGGCTGGATGATTCCTGTAATGTGATAGGGGTCCTTGCAGCTCATGTGGATGACTTTATCTGGGGTGGTTCAAATGTGTTCTCCATAGCTGTCATTCCCCAATTGAAAGTTGCTTTTGAAGTTGGACGTGAAGAACACCACAGCTTCAGCTACATTGAAACACAGGTTATTTCCCTGAAGGAAGAAATACATGTACAACCAAGCACATAGTACATAAAGAGTCTTCAACCTTTTACTGTGGACCCCACTAGAGCAACACAGCGTGAGGCTCCTTTAGCAGACATCGAGCTTGACATGCTTAAATCAAAGATTGGACAGATATTGTGGGTAGCAAGACAGAGCAGTCCCGACATAATGTGTGATATATCCAAATCTTGGCATCTAACTCAAAGCATGCTACTGTCAAGACCCTCATCAGAAAACTAAAATCAGAAGACGTGACCTTGATGTTTCAGTAAAACTAAACAGTTCCCTCAAACAAGTCGTGTTCAATGATTCCTCAATGGGGAACCTTGCAGATGGAGGCACACAGAGTGGACATGTTATCATGCTTATGGGAGAAGATGGGAAGTTTTCACCAATATGCCGGCAGTCAAAACGCATCAGGAGAGTTGTATGGACTACGTTAGCTGGAGAGACATTGGCACTTGCAGATGGGATTGACAGTGCAGTTTTTCTAGCTACAATAACTCATTGGGGATTTTGGGGTCTACTCGTTATTATTTAGTATTTTCCCCTGTTCTCTTTCAATCACTTCAATCACAAACTAGACCGCACCAATGATCTTGAGTATGGGAAACAAAATGGATAGCATTAAGAATTATAATTGTTTCACTGTAATAAAGCCAGCTATAATTTTGCAACACTTGGAAGAAACTCTTGACATAATTAACATGCTAACTAGAAAGAATATGACATATAGCCCAGACACTTTATAACAGGTTATAACTATTCATTATAGGGGAGAGTGGCCTAAGTAGTGCCGGTGGGGAAGTTGTGCCACCCCTTGATTCTAAAAAACGTGGAAGAAATTGGAAATGTTACCACATATTTAAGAAGAGCCATCCATTTGACTCATCCTTTAAAGAAGGGAGACACAAGGAATAAGTTATAAGCACATTTAAGCTCAAAAAACTGTGTTTTGCCTTTCAAAGTAAAATTTCCATGATCAAGGTTTTTTGATTATTGTGTCTGAACAATTATAGACAAGTTTGCAAACATTTGACACATGTTTTAGTGCTTTAGTATGCTAGACTTTGAGTCTATACAGTTAGCACAATGTCAGCCCTAAACTGCTGCATCATGCTTATTATCCAAAATTCTGGGGTTGGGGTGATTTGTGCCAAAGGGCCTAGGGGAGTTATAAGAAAGTAAGTAAGTAAAATGTATTTATAAAAGCACATTTATGACAGTTTGCACTGTCTAAAGTGCTGTACATAGTGCATTCAGTAGGTAAAAAATTAAGGTAAAATAACAATAACAAAAATAAAAGACATAAAGCCCAGACATCCACATATAAACAAAGATAGTAGTGCAGAGGTAAGATAGTTAATGGGGAGGAACAGCCAGGGTGTACATATGGGTTTTGAGCCTTGATTTAAAGGCAGAAATGGAGGGGGAATCACATTTGTCAGGTGGCAGTTGGATCCACAAGCGCGGAGCAGCTAGTGCAAAGTAAATTTCTGAGAGTTGTGCCAGTGGCATGGCTGTATACGCTGGTCACCAAAAAGAAAGTGATTGTCTACAGTAGCTCAGAAGAGACTGACATCTCCATTCCACTTAACGACACCACTGATGAGAGTTCAGATGGCCAGAAAGATGATGATAGTGACTTTGTCATTGTGAGCTTTGCAGGTAAAACCATTAGATCTGCTAGGCCTTGTTTAAGAAAATTGACCTTCAATCTTTGTAAAATATTTACTTTATTTACTTTAAATAAACCTTAACTAAATGATTGTCTAATGGATTTGTCTTGCATTACAGTTTATGAGATATATATCAATGGCACAATTTACCCCATGGTATTCTCCCTTTTGGCACAACTTACACCACAACGGGGGAAAGTTGTGCCACAAGACAACTTTTTTCCCGAAAGCTATATTTCTTAAACAGTTTATTCCAGATCCAAAGTTTTTATTGCCAGGGATGCACAACATCCTGAAATATATGTACATATTTGAGTTGGAGACTTTACTGTCAAGGCCTCACTTTAAAATAACTTTGAGTAAAAAGTGGCACAACTTAGGCCACTCTCCCCTACGTTCATTATAGAATAACAAATGCCACAATTTGGTAAAGACATGTGCAATCTAATTTACAAATTACCTTTTATACCTTGGAGAACGATTCAACACATTCTATCCTATAGTATTTTGAGAAAAAGTAAAGTATAATATTGCATATATATACGTACACAGCTATATTCACATTGGGAAACTAATATTGTAAATACCTTTAGTGGCAGCTGTAAGCCAGTGTGGGCCAGAAGTCTGTTAGCCCATGGTCCAGCTGTGATCACTAGACTCTTGGCTCGATAAACACCAGCAGAGGTAGAGACTGTTACCACAGGGCCAGGCTTGATGTCCGTTACCTTCTCCTTCTCTCTGATGACCCCACACAGCTTCTGAAACTGCCCCTGGGAAAAGAAAAAAGCAAGATTAGGAGTAAAAAAAGTGGTTTAATCTTTTTTCACAAATGTTTTGTGAATGTCGATAGTTAGCCTGCTATCGGTGTATGAATGTGTGTGTGAATGGTAACGTGGGAAAGGAAAACAGGTCTCCCTTGCAAAAAAGTCTTCGGTCTCAATGGGATATACCTGCATAAATAAAGGTTAAAAAAAAGAAAAAGAAAAAAAAAACAATATGTAATTAGTGCTTTCTAATATATGATACCGATTGATCAGAAATGATCAGTAAATGCTTGCTGAGTGACGTGGGACACTAAGGGGCACTTTACATGGTGAAAACGTGACAGTTTTTTTTTTTTTTTAAACGCAAAATGCAATTCATTTGAAATATTCACTCGTACACATGTTTTCAGAGGAAACGGGACGAAATCGCTGTAGTACGCATGCCAAGCCAATAGTCAGCGGTGACACTTAGCCTAGTAGATAGCTCTTCCGGTACAATTTGATGCATAAAACCTTACTGTAACCGAAAATTAATGCCATTAACGTTCATAAAGCGGTTGGTGTAAGCTTGTGGTTATTGTAAATTACAAGCTTTCTGTCCTCTTTTTCACCGCATTGAACTTGTGAAAACAGAAGACATGCTGATAGTGAAGGGGCTTTGTGAGCAGCTACTTTCCTGTTAGGCGTACTTCAAAATAAAAGTCGACTCACGTTTGTCCAGTGAAATGCTATTAATGTTTAGCCAGTGAACTGCTTTTACTGTGAAGCCGTAGCCTTAATGCTCCTTTTGTTGAACAGTAACTTAACCGCTGCGCGCTGAACTATGGATAGTGTTTTTTAATATATAGAGAGAGCCGTGTCCCTGGCATATAGAAGCTACACACGTTTATTTGCTAGAAAAACCGGCAGAGCACAAATCTTTCCCCAGACAAAGTGGCGGGTGGTCTCAATAACTTACTAATCGCTTAGACTAAATTGGCGAGTGTTATATTTGAGCCCTGCACGACACTCTCCGCTGATCACAGTGACGGTGCCGCGGAGACACCGTGCATGTTATGTTGTCTTCTAACTTTATAACACGCGCGTGGATATTTTGACAGCAAATGTTATAGACTACGCATACGTGAAGTGGAGACGTGACGTCAGCGTTACCAGGGAAAATGGTTTCGGTGTTTACAAGAAACCAAAACCGTTGTGTTTTCCAAAAAATCCTCCCTGGGAGTTGATCTCAAAAACTTGCGGTTTCATGCCTGCCTTTGCTGTTTTCATGTAAATTATATAGTACAACCGCGAAAATATTTTTGCGTATGCACCGTTTCGTGTTGTTGTATAAACAGCCCCTAACTCTGTATGCCGATGTTATTGGTTCTGGTTCAGTCCGGTATTGAGCTTTTTAGCAAACCCCTACAACGGTTCATGCCTATTAATTGCATAGTTTGTATTTTGCCTTTATACCCTTTGCGCTTGAAATAGAAATAAAATAAAATAAATTCTGTCATAGATTGTTATCGTGAGCCATGACTCATTACATCCCTAGGTGACAGCACTGAAAAACATTATATATACACATAAATAACCATGTGAACCTGTAATTGTGTTGAGAGAAGCATATATTTTGCACATTTTTGTTGTACACCTCTTACTCTTCTTAGGAGGATAAGGATTTAGGACTGGAATAGTCATTGCAAACCCATAAGGTTCTTATGTAATGAAAACGTAGAGCAGTAAATAGGAACGACCAAGGATACGACCTAGGAATGGGAGACTAGTCTGCTCGCCCCGCTCGACTGTCTGCTTCAGCTGACTGAAGGCTTCGGCTCAGCTGTTAGCCAGTGAGCTACTGTTATTCTAACAAGATTCGAAATCAAAAACATTGACCATGCTGTACAAACAGTAAATAATCTGCCAATATATTTAACTGCCTGATAGCAGTAAACTCAGATAGAAAGTGAAACCGAACACAAGTAGCCTTAAAAAAAAGCTGGTGAAAGATGTGTCCTCGGGATCTATGCTCGTGCAGCGATTCTAGCGTATAAAAACTTCACCAACGGTAATTACCGGAAGGAGACGGCACATTACCGCAGTTAGGTTAGCGTGTGTACAAACAGAACATTTCCTGTGCGCCTTCACATTAAAAGCCTGTTACTAGCCAAACGTGAGTAGACTTTTATTTTGAAGCCGGTAAGAACAGGAAGTTAGCGCTGAAGTTAGCACTGTACTGCTCTAGCTTGAAAGGCAACTCCATCAGCTGCAGCGAGCAGTCAACAGTAGCCTAGTCTATTTAAACAAAGTTTTAAATAAGCCACTGAAAAGCCACTCCCAACACATTCACAACAACCTATTTAGTTTATCCTAAATTGTACCAATATGTATACTTATTTATTTAATAAGCAATGTATAATGTTTTAAAGTTTGGTTTTAATTAACAGAAGGACATTTTCTAAAAACAAATATTATTATTAATATAATAATTATATGTATATACAAAAAATATATAGATATACGGGAGAACGGGGGAATCTGAGGCATCGGGTAATGTGAGCCACCCCCTGTATCTAGGCAACGGAAAACATTTGTGGTCATGTGAGATATGTTTTCAAGCCCCTCTCATTTCCCCATGGCCCTGAAAGAGAGGACCTCATGGTGCTGTGGTAAGCATGTTTTTTTCACCAAAATCGGTATTTTGCAGTAAAAGTAAATTTTCTTGCTGTCAACTTAATCAACTGTTGTGCCAAAGCAAATGTATTCACGTAGAAAAACTTCTATCATACGTGTTGATAAACTACCAACATATGAAACCATGTGATGCAGTGAACTGAAGATTAGCCTGAAATGCTAAGAGAGGTAGTTTTTTCTCAAATTGTGGGGAAAGTGAGCCAAATGCTGTGGCTCACTTTCCCCCACCATGAGGCACAAGTTAAGTTTAGTCTTAAACATATTTTAATGTAATATTACATGACATATTTTTTATTTTAATGTCATACACATTGTAGAAAAGCCACCATGCCAAGGAAATACACCAGGAAGACGACCTGGGGCAACCACACGGAAAGAGCACCTTCTCATCTTTCCCTGTAACCTTCAGGGCTGGAATGTAGAGTAGGCCTAGTTGTAGAGTATGACAGGCTGATGTTATAATCCAGTTGGGTCTTCTCCTGTGTTCAGAGTCCCAGGCTGTTCTTGCTGGTTCTGATTTTCCTATGCTTTGACCCCCAGACACTAGCTGGCTCTAAGGGTCCTGTGTTCTGACCCCCAGACTGTGTTCTAATCTAACTAGTTCTATCTTTCATTTGAATCTTATTAAAACATTTTGAATCATAATATGTTGTATTTGATTATGTTCAGAGTTACTTTCAAGTGTTTAGAACATTTGCTTTGCTTAATTGACCAAACCCCATCATTCTTTTACTAGTCCGACATTAGTTCTGGAATGTGTGGCTAGCTTTCAGGATTCTTACTGTTACAATATGTGTTGTTATGGTAGTTTCAGAGTGGAAAAAGTAAGTGGATCAGTTTACCCCACAGCTGGGGTAAAGTGAGCCACATTGCAACTTTTTTTAAAACAATCATATTTTCACTGCCCTTTGTCTTGAAAAAATTCTGCTAATGCCCTTTTCTAGGAAACATCCTGAATTAATGGGAAATGTGTCAATTTGAGTGATAAATCATTTTAGCTCGCTTAGAGGGGAGCAAATGTAAAAAGTGGCTCAGATTACCCCGTTCTCCCCTACATATTATTTTTATATTTTTATGGGGAGAAATTATTCTGAATCAGCAAAAAATTGCAATTGGCAGGTTAGATTCTTTTGTCTAAATTGCAATCAGTGCACCCCTATTAATTTTTCCATAATTAGGATAACACACTAGGACAGGGGTGGCCAACCCGCGGCTCGCGAGCCGCATTCGGCTCTTTGCCCAGCTTCGTGCGGCTCTTCAGTTCATATCAAATTATGTGATTATAATTTTTTTTTATTTTAATTTTTTTTATACTTTTTTTTGTTGTGTGGGCCTATGTGTGTGCATGTTCGCAAACGTTTCATGCGGCTCTTACGTTCGTTTTACATGCTGTCTATTATTTAATTTTTAATTTTATTAATGTGTAGGCCCTATGTGTATGCCTGTTCGCAAATGTTTAATTGAGGACGCAACATAACGTTCGCAAACGTTTGGTGCGGACGCACCATAAAACTGCCCGCTCAGCTTGGAGGGAGGTTTTCCGTGAGTAAACTATTTGTGTCAAGTTCGCTCCGAAACAGAGTGGGAGAGTTCATATTTTTTGTTGAACGTTATGCCAAGCCATTCTGCCTTATATGCCAGGTGTCATTTGCACATTTCAAGGCTTCAAATCTTCAGCGCCACTTCAGCTCTCTCCATGCTAAAAGTAAGTCCCACAAAGCAACATGCATAGTAAGAGAAAAACGCTATTTTAAATTGTTATATTTTTGTTTGTGGACTTGGTTGAACTGAGAGTTTGTGTGTGAGGCAGTGCACACAATGTTCATTGTTGAAAATGACTGCCCTGTCGTCTTTAGTCCAGTCCTGTCATTATCACAGGGGCGGCCTTTTTTTTTTTTTTTTTTTTTTTTCTTTTTTTAATAAATAATGCTTGTGCATGCATGTGCAAGCTCCCCGCGAAAATAAAAACGCCCCCCCTCCCTGAAATCGTACTGGCCACCCCCCCAGTTCAAATGTTAGTTTTTATTTTCATTTAATTTTTTTAATTACATTTTTTTCCTGATATGTATCCTAGTTCAGAGATGATATGTATTTTTTTTTCTTTCTTAACTTTTTTTATAGGTATGATATGAGATCAGTTTGCAATTTTCGATTACTAAATTAATGGTAGGACTGTGGCCACTAGAACTGGTCTCTGGTCAGCAAAGGTCTTGAAAACAGCATAAGTGTGCTTGTGACATGCGTGCCACCCATGCATGTGTATAGGCACGTGTCCCAGCAGATTTTTGAAATCTGAATAAAAAAATTAAAGTTTGTAGTTAGCGAGTGTAACATGTTCTTAGCAAGGGCAGACTTTCATAAATAAAGGTTTATTTTTTTAGCAAGATATTTGGTCAAAAGCTAGTGGTCATCCGTCCCTCTGTGCAGTTGTTAGGCATCTGGCTGCTAGCAAGTTATGTTGTCTTGCTAATTTTACTATTCATCTGAGCTGAAATAAATATTGACTTTTTCCTTTATTATCTTCGCGAGAATGCACCAGAATGCTTTGATTACATGTTAAAAACACAAAAAAATCTTCTGGGGGGGGATGCCCCCAGACCCCCCTTCAGGGGTTCAGTTTTCTGACAAACATTACAATGGATACTAACATGATTTGGGCATTTGGGATTATAAATCATCTTTGAATTGGTTGTACAGCATATCACATGCTATTCATTCAGGGGTGCGATGGCCACCCCACTCTAACTCTGTAGCCCACCTTGGCCACCCCCAGTCAAAATTTCCTGGAATCGCCACTGTGTGTACCCGTGTGTACGATGTGGCTCTTTGTAGTAACACAGTAAAAAATGTGGCTCTTTGTCTCTGACTGGTTGGCCACCCCTGCACTAGGATATAATATTAATTGAGAATCTCAAATGAGACCAAGATGACAGGCTCAAAGGTAATTAGAGCGAAATGCAAGGGTTAAGGTTATGAACGTTTTCGATCATACTTTGTGTGCTACCAAATTTATTTTTGTGCTACTGAATTTTTTTGCTTGCTAGCACCAGTGCTACCACCTAAAAAAATAAGCGTACAGCCCTGGGCAAGAGGCTTCTGAAGAACCATCAAAATGCACAAAAGTAATAATCTACTGATGTATCGCACATCGATCACGACACGTTTTCAATTATTATTGACTGCTGCTTCAGGAAAAAAGCGGCGTAAACAATCTGTCCAGTCAATTGAACATGGCTTCTCCTCAAATTAGGAAAGCAGTGCTTTGTGCTTGACCTGGCAGCCAGGGCTCACTCTGTTCTCCTCCAGTGCTTTGCCTCAGTGCTAACAGAGTCCAGTACTATGCATGTATTGCTTAAGATAAACCTTGTGTGAGACGATATTAGATCAAAACAATGCTCATAAAATATTTTCAATTAACCTTCCTTGGTATTTTTCAGGCTAATTATCTATTTTGTTCATGTATATGAAATCAGAAAATTTTCTACTTTTTTAATCTTCCATCACTTCCACACAGAGCCGGTCAAATTATTGACTTCTGTCGAATGTCATTCACACACCCCATGTTTTCCACTATTGCCTCCAATGGGGATATGCCCCCCTGTGAGATTTTTTTTTTTTACCTTTTTAAAATGAAATGCATGAATCTGGGGCACTTTGAGAGGAAAATTAAGAGGCTAAATCTGAGGAATTTAGTGTGAAAAAATTATTTGGAGACACTGAGTCTGATGAATTAGAAGCTATTGAGGAACGACACATGGATTTTCCATAAAAAATATTAATTTAAAATTAAATATTATGGAGGGTTCTCTGGGTTGGGCTTGGAGCTCTTTTTCTTTAAAGGGACATATTTCTCTGTAATATGAAGAATGCATTTTAATGCAGTGAGAAGAACGAAGCAGAAGAACTCTGTTGTCCAGCTATCTTTTTTTGATCAGTTAACCTCGGATTACCTCCCAGATTAACTGATTCAATTATTAGGTTTAATAACTATCCAGACCAAAACATTGTATTCCTTTTTTTATGGATGATAATTTACATTTGCATGATGTTTTTTTTGGGGGCCCCCCTGGCGGTCGGGGGCCCTAAGCAACCGCTTAGTTTGCTTATGCCACTGGCTGGCTCTTCTTCCACATGCTCTCAAAAGGTTTATGTTATAAGAATTTGCCTACAGTTCTGTGGTAAATTCTGTATTGTATTTTTTTTTTCATATTCAAGCCCAGGATCTATTGTTAATTTTAAACAATGTGTTTTTCTTAATAGCATACTGGCTAATTTGCTACTCATTTATTAAATAATAATCAATAATTAAATAATTCCAACAAAATTATTCTAAAAGTCCATGAGGACGTAGACAACAAGAACTTATAAACTTATAATATTTACCAATTCAGGTAGGCTATCTGCACAAGAACAGCAGCTGTTTCCATGAAGGCTTATTACAATCACGTTCGCCGCTGCAAAGCACAGCTAGTTTAGTTTCGGCGCCCCCTGTTAACAGATGTGACTGTTCACACCAGCCACACTGCGTTCAAGATCTGTAGTGAAGGTTACGGCGTCTGGTCTATTTGTTCTAAGAGCAGTGAGCGAATCGGATGTACTGTATACTAGATTAAAAAAACATCAAACTGGATAAACAGACACGGTAATGTGTTAAATGAAGCAAGTAAAGAGCAAGGACTGTCCTCCTGTTTGTGACTCAAATTGGAGAACAGGAAGATAATATACCTGAATAAAAAAATATCCAAACTAGGCGCCCCAGATGCTGTTGTACATGTTGTTTGGCACACATAAAACATTGTAAATTGATGAGGCTGTTAGTAGCTCATGGTAAAGACCGGCTCTAGCATAGCAGACTTGGGTGGAGAAATGTGCTCCTGGTGTGAAAAAAACAAATAACTTTTGCAGCACTTTACGGTGCTTCAACGGCAGATGATGTTCACATTGAAATCCTACATAAATTTGACTGTAGTGTTGTTTTATAGTCTGTGTTCATTCAAAGAACTGCATTATGCATTACATTATGCACACGTTAGCTGTTGCTAGAAAGATACAAAACTATTTACACCTGTGAGGATGCGCCTTAATTTGCCCTGACCACATCATATCATTAGTAGTCTGGCTCGTCGGATATAGACAACTTGTATAACCCTCCCGGAAAATGGAGCCGAGAGCGTTGTCAAACTCCTCCTCTTCCCGTTCCCGTGTGTTTGATACGGTTTGATAGTATCCAGCTCATAATGTTGCTGCACACACATGTGCGCGCGCACACACGCCGTGCACGCACACACGCCGTGCGTCATTAACGGTCTTGGTCGTCATCTTTTATAATATGTCCACATGGTCGGCACCAAATTGCACTATTTTGAAAGGATACGTTGTGGCTTCCTGGGCTTAGCACCGCCCAAGACGATTGTCATTGGTTTAATGAAATAAAAACAGCCCAGCCCAGTTTCCCCCTCCAATCCCCTAAAAGATACAGCGCGCCTCCAGACCATACTACTTGATGTAGTTTGTTCTGGATTTGCAAGACTATATCATTAGTGGACCACATAATTTTCCTTGACTAATGACTCATGAAGGTTCCTTAAGCTAGCATACCTAATGCTCTCTGAAACAGTATGTGAGCTGTACCTGGACAGTCTTCAGTGCGCGGTCAGCATACAGAACTCCAGCAGTGATGTCCACTAGCGCTCCATCTCCATCAGCCAGTGTGACGTGGGGGATGTGCTGGCTGAAGGTATCCCGAGTCAGAACCACCATAGGAACCTTGTTCCTCTGCAGGGTGGTCTTAAACATCTGGTAACTCTCACTGTTCTCCGGTCCCATCACCAGGAGGCCTGTCTGTCTGTGAGGGGGACATCGGTGGACATGATGAAAGTGCTATCTTGGTAAGAAATGAGCGAGACGGGGGGTGCTTGTGGTGTAGTGGTTAGAGCTTCCCTCTAGAGGCTTAGGTCAGTTCTCTGCATGGCATTCCCTCTCTGCCCCATTTCATCTCTGTCTCTCTGCAATGTCAAGAAAGCCTTGAAAATCCCCAAAAAATAATCTAAAAAATAAGAGGAAATTAGCGAAACAGATGGAAGCTTTTACAAATCACCAAACGTGTAACGGGGCGACTGTGGCTCAGTTGGTAGAGCAGGTCGGCCGATGATCAAAGGGTTGGAGGTTCGATCCCCTCCCTGCGACCTGTGTCATAGTTGTTGTGTCCTTGGGCAAGACACTTCACTTAATTGACCAAACCCCATCATTCTTTTACTAGTCCGACATTAGTTCCGGAATGTGTGGCTAGCTTTCAGGATTCTTACTGTTACAATATGTGTTGTTATGGTAGTTTCAGAGTGGAAAAAGTAAGTGGATCAGTTTACCCCACAGCTGGGGTAAAGTGAGCCACATCACAACTTTTTTTAAAACAATCATATTTTCACTGCCCTTTGTCTTGAAAAAATTCTGCTAATGCCCATTTCTAGGAAACATCCTGAATTAATGGGAAATGTGTAAATTTGAGTGATAAATCATTTTAGCTCGCTTAAGGTGCCAACACACTGCACATCGCCGCACGGAGAGTTTACATAGAAAGTCAATGTATTTCGAGCGCCGCCGCGCGAATCGGCGGCGAGCGGATCACGCGGCGCGGCCAGGGGCGGCGCGAATGCTGCGGCCGCCGCAGAAGTTGAAAATATTGAACTTTTCGCCGCCGGCCGCGCCGCGATGGCCAATCAGCGTTGAGCTCCTCCCGACATCACTCGGGTGAGTCTGCTGAGCTACAAGACACGTGAAACCTGGCTGGCGGTGCAATCGGGAAAGGAGGGATGAAGGGAAAAAAGAAGGAAAAGACAGAGAGAGAGAGAGAGAGAGAGAGAAAGTTCCAACACATCGATAAAATGTATGACAGCAGTTTAATGAGACACCTTTTAGTAAAAGGAGCAAGGAATAGACTCACATTATAGAAGAGAGAAGGAGAGAAAGCCAGGGAAGATGTACTGCAGATGAGTGAATATGCAGAGACAATAAAAGCTAAATACGACAACTGACACTTCCAAACATTTCCCTAAACATCTGAAAATCTGTTTGGGTTTTCTCTACATGTTGATATGCCGGCGTGAATGTGTATATGCACGGCCATGGATACATATGTGCGTGTGTGTGTGTGGGCGGGTTGTGTGTGTATGTGTGGGTGGGCGCATGTGTGGGTGTGTTTACGAAGCTTGGGTGGCAGGTGGCGGGGAGAAATGTGTGAGAGGTGCAGTGAGACCAATACAAGGGCCGATGGCAGAGATGATGAAGGCAGAATAGCCTACTTCAGAGACGCTCCCAACTAAAACAAATCAGTGAGGATGACGACGATGATGAGAGAGATGTAAATAGCGGGAAGAAACTGGGCGTGCACATTCAATGAGTCATCGGGCGGCGGCCGGCGGCGGACACAAATGAGCCAAAATGATCACGCGGCGCGGAACCTGCGATTCGCGCGGCCACCCGCCGCGCTGTGCAGTGTGTTGGCACCTTTAGAGGGGAGCAAATGTAGAAAAAGGCTCAGATTACCCCGTTCTCCCCTACTAGTGTTGAAAATCGATTTGAAATCAAGGGGCAAAATAGCATGTCACACGCAAGGAATACAAAAGGCCATCAGTTGGAGCAGCAGCATCAGAGCCAGTGACTGTGCTGTGGACTGATCTGGAGCACATACGTAGAGTTGGTTGTAGAGAGTAGGATGACGCACAACATGCTGAAGACAATGGACAGCACTACACAGCCTACTGGTCAGAGAGCAGGATGTTTTAGAGGGGGATCCACTCTTATACAGTTAAGTACAGGTCATTCCTGCACAATCAATAACAATTTACGTTTACTCTATTCTGTGTCAGGAGAGGAGAATCCTACAACCAGAGAAAATGGACATAGCACACTGCAACTTTTGACCGTCTATCTATCTATCTATCTATCTATCTATCTATCTATCTATCTATCTATCTATCTATCTATCTATCTATCTATACTTTAAACTTTGACCTACTGTCCTACTGCTGCAAAGAAAATTGCACTTTCCACAACAGACTGGTAGAAGATATGTAACATCTTGTTGCATATGTTGAAGGTTCTACGTTTCTTCAAGAAGTTGTTATTAGTCGTAATAAGTCTTACCAGATCTCAGCTATTTTCTTCATGAATACAGGTTGAAATAATGACCCAAACTTTAAAACTACGATCCCTGCAAAAGGATCTAAGCAAGGACATTGGATGAGACAGCATATGAGCAGTGGACAGTGACACAGCACGTCACAGCAGCTCCGTTGTGTGAAGATATTGAGTCCCAGAGTGAGAGGTTGTGAAACACTAGGGCTACGTTGAAGATAAATAACATTCCTGGGCTTAGCACCGCCCAAGACGATTGTCATTGGTTTAATGACATGAAAACAGGACAGCCCAGTCTCCCCCTCTAATCCCTGAAAAGATACAGCATGCCTCCAGACCATACTACTTGATGTAGTTTGGTCTGGCTTTGCAAGACTATATCATTAGTGGACTGGACAGTGACACAGCAGATCACAGCAGCTCCGTTGTGTGAAGATATCGAGTCCCAGAGTGAGAAGTTGTGATACAGTGGGGCTAATCCAGTCATTTGTGTGATGAACGGCTGACTTGCCCTTTGTCAGCAGTGTTTTCTAAAAGGCTGCCCCGACATCTGTCACCAGCCATAAGGCCCAGACAACCACAGCTAAAGGCTTCAGCCATTCATCAGAACATGTTATGACTCTATGTCTCCCAGTGTGCTAGTGTGTTTACGAGAGTGTGACGGAGGAAGGAAAAAGCCATGCCAGTGTATGTAGGATTGTAAAAAATGTTAGGTCTAGTAATTTAGTCCAACCTGTCAAACTGTGTGATTGGTGGCACTACAGCTGGGCCGGTAGATGTGCACACATGTTGTCATGTTTGCGGAGAACATAAAAGGTTGGAAGGTAGACTTTAGCTTTAGCTCCGGCCTTTTTTTCGATGGCTACATCTGTCCTAGAGACATTGCTCACACCAGCCTGGGCAGGGACATTTCTCATCGTGATGTAGACATTTGTTTTTCACGCCCAAGGGCACAGGTGGCCTTCCCATGTGGACCCGTCATTCATGAGCTGTGAGCGGATGCACAGGGGGTGGAGGGTGCACTGTGTTTTGTAGGGAACATAGTGTGGGTGTGGCTTGGTACCATGAACTATTCCCCTGAGACATGAATAATGAAACAATGTGTTATTCAGCTGTCTGGTAGTGAAAACAAACATGGCCGCTCTGAGCTAACACAACCAAGTAAACTTAGCACTGCTTGTCATATTTACTAACACACAAATTCCTCCCCCGCTCTGCTGTAGAAAATCAGAGGTTTAGTGAGATGAAAAAGAAACCCCATACCACATTCAGAGGCACAGTGGGTGGGTTTCAATGGGTGATTCAGGGACGCCGGAAGGTAATGACAAAGTCATGCATTTGTGGCTCACGTATATTGAGTTGGTGTCGTTGTGCTTATGCAGCAGCACCTTGAATGTGACACAGCTTTGTGTTCTGGCAAAGCTTTTGTTATATTCACTGAAATGGCTTTTCTCTCTCTTTCTCTGCATTTTCCTGCCTGCTTACCTGTACAGTTTGACGTTGGCCTCCTTCTCCAGCTGCGCCCACATCTCATAACTCTCCTCCATCATGTGGGTGTAGTAGTCCTGGTCGTAGGCCCTGCGGATGATGCGGGTCTGGCCATGGGAGCTCCCTCGGGTGTGGGGCAGGACAAACTGGACAAGATGGACATCATTTGGATCAACTAAAATAGCTTTGAATTGGGGGAGAAACACATACACCAAATAGCCGAAGGTATGTGGACATTCAAACATTCTGAATGTTGAAGATAGATAGATAGATAGATAGATAGATAGATAGATAGATAGATAGATAGATAGATAGATAGATAGATAGATATACACCCTCCACTCCAAAGCCCTCCAAACCCAAGAGCTGAGGCCAGCAAAGAGTCCCCTATGTCAGTTGGTACTGAAACTAACCTTGATCTTTTTTACCTATAGACTGCGTAGCCTTCTTTTAATTTTACTGTCCATAACTGAACTCAGTATGAGCAGAACACCAATTTTAAAAAGCCTGGCTCAGAGCCATTAGCTGTTTATATTTACGATTTTGACATTTCGGGGAACGGGCTAGGCGGGGCACTGGCTCTGAGAGACACATTTTAACGTGGTTAGTATAAACTAGGGCTGTCAAACGATTAAAATTTTTAATCAGATTAATCACAGGATTCTGTGGATTAATCACGATTAATTATACCATTCAAAATATGCCCGAAAAATTAGAATTTTTTTCTCTGTATATTGTTGTACGAACGGAAAGATAAAGGACAGAAGGTGGATATGTACATTTAAAATTTTTATTTTTATTAATTGAAAATCCAAATGATGGTTTGAATACTGAAAATGAATGTAAATCAAACTAAAATATATACCTACCACACCATAATTCGATTGGTCTGTCTCTATACTATGTCTTTGGGCAAGTGGCTATATAATGGCATTTATTTGGTGAATCTATAGGTTGTGCATTCTTGAATACAACTTGATTACAGTCCATGGTGTGTGTGTGTGTGTGTGTGTGTGTGTGTGTGTGTGTGTGTACGCGCGAACACGTCCTAGGGGACTGTTCATTTGTGCCAGGAAGCCAACGTTACGTTATTTACGTTATGTCTACTCACACACACCTCTGAAAACTGCAGACGTTTGTGTCCTCGCGGGCTCTGAACAGAGCGGACAATGTTTCTCCTCCTGTTGCTCCCGACATCAACTGTCACCCACGGCAGTTGATTTTATATACTATCTATGCCCCCGACACAGACGTGACCGTTAGCAGTTTAAAACACGGCATGGGCTAGCGTTGTTAGAAACTGCCAGTTCTTTCAGCTTCACCTCACCTCCACAAAAGACACCAAGTGGTGATTCAGGGTAATTGATTGCTCCTCCCACTATAAATAGAGGCCTAGTGAGGCCTTCTCCCTTTGTTCCCACCACATCCTCACCACAAGTGAGTGTGTGAAGATGTTGCCGTGTGTCTTTTGATTTACCATTCAATGTAAGTTACCGTTTTACTTATTGGATTATTGTTTGTGTGAGAAAAGATTGTGATAGTTGAATGGCTAATTCAATGGCTAATCCATTTGTAGTCAAGTGTCTCCACTCTTCGAAGTCGTCCTCCAACTCTGATGAGACCAGTATCAGAGTCATAGGCTGTGTCTTGATTCAGGGGTTGCACCCTACGTAGGCTGCATTTGAAGACCGATTGCGTCATAGCGGCGCGCAAAGGCTGTCCCGTTTGCAAGGCTCCTCATATGCGGCCGAGAAATGCAGCCTTCGTTTCACGGTTTTGAAGGCTGCATCAGATGTATCCTTCGTGGCCCAACATATCCCAAGATTCATTGCGTTTTTTTCAGAGATGGCATAAAATAAAATAAAAAATAACAAAACAGCAACGTGTTGCTCCATCTTCTTAACTTTTATCTTCCTTTCTTTTTTTCTTGTACTTTTTTTTCTTTTCGTCTGGTAGGCAACTTCTTTTTCTTTTTTCCTCCGTTGACAGGGCTGTCTCCGTTGGCAGCAATCAGGGTTGCTAGGCAGCACAGGAGCGGCGAGTCGTCACGCAAGGTAACGGCTTGTTACGTAAACCGAGACCTGCGGAGACCGTCTCATTTAACAAGGCTCGTTGGCCTTAAAACCGGCCTTAAAATCGGCCTTCATAGGCTATAGCCTTCATAGACCGCGAGACTGCGTCCTACCAAGGCTGCAACCCCTGAATCAAGACACAGCCATATTCAGGAGACAGGGGGAGTAATTTGCTACTCTTTGGTATGGCCTTACCAGCTTTGAGGGCATTGAATTCCTCAGGGAAGCTCTCCACTTGGGCCCTGTGCAGAAGATGCCTTTCTGAGCTAATGTAGCATTGTGCTGCATTTGAGTTGTGATTTGCCGCCCCGTATAAGGTATTCTTTGTTTCATGTATCAGATCCTCCCAGTTGCTGAACTTCTTCGGATCTGGGAGGTTTGAGATATCTGACATCACTGTGCCACAGAACATGGTTTTTCTGAGTTCCTCAACAGGCTCTGATTCAGGTGGCGCACATGGATTGGCAGGCCAGCAGTTGCTGCTCAGCAAAAGGAATGGAGGGCCTTGACTCCATCTGTGGCGCTGAGAAAGCTCCAGGAGGGTTTTCCCACGGGTTATGTCATCAGCTGGATTATTCTTTGTGTCAACATACCTCCAGTTCTTTGTGTCAGTCAGAGTTTGAATCTCAGCTATTCTTGTTCCAACAAATACCTTGTAGCGACAGGATTCTGATGTTAACCACGTAAGAAATGTTGTGGAGTCTGTCCAGAGGTCCCAAACTCTCTGACATATATGAAGAGGAACTGAATAAGCTTATTTCTTTCTGTCTAGAACCATGGCTATCATCATGGCAATCATCAACACAAAATAACTTTGCTTGCAAAATAAAGTCAAGTAAAGTAAACCTTGTTTGCTGGTGGTTTGTGGCTCCAGTAGAACTACTCTTCACTACAAATGGTCCTTCGAGCCGGATTACTGAGCCACACCACTCAACATTAACCAACCTAAAATGGCTGAAGCTAAACTAATTGATATGGATGATGAGCCCTCTACTGAGTTTATGATGGATGGATCCCAATTGGGAGTAGACTCAACCCAGCTTTACCCGGACAATGCAGATTTGTCTCAACTAGCACCTGGGCTATTAATACCTACTCCCCAAACAAATCCTAGCCTTCCACCAAAACCAGTATTGCCTACTTTCCTTGGTGAACACCAAATTCCCTTGCCATCAGTACCATGTGAAGCATTAGCTCAACTCCCCACAAAGTTAATTGGCCATGAACTAGGGGCTAGACCTAAAAGAAATAGGCAGCCCCCAGTATACTATGGGATTCAAATGCCCCAGCAACAAGGAACACAATCCTAGGTCATGTCACTCCCGCAGCAAGAAGACTTATTTTACCAGGTCAGCTCCTAGCCTCCCTGTTGGCTCCCAAGTTAGTAGGCACTCTGGAAGTGACCACGCCCCAAGTTTGAGTGATCTCCAAACCAGCATTCTCAAGGAAAAGGAAAAGAGAGATGAGCTTGAGGAGCTTAAAAGACAAAGTCAAGAGAACAAGGAGCTTGATGAGCAATTCAAAACCATTGATGAGGCCGCCAGAGCTGCCCAGAACAGGCAAGCAGATGCCCAGAACAGGCAAGCAGATGCACTCAAAGAGAGATAGAGAGACTTTCCAGGAAGGTTGACATGAACCGACGCATTCGTATTGAAGAACAGGAGCTTCAAGTCAGCCCAGCTGGTCTCTTAGTTTCATTCAACAGAATCTCTCTGACGATGAACACTCTGGCGGAGCCCCTGTTACCTCATCCCGTCATCGTAATGTAGCCACCTCTTCCTTTTACGATCTGCCTCCATCCAAGATATTCACTCCTGCCCCTTTAAGAATGGTAGGTGTCGAATCTCACTCTCATTTGTCAGTAACTTCCCCGCTTCCTGAACCTAGCCTTACTATTGCACCTGGTGCCTCCCAAACCCTTCCTATTCCTCAACAACTACAGCAAAGCATAGCCCCTGCCCAGGCTCCCTCTTTGCCCCCTGTAGTCACTAGTGTTCAAGCTGCACCATTGCCTGTCCCTACATTGTCTACCCTGGCTTTACCTTATACCAGTCACCATGCACCTTCCCAGGTAACAGCCTCTTCCTTCTCTAATGTAACTGCACCTCCAGCCAATGTCCAGGCCCCTTATGGTGCTGCAGCACTGCCCAATCCTGAACAGCCCACTCTCACTAGCCGTTTACCAGCAGTGCAAGCCATGTTATCCCAGCAGCCGCCATTTATTGACTTACATGGTCCAACCCCAAATATGATGGAGCTGTTCATAGCCTCTGCGTATGGAATGCCGAGGCCCTCAATTCCAGTGTTCAAGAGTGGCCGAGAGAGTGAGTTTGCCCTGCTGAAAATGGCCCTTGAAAACCTCCTTGATAATCACCCCCATCTTACTGAGCAGTATAAATATCAAGTACTACTGGACCATCTTCAGCACCCAGGAGCAAATAAATTGGCCAGATCCTGCATGCATGACACCAGACCTTATTCCACCGCTCTCCGATCACTTAAAGAGAAGTATGGTCAGCCAAGGCTGCTGGTGCAGAGTGAAATTGGTGCAATATTAAATTCCCCCATCATTCGTATAGGTGATGTAGAGGCCTTTGATGTTTTTCTGTCCATGCTCTTGTTGGAATGTTGCTGTCCCTGGAGGGCCCTAATGGGTCTGAGCTGAGGTGTGGGTCCCATGTTGACAGACTCATTAGTAAATTACCTGTACAGTATAGAGACGGATTTGTGGAGCGTTGCATCAATCGTGGCATTCTGACTGGAGAGGCAAACCAAACATACTCCCTCCTCGACCTGTCAACTTGGCTACAGTCAAGTCTTGCCATTCGGAACAACCTGTAGCCCATGCTGTGCCACCTATGCAGTTCACAAACATGTCAAAGACAACCGTGATGGAAATGAGGAGGTTTTTCAATCAGTCCAACAGTGTTTTTATGTTGATAACTGCCTTCAAAACTTTCCTTCCTCTCATGAGGCAAAGTCCCTCATTGACAAAATGAGACCTCTGCTTGCTGATGGTGGGTTTGACATCAGACAATGGGCAAGTAATGATCCAGCTGTAATACAGCATCTCCCACTAGATGCAAGGTCCAAAGCTAGTGAAATGTGGCTCTCAGGAAATGGAGACCCCAAAGAGCTGACAGAGCTGGGTTACAAGAACCGATCCATCATTTACCATCAGCCTACAATGAGAAATGTATATAAGGTGCTGGCAAGTCAATACGATCCTCTGGGCTATCTGGCCCCTTTCACAGCCCGTGCAAAGATCCTGGTGCAGGATCTATGGAAGCAGGAGAGAGAATGGGATAACATCATCAAACCAGATAGTCTGTTGGAAAAATGGCAAGCATGGGAGTTGGAACTGCAAAATCTTACTGACATTCACTTTCCTCGCTGTTATCTGCCCCTTAATAATGACACAGCCACCTCAGAATCCCATATGCATGTATTCTGTGATGCCTCTGAGCGTGTGTATGGTGCTGTGGCCTACCTTCAGATCAAAGACGAGCATAATGACAATCATGTAGTTTTCATCATGGCCAGGTCTCGCATAGCCCCTAAACGCCAGCTATCTATCCCTCGCCTTGAACTATGTGCAGCCCTATCTGGTGCCCAGTAGGGTTGCCGCGGTGTGGACATTTTCATACCGAGTAATACACGTGCGTCAACACCGGTGTTACCGGTAACACCACCAGACAGGGTCTTAAAAAAATAAAAAATAAAAAAATTATTATTAGGCTTCACCGCAGATTTCAAGAGAAGACGGTCCGTCGGCTCTGTAGGCGCTTACTTTGATCTTAAACATTAGATTGCGCAATTTATTCTTGAACAAAACAAATGCTTAGTGTTTGTAGATCATTTGGTTAAATTATTATGCAATGTGTTCAATATGAGCCACCAGAGCCACCGTACTGTGTTGCCTCATCGAATCAGAATGGGATACTTCACTTTTACCTGTCTGTAGGCTATCAGAGCCATGATCGGAGCGCAGTTTATTGAATGCTTGGATTAAATTCACTCGTTTAAACTCGGTGTGATCCTTGACTCATACCAACCCATATGAACTTTCTACAGTGTTGTCAATAACTGTTGTTGTGCACTTTGAGGTGTGTCGGTGACGCGACGTCATTTTACCGGGGCTTCAGCTCCAAATGTTTTGAGTGAAGCTACCACGGATAGGCCTATATTTGCGGCGTAAATTCCACTGGGGACTTAACATGTTCTCTCCCCCCCACACTTTACAATTTATTATTTTTTCACCGCAAGCTGTCATCGACACAGAGCAGCAGCACACAGACAGCCTGCCGCTGTGTAGGCGCGGGTGTGTGAGTGTGTGTGTTACCTCCGGTTACTGAATCTTCAACAGTTTGCAGACTACCTAGTTTAGCCTACGTTTTCAGGTTCCCTAGTATTGGGGTTTCATCAAAAATATTGCCAAATAGGCGCGTTTGCTTTGGGCTTTGAAGCCAAGTCCTCCGCCATCGTCTTATAAACTCTCTACGGGAGACTCCGCTGCTGTGACGCGGCTCTGCGCTGCACGGAGCGGAGCAGACACTTTCAGTTTCATCGTTTTCTAAATAGCCTTATTATAACTTAGAATTTAGAGTAGCCTTAGACATACTAGTTTTTTATTTAGCCGAATGAACTGCCGCCGTCACGTGAAATTGGACCAATTGGCTTTTATGTCTATTTTTTTTTTAATAGGCATATGCCTAGACTATCCGGTGTTGCTCGGTGTTGAGGCTCCCACCGGTGTGAGCCTCAACACCGAGTAACACCGGTAACACCTACTACCGCGGCAACCCTAGTGCCCAGCTGGCTAACCTTCTCAGCTCTGAACTCACTATCCCAATACAGTCAGTGACCCTCTGGACAGACTCCACAACAGTCCTTACGTGGTTAACATCAGAATCCTGTTGCTACAAGGTATTCGTTGGAACAAGAATAGCTGAGATTCAAACTCTGACTGACACAAAGAACTGGAGGTATGTTGACACAAAGAATAATCCAGCTGATGACATAACCCGTGGGAAAACCCTCCTGGAGCTTTCTCAGCGCCACAGATGGAGTCAAGGCCCTCCATTCCTTTTGCTGAGCAGCAACTGCTGGCCTGCCAATCCATGTGCGCCACCTGAATCAGAGCCTGTTGAGGAACTCAGAAAAACCATGTTCTGTGGCACAGTGATGTCAGATATCTCAAACCTCCCAGATCCGAAGAAGTTCAGCAACTGGGATGATCTGATACATGAAACAAAGAATACCTTATACCAGTGCTTCTCAAATGGTGGGGCGCGCCCCCTGGGGGGGCGCCGTGAGTTGTCAGGGGGGGCGCGGGCTGCCTTGATTTCCAACTGACAAATTTTTTTTTTTTTTTTTTTTTTTTTTTTAAGTGCTAGCAAGCGTGATGTGTGCTTGTGTATGGTCATATCCGCGCGAAAGGCCGCGATTTGCAGTAAATAAATGTCCACATGTGTCTCCAAGTGTCTCTGTAAGCTATTTAAAAAGAAATCAAGCAAGTAGACTAATAATAACATTAATTAATTATTGGTTATCGCATCACAGAAGGCCTATTGGCCTATACTAATAAAAAAACACCACCTTAACTATGTTTACAGTTTAAATTTTTTTTTTATGAAATGCAAACCTCAGTGAATCATTTGCTCTTGTTTCTCTGTCCTGAGACACAGGCTGAGACTTGTTTAAATGTTACAAATTGAGCTAATAAACTGAACTTTGAATTTTTTTGCTGCAGAAGTTATCTCAGCTAATTTTTGTTATCTAATTTGATAATAAGGTGATTGTATGCAGAATGCTCATGCCAGAAACTCATACAGTGGTTTTGTGCAGATAAATAAATAAATATTATCAGGTTCTCAATAGTATTTCAATTTAGGGGGGGCGCGAAAAAATTTCTGTCCCCTAGGGGGGGCATGACAGAAAATAATTGAGAACCACTGCCTTATACGGGGCGGCAAATCACAACTCAAATGCAGCACAATTCTAGATTAGCTTAGAAAGGCATCTTCTGCAAAGGGCCCAAGTGGAGAGCTTCCCTGAGGAATTCAATGCCCTCAAAGCTGGTAAGGCCATACCAAAGAGTAGTAAATTACCCCCCCTGTCTCCTGAATATGACTCTGATACTGGTCTCATCAGAGTTGGAGGTCGACTTCGAAGAGTGGAGACACTTGACTATGAAAACAAAATGACACGCATTTGCTGCACAAATCCGGGGGCGGCTGTTAGAAACTGCCAGTTCTTTCAGCTTCACCTCACCTCCACAAGAGACACCAAGTGGTGATTCAGGGTAATTGATTGCTCCTCCCACTATAAATAGAGGCCTAGTGAGGCCTTCTCCCTTTGTTCCCACCACATCCTCACCACAAGTGAGTGTGTGAAGATGTTGCCGTGTGTCTTTTGATTTACCATTCAATGTAAGTTACCGTTTTACTTATTGGATTATTGTTTGTGTGAGAAAAGATTGTGATAGTTGAATGGCTAATTTCCACTCGTCAAGTTATGTTTTGAAGTACTGCAATGATAAGCATTTATTTATATACTGTATATTTAAAGCTTTGTCTTCCTTGAAAAAGTTGACATGTTATCTTGATAGTGCTGGAAAAGTGCTTGAATTTTACTCTTAAAAAGCTGTACGAACTGGCAGTTGGAATAACTGAGATCAGCCCGGATGCTACATCCATTTTATATACTATCTATGATGATACACGTGTGGGACTTAGAGAAAATCATCAGATGGGACTGTATACGTGATGTGCGTGTAGTTCTCCTTGAGTCATATTCTGCACCATATGCACACACACACACACACACACACACACACACACACACACACACACACACACACACTACATTTCTTAATGTTCATCTTTATGTTATATTAAAGTTTAGCCATAGTGTATAATTTAATTTTCAATGTAATAAAGATGTCTTTAAGTGTATTTATTTCACCAGCAACATTTCTTATATCGTACTAAATATTAGTTTGCAGCTAATTGGTGATTTTTATGGTTATGGGTACTTTGTTGCTATATTTTACTAATTTATAATGACCATCTGTTCTATATTTTGTATCTGGAGTATATTCTATATTTCCTCTTGCTTCACAGACTTTAGAAATGGATTGACAGGAAAAAAGGACTGCCATACTAGATTGTTTGTCATTTTTTTGTGTCACTTCACCTCACAAAGACAAAGTCAAAAACAAATGAAAATAATCAATAAATAATTACAAGGTCACCAAAGTAAGAAACAATGCTGCTGAAAAACAACTGGTGAATTGCTTTGCCAAAGATATCGATTTGCCAGACCCGTCTTTCTACATTTAAATAAAAACTTTCCTGCAACAATAGTATCAATATAGTCAAGGAGTGATGCACAGAGTGATGTAAGTGTGCATGTTTACATTGTTACATATAGTGCTTCCAGGCAACGTATGAACGCAGCTCAGTTTAGGGTAACCACGTGACACTGCTTTTAAACCTCCAGCTCGAACCTAAGATTTGAGAAAAGGAAAAACCCTGTGACTAGAGTTAGTACCCCGACACAGTGGACTGTTGTTGAAATAGTGGAGGTCCTGGGAAAAGTTTTGTATGCGCTTCATTTAGCGGAGAATATCTCAACTGTTATAGACTAATATGACCAACGTAAACAACGTGGGATGTGTGACAAAATCTCTATCCGAGACGAAAGTCCTAAAAATGACCACAACAGGTTACACTAGTATCACACTGCGTGATGAATGGGACTTTTATTTTTCTTTATAGATATCCTCATACTTTTTTACCAGATTAATCTTCATATTAAGAGAAATGCTTTTTGTACTACACTTAGTCTAAAACATTTAACAAAATATGCAAATTAGGCAATATCTCACATCTCACATCCCATGTTGTTCAATGGGGTCATATTAGGCTGTAACAGTTGAGATATTCTTCGCCAAATGAAGTGCATACAAATCGTATCAAGGACTTCTACTAAGCGCCCTCGGGGGAAGGGGGGGGGGGGGTAAGTTATGACAATTATAAGGGCCCACAGCCCGCAAGGGCCCACACAAACCCCCCAGTAGCCTCTATGACAAAATTATTACGCATACACTGAACTATATATTCATACGAATGAATCCGAATCAAAACAAAGCCACAAAGGGGGCGCCTTTAGCTCAGTTGGTAAGGCGTCCCCCTCCCGGGCCGGGCCCAGCAGCAGACCCGGGTTCGATTCCCACCCGCGGTCGTTCTCTGCATGTCACTCCCCTCTCTGCCCCATTTCACCTCTGTCTCTCTGCACTATCAATAAAGCATAAAAATGCCCAAAAAATATCTTAAAAAAAAAAAAAAAAAAAGCCACAAGTCATACAATATTCAACGTTTTCACACACTATAAAGAAAAGCACACTATATAAAAAGGTAGACCCTGCCTTTTCGTCAAAGGGATTTAATAATTGGAAGAATGCACTTGCCAGTTTTCAGCGGCATCAAAATACCAAATCCCACCATCATGCCATGACAGTTAGTGCTCAAGAGGGAAGCCCAATGGATTCGCAGCTCTCAAGTGCATGGGCACAGCAACAAGAGGATGCTAGGTACTGCCTACAAAATATTGTAGGATCAATACAGTACCTTGCCAGGCAGGGCATAGCACTGCGAGGCCATGAGACAAAAGATGGCAATCTATTTCAACTTCTGAAATTTAAAGCCAGGGATGATGTACGTCTCAGTACTTGGTTAGCTCGCTGTCATGACTATACCTCTCCTCAAGTGCAAAACGAGGTTTTGCAGATGCTAGGAAACTGTATTGTCAGGAGTATTGCACAATCCATCCAGATGCTACCAGTTTTGCAGTATTCACTCATCATTGATGGCACACAAGATGTCACAGGAACAGAACAAGAGGCTATTTGTTTTAGATACAGTCATATGAAAAAGTTTGGGAACCCCTCTCAGCCAGCATTATAATTGACTCTGCTTTCACAAAAAAAATATAAAAGTGGTATGTATTTAATTTACCAGGAACAGTTAAGTACTGGGATGTTTTCCAAACAAAGATTTTTTGAAAAGCAGTATTTGGTTGTATGAAATAAAATAAAATGTGAAAAACTGGCTGTGCAAAAATATGGGTACCCTTGTGGTTTTGTTGATTTTAATGCCTGTAACAGCATGTAAAACTGATGACTTTAAACACAAAGTTGGTTGGATTATGTTGTTAAGCCTTGAACCTCATATAATTGTCTGTTTAATCATGAGAAAATGTATTTTAGGTGCCTAAATGCAAGTGCACTTCTCTTTGACTCTCTGCTGAAGTGAGACAGAATGGGATCATCAAAACAGCTCCCAAAAGATCTGAAAAACAAAGATTGTTCATTGTCATGGTTTAGGGGAAGGCTACAAGAAGCTTTCCCAAAGGTTTCAATTGTCAATTTCGACAGTAGGGAACATTGTCAGGAAATGGAAGGACACAGGCATGGTGGCAGTTAAACCCAGGCATGGCAGACCAAGAAAAAAACAGGAGCGGCATAGGTGGAGGATTGTGAGAATGGTTGCACACAACCCACAGATTACCTCCAAAGGCTTGCAAGAACATCTCGCTGCAGATGGTGCATCTGTACATCGTTCAACAATGCAGCGCAATTTGCACCAAAACATCTGCTTTTTATAAAGACCAAATAACTTAATTTTTGTCTCATCAGTCCAAAGCATTTTCTTCCAATATGAAGCTGGCTTGTCTAAATGAACTTTTGCATACTCCATGCAACTGTATCTGTGGCGTGGGCGCAGAAAGGGCTTCCTTCTCATCACCCGGCCATACAGATGTTTTGGTGCAAATTGCACTGAATTGTAGAACCATATACAGATACACAATCTGCAGCCAGATGTTCTTGCAGGCCTTTGGAGGTGATCTTTGGGTTGTGTGCAACCATTCTCACAATCCGCCGCATATCCCGCTCTTGTACTTTTCTTGGTCTGCTAGACCTGGGTTTAACTGCAACTGTGCCTGTGTCCTTCCATTCCCTGACAACGTTCCTTACAGTAGAAATTGACAATTGAAACCTTTGGGAAAGCTTCTTGTAGCCTTCCCCTAAACCATGACAATGAATAGTCTTTGTTTTTCAGATCTTTTGGGAGCTGTTTTGATGATCCCATTCTGTCTCACTTCAGCAGAGAGTCACAGAGAAGTGCAACTTGCATTTAGGCACCTAAAATACATTTTCTCATGATTAAACAGACATTTCTATGAGGTTCAAGGCTTAACAACATAATCCAACCAACTTTGTGTTTAAATTCATCAGTTTTACATGCTGTTACAGGCATTAACATCAACAAAACCACAAGGGTACCCATATTTTTGCACAGCCAGTTTTTCACATTTTATTTTATTTCATACAACCAAATACTGCTTTTCAAAAAATCTTTGTTTGGAAAACATCCCAGTACTTAGCTGTTCCTGGTAAATTAAAGACATACCACTTTTATATTTTTTTTGTGAAAGCAGAGTCAATTATAATGCCGGCTGAGAGGGGTTCCCAAACTTTTTCATATGATTGTATGTGGACTATGACCTGGTACCACGGGAGGTTTTCATTGGTTTGTATGAGGTCCCTGGTACTACTGGAGTGGAGATTGCAAGAATGGCTGAGGATGTCCTCTTGAGGCTCAATATTCCCATTTCTGGGTTAAGAGGCCAGACATATGATGGTGCTGCTAATATGTCAGGCAAATATTCTGGAGCACAAGCAGAACTGAAGAGACAGCAACCGTTAGCGTTGTATGTGCATTGTGGGGCACACTGTCTTAACCTGATTACGCAGTCTGCATGCAGAGCCAGTCCCTTGATCAATGATTCCTTACAGTGGGTGCATGAGCTTGGCACATTAAACAAGCAATCAGGAAAATTCAAGAACATATTTTCCAAAGCCATAAGTTCAGAGGTACCATTAAAATCACTCAGACCACTTTGTCCAACCAGGTGGACAGTGCGGGGCAAAGCTATCAGAGCGGTGCTGTCTCAGTATGAACGTGTTTTGTCTAGCTTGGAGGAGATGGCATCAAGTGGGTCAAACAGGCATGAGAGCAAATGGTCTGCGTGAGAGGTTTGAGAAAGGGAAAACGGTACTTGGTCTTTGTCTGGCATTAGAAGTGATAGAGGAGCTGGAGTGTCTGAACACATCCCTTCAAAAAAGGACTGAAACTGTTGCAGGTATGAGAAGTGCCATACAGTGTGTGAAATCTACTGTACATGCCAAAAGAAATGAGGAGAGCTTTCATGAGGTTTTTGAGAAAGCAGTGGCTATGGTTGACTCCCTTGGGATTGAGCCCATTCAGATTCCTCACCAAAGAAAGCCACCAAAACGATTCACGAGTGAAGCAAGCCAGCACATCCCCAAGTCAGCAGAGGAGCATTATAGAACAGAGTTCTATAAAATGCTTGATAGTGTGCACATTCAGTTTGAGGAGAGGTTCAACCAACCAGATCTAAATGTCTTGCAAAAGCTGGAGGAAACTCTCCTGACTGGAGAAGTGAATGACATTGTAGATCAGTACCCAGAGCTGAACAGGGACATACTAAAGGTCCAACTAGCCATGTTTAGGTCCAAATACACTGTCAAATCTAGTGTTGAAGTGGCAGAAATAATGAGAGGATTGACAGTTGAAGTGAGAGGTCTGTTTGATCAGGTTGAGTCCCTTATCAGGCTGCTTTTTAGTCATACCAGTTGCATCAGCTGAGGCTGAAAGAAGTTTCAGTGCTCTCAGGAGGCTTAAAACATGGCTGAGAACCACCATGACTCAAGTCAGATTGAACAATCTTGCAGTGTGCCATGTCCATCAGGAGACACTGGACAACATTGACCTTAAAGAAATCTATCAGCAGTTCATTTCTGTTACAGAAAGACGTAGGCATGTGTTTGGTTCTTTCAAATAGGAAGAGCACAATGGACACTAATCTGTGTATATGTTAGTATTAGTGATTCCTGGCTGATGACCCTGCAGCTGGCTCATGGGCACTGGAGGAAGAAATGCCCAGCAGGAAATTATACTGACCTGTACATTTAGTGATACGCCTGTTGTTGTATTATTTCAAAAATATTTATTTACAATGTTGTTGATGTTGTTTACAGTTGAACCAGAGTAAAGTTGAAAACTCTTCTAAGTTGACTCATTTTCTTTCATTAGTTGCTTTAACCTATAACATTACAGAATGCATATTCTCTTTTGATATTCAGATATGCATTATAAACATGTTAATTAAGCCGATTTATTGATTTATTTTTCAATTATCATTGCGAATACAAAAACTTTAGGAAGCACTTTCATATCCCACGGACCCCACCAATGTCCAAATCAAACCTACTCCCTTGGTATAGGCTATTGATTGCTGTGTATAGGGTGTGCGCCGTTGTGTTTTTATTGTTGCCACGTTGTTGTTTCGATCTTGAGTTTTTGATATTGTGAAATCTTGAACAGTGGTGGTGCTATTGATATAGGCTAATAGCCTAATATATGTCGTCAGATTCGCGTTTGAGTGATGGCATTATTCAGCTGCCATTTTGGTCCCCTCTGTCACTTGCTACTTTGCTTTTGTTGTGATGGTAGTAATATGTGGTATTTCTGGATTGCGTCATAAGATTTTCCTGCATGGCCCCACCAGAGTTTCCAAACCAAAATCGCCACTGCTCTCCCCTCTGTTACAGTTACAATTAGTTTGCTATCTTGCCTGGCTGTTACAGCTACTTTTCTTAGGCCTACCAGCACAATTACAATGATTTTAAGCTAACATAGGCCTACATGGTATGCCTGTGAGTAAGCTGTAGATGCTCAATATTATGTAGTTATCATTACTAATGTTTAATCACCTCGGAATCGGACATGGTGTTTGTCGACTGTCAATGTAACTGAATTCACATTAACCTTCCTCCTGTGTTAACTTTCTGCTACCATCCATGGTGTTAGCGGGTCGGTTTCGACCCGTGTCTGAAATTAGCTGTAAAAAACACTAAAAACAATTATCTATCATCCTTTTTGTTTCTCATCTCTTGGTTACATTGTTAGGCTTCCTTATCCATGAAAATATTGTTTTTAATATTTTTGGTGTAGGCGGCTGGGCCTTTTTTTTGTCAGTATGCGCCTCAATTTCAGTTTAGAAAATGGTAAAATGAACCTTAAGAGAATCATATATATAAATATTTGGTTGTTGTGTTACCTGATTATTACTGAGGGGTATGAGAACACATTTCTTAACAAAATTTGTTTTATTTATTTTTTCATATTAATATTATTGACCTTTTTAACATCTATGGTGTTTATGGGTCAATTACGACCCATAAATATTTATTTCAGAAAAGAGCAAAAAAACTTTTATTTCAGCATTATACAAACACACAATGAAAACCAGAACAAGTCACAACACAAAATATAGATTTGTAAGGTCAAATAAACAACAACCAATCAACAAATCAAACTAATCGAAATCAATTACTAGCTCCAAAACTAGTAAAAAGAAACAGAGTAAAAGTCTCTGTGTGCATGTGTATGTATGTGTGTACAGATGTGTGACAAAAAGCAACACTTTTAGTGTTCTTTGCAGAGATATTTCTTGCAGGTAAAGCACAATCCGTTTATCTTTCTGTCCATAGTGCTTCGGCAGACCTGACACCTCTTATTTTTAGAATCAGGTGGCCATTTTCACCAAAAACATGATCCAGAACTT
Organism: Ammodytes marinus; assembly: GCF_949987685.1. Classification (NCBI taxonomy): domain Eukaryota; kingdom Metazoa; phylum Chordata; class Actinopteri; order Uranoscopiformes; family Ammodytidae; genus Ammodytes; species Ammodytes marinus. Next base: position 2,159,035 of record NC_137232.1, read on the forward strand.
GGCTCACTGTATATCTCCTCATTTTTGAATACTGCAAATAGGAGATGTGCACTCTGCAAGTCACTAACTCTATACTGAATTGACTTCACATGTCTGGATATGCCCTTCTGTTTGTTTCGCTTTTATGCAGGTATAAGGGCAAACAAAGTCAAAATGAGAACCCCCCCAGAGCTCACATGATTGGGAGAGGAGCTGACTGTCATTGTGTTGGCTGACAGTGCACTTAAGATTTCAGTTTTGGCTCTAGTTATTGTTTTTTACATCTTATTCTATAACCGGGTCGAAAACGACCCTAACACCACCAGTGTTATAATTTCCACCAGAGCATTTTATAATTAAGTGAAACATTTTTTATTTTGTTGAAATAGAGGTTCCTGACAAAGTCAAGAAATTTTGAAGCAATAAACAAAATGTAAGTGGTTCTTTTATGCATTTGAAAACCAAAACGGGTCGGTGGCGACCCTAACACGCGCGCATAGCTGTCGTTCGGGGGGAGGAACTACAGCAGGTAGAGCGTTGGTTAAACAGCCGTTGGGGTTTTCTCGCAAACTCTCAACCCCAGCTTTAATTTGAAGATTAATCTGGTAAAAAAGTATGAGGATATAAAGAAAAAAAAGTCCCATTCACCACGTAGTGTGATACTAGTGTAACCTGTTGTGGTCATTTTCAGGACTTTCAATGGGGTCATATTAGTCTATAACAGTTGAGATAGGCCTATTCTCCGCTAAATGAAGCGCATTCAAATCTTACCCAGGACCTAGACTGCACAGTTGGTCATAGGAAATACATGTCTAAATACTTCAGCAGCTTATTGAGCCCTGTGCAGTGTCTTAGCGGTACCTCTTAAAAACAAATCAGTTAGAACAGAGTTGTGTGTGTCACACCTGCTCCAGTAGAAGAGTCCTCTTGTTCCGCTTTGCCAGCTGATAGGCCGTGAAGGAGCCCTGGACGCCGGCCCCGATCACTATGCAGTCATACTCCGCTTCAGTCGACATGTTGCATATATTCAGCACTACAAACAACCATAGACTGTACAACACATAGATACATTTAACTTCTTTTCATATGCTGGAGTCGCTGACACAGCCCCTTAGAAGTGGAGGCGGAACGGGGAAATGTGTGGGTTATTTCCCCCGGGTATTGTCTGCCAGGGGCGCAGCATGTGCCCCACACAGAGCTAGCTTTATCAATCAAATGTTTCAGTTTAACGCATGACAGGGCACAGGTGCCTGACAGTCCAGCCTCAGGGCAAATGGTACTACTAAACTTCCGCTACCATGTTAGAAAATAGCTCTACCCAACTAAACATAGACCTTCATTTGGTTATTTATCAACTAACCTAATATTAGCACAGGAGAACATTACTAAGTAAAAGTAGGCTATACTACTGTGGGAACATTTTCATTAACAAAATAAATATGAGCTTGAAATTCACTTAATTTTAGCCTACTTACAAGCCTATTTCATTGTAAATAGGCATACAAAATAGGTAATTAGGCCTACACAGTATAGCCTACATTACACAGCATTGAATGGTTATGCCTAGATGCTAGGCCTGAGTACACTACATAAGTGTAAAGTTGCTCAGAGAAAACCAGGAATATAAGTAATAATAAGAGTTGAATATATAGCATACAGTAGGCCTATATATACAGAGATATAATCCTGTCATGCTACGAGTAACATAGGAACAGTGAATAAAATGACATCTGCATTTAGATCTGTGGGGGAGATGTCAGTAAATTGTTAGAAGTTTTAGTCAGCACGATAGAGCATAAGGGGCTGAATGGTGTGATGAGGATGAAAATGAAATGAATCATATGCTTTGGCCAACATATATATATTAAAAACTTTCTGTTGGTATTCCTTTTAATATGTCACCCATTTAAAGGCCTATTGGCTACTGGCAGGGTGCCTTCAGTTAGCCGACACCTGGCCATTTCCAGCAAAGCTGTCATTCTACTTTTTAAAAAGACCAAAGTGCAACTTTACACTTATGTAACCAATAACAGTCTACTCAGGCCAGACGTCACTCCTCAGTATGACCACTGACCCACACTAGAAATAAAAAAAAACAATACAAAAACTACGCAATATTTTTCTGATAAGATGTTTAACTGAGGGACACTAGTTGCATCATGGAAAGTACACAAACCAGTGTTTTTTAGAGCCATAGGGACTAAAATTCAACATAGGCCTATCTGCCTCGCTGATATGACTATCATCTTTTTTTATATAGTTCTCTTGAGAGTCCAACAACTTTATACAACTGCAACAATACATATCTGAAACATTTAAACACTGAAAGAAAAAAAATGTTTTTTTATGATAGGCTCATGTGAACTTGTTAAGCAAACAAACTAAAATCCTTCATTTGTTTTTTGAGTTAGTAACTGGTTAACAGTTGACATAGTAATAATTAGCATATGATAAGGAGGGAGATACACTCAGCCAATTGTCTTGGGCGGCGCTAAGCCCAGAAAGCAGCAACGCTTCCTTTCAAAATAGTGCAATTTGATGCCGACATGGACCTTTTCTAAAAGGTACTGACCAACACTGTTAATGACACACACGCGTGCCATGTGTGTGCAGCAACATTATGAGCTGGAGCTGGATGCTATCAAACACACACTTGCACTTTCTGTTGTCTTCCGTTCTGAGCGGAGCATAAACGGTAGACTACAGGAAGGGGAGGAGTTTGACAATGCTCCTGGCTTCATTTGCCGGGAGTGCTGTACAAGTTGTCTATATCCGGTTATATCCATACTACTGTCCAATAGTATTGTTGACAACAATACTATTGGACAGGTAGTTAGTAACAACAATTTGTTGTTATTTTTTTAGCACACACACAGTAGGCTATAGACAGGTAGTGGACGGTGAAGAGATATTCACTGATTTTGGATAGAAGGGTTTTGGATTAGGATGGCTGACTCCACCTTTGATATAAATATAGGCTAATATAGAATATGATGCATATCAGTGAAACAACATTGTAATAAGAAATAAAACAGTATGATGTGGTTTTGTTCCATTTTGCACTCCAAACTTCAGACATTCCAGTCCAATGATTTTCCTTTAGCTGGTTGAGTGGCTAGCCCTTGTGCCATCACCTCAGCAAAGAATAGTGCAATGGGTACTATAAACTGGTAAACGGTCTTCAGATGCTTCTTGCAAATACAGAAGGATCTGAGTCTCCTCAAGAAGATCACTACATACAAGCACTGTCTGACTTTATGGGACACTGGGAATAGAACAGAGACATTGTTATCATATTTTGTAACACGTGTGCTTATCCTACAATGTCAAGTCAAGGTCTGCTGCCCCAATTTAGTACAGATGCTATTTGTATTGGTTAGGAGTTGGGAAAGGACTGTGTTTATTTACCATAATGGACAAAGTACACAAGAACCTGCTTCTAATTCACCCATTTTGACACAATACAAGGTGTGATAGAATTTCTGGCCTTCAACATAACATAGTCCTAGATGTAGGGTAGAGTGGCCTAAGTTGTACATTTTGGAAGTTGTGCCACCCCTTGTTTCTAGAAAACTGTGGAAGAAATTGGAAATGTGACCACAAATTTAAGAAGAGCCATCCATTTGACTCATCCTGTAAAGAAGGGAGACACAAGGAATAAGATATAAGCACATTTAAGCTAAAAAAAAAACTGTGTTTTGCCTTTCAAAGTAAAATTTCCATGATCAAGGTTTTTTGATTATTGTGTCTGAACAATTATAGACAAGTTTGAAAACATTTGACACATGTTTTAGTGCTTTGGTATGCTACATCTTGAGTCTATACAGTTAGCACGATGTCAGCCCTAAATTGCTGCATCATGCTTATTATCCAAATTTCTGGGATTGGGGTGATTTGTGCCAAAGGGCCTGGGTGAGTTATAAGTAAGTAAGTAAAATGTATTTTTAAAAGCACATTTATGACAGTTTGCACTGTCCAAAGTGCTGTACATAGTGCATTCAGTAGGTAAACAATGAAGGTAAAATAACAATAACCAAAATAAAAGACGTAAAGCCCATACATCCACATAAACACAGATAGTAGTGCAGAGGTAAGATAGTTAATGGGGAGGAAACACCAGGGTATACATATGGGTTTTGAGCCTTGATTTAAAGGCAGAAATGTAGGGGAATCACATTTGTCAGGTGGCAGTTGGTTCCACAAGCACGGAGCAACTAGTGCAAAGTACATTTCTGAGAGTTGTGCCAGTGGCATGGCTGAATACGCTGGTCACCAAAAGAAAGTGATTGTCTACAGTAGCTCAGAAGAGAGTGACATCTCAATTCCACTTAACGACACCACTGATGAGAGTTCAGATGGCCAGAAAGATGATGATGGTGACTTTGTCATTGTGAGCTTTGCAGGTAAAACCATTAGATCTGCTAGGCTTTGTTTAAGAAAATTGTCCTTCAATCTTTGTCAACTATTTACTTTATTTACTTTAAATACACCTTAAATAAGTGATTGTCTAATGGATTTGTCTTGCATTACAGTTTATGAGATATATATCAATGGCACAATTCACCCCATGTTATTCTCTCCAACCGCACAACTTACACCACACCGGGGGCAAGTTGTGCATCAAGACAACTTTTTATTCCAGATCCAAAGTTTTTATTGCCAGGGATGCACAACACCCTGAAATATATGTACATATTTGAGTTGGAGACTTTACTGTCAAGGCCTTACTTTAAAGTCACTTTGAGTGAAAAGTTGCACAACTTAGGCCACTCTCCCCTATATATTATTTATAATTTTTAACCCAGTTAAATCAGAGCTATAGTTTTCATCCTTCTCTCTCTCTCTCTCTCTCTCTCTCTCTCTCTCTCTCTCTCTCTCTCTCTCTCTCTCTCTCTCTCTCTCTCTCTCTCTCTCTCTCACTGGCACACACACATGCACGCACTGTATTGCTAAAATAAAATAAACTTGACAACTTTACCATCTCTCATTTTCATGTTGTTATATATTTCTACGCCCATTCAAGAAATGGATATTTATTGGTGGGCACCAGTGTAGGGAATAACGCCGTTTAAAATAACGGCGTTAGGGAACGCCGTTCTTTTTTCAGTAACGGCGTAATCTAACTAATTACTTTTTCCGTCGTTACAACGCCGTTATCGTTACTGAATGTTAAATGCGGTGCGTTACTATGAATTGATTGAATAAACTGTGTAATCCGAAAGCACCCCTGGCTCCATACTACACAAACTGCTAGTAAGGAGAACGGTGGGTTAACAACAAGATAAGCGATTGTTATTTCTTATGCTGTTTTAAGATGTGTTTTATTCAGTGTGGATGACATTATAACTGTCAGTTAGCGCCGTCACGTCAGTCAGCCGGAGCGCATGTTTAGTGAAGTTTCTTTTTCTTTCTCTCTCTGTTGTGTGAGCGTGCGCGTTGCCGCAGTAACTCGCCGGTTGCAACAGCTGTTTAGCGTGTCATCATGAGCCGAATATTGCTACTGTTATTTTCCTGGGATCTGTATGCTGCTCTGCATGTTAAAGAAGGAAATAAACATAGGATAAATCCTTACTCCTCCTCTCATCGTCTCATGCTTCATAGTCTGACGTTTTTAGCCGACACCCCTTAAGTGAATCCAGTGATAGCAGATCAGCACGGTACATTCAGCAGTTTCCTCTACTACTTTTGTTGAGAACAAAATAGGCTAGGCGTAGTGCAGGATAAACCGCAGAGTTACGTATGTAACTCCGGTTCTATGAATCCTGGATGACCGCCAGAGGCGGTGCATAAAGCACTGGATATATCCATCTAGCGCATGCGCAGTTCGAGTACCTATATCAAAATAGTCACCTGTGACCCTTGTGACACCTGAAGGGCTATATAGCCCGGTGTCTACAGAGGATCTGTTCCCAGAATCTTCTCGCGAACCACAAGACTTCTGAGTGACCTGTTACTCTGGCGGTCATCCAGGATTCATAGAACTGTAGTTACATACGTAACTCTGCGTTCTATTTCATCCTTACTGACTGCCAGAGGCGGTGCATTAAGCACTGGATGGCCAATACCAACAACGTCACGAAGAATCCAAGCAATCAGCTCACTGGTTGGAGACAGCAGAATGGCGACGTTGAAAACCTGGAAAATGTGCTAGGCGATGCCTTGGCACCGATGGTCCTCAGGGGCAGCCCTCTCAGGGCAGCCCATGATGCTGAGACACTCCTGGTTGAATGGATGGCGGGGGGCGTCCACTGGTCCCATGGACATGTGCAATGGTATGAACAATCCAGTGGGACAGCCCCTGCTTTGTTTAGAGCCTGACCCTTGTTAGGGCCACAATAGCAAACAAAGAGCTGCTCCAACTGACGAATACAGGTGGTAGCAGAAATATAAGCCCAAAGAGCCCGCATCGGACACAGTAGCTCAGACCTGCCCTCCTCAGCTAGGGGGTGGGGAAAGCATGCCAGCTGGATGTGCTGGCTAAGGTGACTGCGTGGAAGCGACTTGGCGGGAACGCAGCCTTTGGCCACAGGGTGATACATGAGCCAGAGTTACACCTCCGGCATGTACCGTTCCCAGATAGGGCATGCAACTCCCTGACCCGCTTTGCAGGGGCTAAGGTGAGTGAATTGTCCTTCAATCTTTGTCAACTATTTACTTTATTTACTTTAAATACACCTTAAATAAGTGATTGTCTAATGGATTTGTCTTGCATTACAGTTTATGAGATATATATCAATGGCACAATTCACCCCATGTTATTCTCTCCAACCGCACAACTTACACCACACCGGGGGCAAGTTGTGCATCAAGACAACTTTTTATTCCAGATCCAAAGTTTTTATTGCCAGGGATGCACAACACCCTGAAATATATGTACATATTTGAGTTGGAGACTTTACTGTCAAGGCCTTACTTTAAAGTCACTTTGAGTGAAAAGTTGCACAACTTAGGCCACTCTCCCCTATATATTATTTATAATTTTTAACCCAGTTAAATCAGAGCTATAGTTTTCATCCTTCTCTCTCTCTCTCTCTCTCTCTCTCTCTCTCTCTCTCTCTCTCTCTCTCTCTCTCTCTCTCTCTCTCTCTCTCTCTCTCTCTCTCACTGGCACACACACATGCACGCACTGTATTGCTAAAATAAAATAAACTTGACAACTTTACCATCTCTCATTTTCATGTTGTTATATATTTCTACGCCCATTCAAGAAATGGATATTTATTGGTGGGCACCAGTGTAGGGAATAACGCCGTTTAAAATAACGGCGTTAGGGAACGCCGTTCTTTTTTCAGTAACGGCGTAATCTAACTAATTACTTTTTCCGTCGTTACAACGCCGTTATCGTTACTGAATGTTAAATGCGGTGCGTTACTATGAATTGATTGAATAAACTGTGTAATCCGAAAGCACCCCTGGCTCCATACTACACAAACTGCTAGTAAGGAGAACGGTGGGTTAACAACAAGATAAGCGATTGTTATTTCTTATGCTGTTTTAAGATGTGTTTTATTCAGTGTGGATGACATTATAACTGTCAGTTAGCGCCGTCACGTCAGTCAGCCGGAGCGCATGTTTAGTGAAGTTTCTTTTTCTTTCTCTCTCTGTTGTGTGAGCGTGCGCGTTGCCGCAGTAACTCGCCGGTTGCAACAGCTGTTTAGCGTGTCATCATGAGCCGAATATTGCTACTGTTATTTTCCTGGGATCTGTATGCTGCTCTGCATGTTAAAGAAGGAAATAAACATAGGATAAATCCTTACTCCTCCTCTCATCGTCTCATGCTTCATAGTCTGACGTTTTTAGCCGACACCCCTTAAGTGAATCCAGTGATAGCAGATCAGCACGGTACATTCAGCAGTTTCCTCTACTACTTTTGTTGAGAACAAAATAGGCTAGGCGTAGTGCAGGATAAACCGCAGAGTTACGTATGTAACTCCGGTTCTATGAATCCTGGATGACCGCCAGAGGCGGTGCATAAAGCACTGGATATATCCATCTAGCGCATGCGCAGTTCGAGTACCTATATCAAAATAGTCACCTGTGACCCTTGTGACACCTGAAGGGCTATATAGCCCGGTGTCTACAGAGGATCTGTTCCCAGAATCTTCTCGCGAACCACAAGACTTCTGAGTGACCTGTTACTCTGGCGGTCATCCAGGATTCATAGAACTGTAGTTACATACGTAACTCTGCGTTCTATTTCATCCTTACTGACTGCCAGAGGCGGTGCATTAAGCACTGGATGGCCAATACCAACAACGTCACGAAGAATCCAAGCAATCAGCTCACTGGTTGGAGACAGCAGAATGGCGACGTTGAAAACCTGGAAAATGTGCTAGGCGATGCCTTGGCACCGATGGTCCTCAGGGGCAGCCCTCTCAGGGCAGCCCATGATGCTGAGACACTCCTGGTTGAATGGATGGCGGGGGGCGTCCACTGGTCCCATGGACATGTGCAATGGTATGAACAATCCAGTGGGACAGCCCCTGCTTTGTTTAGAGCCTGACCCTTGTTAGGGCCACAATAGCAAACAAAGAGCTGCTCCAACTGACGAATACAGGTGGTAGCAGAAATATAAGCCCAAAGAGCCCGCATCGGACACAGTAGCTCAGACCTGCCCTCCTCAGCTAGGGGGTGGGGAAAGCATGCCAGCTGGATGTGCTGGCTAAGGTGACTGCGTGGAAGCGACTTGGCGGGAACGCAGCCTTTGGCCACAGGGTGATACATGAGCCAGAGTTACACCTCCGGCATGTACCGTTCCCAGATAGGGCATGCAACTCCCTGACCCGCTTTGCAGGGGCTAAGGTGAGTGAAATTGCATCCCTCATGGACAGCCACCTCGACCTCCTCTGGACCGAAGGCTTAGAGGGAGGTAACAAGGCCTCCAGGACCAGTGGGAGGTCCCATGCCAGAGCCCTCGGGGCCCTAGGGGGACGCAGCCTCAAAGCCCCTCAATGAAAGAGGGACCCTAACCTGTGGCATCCTACCGTGGCACCATCAACCCCCTCGTGTAGGGGAGCAGATAACAGCCACCTCAACTCCCAAGGTGGAGTGAGAGCAGCCACTATCCAGGAGGGGCTGCAGAACTCCAGAACAGGGGACACAACACTGTGCACTGGGTCCACAGCTCTAGCTGCACACCAATTGGAGAACAGTTTCCACCTGTTCCCAAACTGCCTCCTTGTTGATGCTGTCCTGGCATTCAGGACAGTAACCCTGAAGGTGCAATCACTCAGCAGTGAGTCGGGCCCTGTAGTGGCCAAGCCCAGAGCTGAAGGCGACGTGGGTCAGGATGCCAGATCTGACCCCCCAGCTGTGACAGAAGGTCCCTCCTGTCAGTGGGGTGCCCAGGTGAGCTGCAGCAGAGCCTGAGCAGCAGACCAACACGGCAGTGTTACCGGGAGAGCACTGTCTTCACCGGTAAGTGACTGAATGGAAAAGCAGCCTTCCCTTTTCTTTTTCTTTTTAAAAGAAAGAGTTACCAAACAAATGTGGTAACCTAGAACACAGCTTAGCTGATTCTATCCACAAACAAAAAAGCTATAATTAGCAGCTACGAATGCTGGAGGGGAGCTGAGGTGCTGCCTCATCAACAAAGTAGCTTAGCCCTGTACAGTGTTACCTGGAGAGGACGCGAGAGCGCTGTCTTCACCAGTAAGTGACTGAGTGGAAGAAAATAGATTCAGTGTGAACCCTGCTGCTAATTACCAATACAGACGGTGGCTCTAACAGTTGAGAGACAAGCGTTTGTTGTGACCATCTCCCGGCGGAATGGAATTGCGCCCATGGGCACGCCCGCCAACAGATATGCCCTCTGTCTACATCGAGACAGAGAAGGGGAGACACTGCTGAGGTACCCTGAGCCTCCTCTGCCTGTGTCTCTGTAATGGTGACAGGGCTGCTGCCACATACCACTTAATATACGCAGAGCCAGGGACGGCCCAAACGGAAGAGCCCTGAACTGGTACCCCTTGCCCAGAAATGCAAAGGGGGAGGACCCCCTGTGACCCCGGGCAGTAGGGACGTGAAAGAAGCATCTTTCAGGTCTAATGAAACAAACCAGTCCACCTGAGCGATAGCCTGGAAGACATCTGCAACACGCAGAATGTGGAAGGGAAGAACATAGAGGAACTGATTCAGCCCTCTCAAGTCCAGAATGGGGCGAACCCGCCCTCCTTCTTTGGTACCAGAAAATAGGTTGGGTAGACCCTATCGAGCATCGATTAGCGCCCCTAGGGGCCCTGGGGGGGCGGAGGCTGGGCGCCAGACCCCCTGGCGCCTCAAATGCCGACTGTAGCGCCGTAACTGTTACGGTGCTGGTCAAAATGCGCTAAGAAGCGCTGGCCCATTGCTTGTCCACCTGAACGTGGCTGAAGCTATCGGCACGGGGTACCACAGAGGTACCATTTCACTCTGGGGCCTGAGGTGCCGCTGGCCCAACGTCTGGCCTGGGCCAACTGGAATAGAACGGAGGGTCTGTTGACACACCTCCGACTGGGGTAACAGGGTGAGGTCAACGTAACAGTTGACCTCACCCTGCCTAGCTCCTTAGTCATAATGCAAAGTCTGCAGTGAAGCATCACTGAGGGTCTGTCATTCCGACCCGGCCAAGGCTTGTGGCTGGCTTCGGAGCTGCAATTCCTACCCCCGGGTTAAGGTGGAAACCACCCAGGGGTCTATAATAATATAATACAGTCAGCCCAGAAACTACGCTGCTGCTGGGAAAAACAGCCAGCAGCCGGCCCTGATGCCCGAGCACCTGGCCCCCAGGCCCCCCCCCCCCAGGGGAAGGGGGGGGGGTAACGGTGAGGTTCTGAGGCCCGAGGCTGCCCGGAGGACGGGCGGGCGGGGGCACGAAAGTTATCAGTAGGCTGCTGGGCGGGCCGCTGAGTGGGCCGCCGAGACTCGCGTAGGCTATCGTCTCTCGCTGGATGAGAACGTGCCTGAGAGTGGCTCTGGGGGGGCAGCCGAGGAGTCCCTAGGCCTGCCAGGAGTGGACACACTCTTGCGAAGACCCGAAAGCTGCTGGCTGGTCTGCCAAGCTTGGGTAGCCCGCTCCGGCGTCTCCAGGGCAGCTGATCTAAACAGCTCCCCCGGCGTCACAGGCCCAGTGGAGGGCCCTCCTGCACCTCTCCGTCAGAGGCGACTTAGCCAGCCTGGACAAGGGTGAACATAACGTGCCCTAAGTCCCTGGACATGAGGGCAACGGCCTGCAGTGACGCATCGCTACGCCTCTGCAGAGATGGCTCAACTGCAGCTTGTTGCAGAGAGGTTGAGAGCGCCAGCATTAGGTGGGTGAGGGAGTCGCCTACCCAACCCATACGTGCCGCTGTATCGTAGGCCTTTAAAAGCAGGTCGTCCGCGACCCTGCACTGGGGCCGGGGACACCTGGCATCCAGCTTCATCGGGAGCCAAAGGCAGGCTCAACGGGTGGCATGCGACCCAGCCCATATTGCGCTGGAGCCCGCATAGCAGCCAAGGCCCGAGCACTGGGACTAGGATGCCTAGCTCCTTTAAGTACTCCTCCTAAAGAGGGACAGAGAAAGAGGCTGTGGCAGGGCTGCACCTGAAAAAGGCGCTAGGCTGAGCCACTTCTGCCTGAGGAGCATCGAGCCCCAAGCGAGCCAGAGCCGCACGGCTACCGCCCCAGGTTGCAGGGTCAGGAGGAGCTCCTGTATTCTCACCATGTCGGACGACAAGCGATCCACCTTGGATGCTAGTTCGTTCCTAGCCCTTTTCCTGGGGGGGGGGAGGCACTGCTCTACTCCGACGCCAAGACCGGCCAAAGGAAGGAAGTAGTGTCATTGAGGGAAGGTCGACAGCCGTCAGACGCTCCGCCGCTGCCAGTCTAGCCACCCTGAGTGCCAAGGGCATGGAGCTGCAGTTCATACAGGCCCTCTCAGTAAGGCCCTCCCGCAAATGCTCAAAGCCGAGACACGAGGGGCAGCGATCATGGCCATCGTCAGGCTCTAGGAGGGCCACACAGGCACCACACACATGAGCCATCAGCAGAATACTGGGAGAGGGAGCGAAAGCACTGCCTCCACCAGTAAGGTACTTACTCAAAAAACACAAGACAGTGTTACCGGGAGAGGACGCGACAGCGCAGTCTTCACCAGTAAGTGACTGAAAAGAAATATACAACAGTGTTACCAGGAGCGGACGCGAGAGCGCAGTCTTCACTGGAAAGCGACTGAGCTCAAATACACAACAGTGTTACCAGGAGAGGACGCGAGAGCGCAGCCTTCACTGGAAAGTGACTGAAAAGAGATACACGGCAGTGTTACCAGGAGCGGACGCGAGAGCGCAGCCTTCACCAGTAAGTGACTGAGCTCAAATATACAGCAGTGTTACCAGGAGAGGAAGCGAGAGCGCAGCCTTCACCGATAAGTGACTGAACAGAATACACAGCAGTGTCGTGTTAACAACAAGTGTTAACCTTTAAGTTAAGCATTTCATAACTGTACACTTAAAAAGTTATATTATAATCAATACAAAGGGTGGGTTCCGAAAAAACCACTCTGCAGTACTACCAGGAGAGGACGCGAGAGCGCTGCCTTCACTGGAGAGTGACTGAAAAAGAGATACACTGAACGATCCTTTTTTTTTTTTTTTTTTTTTACAAAAATAGTTACTAAAAAAAATGTGGTAACAACCGAGCTGCTTCTATTAGCAAACAGGGAAGCTATAATAATAGCTACAAGTGCCGGAAGGGAGCGGACACGCTAAGCGCTGTACAGTGTTACCAGTAGCCTAAGTGACTGAACTCAAATGTACCGCAGTGTTACCAGGAGAGGACGCGAGAGCGCAGCCTTCACCGATAAGTGACTGAAAAGAGATACACAGCAGTGTTACCAGGAGAGGACGCGAGGGCACTGTCTTCACTGGAAAGCAACTGAAAATAGATTCTCTTTTTTTTTTCAAAACTAAAAAGTTTACCAGACAAAACATGTGGCAATTCAGAAAACAGCCGAGCTGTCTCTATCAAGGAAATCACAAGGGAAGCTATATCTTAGCGGCTACACACAGTGGGGGAAAGCCAATTAAGCTGACCCACCATCAAAGTAGCGGCGATAGCTCCTTCAGCGCTACAACAGCCCCTGGAGGACGAGCTCACCCGTTACTCCGACCTCTTTGGTCGCGAGGCTGTGGAAGGAGTTCTACCATCTATTAGGCAACTCAGGAGGGGAAGGCAAAGCATGGCTCAGGCTATGTTCGGAGTGGGGAGGAGAGCTGCTGACCCTGATAAGGACTATTGTGTAGCGCTTTGAGGTAACCCTGAACCCGACCAACACATCCTCTGTGGAGGAGCCAGAGGTTGAAGACTTAGGGGAAGCCTTACCTATATCGAGACGTTGTTTGGCTCATGTCTCATTTCTCAACCTCTTCAGTGTCTCATAGAGGTTGGGGACAGTGCCTGTAGTGTTGGAGTCTTCAAAGGAGGGACAGGAGTGTGTGCAGACTTTTAGCTTTGATGCAAATATAATATCCTTGTTGTTCTGTTCTCCTCCTCTCCCATCAATCCAGGCCTTGCCCATCTTTCCTTTGTTTCAATTTCATCCCTCTGGCAGGCCACCATTACAACAGGGCCGGTTCTAGGCAGTAGGATTAGGGTGGGCACATAGAAATAGTAGGTGGGCAGAGAAACCCATGTTTCTTTTGCCCTTGCAAGATCTCCATGCCTGCTTTTTGGCAAATTTACTGTAATGTAAGCTTTTAGACACATCGCTTCTGTATGGGGGGGGGGTTACCATGATAGCACTGCTACCAGCAGCTTTCCACTATTGCCTCCGATGTCCAGCTGGGTGAAAATAGTAGCCAGCCGAGGTCACAACCCTGCTAGGGGAGATTTTTTTTACCTTTTTAAAGTGAAATGCGTGAATCTGGTGCACTTTGAGAGGAAAATTAAGAGGCTAAATCTGAGGAATTTTGTGTGAACAAATAATTTTGAGACACTGGGTCGGATGCATTAGAAGCTATTGAAGAAAGACACATGGATTTTCCATAAAAATATAAATTTGAAATAAAATATTATGCAGGGTCCTCTGGGATAGGCTTGGTGCTCTTTTTCTTTTACGGGACATATCTTTCTGTTATATAATGAATTCATTTAAATGCAGTGAGAGGAACGAAGCAGAAGAACTCTGTTGTCCAATTATCTTTTTTTCCACAGACGAGGCTGAAATAGGTTATAATAGACTATTCACAGTGCATGGGCAAGTGAGGGCAGCCCCATTTTCAAATATTTTGAAATAAACTCAATACACGTGCATGCCATGGACGTGAACGTGACGTGATCAGTTAACCTCGGATTACATCCCAGATGAACTTATTGTCATGGTCTGTCTTTGTCCTGTCTTGTTTTGGTGGTTCCCTGTGTTTCCTGTTTTATTTTGGTATGTCTGTCTTGTTCCTCCCCATGTCCTGTCAAGTTTCCCTCCTGTTTGATTACTGCTCCCTCCCCTAATGTGTTACACCTGTGTCTCGTTGTGTCTAGTATATATAACCCTTGTCATTCCTTTGTTCCTTGCCTTATTGCCGAGCATATAATGGATGCAGAACGTATATACCCGGAGAGTGCTGTGATCGTGTTAGGGAACTTTAACAAAGCCAATCTGAGCCGGGCTCTCCCTAAATATTGGCAGCAGGTCAAATGCCCCACTCGGGGGGAGAGGACGCTTGACCACTGCTACTGTACCATCAGGAACGCATACCAACGCGGTGTCCCGAGCTGCGCTGGGCAAATCTGACCACGACATTGTCCACCTGATCCCATCCTACAGGCAGAGACTTAAAGTGTCAAAACCTGTAGTTAAGACGTACAGTATATGGAATAGCGAGGCTAAGGAGAGAACCAGCGCATGGTTAGAGCGAGCTGGCTGTGATATGGGCTATGTGGAGTGGGCGGGGGATGAGGCTGGTAATAACTTGGATGCGTACACTGATACTGTGACGTCATTCGTCAGCTACTGCGAGGAAGCGTGTGTCCCAACTCGAACCAGGGTCAGTTATAATAATGACAAACCCTGGTTCACTGCCCAACTCAGAAGACTGAGGTTGGAGAAGGAGGATGCCTGGCGGAGGGGAGATAAGAGCAGGTTTAAAGACGCCAGGTATAAGTTTGAGGCAGCTGTCAGGAGGGCAAAACATCACTACTCTGAGAAACTGCAAAATCAATTCTCAGATGGTAACGCCGCCTCTGTCTGGAAGGGTCTAAAACAAATCACCAACTACAAACCAAAACCCCCTCAGACCACGGATAACATTCTCCTTGCTAACGAGCTGAATAAGTTTTACTGCCGATTCGAGCAACAGTCTGCCCCCTCTGCTCCTGCCCCCCTCCCTCCCTCTCCCTTTCCCCATCCTTCCCCCCTCCCCTCCCCTCTCCACCCCTGTGTCCTACCCCTTCTGCCCGCCCACACCTCTCTGTCTCAGTGAGGGAGGTGAATCGCCTGTTCAAGAGGTGCTGACCAGCTGTCCCCGGTGTTCAGTGACATCTTCAACTCCTCCCTGGAGCACTGCCAGGTACCAGCCTGCTTCAAGGCCTCAATCATCATTCCTGTCCCCAAAAAGCCGAGGATCACAGGGCTGAATGACTACAGACCCGTTGCCCTGACCTCTGTGGTCATGAAGGTCTTTGAACGCCTCGTCCTTGCCCACCTGAAGTCCATCACAGACCCTCTCCTTGACTCCCTGCAGTTTGCATATAGGGCCAACAGGTCCATGGAAGACGCGGTCAACATGGCTCTACACTACGTCCTGGAACATCTGGTCACTGCAGGGACCTACGCCAGAATTCTGTTCCTGGACTTCAGCTCGGCGTTTAACACCATCTTGCCACCTATACTGGAGAGTGGGCTCTCTGTGCTGCAGGTGCCTGACTACACCTGCAGGTGGATTACAGATTTCCTGTCCAACAGGACCCAGCGGGTGAAGCTCGGGAAGTACATCTCTGAGCCGAGGTCGATCAGCACCGGTTCCCCGCAGGGCTGCGTCCTGTCTCCCCTTCTGTTTTCCCTCTACACCAACTGTTGCACCTCCAGCCACCAGTCGGTCAAACTCCTTAAATTTGCGGACGACACCACACTGGTAGGGCTTATCTCCAGGGGGGATGAAGCTGCCTACAGTAGCCAGATCGACTTGGTGGTTTCTTGGAGCAACCATAACAATTTAGAGCTAAACACTCTTAAAACAGTGGAGTTAATAGTGGACTTCAGGAGGAACCCGCCCCCTCCCACTCCAATCATACTGGGAGGCACCCCAGTCGCCACAGTGGAGTCTTGCAGATTCCTCGGAGTGACGCTCTCTCGTGATCTGAAGTGGGGGCAAAACATCGATGCCCTCACTAAAAAGGCACAAAAACGGTTGTTTTTTCTGAGGCAGCTCAGGAAATACAAACTGCCTAGACCCATGCTGGTGAATTTCTACACGGCCATCATAGAATCCATCGTCACCTCCGCCATCACCACCTGGTTCCCCGCTGCAGCGGCCAAGGACAAGGCCAAGCTGCAGCGGGTGATACGCTCGGCAGAGAGGTTGATTGGCTGCCCCTTGCATGCCCCTTGCATGGTCAGCCATGATCTTCCTGGCCCTCCCCTATGGGGAGGGCCAGGAAGATCATGGCTGACCCTGCACACCCAGGCCACGGTCTCTTCGCCCCTCCCCCTTCAGGCAGGAGGTTGCGGTCACTAAGGACTCTTAAAACTAGACATTTGCACAGCTTTTTCCCTATGGCCATCCGACTACTAAATGCAACTTGTTAGCAAACACAGCCTTATTTGTAAGAAAAACAGTTACAAAGCAACATTAGCATTTACTTCAAATCCAAACTCCTAATAGAGCAAGCTCCAGCCTCCCCAAAAGACAATAGGCTCGTTCGACCTGTCGCCGTCTTGCTAAGACCTGCGCAATTATGACGCTCGTCTTGCTGAGCGCACTGCATTATGGTTAGACTTTTTGTCCCACTTGCAC
This sequence comes from Ammodytes marinus, assembly GCF_949987685.1. Lineage (NCBI taxonomy): Eukaryota > Metazoa > Chordata > Actinopteri > Uranoscopiformes > Ammodytidae > Ammodytes > Ammodytes marinus. Next base: position 2,175,982 of record NC_137232.1, read on the forward strand.
CCGTGGCTGGCTGCGGCTCGGCTGCTTGAGACTTTGAAGTCCCGCGGTATCAAGACGGACACAGACACTGGAGCAAGTCGCTGCAGTTGCTCCCCACGGGCTGCGGGAGCGAAATGTCTGATGGGAAACGTCTTGCTGACAGGCGGAGCTGAGCGCTAATTGGGAGTTTAAACCTCGTGCCTTTGATGCGTTTCCCCAATTGGTTAGGCAAAAGTCTGACATCACCGCTCAAAATTAAATTACGATCCATTCTTTTTGATTTTAATTTATGTTTAATCATTAGGCCGCCACAATATGCATTTAAGCAGAAATGTACTTAATCAGAGTTAAACCTCTGAACCCTTGACATAGAAATAATTTGGATGTGTAACTCTCCTGTATAGATATATTTAAAAGTGAACACAAACTTGAGTCACATAAGATCTTGGTGAAGTGATTTTTATACCATTAAGATTAAATCATAGGCTTATTTCAAGTGATCTAAATGGTCTGGGAATTGTATTTTACATGTAGTGTCGCAAAGCCAGACCAAAACTACAACAAGTAGTTTGTTTGTTACACATCATAATACAGTTCATCATATCCATCTCTACAATAATAATAAGGGATCTTTTCTTAGACCTTCTTTATTTAGGCCGATCATATTCGTTATGTGAAGGGAGAAATACTAAACCTCCTTTATTTGGATTTGTAAATTATTCTTTATCACTTAAAAGTAGGTGTTCTAGTAAAGTAACAAGAAAGATAAAGATGTGTGGGGAATGGGGATATTATATCTCGTTTCTTGTTTTGAAAATGCCCCTCGCTTTTAAAGTGTTTACTCGTCTTTGTGTTGTGTTCTGCTTCTAATCGGTTGTAGCATGTGTGACTCTCCTGCGAATATGTTTCTAATAGGCCTTCAAAATAAAACTAGAAAACGAACTGCATCCGCAACAAGGACGCTACGTCCGACTCGGAGCTGTCCGGCTTCAGTCAGGCATTTTCGTCACTCCCCCGACTGCACTCGGCTACTCTCGTCTACTTTCCAGACGAGCTGAAAGTTAGGTCGAACGAGCCTAATCTCTCTGGGCATGGGTCTGTTCTCAAGGAGGGCGACCATTAGTTTGACCCTGGAGAGGCAGCAGGCATTCTGAATGTGCCTCAGCCATGCTTGGTGGCACTCTCAGGACGATTGGGGGCTCTGTCTTCACCTCATGGGCCTAATGCCAGCCAGGGTGTGAGATGCTGGGTGTATAGCTTCGGTGGATGTCCCCAGATGTATCACCAAAACAAGGTGGTGGGTTTTCGAGGGCTCGAGCTGGTGATCATGGACGTGTCCCCTATGGGTTAAGATATTGTCAATGAAGGGACTTGCCTGCTGGGTGAGCCAGCAGATAAATCGGGGGTTGAGAGTTGTTCTCCTCGAACTGCAACAACTCTGCCGAGACTGAGGGGTCATCATGACTTCGTCAGGACGATGTACAGGTGGGAAGCAGCATCTCCAACAGAGATCTGAGCAGCAGCTACTTGGTCTGCTCCATTCACCCACTTCTACCATCTGAATGTGGCTGCATCCACTACGTTTGGGGAGTTGGTTTTGTGTGCAACTCATCAGAACAGTACACGGAACAATACAGTATCGTTTAGGGTTCCCCAACAAGTCTGCTGGCCCAGCTGTCAGTGGTCTGTGTCAGGGTGCTGCTATATCCCAGTCGATTAGCCTTGCTTGGGGCAGGCTAGCTTGAACGGCTCCTTACCCTGGGGGTCACTGACATAGGCACATTTAAGTGCCAGTGAGGCTCTAGGTAAGATAGATAAGATAGGAAAAGATAACATAGGCTTTATTGTCATTGTACTATAGGGGAGAACGGGGTAATTTGTCACACGGGTTGGTTGTCACAATCGTTATATCTCGGAACCAGAAGGCGCTGTCTGTGAAATTTTGGTATGTAAATATCCAGAATTGGGATCAGAGGTCACCTACATAGTCTTCCTTGGAGTTAGACTGCTGAATTTGAGGTGAGACGATTGTTTGTGTTTTTCATGTCAAATTGAAAATATTTAGCTCCTCAGTATTTTTCTTCTAGGCTTTTACACAATGGGATTATAACAAAACACTTGTTACCCATACAAAGTGTGAAGGGTAAACTATAGTTTAGATTGTGGTTAGCAAGCTAATTAGTTGTCAGATGGTTGTTGGCCTTGATGTTAGCAAGAAATTCAAGTTGGGGTTGGTCGTCAAATTTTTTGGGGGGTTGGTTGTCACGTTATCTCAAGGCTGCAGCTAGAAAAGGAACCCAATAATGAAATAAATTGTCAAGCTGTATCCTCACTGACACCCCAGAGAATGAAAGAATAGAGCAGGAAAAGGCAGCTAGCATGCAAAAGAAAAAAGGGCAACAAAATCAAAACAACCCAGTGCATCCCAAACTAGACCAGCTGCCAAGGCTACATTAAGTTATGTAGGCCTATTTGTCAACTTGACAATGCAATTAAACTTTCTAATTTAGTTCTACTTGCTTGCCTTCTTTTTAAGATTATTCCCATTAAGATAACATTGTGACAAACAACCCCATAGTGTTTGACAACCGACCCCTTGATGGGGTTGGTTGTCACAATGTGTAAGGGTGTCTTTGATGATTAATTTCTTCTTTATTACAATAAGATAGAAAAAGTGAGGGGTACACATTTCAAGCCAACACCTTAAGCTTCAATTTAATGTAGGAATGACTATTGAAAGATGTTTAGGTGATGAGCAATTCTCACTAGAGTAAAAAGTGTGCCTACTTACCCCGTTCTCCCCTACAACAACATTGGGAGTGCCAACTGAAGGTGCATTACACATACAAAAAAACAAACAAGCAATTAAAGTTAGAAATAGTAAAAAACAAGACACAGAAAGAACAAGAAAAACATTTGGAACAAGACAAAGACAGGCAATGTCATAATAAATGAATATAAAAGGCCGAAGGCCTTGTTGCCTCAAAGCGGGCAAAGAAATGGTTTAATTCCTCTGCCAGCGAGGCGTCGGCACTGATGGTCACAGAGGGGCTGCTTTTGTAGTCTGTGATATGTTTTAATCCCTGCCATACTTGACGTGGGTTGTTGTTTGTCAGATGGCCCTCAACCTTTCTTTTGTAGGCCTTCTTCGCACCTTTAAAGCCTCTCCTCAGGTACGCTCTCGCCACGCTGGACCCTTGTCCTTTGTTTTGAAGGCGGCGTTTCGGGCCCTCAGGAGTAACTTGACTTCGCTTGAAGCACCTGAGTAAACGGAAACAGCAGATAGCGTCTGACTGTCCTGCTGGCCAGGGGTTTGTATTTACTATACATTTGAGTATAGTTTGTTTGAAGCATGGCGTGTGCCCATTGGGTTGTCTATGTGGTCAGAACACTTGCGATGGTTTCAGGATTCTCGACTGCTCTGCTTCTTTGCGAGGTATCTTACAGAATCCCCATACAGCATATGTAATATGTTGCCGGGTGGAAAGATCTTCTTGATACGATAGACATTGTAACAATGGTTCTCTGAGTGAAAAGGTCGCACAGAATCAGGTGTTGATCAAGGAAACCAGAGTGATCATGCACACCTGCGGCTTATATACCCTTGCTTGGTGGTATTATACTGGTGTGTCTTCAATAGTTATCCATGTCATCTGTCAGGTGGGGGACATTCCCCATACATATGGAATATGTAGCTGGGTGGAGAGATAGACAGCACTATATTATAAAACGTAATGCAGTCTTTCCGAATAAAACATTGTAAGAAAATCCTTCTAGACAGAAACATTTAGGCTATTTTACACTAGAAGCGCCAGCGTTCTCTTTATATGCTGCCTAATCAAATCTACCCGTGCATTTCTAGTGTAATATAAAGACATAAATTAGTTTGTTTAATCATCATCTGTGTTTTGGACCTCTTGTTTTATAATCTAAGTATCCTTAAGAACACTAATCACGTTTCGTGGTGGGTCAGTAATGAAACTGAAAGTAGATATAATATTGCCAATATCAATAAAAACAGACGGCCAAAACAGCGTCCAAATGAGCTCAAATCTTAAATACAAAACATGGCACACTTATTTTAAGGTAAGCTCTAATTGATTATTCATAAATTTTTTCACAAGTTAACATGTTTTGAGGCGGAGGATCCCTCAGACGCTCTCTGTCCGTCTCATCTGACAGCACTCTGCTGTCAGTTGATCCGGACGAGCCGCGGTGTGGAACACAGTGCGGAGGTTCTAGTGTTAACCATGGTCAAACATACTACCATAGCCTATACTGATTTTAAAACAAGCTATAGAAAATATAGAAACAGCGGAGGAGATTAAAATTAAGATTGTTTCCAGCAATTATTTTCTTCATGAATGACTCTAAACAATTGGTGAAACACAACACTGGCAATGTGGTAGTTCCATGCGCAACAGAGATTTCTGGGTAACTGTACAGTGGTGGCGACTAGTGTCAGGAGCTGAAACATCACTACGGTAGAGCTAAGAAGGCTCTGAGGGCGCTCCAGACCAACCTTACCAACATATGACGTACGGAAGAGATTCGTAGTAAAGAACGTTTCGGGAAACACGCAAAATGTTAAGTAGGAACTCTAAGTAAGGCAAGGCAATTTTATTTATAGAGCACATTTCAGGCACAGGGCCACTCAAGGTGCTTCACAGGGTTAAAATCAAATAAAGAATACAAATACAAAAAAAAAAAGGAACAAATTTAAAACATGGATAAAAATACAACATTTAAATAAAAGAATTAAAACATTTTACCAAAAAAAAAAAAAAAAAAAAAAAAAAAAAAAATTACAGGTTAAAAGGGAAACAAGAACGTTTTGAGACCCGATTTAAAAGAGCTGAGAGTCTCAGCGGACCTCAGACTCTCTGGCAGTCCGTTCCAGACATTGGGCGCATAAACGCTGAATGCCGCCTCTCCCTGTTTAGTCCTAGCTCTGGGGACTTTTAAAAGACCTGTCCCAGACAACCTAAGGGCTCTGGGCGGCTCATAACGTATCAGCAGATCAGTAATGTATTTTGGCCCTAAACCATTTAAGGCTTTGTAGACCATCATCGATATTTTAAAATCAATTCTTTGAGTGACAGGAAGCCAGTGTAAAGACCTAAGAACTGGGGTAATGTGATCTACTTTTTTGGTCCTAGTGAGGACTCGAGCAGCAGCGTTCTGAATTAGCTGAAGCTGTCTGATTGATTTTTTAGGAAGGCCTGCAAAGACACTATTACAGTAGTCAAGTCTACTAAAAATAAATGCATGGACAAGTTTTTCTAAGTCCTGCTGAGATATTAGCCCTTTAATTCTCGATATATTTTTAAGGTGGTAGTAGGCTGACTTAGTAATTGATTTAATGTGTTTTTTGAAATTCAAGTCGGAATCTATCACTACTCCAAGATTTCTAGCTTGGTGTGTGCTTTCTAACATAACAGATTTAAGCTGTGCGCTGACTTTTGATTGTTCATCCCTGGCACCAAAGACAATTACTTCAGTTTTGTCGCTGTTTAATTGAAGAAAGTTTTGGCACATCCAGTCATTGATTTGTTCAATGCATTTACTTAGTGCTTGAATCGGACCATAGTCTCCTGGTGATATGGTTATGTAAATTTGTGTGTCGTCTGCATAATTATGGTAGCATAATTTGTTTTTGTTCATAATCTAGTAGGGGTTACGAATGACATAGCGTTAAGAAGGCTTTAAGAAGGCTTCGGGAAACCGGCCCCAGTTCTTTAAATATTGCATTAAATACTGTAAACTGTATTTTCTGTTTATTTGATTAAGTAAGTGGTGCGAGACCCTTTGCAATCCCCTGTATATCACAAACCATTATGTGCATTTGAATGAATGGGTCAAAAAGTACAAGGTAAATACAAAACATACAGGACAATATCAACAGGTTCAGCACAATGTAAGTGAACTGCTTGACTGCACATAATTGCTGCCTTTGATGAAAGAGGCCGTAATCACACCTGGAGGTGGGTACGTCAAATTAATTGTGGATAAACCATATGGGAGTACGACTCTGGAGACAGCAGGCTGAGCAGATGGATGTTGAAGAAGACAGAGCTGCAGAGGGTCAGCTAGTCAAACTCCCCGCTGTCTCACCGTGTCACACACACACACACACACACACACACATCAAGTGTGAACCCCCCTACAGCCACCATCCTGCTACATCATGCCACACAGTATTAACCTCACACTGCATATTCACCCCTCTGTGTACAGCTCTACCTTATAAGGACCAAATCACTAATGTTGCACAGTTATTCCGAATGCACTTGCTTCTATATTCCACTATAGAGTGACACGATTCATTATGGTATGAATGGATATTACATGGTCAGGACCCTTCCTTACATAAATAACCAACTTATTCTCAACATAAGAGGGGCCAACCTCGATTTCATAATGTGTTATAATGCCATTGTCTGACAGGGAAATTAGTGACTTAGGAATCATTATATTAAAAATTCAAATTGATTTTTGAAAGTCAATTTTGATGATTTATTTTCTTATTATTCTGACTAAGTGAGCCAACAGTAATGACCTTAGTAGGTTATACCCATGTGATGACTTTATAATTAAGAAACATATTATATGTAATATTATGAGACATTATCAAAATAATATTTGTATCAGTTTATTTGATGAACATATCTCTCTAAAATAAATCACATAACCCCCTTTACTTGTGCTTTATACTCCTTTCTACTTACATACCTGCAAACTCATAAGGCATGAAAAAGATACCCGAAAACTAAACCCCTAAAAGGAAGTCATGCCCCCAGAAGTGACATTTTGTGATTTTAAAATGTAATGTAAGCATTCTGGAAAAGACAATATTTATTTCAGTTCAGATGAATGGTAAAATGAGCAAAACAAGTTACCATTTTTTAGCTTTAAGATAAGAACGCCTATCAGTGCAGTGCAGGGCCTGGCAGTTATAGTATCACAGAATCAGCCAACCTTCTTGACTTTTCCCATACAACAGTGTGTGGGTACTCACCAAGCAAAACATCACTAAATGCATTGAAGTAATTTTTAGTCCTAATAGTAGGGGAGCCAATGTATTTCTGTAGGTTTGAAATTGTATTTTGAGTGTTAGGAAGGTCTTCTTGGGTGATTCAGTGAAAGAAATCTCAATTTTTTCTGACAAAGTTTATATTTAGCACCTTGGAATTTAGGATCACTAGTTTTGTTAAACAAAGTTCCCAGAATTTCCTTTTTTCAGGTGTTTTATTAGGATTTTACAAATGTCTTATTTCCCTTTTTTATCTTTTTTTTCTTACAAACTTGGAAGCTTGGAGGTAAACTCATACTGGCCAGTTGCTTTTTTAAGGCTGATCTTTGGCTGTGATGGAGCTACGATCAGCATACAAGTAAACAGAGACCTGTCATCTCTCAATTCCATTGACTGGTCTGCAAGCCTGTGCCTCAAAACTTTTTGTTAACTCTTCCACAACTTCAGTTGAACCTTATTCATTCTGGCCCACACATGGGTTGCGTTCCGAATCGCATACTTTCTACTATATAGTATGTAGAAAAAAGATTTAGGATGTCCCGATTCTTGTGGCCAGATTTAGGATAGTTAGAAGTACCCGGATGTCCTACTTCATGCGGCCAAGATTGTTAGTGTTGAAAAGTGCATCCTATTTGGGCGATTCTGACCCACAATCCAGTGCGCACGTGAAGTGACGTAACATCGACAAAGCCTCCATATGAAAACAAACGGGGATGCGACGGATATAAAAGCAAGAGGCAAGATCAAGGCGCAATGTTATGATGAAATAAGAGAGAAAAGTATGTCCCAATAGTATGCCTACAGCATCCTAACTAGATTATTTTTATCGTCGGATGTAGTATGTAGAATAGAAAAAAGAAAGAGTATGCGATTCGGAACGCAACCATGGTGTTTTGTGCCCCCAAAGGGGCCTTCAAGGCAGCGCTACCCCTAACCTTAAAGGAGTAGTTCGGAATTTTGGACATAGGGCCTACATCTATAGTCTGGCGTTATATTGATTTGCCTCGGGTGCACTGTGGAGTGGGTAAGATCGTTTTAGATGCAGGCTAGTATTGCGCTAGCCTAGCACCAGCGAACTCTGCAACTAGACTGTCTGAATGCAATGTGTTGAAAACTATCTCCAATGATAAATAACCAGTGTTGGGAAAGTTCTTTTTCTACGTGAACTAGTTCAAAGTTCAGTCACAGTTCAGTTCATCACACTTCAAAATGAACTAGTTCAGTTCATAATTCAAAATTCTGAACTAAGTTCACAGTTCAAAAATGAACAAGTTCATAGTTCTTTTTTTCAATATGTTGCTGCAGGCTATTATTTTTCTAAATAATTGCCACATACCATATAGAACCTATATGACATAAATCATTTCAATAACATTCAGTCCACACTAGAAGCCAGCTGCAGCTTTTACCCCTACAGTATATTCTCAAAAACATGAGGAAAAAGTTGCTGTTTGAATGATCTTTTTAATGAGGAATTATTCAAACAAAAACGGTTAAGGTGCAAATGTTTTTCCATTTTTATAATTTTCCAAACCTGGAAACAATTCACATGAAATTTCATTCAAAGAAGGCAATACTGTAAAAATATACCATTCAGGTTCTACAAACAAATTAGCCTACAATTTACAAAGTCTTCGCATTTTGATGACGCAGCGGCGGTGCGACGCTGTGGTGGCAGGTGTTGCCAGATTGGGTGTTTTTCCGCTACATATTAAGGGCTGTTTACGCTGTCTTTTAGCTGGGTTTTCTATGGAAATCTGGCACTCGATGAACGATTGAACGACTGTAAGAGCGCCGTTCACAAACGGCAGAATGAACGCGTTCGCAATAACGTTCATCAGGCAGAAATACATACGTTCAGTTCACGTTCGTCCCAAATATGAACGAGTTCATGAACGATCGTTCATTGAACGCGTTCAGGCACAACACTGTAAGTAACACACAGGCTAACTTGGAAATTAAGCCCTATGTCCAAAATTCAGAACTACCCCTTTAACCCTAACCCTAACCCTTACCTAACCTTAACAAGAGCTGCCTTTAAGGCCTTGTTGGGGGCACAAAACACCAAACACCTGACACGCATGAAAATAAATAAATAAAAATAAAAATAATAAACCTTGCAGGCGCTTTTGGACAGTGGCTCGGCTGCTATAGTAGCTGCTATATACAGTATAGCTGCTATAGTCATTCTAAAATAAAGTCAGTAGCCTAATGATCACTGTAAAAAGCAAAACTATAAAGGAAAGTTCTCTCTTCTCTCTCTCTGTTCATCTCACGGCACAGCTGGAGATCAAAGCGGGGTCTGCTGGCAGTGGGAAAAGGGACAATTGTCTATTTTAATCAGGGTCGATCAGCGTTCAAAAACCTGCATCGACCCGCTCATTTTGGTGGGATAAGGGTATTAGAATGCAACCTATTCTTTGCTCAGAAAGAGGCCTGTGGATTCTGTCCCTATCTCCTACAGTACATGTGGAGGAGAACAACATTTACAGCAATCACTAAAGCTATCAATGTACATTTTGTGTTTGTTGGGCTTTTAAAAAATGTGGATCTGTCCTTTATAGTGTGTTCTGGATAGGTGTAGCAAAGTGTGATTTCATTTTCATTTCATGATCTTTACGATTTAGCTTTACTAAACGGCCCATGTTATGTGTAAGAGCCATTTTCCTGTTTGCCATTTGTGTTGTAATGTATGTTTTGACCACTGAGTGTTGCTGTGTCCTACTGCAGGCACAGGTATAAAGGGTACGTCATTTGGGTTACCCCTGTTGTTTGACCCCGGAAGGGCATACGGTTTTTGACCGCCAGAAGCTCAATTGTCAATGTTGTTGTTATCACTGAGGAACCTAACAAATGTATTCCGTATTCACATGTGCAATAATTGGTGTCATGGTGAGCAGAATAAACGGGTTGCAAATCGGAGATGATCGCTTGGTTCAGTCATTGCTACACAGCTACATGATAGGCTACAAACATTGAGGGAAACATCACAGCGCGTCAGCCAAGTCACCCGGGAGTCAATCCATACGGAGCACACATATTGGCTGTGGCTCCTATATTATGCCTGTATATCAATATACCATTTGTCTCGCCAAAATTTTTTTGGAGGAAGTGCAATTGCTGCCCAATGTTTTCTTGGACCATTGAGAAGTTGTACAGATGAGCAGCAGTGTTATTCCAAACACTGCAGATGAGTTAGTTCTTTTGGTGTTTAAAGTGTTGTACCTGCTGGTTAGGTTAAGGTTACTTAAAGATCTCCTATTATACTACATTTCTGGTCTTAATTTCTCATTAATGACTCCTATAGAGCAACCTGACACGAATCACAGCACAAAAAACCATGTAGATTTTCGGGAAGCTCTTCCTCTCATCTCAGCGATTTCAGCATTCTCTTTCCACACTCGGCTTTGTGCTTCTCCGCCCTCTCGCCCCCCTCCTGCAAACCCCACTCCGTTGTGATTGGTTACCTTCCGGAACACTTTAATCGGCGCGCGGGCAGATTTGAGCAGGCAGGTGGGGGCATGGCCGGAGCGTGCCTGAGCACGTTGCAGCATTACCATACATGGAAAAATCCGGATTTTCTACGCAATGAATCCCGGAAATTTGAACATGTGAATCGCGACCGGCTGCCCTAGTGTTTAGCGCTCTGCACAGCCACCCCAGACGGTCAGCAGGGAATACGTCTAAATGCATGTAAGTCATAAGACACTTTATTATGGTTAAACATGACTATAAATCATTATAACAACGTTTATAGGTCATAAAAGTTGAAAAAGCATAATAGAGCCTCTTTAAACACTCAAGGTATTCATTCCCTCTCAACTTTATAGGCTATGCTTTCAGTTTCTTAAAAATATCTTAGTAATATTAATCATGATTAAATTGCCATGAGTGGATACAGTAGGTTAGTGTATTTTTGAATATATGTTCAATGTGACCATTTTGCGACTTTTCAGATACATTTATTAAAAACATTTCCCAGGTTTAATGATCATATATTAATGATAATAACCCTTTATTAATAAACCTAAAAACGTAGTCATCAGAAGACTTGAAACTTTTCAACATGGTATTGAGCTGCTGCTACAACACAACGGTAAGGTTAGCTAGTTGTAAACTAGTTGTGAGCTATTTGTAAGCTATGCTGTAGGTAACTTCATGCCAAAGATGGTCTGTTAAATCTAATATCTGTGGTGTATTGTTACAGTCTGATATAACAGTGCTGCAGTAAAACCTTCCATCATAAGGTTTCTAATGTTGACTTTCTGTTAAAGGTGAAGTCAGCAATTTATTTATGTTAATATAAGTGTTAAATCACTCTTTATTCATACAGTGATCACTTATATAATAATAATGGATTGGACTTATATAGTGTGCACGTTTCATAAAGCCGATCTCTCAGTCACCCGCTCTGCATGTAATCATCAAATAAACCTTTCGGGGATCCCACTACTGATAACCAATCAGAAGAGAGAACACTACAAACCGACACCCGTCTCACTGCCGGTGCACATAAAGAGCAACAGATGGGTGAATGTGTATGCGCCTACAATGGCGGAGCAGGTAAAAATCCTTCCCAATGTCTGTTTTGATGGTTTTTATCATATTTTATCACACTTATAGATCTGAGATGATGCTAGATAACTCGCTGTTTGAAGACCGCAGTGCATTAATGTGGTGACGTGGGGACGAGGGAGGGGACGGCTAACTGCAGTCAGTGACAGGAAGTTAGTTACACTGACCATTCTGCTTACTGAACCTTTAAAGGTCACATATTATGCTAAATGCACTTTTTAAATGTGTTCTAACATATCCATGGGGCCACGGTGTGCCTAGAGACTGCCAAAATATAAAAAAAAAACAATCTCTCCTTTTCTCACTCTCCCCCTCTCTGAAACCCCCACCCCTCCCCCCCCAATATATTCTGTTCATAATTCTCGCGGTTTATGACGTCATAAACTGCACAGCCACATCCCCATATTTTCTAAATATGTCCATGCTTCCGATGCTTCCCCCCCACATTAGTAACCAGAAATTTCCACCGTGCAGTAGTCTATGATAACCCCACCCCCCCATTTCTTATTGGTCCACGGCCCCGAGATCCCGTGCCCGAGATCCCATGAGATCTTGTGGAAAATTTTCCGACCAACAGCCATGTTGCTTTCCCCGCTAAGCGACAAGATGCCCATAGCCTACAGCCTGAATGTTAAATACACCAACACAGAATGCTTTTGCTCATACTCCACTAATTTATCTTAACCACAGCAGTCTATGCCTCGTTTTTAATAACACAACGGATAGGAAGCTACTTGTGGGTTTTTGCAAACAGTGAAACTGAAAGAAATTTTTTTATTGGTATTTTTGCCTGACTGGTGTATAGCTATTTAGCTTTGGGACAAGCATTCAGCTTTTGCTCATAAAAACATAATTATTTTACCCACACTAGTCTGGAAATGCCTCGTTTTTATCAGGACAAAGGATTGTAACTTAATAGTGTGGAAGTCAATTTTGAAAATATTTTTTTCACCGATTTGTGTGGTATTTTTAGTCGGTAGCTCACGGGCTAGCTTCGAGACAAGCAATGATATTTTGGTCATAAAAACATAATTCTTTTACCCATACTAGTCTGGAAATGCCTCGTTTTTATCAGGACAAAGGATTGTAACTTAATAGTGTGGAAGTCAATTTTGAAAATATTTTTTTCACTGATTTGTGTGGCACTTTTAGTTTATTTTATCGTCTGAGTCTTATTTTTAGCGTTAGCGCCCATGTAGCTTCTGTTGTAGCACCAAGTTTTGCTCATAACACGCTGTTTATACTCCCCACAGCATTCTGAAAATGACTCGTTTTTAGAAATCAAACTTTGAAGCTACTGTTTTCACTGGTTTTAATCATGTCATCATGTCAGGTCATGTCAAACTGTTCTCTTAGCTTAGCTCCGGCCCGGAGCCTCCTAGTAAACACTCGCAGTCACGACTCACGTAGTGTCTCTCTAGTATCGCGAGAGCACGGCAGAGACGGTGGGAGAGCCCCATGGCCATATAAAGAAAGCCCGGCAGAGAGGTGGGAGGGGCCAGCCAGATCGCACAAATATAGGTCATCCTGAGACCAGAGGACAATCAGGGTATAGAGGCTTGCTACAATAAATGATCTGAACGGGTTTTTCAGCAAACATCTAAAAAAATAAGTATTAGGGACTACTTAGACCATATAAAATTGACAGCAAAGTGCATAATATGTTACCTTTAACAATGTTTAGAGAGGTAGTGACTCAACTGATCATTTGGAGGCTGCACTGTATGTCTTCACAGAGTGTTGAAGTTAATTGGCCAAACCTCAATTCTATGAATAGGTCTGACTACATAGACTGTTGGATCAGACTGCATTAGGTTAAGCTATGTGGGCCTAATAAACGGATTGCATATTTGGCTTAATCTTTGCTTCATTCTTTGATGCCTTCAGGTCTGGATCTTTATTGGGGACAACTTTTTCCTTTCAAATAGATTTTTAGAGCCTAGCATTCTAGCATTTACTAGAAATGACTTTGCCAATGTAACAATGTTGTGTGTGTGTGTGTGTGTGTGTGTGTGTGTGCGTGTGCGTGTGTGTGTGTGGTCTTTACTGTTGCCTATACAAGGTCATTTCCTAGAAATATAGAATGACCCAGCAAACGTTTTGCCTTGAGAATACTCGACGTGTGGAACGAAAAATCAAGTTTGTTATTATGAGTTGCTCATGACAGAAGTCCAGAGGGAGGGGTACCGACAGCTGTCTCACCATGGGGGCTCCGTTCTAAATGATTACTTATACCCTCGCATGGATTTACAGTTTTGAAATGTTGGACATATTTTAATGTCTCACTTGGTGACTGCCAGCTTTATCTACCATTCTGGCTGCCTGAAATCTGGCAAGAAATCCAACCCGGTGTCATAAGCTTTCATTTGAGAAAAGGTCATGCAACCAAAAAAAGAGGAAGCCAGCTCTCCCCGAGACTCAAGTACTACTCCACTTGCTATTTACCTGGCATTTACCGCTGGCAATGTATTCCCAGTCATGTTGAAATATCAAGGGGCCCTCTTTGCAAATATTCATTATTACCCGTACCAACAGGAGAGTGTGCTCAGGAACATCTAATGAATAACTGAAGCCTCATGAATAAGGAACAGTGTCAGTCTTCAGGTGGAGTGTGTGTGTGTGTGTGTGTGTGTGTGTGCAGGTATAGCAGCCTCTCTTTCTGCAGTGCTAATGTATATTTTCCAGTGTTCCACGGCCACAGTGGCTCCACTTGGCCTGTGCTGTGTTAATGACTGTGTTTGACCCTGCTTCATACACACTGCTGGAGGATGAAGTGCTCCATTCTCCCTGTGTGGCCCCTACATGCTGCCAGCTTTAATGGCTGCTCTTTGCCTGTCAGATCGATGTACATAGGCTCACTGAGGGGAAGCTTCAGCACCGGGGTTTATGGATAGCAGTTCACACTTGCTCTCCTCCATCCCTTTACAGTAGATGCTGGCATAAATATACACATATGTGGCTTTGTGGTTGTACAACTTTAACAGTTACCCTGCTTGTCTTTTTATGTCTAGGTTATTGATAATGCCTGGACGTGTTGCGGATACATTTTTATTTTATTTTATCTACACGGTCGCCCATGAATTGGAATAAAATATTTTTGACCTTTTCTCATGAAATGATTGTGACAATGTGAATTATTCTTGATAGATAAAGTGTATATCTTCTCAAAACTTGATTGATCAATCTCATCCAAACATATCACAGTGAAAATTAAACCACAATTAACCTTTGCAAACTGTGTTTTCAGGCTTAAACAAAATATGGAGTATTGAACAATAGGAAGGGTTTTGATTACATTTTTTAAAAACTTGGTCAATTGAACAAGAAACAGAAATTTGAGGGTATTTCTGGAGGAGGTCAGAGAGGTAAGAGGGGGCCATGGTATAGAGAACTTTGAAAATTAGGAGGATCATTTTGAAAGTCTATAAGTTGTTTGACAGGGTGATGTGTTTCATAGATGGGCTTCTGGTTATGACCCAGGCAGAGTGATCTGGACTAGTTGTTGTTTATGGAGGAGTTTGAGAGGGAGAACAGATAGGAGAGAGTTTCAGTAATCTATACGGAAGGTGACCAGTGCATTTACTAGCATGGGTATGTGCTGTTGGGTAAGAGAGACGGGCTGAGACGGTTGATATTGCGTAGGTGGAAATATGCAGACGGAGCTATGTTACTATGTATGGGCCAGTATTCATTATGGAGGAAAAACACCATTTGTGGTGCTGGATGGGAAAAGTCATGTACAGGGACATCCTGGAGAACTATTGCCTCCCACAAGTAAGAATGGTCTGGGAACAACTTTAGGCTGCAAGACCACAACCACAGACCACATAGGGCAGCTGCAGTGAGAGGATTTCTTGATGCAGAAGGGGTCTAGAAGATGCCCTGGCTTGCCCCAATGTTGTTTAAGCCTGAAAACACAGTTTGCAAAGGTTAATTGTGGTTTAATTTTCACTGTGATATGTTTGGATGAGATTGATCAATAATGTTTTGAGGAGATATACACTTTATCTATCAAGAATAATTCACATTGTCACAATCATTTCATGAGAAAAGGTCACAATTGTTTAATTCCAACTTCATGGGCGACCGTGTAATACGCTGACATTATAACATTCCTTCCAATTCTATTTGTTTTTATAGATGAAAAAGTGCTGGGAAAGTCTCTCCCCTGTCATTCTCTCTGGATACTGCAGCATATGTGAGCCTATAACCTCTAGTGGGGGATGGTGAGACAGCTGTCCGTATCCCTCTCTGTGGACCTGGCACACCAATGAAAAAAACATGGCTGCTTCATCAAGTTTTTAGAATGAGAACCAAAAATCATTGATTATTCCAAATTTGCCCAATAAATATACTTCATGCACTTCTATATACATTTTCACATTTGTTATTATACCTAAAACAAATGTTCATCCTCTTCCGTACAGCCAGCATCCGCCAACAAAAAATGTCCGCCAACACTGCCATCTGTCATATTTGCAAATGGATCTCATTTGAACAGATTAGTTTTGGCACGTCAAAGATAGTCAGCCATTCTGGAGAATGCTTGTTGTCAAATCCTCTGCAGATTTGGAAGAACTCTGTCTTTGGTATTAGATTTTAAAGGCTACATCTTCTTTACATTTTTCCTTTAAATAATCCTTCACTTGAAAGATGTCATGCGTATTTTAGCATTTAAACACATTAAAACACTTTTACTGAATTTATATTTATCTTGGCTAATGTTTAGCTTAACACATTGTAACTTTGTGAAGGAAAGTGCTCTTAAAATAAAATTCTTCTAATCTTCCCAGTGAACTTTCTCCCTTTCCCCTTGATAAAGAACTAAAAGGCTTCAGATTATAATGATGTATTGTCAGGACTGTGCACCATGATCAGTCCCATGACTAGTGTAAGGATGAATGTGTAGTGATAAATGCTCGATATCAGAGCACAGTGTGTTGATATGCATTAGAATGACACATTCAGATAAGCTTTCCTTTTATCATATCTGAAAAAAGAAAAGAAAAAGTCAAGCATCACATATGAAGACTGTCTAAGAGTATGAGGTCAGCACCCTGCAACATCTTTTCATTATCTCCCTCTCTGTCAAAGGCATTTTGATGACCTTCTATAAATAATATCAGCAGATGGGGCACCATTATACTGTTTGACATTCTTGAACGTATCAAAACTAAACGTAATGATTATGAGACAAGCACCTGACCCAGTCAAATGAATAAACATATCCAATATGATTGTGTTTGTGTATCACAGTGAGCTTTGGCCACAGGAGCTGTAGATCCACTATAGTTTTAATGTCACATAGACATGAGAGCCAAACATTTAGTTTCTGCTGCACGGCATTTCTGAATAGTTTCTGCTGCCAGGTGTGATTACCATGGTTTCACATTGGTGACAGGTGTAGGTGTGTGTGTATGTGTGTGTGTGTGTGTGTGTGTGTGTGTGTGTGTGTCTAGAGATGCATGAAGAATCTGGCAGCTGAGTAAACAGATGTGAAGCTTGGTGTCTATCTGTTGTCACCTTTATAGTGGTAGCTCTCACAGCACTGTCCTGCTGTCAAGAAGCAATAATGAGTGTTCACAGGACAGGACCACTGCAGGAAGTTCAATTTAATCCTATTTCTTTAGGAAGGCAATCCGCTCTGTATCAGTATAACATTAAGTGGTCTTTAACCCCCCTTCTACCCCTAGGTGGTCCGTGGAGGTACTGCAGAGGGTCCCCAACACATATTTAACATTGTCATACAAATAATTAAAATGGTATTTCTATTTTTGAGACAAACAATATTGAGTAAACTTCAAGAATTAATAAGCAATAATAAGCAGGGCTGCCTTTACCTGCCACTAGGCCCTGGGGCTGAGAGGTTTCGTAGGCCCCCCCGGGCGGCGGTCTTACAATACAGAAGCCATGTTTGTCTACACCACAATATATCTATTGATGAAATACAAAATCACAGGGCCAAAAAAAACATGTACTTAAACCCCCTCCTGGTAGGGGAGAGTGGCCTAAGTAGTGCATTTTGGAAGTTGTGCCACCCCTTGTTTCTAGAAAACCGTGGAAGAAATTGGAAATGTGACCACATATTTAAGAAGAGCCATCCATTTGACTCATCCTGTAAAGAAGGGAGACACAAGGAATAAGATATAAGCCCATTTAAGCTAAAAAAACTGTGTTTTGCCTTTCAAAGTAAAATTTCCATGATCAAGGTTTTTTGATTATTGTGACAGGGCTATTAGGAGCAGCACTGCAGCAGCAGCAACAGCAGCTGAGACGTTGTACTGTATGTGTGGCCGAAAACAGTAAGAGGGACGCAGCAGTAACAGACGGACCCAGACTCGCTCCAGAGGTAGACGCAGGATGTGTGTTCCAGGCCTTACAGGTCCTCCTGAGGCTCTTGCCCCAGCGGGAGAAGGTGAGATTCAGAGTCCCGAAAATACTCAACAAACTACTAAGTTGGGATTTAACTAGACAGAGAGGGAAGCAAAGGAGTTGCTGCTGTGTGTTATTTGTGCAGCAACACTCTCAAACGAAAGCTTGAAACCGTCAAAGCTGCAACCACACCACCACACTGGAATACTTTCAGGCTCATCTGCAGTCTCTTCAAGGACAACAGACAGTGATGAGGGACACAGCTAGAGTTGGAGAGCTTGCTTTGAAAGCCTCATATCAAGTTGCTCTTCGCATTGCTAATTTAAAAAAAGCCATACACAACTGCAGAAAATTGGATTTTGACCATGTTTGGCAATGATGAATATCCGAAAAAACTCAAGACTGTCCCGTTGTCCGACACAACGGTCGCTCTGTGAATTAAGAAAATGGCGTCTGATGTGAGAGACCAGGGGCCGGTTTCCCGATAACGTCCTCTCTTAGCGAGCTACGAAGACTCCTACGTTATGACTTACCAAAGTTGTTTACCTCTGTAATCGTGGTTCCCGAACGGTCTCTTAGGAGAAACACTCCTTACGTCGTTCGTACACTGCTGAAATCAATTGCTCAGAGTTCGATTTTCCATTTCCTGCTCATTTCTTGCGCAGCTGCATGACAACTCTAGGCTATATTATAAAACGTATTGCAGTGCGAATAAAAGATTGCTAGAAATCCTTCTAGGCCGAAACATTTATTTAACACTAGAAGCGCCAGCGTTCTCTTTATATGCGGCATGATCAAATCTACCCGTGCATTTCTAGTGTAATATAAAGTCATACATTAGTTTGTTTAATCATCATCTGTGTTTTGGACCTCTTGTGTTATAATCTAAGTATCTTTAAGAACACTAATCACGTTTCGTGGTGGGTCAGTAAGGAAACTGAAAGTAGATATAATATCGCCAATAGCCTATCAATAAAAACAGACGGCCAAAACAGCGTCCAAATGAGCTAAAATCCTACATACAATAAACATTAACATGGCACACTTATTTTAAGGTAAGCTTTAATTGATTATTAATTAATTTTTTCACACGTTTACATGTTTTGAGGCGGAGGATTGGACGCACTCTGCCCGGCTGCTTTCAGCTGAGCCGGACGAGCCGTGTGGAACACAGTGCGGAGGTTCTAGTGTTAACCATGGTCCAACATCCTACCATAGCCTATACTGATTTAAAAAAAGATATAGAAAATATAGAAACAGCGGAGGAGATTAAGATTAAGATTGTTTCCAGCAATTATTTTCTTCATGAATGTGTGGCAGTTCCATGCGCAACAGGGATGTCACTCGTGTCCGTTTTACGCATGGTGCTTTAACGGAAGGATATGTGTCGGTCTGTTGTATCTCTGGCGATACCACAGCGATCGCAGGGACTTTCACTTGTGTCATTAAACTTATACATCTGACTGTATTTCATATCAAAGGGACACAGCGATGACTGTATTAAATATCAAACTGATCAAAACGATCCGACTGCAGGCAATCACATATAAAGTATTTTCATATTGACGGACATCGCAAACATTCAGTTAATGTCAGTTAGATGACTAAAAAGTACGCGTTCATGATAGTTTGAACACTTTGTGAATCAGAGTGAATGGATTTCTGCTGAAATATCAAATAGCTTACTTTAAATAAATAAATAAATATACGTGATATACACTATACAGTTGTATCGTTTTTAACAGTTTGTTATTAAATACAGTCATCGCTGTGTCCGTTTGATATGAAATACAGTCAGATTTATTAGTTAAATGACACAAGTGAGAGCTGAAACATCCCTACGGTAGAGCTAAGAAGGCTCTGAGGGCGCTCCAGACCAACCTTACCAACGTATGACGTACGAAAGAGATTCGTAGCAAAGAACGTTTCGGGAAACAGGCGAAATGTTAAGTAGGAACTCTAAGAAGGGGTTACGAATGACGTAGGGTTAAGAAGGCTCTAAGAAGGCTTCGGGAAACCGGCCCCAGTTCATTGAGAAGATGAAATCAGCATAGGCATTTTCACTACAGTTGGATGAGTCCGTGGACGTGTCCAAAGGTGCACACAAACATCCATATTTGTCTGAATGATACAAGGCAAGAAATTACCTTTGAATTCTGCCTGAACACACACACACCCTTGGTCTTTGTAAGATGAAACCTGTAATCTTTTTTCATTAAAACGTAAGTAAAAGCCGGGCAGGCAAACAGAAGTTTGATTTTACCATTACAGGCCAAAATTCAATTGAAAACCTGCCCACTTAATGCATCAATATGCTGCTCACGCTGATGACACACATCACATCTGCATCACATAACAACAGCTCCACTGTTAACCCTTATGCCCTATTAAAAAAAAGTTACACTGGGACCGTTAAGTACAGTTTGTGTATTTTGACCTTTAAACTGCATTAAATTGATGAAAGATCAATATTTTTTCACAATTAAAAAAAAATAATAATTCATGAAGGGGTTGTTATTCAATTTATGTTGTGATTTAATAAATCACAAATAAAAATTAACCCTTTAGATGCCATTTTTGATCATATACCACTAACCGCTTTTTTGAAAAATACACATAAATTCAATATTCAACTTTTTTATTAAACTTTGATTATTATTAGTATCACCGGCTCACCCATCTGAATAATAGGTGAGACAATTATATTTGGTGCATTATTACTTTTTGTTTAATGTCAGATTGAATAAAAAAGTTACACTTTGTGTATTTTGACCTTTAAATTGCATTAAAATTATGAAAGATCAATATTTTTTCACAATTTTTTTTCCCATATTTTTCATGAAGGGGTTGTTGTTCAATCTATGTCATGATTTAATTAATCACAATTAAAAATTAACCGGCTCACCCATCTGAACAATAAGTGAGAAAATTTAATTTGGGGAATTATTACTTTTTGAATATTGTCAAATTGAATAAAAAAAGTTAGATTTCTACCATTGACTTACATTATAACAAAACTTTTTGGCAACCCGCCTTTAAATTAAAGTGAAAAAATGTTTTTGCCTCTGATTTCCCATATTACTGCAGAAAACACAATGCAATTGGGTAAAATGAAAGAGAATAGTAAAATTTACCCATTGTATCCCTTTTATCATCAAAATATGAATTTTTATGATGAAAACCAATCACTAAAACTACAAAATAACAGCTTTTTTTTTAGTGTGTGTATGTGTCTATGTGTGTGTGTGCACACGTGTAAGTGCATGTGTGTGTGTGTATGAGAGGAGAGAAATTACAAGGGGTACAGATTTGCAGCTACCTAATATCGTATGACACATGCAAACACACACACACCCCCCCACACACACACAATCTTATTTTGTCATGGACATGCAGGCATCAGTCCATACTATCCATATCAGAACACCTTTGACATTTTTCTTTAGATTTTTTGTCACAGTGGCCAGTAATCCAGAAGTTTGACAGAAAATATGAACATTTAAATTTTCTAAAATGGGTAATTTTTTTTATTGACCTTATTTTTACCTAAGTTTATCAAGTTTACTACAGAGAAATGGGAAATAATTTTTCACTTTAATTTTAAAGCTCACATATTATACACTTTTCTGTCAATATTATATGGTCTTAGAGGTCCTTAATACGTTTTTCTTTAGTTGTTTGCTGAAAAAAACGTTCAGATCATTTATTGTAGTATGCCTATATACCCTGATGTTCAGCTAATCTCACGATGGCCTATTTTTTAAACCGAGCTGCAGCTCCCCTCGTAAATATACAATCTTTGAGCTGCCCCCGCCCCTCTCTGGAAGCGACGGGTCCATAGCCTGTAGTAGTAGCCTGTACTGAATGTTAGCACGGAAGCTAACGACTATAAATATCACGAAAATCAGTGAAAAAATTAGCTTCAAAGTTAGACTTAAACTCTATTACCTTCCTATGCTTTGTCTGGCTAAAAACGAGGCTTTGTCAGACTGCTGTGGGGAATATAAAGAGCTTGTTATGGGCAAAATATCAATGCTTTTCCCGAAGCTAGCTCGGAAGCTAACGACTAAAAATATCACGAAAAATCAGTGAAAAAATTAGCTTCAAAGCTAGACTTCGACTCTATTACCTTCCTATACTTTGTCTTGCTAAAAACGAGGCTTTGTCAGACTGCTGTGGGGAATATAAACAGCGTGTTATGAGCAAAAGCTGGTTGCTTGTCCCAAAGCTAATATACACCAGGCAGGCAAAAATACCAATAAAAAAATGTAGTTATAATGGAAGTCAATGGTACAAATCGTGTCGTTAACGGTCCCAGTGTAACAAAAACATCTCACACAGTCAAAATGAAGTAGATATGGATGAAACTCCGAATATCCAAACTTCATTGAAAAACACACCTCCTTACCAAATGTTATGGCTAGGAAACAATCACTGCCAACTTTATCTCAAAAATGCGACCCCAGATACACAAATTTCCACCTACGGGGCATAAGGGTTAAGTATAGTGTGAACACGGCCATAGGGAGTCCAGGCTATGCAGGCCACACCTGTTCAGGTAGCAGAGACAGGGACATGAGCTGACCTCTGTTCACTGAGCAGTAACCTGGCTGGACTGTTCAGCAGGAGACATGTAGTGGGTGTAGTGGCATACTAAATCAGCCCATATGTTAATAGAACTTTCTTTCCACATTCTTTCAAGCAACTTTGAAATCACAATGTGAGTTGGCATATACAAAACACAGGTTAGATGTATCTTGTTTAATTGTATTTTCTTTTAACATTGATGTCAGGGGACTACAGATGAAAAATAGCCATTTGGCTAATTCTGGCATTTTTAACCCATGTATGATCATGTGTTTTATTAATTTGCACTGTCCCCTTCTTAAATAAACTGAATTGAATGTGAAGTATGATACCACTTACTTAGGCTTCATTAATTAAGTGTTAGATAATGGATACTAAAATGAACTTGTCATAACTAACCATTAATAAATGCTAAGGTATTGCTTAATACGTATTCACTAAGCATTAACTAACTGGTGTGCTTAGTTAATGCTTAGCTAATTGGTTAACTAAACATTGTTAATGCCTAAGCAATCATTAACAAACCGTTTAAAAACTAAGCACTGACTAACCGTTAATAGCATGGACTAAGCATTAATTTACAGTTAATTAATGTACCCTTATTGTTAAGTGTTGAGATGTTGTCCCTAATGTCCTGGCAGACAGCAGGACTTGAGGAGGCGCCACTGGGGCAATCTAGCCTTCTCCTCTTTAACCATGGTTACAGTTTTTTTCGATTGCTAAACCACAGTGGGCACAACTGGAACGACAAGTGCAAAACTCTAACTACACTATGCACAGCAGCGGTTCATGTGGACCAAACTCTAGATTGTTTTTCATTGCTTAAACACAATTTTCAAAACTTTACACACTTATCTCATGACTTAACCACAGCCTGCACAACACTGTGGATTTCTAGCACTTTGCTCAAATGCTAACACACTGCTGTCACAACTGTAGACCACACATTCAAAACAGAATGGATTTCAGCCTAGTGCATTTTAAACACTGCAGATTGCAATTTCAACTGAAACACTAAGAAAGTGTCTTGTTTTAGAATTGTTAGTGAACATACTGTGTATACAGAATAGGGAAAGCTAAAAAATAGGAAGACAGGTTGTTGGAGGGAGAAGAGAAGCAGTGAGACTGGATGTGTGGAGGAAGACCTAGAAGATATTGAGCTGTAATTTCTGATGAAATACAGTAAGGGCAACACTGATAGACCCTGTTGTGAATCATGGTCTCTCATTGAGAGAGGCAGGGTTGAGGGTGCAGGGTTGAGGGTGCAACGCAATCTGCAAAGATCTAAAGTTGCATCTGTAATACGAATTTTCCAGCAAACAAAAACGTAAGAGTTGCACCCTTACAGTAAATGACAACATTACAGGAATTGATTTCTGTATTACAATTATAGAATATTTACACAGATACATACTACATTTGGAAATGTTATCAATAACATATACAGAATATCTATTGAATTTCTGATTTTACTGTAATTTATTTTTGTTATCTAAAAAAAATGGTTTGTTATAAAATAAACTATTTCATGTGAAAGAATTTCACTCATTCATCAAAGAAAATATAACCCAATTCGTGTGACGTAACTCAAATTATTCAAACTGTAAAGATTAAACGTTTGTAATTTGTGTATTGGGGTTTGATGCCAGTGTTTATACTCTGAACATGTTCTGAGTGACAGTGTGTGTTATCTCAATGAGGCTGGTTCATAGTGTTTGCTGCACTGAGCCTATTTTGCAGGTGAAGTGAACTGTTCAGCTCCAGTGACTGTTGGTAGTGCAGACTGTAGTTAGAGTTTTGCACATTGAGCTACAGTTGTGCCCACAACACATTCAAAACAGAATGGCTATCAGCCTAGTGCATTTTAAACACTGCAGATTGCAATTTAAACTGAAACACTAAGAAGGTGTCTTGTTTTAGACTTGTTAGTGAACATACTGTATATACAGTATAAGGAAAGCTCAAAAATAGGAAGACAGGTTGTTGGAGGGAGAAGAGAAGCAGTGAGACTGGATGTGTGGAGGAAGACCTTGAAGACATTGAGCTGTAATTTCTGATGATGTACAGTAACACTGATAGACCCTGTTGTGAATCATGGTCTCTCATTGAGAGAGGCAGGGTTGAGGGTGCAACGCAATCTGCAAAGATCTAAAGTTGCATCTGTAATACGAATTTTCAAGCAAACAAAAATGTAAGAGTTGCATCCTTACAGTAAATGACAACATAACAGGAATTGATTTCTGTATTACAATTATAGAATATTTACACTGATACATACTACATTTGGAAATGTAATCAATAAAATATTAAATAAAAAGATGTATCTATTGAAGCAAACTTCTGATTTTCATTTATTTTTGTTTACCTAAACATAACTGGTATGTTATAAAATAACTAATTTCACTCTTTGCTCAAAGAAAATATTACTTTATTTGTGTGAAGTAACTCAAATTATTCAAAAGAGTAAAAATTAAAAGTTTGTAATTTGTGTATTGGGGTTTGATGCCAGTGTTTATACTCTGAGTGTGTTCTGAGTGACAGTATGTGTTATCTCAATGAGGCTGGTTCATAGTGTTTGCTGCACTGAGCCTATTTTGCAGGTGAAGTGAACTGTTCAGCTCCAGTGACTGTTGGTAGTGCAGACTGTAGTTAGAGTTTTGCACATTGAGCTACAGTTGTGCCCACTGTGGGTTAGCAATCGAAAAAAACTGTAATAGAAGCAGCGGCGCGACACTGTTGCTTATTAAGACAAATAAGCCCCAGTGTAAGAGCTAAGGTGCAGAGGAGCCTTAATGTGATGCTGCTGTTAGGAGCCAGAGAACTATAAGCCATTTGCTCCACTCCACATTACATCCATTACAGCTTGCTCTACTCTGATCTGAAGGGAATGGATATGTCTTTCACTATGCTGTGTACTGCTTGTTCTAAATCTGCTAATTACCGTCCTGCACTCTTCCGCCTGCCGGAAAAAAGGGACTGAGCAAGAGAAACATACAACAGCTTGAGTGAAGCAAGTCCAAAGCCCTGCTATAGAGTCCTTAGTATTGAGTTCACTCCATAATACAGAACTAGCAGCATTATTTTGTGTAGATAATTAACACCCGGGTACACCACTAAATTAAATGGTGACATTTTGAAACCAAATTTATATTACTTTAATCGCAGTGGGTATGCTCACAGAGCACCCAGGTGCCATGCTTTTGTGTAGAATTCATCTTTGGGGAAGGGGCTCTGTGCTGTTGACCAATTGAAAACTGTCTTCTCCTACTGAATATAACTCTCCTATGCGGGTGGATAACCTAAGATTGAACGATCTTTGGTACTTGTTGGCCTGTGAGCCACCCAGCTAGTCTTAGGGCGTATTCACACATGCCGTGTTTAGTTCGGTTGAAACAAACTCAGGTACACTTCCACCTTCGGTGCGCATCTTTCAGGCAGGTGTGAATACAGCAATCGCACTCGGGGGCGGACCAAACAAGCGCTCCGAGACCCAGCTGAAGAGGTAGTCTCGGTGCGCTTCATTTTC
Organism: Ammodytes marinus; assembly: GCF_949987685.1. Lineage (NCBI taxonomy): Eukaryota > Metazoa > Chordata > Actinopteri > Uranoscopiformes > Ammodytidae > Ammodytes > Ammodytes marinus. Next base: position 2,202,054 of record NC_137232.1, read on the forward strand.
CTTTATTTATTCTCGAAAGATCAATTGAGGGTTACCCTCTTTTACAATGACGTCGAGAGCTTCCATACGCACTCTGCTGCAGTTCGTTTGTGGTGTGAATTTGTCCGGACTCGATCCGACCCAAATGCAGGAAGCACTGTGCCTTTTCTTTTTTAATAAATTGCCGTCAGCTTCACACTATGGGAAAGTGTTGTTTTCGCCATTGTTAGGACGATAAGTTGTGGTTTGACCGGGAGCCCAGAACAATATATTACATATGATCAAGAGGACACGTAAAAATGCTGAATGTGTTCAGCAGACATGGGGGACTTGAGTCACATGACTTGACTCGAGTCAGACTCGAGTCTCAAATTTGAGGACATGAGACTTGCTTGACTAACACTGATAAAAGACTCGACTTGACTTTGACTTGGTCTTCATGACTTGAGACTTGACTTAGACTTGGGACAGATGACTTGAAATGACTTGAATTTTTAAAAGTTAGATTATGTTGGAAATTATGTTTTATTTTGAAACATGATCGGGTGATTTTACAGTGCAATGCACGCCATTTTGTGAGATTGTTACTCCGCCTCACGTCGGGGGGAGGGAGATAGCTGACGTATATCTCCGAGGCAAAGTGAGGGACAACGGGCGGAGAGCTGTCACTCAAGAGATCGCGCCAATGCATTTTAACCTCCGATAAAATAAAAACTAGCGTGGTCCAAAAAAAATCACCCCCCTGAGTGTTGTCATGGAGATATGACCTAAACATACAGACTAAAATGGTTTTGTGGACCAGGCTGTAAATAGGTTTAATAAGACTTTGAAAACGGCCTGTCTCTCTTTCAAATGTTTTTTTATTCATCAAAGGATTTGCGAAGCAAATACAGTACAATGATTGAGTTTTCTCCCCTTTTTTCTTCCCCCGAACACACCCCGCCCATATCCCACCCCCCACCCAACCACAAACAATCCTGCATAAAAAAAAACAAAAAACAATACACAATGTTAAAAAATTACATAAACGAAATACACGCTACAAGAAACAAATAAACAATCGATATGAAAAAAAAAAAAAACCCATAAAGAAATAAAATTAAATCAGATAAGAGAAGGGAGGGGGTAGCTACTCTTGTATTGTTGTTGTTGGTTTTTTAAAATGATTTAGGAAGGGGCGCCAAATTCTGTCAAATTTATTCTCGGATCCCTGGGTAGTATAACGTATTTTCTCTAAATTCATACATGACATAATGTCTCTAATCCAATGTGAGTGGGAAGGAGCAGCAGGATCTTTCCACTTGAGTAAGATAGCCCTACGAGCAAGTAATGAGGTGAAGGCCAGTACCTTCAACTTCACTTTAGGCAAGCCCGGATTTGGAGCAATGCCAAAAATTGCAGTGTAAGGGTTCGGCTCAATTTGATCCTGAAGTACTTCAGAAATTGTTTGAAAAACTGATGTCCAGAACTCAGTCAAGGTGGGACACAACCAGTACATGTGAAAGAGTGATGCCGGTGCGCTCTTACAGCTATCACAGGTCGGGTCTACATCGGGGAACATACGAGCTAATTTAGTTTTAGACATGTGGATACGATGTACTACTTTAAATTGCACAAGAGCATGTCGGGCGCACATGGAGGTAGAGTGTATCCGATCCAGGACTAAATCCCACATGTGACCTGTGAAGGCAGAACCTAGGTCCTGCTCCCACAGGGTTCTTATAGCTGCTAATGAGGGGCTATGCAACTTCGAAATAAGGTTGAAAAACACAGAAATTGAGCCTTTTAATGTGGGGTTTACCGAAAGAAACAAATCGACATGATTGGCTGGCGGTTTGTGAGGGAATTGGGGAATTAACTTCTGCGTAAAATGCCTGATTTGCAGAAATCGGAAAAAATTAGTCTTTTCGATACCAAAATGTTTTGTCAATTGAGAAAAACTAACAAATAGATCATTAATAAATAAATCACCGATGCATTTTAAGCCTTTTTTATGCCAGATCTTGAATGCACCATCCACTGTCGAGGGAGTAAACAAATGATTAGCTGCAATTTGGCTGAAAAGTTAAAAATTCTGCATTCCAAAATTCTTCCTAAATTGGGTCCAAATTCGAAGGGAGTGCTTAATCACGGGATTACTGTTGGGAATAGCCGAAGTGAGTGGAAGTGCGGCGCTTAAGAGGGCAGATAGAGACAATGGGCTAATAGCGCTGGACTCCATTGTTACCCAGACTGGGGCTGAGTCGTCAAGGTGAAAATGCACCCAATACACTAAAGAACGGATATTAGCAGCCCATTAATAGTATTGGAAATTAGGGAGGGCCATTCCACCTGTTTGTTTGGGTCTTTGAAGAAAAGCTTTCCGTAACCGAGGGTGTTTACCATTCCAAATATAATTTATCATTAAAGAGTCAAGGGCCTGAAAAAAGGATTTGGGGAGAAAGATGGGGAGACATTGGAATAGATATAGGAACTTTGGGAGTAATGTCATTTTAATTGAATTTATTCTACCTATGAAAGAGAATGCCAGAGGAGACCACTTCGATAATATTTGCTTCACCTGATCTAATAATTCGAGGAAGTTCGATTTAAATAGGTTTTTAAAATTTCTGGTAAAACATACCCCAAGGTAACTCAGCTGATCTGTCACCACTTTGAGTGGGAAAGCTGTATAATCAAGTTTAAGAGCTTCTTTATTAATCGGAAAGAGTTCGCTCTTACTCAAGTTAAGTTTATAGCCAGAAAACTGACTAAAGACCTCCAACACAGAAAGTGCCTCCGGTAAGGAGGTGGCTGGCTTGGCGACAAACAAAAGTAAGTCATCGGCGTATAATGATACCTTATGTTCAATTCCTCCTCTCCATATCCCCTGAATCTGTTTGTTACCGCGAATGGCAATTGCAAGTGGTTCGATTGCAATAGCAAAAAGGAGCGGGCTCAAAGGACAACCCTGCCGGGTCCCACGGTGCAGATCAAAACTACTTGAGTAACGGCTGTTTGTTAATACTGAGGCAGAAGGGCATACATATAATAATTTAACCCAAGAAGTGAAAACAGGACCCAAAACAAATTTTTCAAGGGTGAAAAACAAATAATTCCATTCTACTCTATCAAATGCTTTTTCAGCATCCATAGAAGCGAGGCATTCTAAAACGGCCTGTCTAACAAGTGAGTCAAAGAAAAACTGCTCGATCTTGGTACCACCCCCCCAGTGGCACTTCCGGGTTACTACAGTTGTGGTCACTTCCTTATTGGATGCTGGTAAAAATCGCTGAGGTTGGGGCTTGGTTGTAGCCCTACAGCTAGTCCCATGAAAAGTTATGGTGCCACCAATGAAAAAAAAGGGAATAAATAATTTGCGGTAACAGACTAATGTTGACCATCGACATCTCTGCAATACATACCGTCAACATTCTTCATTTGTTTCACTACAATATCAGCGACTTGCAACTAACTAACTTTAACCAAGACATAGAGTGTCCTTACAAACTAAAGTTCATTCGAGTCTGTTGGATATGAAACAGAGTATTGAACAAATCCACATTTCTAATGAAATTCAATTTTGTTGCATTACAGCCAATTTCGCAAAAATCAAAGATGACTCCCTCATATTAGTGCTAAATGAAATGTTAGCGGATAGTTGTTGAGCTATTTCTGTTTGGATTCAAGTGGTGGACTGGCTGTCTGACATTGATCTCTAAGCAATGCTTCTACCAACACTAAACATCTTCAACTGTATCTTATGATTGTCCTCAGTGTGAAACCAAAAACCAGAAGGTTAATCCTCTGGTAAGCATAGACTTCCTCTGCCCAATAGACAGTACGGCAATAGTTCTGGTGTTCAAGTTGTGGTAGTATAGGACAGAGGTTTACCACCACGGATAGACATGTAGGAGCTTTTGCACCAAAAGGGAAAACTGATCATCTTTGTTTGCAAATGATGAAGATGAGATGTACACACGTTAAAACCGTGTCGCACAAACATTTCTTCTATGTAAAAACCAAGCCATTCTCTCAATATAGACTGCATGTATTCACATTATCCCTGATTGAGACTTCTTACCGGTGACAACCTCAACCTTATATAAATGAATATTTGAATCTGAGGTAAATTGAAATGTAGATCTCTTCTCACACATCACATCATATAATATGATGATGATTGGCATACAGCACAGCAGGAAGGAAATTAAGCTGTCTGCAGCACAGGTGGGTTAAAGCTGAGAGAAACACACAGTCTCTAAAGAATGAAAGCCTGACGCCCCAGTTCAAATTCCACAACCCATATTATCCTACAAGACAGGTAGTGATGGACCCAGATGTTCTAGCATGTTAAGGGATGATGATGGACCCAGATGTTCTAGCATGTTAAGGGATGTGGGCAATAATATTAAATGGGTTCAACTACTTATGTTTTCATATGCAGAAATTATTAATCTTTAACGGTGCATTGTCGGGTTTTCTCGTGAACAAATGATTCACTTTTTTCTCAGTACTTCTGGGCAAACATGCACAATCTATGTGTGTCGTCCAGAGACAATGGATGACCCCAGTGTAAACAAAAGGGTTCAACGACAGCAACATATCCAGCCATGTTGGTAGAATGTGGTGACATATTAAACACATGGACCAATATTAGAGTACAACTAAATCCTAATTTTTCACTTTTGCTGATGATATTAGAGGTTGCTTTACAGAAGCTGTGCTCATACAGAATAAGAACAGACTCATGTTTCATTGGCGGTGAAAGATAGCCTGGCTCCGCCCGCCTACCTACTTCCGCCCAAATTTCATTTTCCCTTCAGTAGTCAGTCTGTTAGTGAGATTTTTCCGAACAGACTTCTGAGTATCCAATCAGCGAACAGAGGAAGTGGCTGAGAACGACAGGTCGAAGTCGCGCTCCAGTTTCACTTGAATGCTGCGTTCCCTTACGCTCGGAACTCGGAAATTTACGACTTGGTAGTTCCGAGTTCCGACCTGTCTGTGTTCCAGTGCATCTGCTCGGGAAAGTATGGACGCCTACAACCTTTCTCATCCAAATAACTAAACGTTAGGCTCTAACAAGTTACCGTTGCCAGGTACCGGTAGATCCATAGACTACAATATGTAGTGAAGTCGGAAATTTCCGAGTTCCCTGAACGCACCGTCAGAAGCCGGCTCACGACCAAACGTTATGCGATTGGTTGGCTAATCCAGAGTGGCACTGAGCAGATCCAATAGTTTTAAACTTCAACAGACACCCGCCTCCAAGTGAGTTAACGTTTGCCAATTACAGCACTTCCAGACCTTCTGTACAAATGAAATGAAGTACGATGGTCTGGTAGCGCCAGGCTAGGTGAAAGACACTTTAAAGCCTAAATACTAATAGTTTGCTCTAACTCAAGCTATGTACGTATGTGGTCAAAGAGAGCGCACACTGGCTCTTTAATGTGGTGAGTAATGCCTGTGCATCTACTGTATGTGTGATCTAATCTATGAATAGCTTCCATGGCCGCGAGGCAAAGGTGTGTAAACAGCAAATAGGTTGAGGAGATTCAACACTGCGTTTGTGAGTGTGACACTTTGTACTGCATTGACGTAGTGATTCATCTGTCAGTGAGGTGAGCAGCAGCTGAAGGCTAGACACACACAGTCAACATGTGGACAACCTTGGCTCTAAAACGCTTGGAAAACCAGAGCTGAGATCAGACGCCCCAAAGGCCTTCACTGGATGTATGTAGCCAGAGGGGCAGCAGTACCATGACTCAAAGCCATTGATGTAAAAGGCTGCGCTGATAGAGGGGCTGCAGATGCAACTCTGTCAAATCACAGAGGAAGTATGCAGATTTCCAACAGGAAGCTCACAGACCAGACCAGAGCTCACATATCAACATTCAGCAGAAAATGTTTTTCAGCCCAGCAGTACATTTAATAATTCTGCATTGGACCTGAAGGAGACCACAGTCTATACTCATATTTAGTTCATTATGCAGATGGAGCTACTCAGAGAGGAAACATGTTGATGAGCAGGTCACTGTATTGTTAATCCCTGTAACTGATTTAAGCACTTCATTTCCATTGTGCTGCCCTCAGAATTCTCACGCTCCATTGTTCCCTCACTCGCAAACAAGACCCCGAGGTACTTGAACTCCTTCACTTGGGATAAGGACTCATTCCCTACCTGTAGTAGACAATCCATCGGTTTCCTGCTGAGCACCATGGCCTCAGATTTAGAGGTGCTGATCCTCATCCCAACCGCTTCACACTCGGCTGCGAACCGATCCAATGAGAGCTGAAGTTCACAGGCCGATGATGCCATCAGAACCACATCATCCGCAAACAGCAGAGATGAGACCCTCAGCCCACCAAACTGCAACCCCTCCCCACCACGACTACGCCTTGATATCCTGTCCATGAATATTACAAACAGGATTGGTGATAAAGCGCAGCCCTGGCGGAGGCCAACCCCCACCGGAAACGGGTCCGACTTACTACCGAGAACCCGGACACAGCTCTCGCTTTGAGCGTACAGAGATTGGATGGCCCTGAGAAGGGACCCCCTCACCCCATACTCCCGCAGCACCCCCCACAGTATCTCCCGGGGAACCCGGTCATAAGCCTTCTCCAGATCTACAAAACACATGTAGACTGGATGAGCAAACTCCCAAGCTCCCTCTTGGATCCTTGCGAGAGTGAAGAGCTGGTCCGTTGTTCCACGGCCAGGATGGAATCCGCATTGTTCCTCTTCAATCCAAGGTTCGACTATCGGCCGAGCCCTCCTTTCCAGCACCTTGGAGTAGACTTTGCCGGGGAGGCTGAGAAGTGTGATACCCCGGTAGTTGGCACACACTCTCTGGTCCCCCTTTTTGAAAATAGGAACCACCACCCCGGTCTGCCACTCCTTCGGCACTGTACCCGACTTCCACGCAATGTTGAAGAGGCGTGTCATCCAAGACAGCCCCTCCACACCCATTGCTTTCAGCATTTCTGGACGGATCTCATCAACCCCTGGGGCTTTGCCACTGTGGAGTTGTTTGACTACCTCAGTGACTTCCACCAGGGAAATTGACGATGATCCCCCACAGCCTCCAGCTCTGCCTCCAACATAGAGTTAGTCGGATTCAGGAGTTCCTCAAAGTGCTCCTTCCACCGACCGACTACCTCCTCAGTTGAGGTCAACAGCGTCCCATCCTTACTGTACACAGCTTGGATGGTTCCCCGCTTCCCCCTCCTGAGGTGCCGTACGGTCTTCCAGAAACACCTTGGTGCCGACCGAAAGTCCTTCTCCATGGTTTCTCCGAATTTCTCCCACACCCGCTGCTTTGCCTCTGACACGGCAGAGGCTGCAGCCCTTCGGGCCTGTCGGTACATTGCAACTGCCTCAGGAGTCCCCCGAGATAGCATATCCCGGAAGCACTCCTTCTTCAGTCGGATGGCTTCCCTGACCACCGAGGTCCACCACGGCGTTCGAGGGTTACCGCCCCTTGAGGCACCTAAGACCTTGAGACCACAGCTGCCTGCCGCAGCTTCAGCAATGGAAGTTTTGAACATCGACCACTCGGGTTCAATGCCCTCAGCCTCCACAGGGATGCTAGAAAAGCTCTGCCGGAGGTGCAAATTAAAGATCTCTTGAACAGGGGCCTCCGCCAGACGTTCCCAGTTCACCCGCACTACCCGTTTGGGCTTACCAGGTCCGTCCAGAGTCTTACCCCATCCTTTGACCCAACTCACAACCAGATGGTGATCAGTTGACAGCTCCGCCCCTCTCTTCACCGAGTGTCCAAAACATGCGGCCTCAGATCAGATGATACGATCACGAAATCGATCATCGACCTTCGGCCTAGGGTGCTCTGGTACCATGTACACTTATGAGCATCCTTATGTTCGAACATGGTGTTTGTTATAGACAAACCATGACCAGCACAGAAGTCTAACAACAAACGACCACTCGGGTTCAGATCGGGGAGGCCGTTCCTCCCAATCACGCCTCTCCAGGTGTCTCCATCATTGCCCACGTGCGCATTAAAGTCTCCCAGCAGAACTATGGAGTACCCTACCGGAGCCCCATGCAGGACTCCGTTCAGGGTCTCCAAGAAGGCCGAATACTCCGAACTGCTGTTTGGTGCGTACGCACAGACAACAGTCAGAGTCTTCCCCCCCACAACCCGGAGGCGTAGGGAGACCCTCTCGTCTTCATTCTGAAATCTTTGCAAATACCAACTGTAGAAGTATTGAGGCTCTGGTCACCCAGCACCAGCTGAGATGGCTTGGACATGTGGTGAGAATGCCCCAGGACCGACTGCCCCGCAGTGTTGTACGGCCAGTTAAGTTATGGCCAACGCTCGGCTGGGGGGCAGAAGAAGCGCTACAAGGACCAGATGAAGACCACATTGAAGAAATTTAACATCAGCCCTGAGGACCTGGAAGTTACTGCTGCTGACCGCACCACATGGCGGCAGGTGTGTAAGGAGGGGACCCTAGGGCTGGAGGAGGACAGGACAGCCAGGAGACAGCAGAAGAGGGACAGGAGGAAAACTCCTGTGGAGCCCACAGTGTCTACTGACACATTTACATGTCCTACTTGTTATGTAGGTCTAGGATTGGGTTGTATAGCCACATTAAATCTCATAAATAGATGTGGAAAAATTGGAATGGGTAGTATGGGCATTGTCACTACCTGGAGCTTGCTTGTACAGAGCCTGGGTCTGTCGAGAAGGTGGCTGTGCTGTTTGGGCTGTGGTAGCCATGTAGTAGGATAGGGAACAAGTAAGTAAGTGAGAAAGTAAGTTTTCTGTTTATTTAAAATGTTTACAAAAAGGTTAAAAGTGGACTTCATCATCGAAATCGATGGACAACCAAGAGAGAGAGAGAGAGTGCGTGTGTGTGTATGTGTGTGTGTGCATTTGTAGGTTTTTACTCATCAGAATACTCATTAGACTTCACAACAGTCTCATGTACAGGAAAGAATAATGTGTAATGGATGAAAGCCAGCGAAGCATAGAATAGACCTGAATTTTAACAATACAATGAAGAGATCAATTTCATATATAATATATAATACTACAGCTTTGTGCTTTACATGGGCTTTGTAAACTATCCATTACTTTGGCTCAATCTTCACAACGTTTGCAATAAGCAAACCTTTTACAGTAACACAAAATGTCATATCTTTACTTTTGGACTCCAAATCATGCCATTTAGTGTTTTTAAGGACACAAGGCTACGATGGTGGATTATTTAATATTTTCTCTAATGTCACATGTTCTGTCCCATAACCACATACTGTATGTGGTTATGGGACAGTATGTATCTACACTCAACAAAAATATAAATGCAACACTTTTGTTTTTGCTCCCATTTTTCATGAGATGGACTTAAAGATCTAAAATTAATTCCAGATACACAATATTACCATTTCTCTCAAACATTGTTCACAAATCTGTCTAAATGTGTGATAGTGAGCACTTCTGCTTTGCTGAGATAATCCATCCCACCTCACAGGTGTGCCACATCAAGATGCTGATCTGACATCAAGATTAGTGCACAGGTGTGCCTTAGACTGTCCACAATAAAAGGCCACTCTGAAATGTGCATTTTTTTGCTTTATTGGGGGTCTGGGGACTCAGAACCAGTCAGTATCTGGTGTGACCACCATTTGCCTCATGCAGTGCAACACATCTTCTTCGCATAGAGTTTATCAGATTGTCAATTGTGGCCTGTGGAATGTTGGTCCACTCCTCTTCAATGGCTGTGCGAAGTTGCTGGATATTAGTGGGAAGTGGTGCACGCTGTCGTATACGCCGGTCAAGCACATCCCAAACATGCTCAATGGGTGACATGTCCGGTGAGTATGCTGGCCATGCAAGAACTGGGACATTTTCAGCTTCCAAGAATTGTGTACAGATCCTTGCAACATGGGGCCGTGCATTATCTTGCTGAAACGTGAGGTGATGTTCATGGATGTATGGCACAACAATGGGCCTCAGGATCTCATCACGGTATCTCTGTGCATTCAAAATGCCATCAATAAAATGCACCTGTGTTCTTCGTCCATAACAGATGCCTGCCCATACCATAACCCCACCACCACCATGGGCCACTCGATCCACAACATTGACATCAGCAAAGCGCTCACCCACACGACGCCACACACGCTGTCTGCCATCTGCCCTGAACAATGTAAACCGAGATTCATCCGTGAAGAGAACACCTCTCCAACGTGCCAGACGCCATCGAATGTGAGCATTTGCCCACTCAAGTCTGTTACGGCGACGAGCTGGAGTCAAGTCAAGACCCCGATGAGGATGAAGAGCATGCAGTTGAGCTTCCCTGAGACGGTTTCTGACAGTTTGTGCAGAAATTGTTTGGTTATGCAAACCAATTGTTTCAGCAGCTGTCTCAGTGGCTGGTCTCAGACGATCTTGGAGGTGAACCTGCTGGATGTGGAGGTCCTGGGCTGGTGTGGTTACACGTGGTCTGCGGTTGTGAGGCCGGTTGGATGTACTGCCATATTCTCTGAAACACCTTTGGAGACGGCTTATGGTGGAGAAATGAACATTCAATGCACGAGCAACAGACCTGGTTGACATTCCTGCTGTCAGCATGCCAATTGCACGCTCCCTCAATGCTTGTGGCATATGTGGCATTTTGCTGTGAGACAAAACTGCACATTTCAGGGTGGCCTTTTATTGTGGACAGTCTAAGGCACACCTGTGCACTAATCATGATGTCAGATCAGCATCTTGATGTGGCACACCTGTGAGGTGGGATGGATTATCTCAGCAAAGCAGAAGTGCTCACTATCACACATTTAGACAGATTTGTGAACAATGTTTGAGAGAAATGGTAATATTGTGTATCTGGAATGAATTTTAGATCTTTAAGTCCATCTCATGAAAAATGGGAGCAAAAACAAAAGTGTTGCGTTTATATTTTTGTTGAGTGTATATATATACATTATATATATATATATACACTCACCGGCCACTTTATTAGGTACACCTGTTCAATTGTTTATCAAAACAAAAAGCTAATCTTCCAATCACTTGGCAGCAACTCAATGCATTTAGGCATTTAGACGTGGTCAAGACAACATGCTGAAGTAAAAACTGAGCATTGGGAAGAAAGGGGATTTAAGTTACTTTTAACGTGGCATGGTTGATGGTGCAATGCAGGATGGATAATGCTTTCATGTTGTTTACGCCAAATTCTGACCATACCATCTGACTTTCGCAACTGAAATCGAGACTCATCAGACCAGGCATGATTTTTAAATCTTCTATTGTCCAATGTTGGTGAGCCTGTGTGAATTGTAGCCTCAGGGGCACTTTACACGACAACACGAAACGGTGCATACGCGAAAATATTTTCACGGTTGCACTATATAATTTACATGAAAACAGCAAACGCAGGCATGAAACCGCAAGTTTTTGAGATCTACTCCCAGGGAAGATTTTTTGGAAAACAACGGTTTTGGTTTCTTGTAAACACCGAAACCATTTTCCCTGGTAACGCTGACGTCACGGCTCTACTTCACGTATGCGTAGTCTATAACATTTGCTGTCAAAATACCCACACGCGAGTTATAAAGTTAGAAGACACCATAACATGAAAGGTGTCTCCGCGGCACTATCACTGTGATCAGCGGAGTGTGTCGTGCAGGGCTCAAATATAACACTCGCCAATTTAGTCTGAGCGATTAGTAAGATATTGAGACCACCCGCCACTTTTTCTGGGGAAAGATTTGTGCTCTGCCGGTTTTTCTAGCAAAATAAACGTGTGTAGCTTCTATATGCCAGGGACACGGCTCTCTCTACATTAAAAAACACTATCCATAGTTCACCGCGCAGCGGTTAAGTTACTGTTAGGCTACGGCTTCACAGTAAAAGCATTTCACTGGCTAATCATTAATAGCATTTCACTGAACAAACGTGAGTCGACTTTTATTTTGAAGTATGCCTAACAGGGAAGTAGCCGCTCACAAAGCCCCTTCACTATCAGCATGTCTTCTGTTTTCATGAGTTCAATGCGGTGAAATGAGAGGACAGAAAGCTTGTAATTTACAATACTTGTAACCCCAAGCTTACACCAACCGCTTTATGAACGTTAATGGCATTCATTTTCGGTTACAGTAAGGTTTTATGCATCAAATTGTACCGAAAGAGCTATCTACTAGGCTAAGTGTCACCGCTGACTATTGGCTTGGCATGCCCACTACACTCTGAAAACATGTGTACGAGTGAAGATGTCAGATAAATTGTGTCTGAACAGGTTTTTTTTTTTAAACCAAAAATGGGAAAACTGTCACGTTTTCACCGTGTAAAGTGCCCCTCAGTTTCCTGTTTTTAGCTGACAGGAGTGGCACCCGGTGGGGTCTTCTGCTGCTTTAGCCCATCTGCTTCAAGGTTGGTCGTGTTTTGCATTTAGAGATGGTATTCTGCATACCCTGGTTGTAAAGAGTGGTTATTTGAGTTACTGTTGCCTTTCTATCATCTTGAACCAGTATGGCCATCCTCCACTGACCTCTGACTTCAACAAGGCATTTTACGTCCACACAAATGCCGCTCACTGGATATTTTTTCTTTTTCAGGCCATTCTCCTTAAGCCCTAGAGATGGTTTAGAGTGAACATCCCAGTAGATCAGCAGTTTCTGAAATACTCAGACCAGCCCTTCTGGCACCCTCAACATTGCCATGTTCAAAGTCACCTAAAACCCCTTTCTTCCCCATTCTGTTGCTCGGTTTTAACTTCAATAAGTTGTCCTGTCCAGGTCTACATGCCTAAATGCATTAAGATGCTGCCATGTGATTGGCTGATAAGTAATATGTGTTAACAAGAAAATGAACCGCTGTACCTAATAAAGTGGCCGGTGAGTATATATATATATTTGATTATTTCTATTCCAAGATACAGTATATTTTAGTTATGTGAGATACTCCGCTTAACCTGTCTTTAAGGATCTAAAGAGCACGTTGTATGTGTATCTATACATGCAGGAGAGCAGTATGGAGCAGGTCTAGACCATACTCATTGCTCTATAGAAACCCAACATGAGCATCTCCCATAGACAAGCACTGGCGAGGAACAACTGCCCTTTAAGGAAGAAAGCTTGGGCAGAACCTGGCTCTATGGTCACTGGCCATCTGTCTCCACCGCTTGAGATTGAGGGAGAAAGAGAGAGGGATGGGAGAGAGACAAAAAGAGGCATATGTATGTATATCAAAAAGGCATAAGGCTAAATAATAGAAACACCTCTCCTTATAATCTAATACAGCACTGCGGCAGCACACACTGCATAGCCTCCAGGATGATCATACAGTTTCATCAACAACACAACTGAAGATTAGAACCTTCATACAGGATGTACTGGACTGTTGCATTACACTGACTTACTTACTGACTGAGTGGATACAGATGGACACTAACACGTTGGAAAAAAGAAATAAAGATTTGAACTCTGGCTTAATCCAACATCTAGAATGTTGTTTTTGGTAACACTTTACAATAAGGTACACAAAAAAAGAGTAGTTACCCTTTTAAAAAGGGTAGTTTACCTTTTAAAAAGGTTAGTTAAGTTTAAAATGTTAGCCTAAGTATTAAATATGTAGGCTATGCAAGTAGTACGCTGCTCTTTATGATAAAAAATACACGGCACGACATTCAGCTTAACATTTTATTTATTTGACGCACTTTGTAGATGTTAGTTCCTCTTTTAATGTGTCATTGATCGCTTAAGCGAACGATTTATTTCCACCATTAACCGGCACGTTTCGGCTTGTTATTCCGATCTGCTGGTGGAGCAAGACAGTGGGCGCTCTCACAGCTGATCGTTGCCGGGTCTGCATGTGCAGCTGACGGCCGGGCTGACCACTGGTGCCAAGCTGTCACGCAAAATGTGTTATTTTTAGTTTTTAAACCCCTTTTTAGTAGTGCTATGCTATCTAAAAGGGCCAATACATTCTAATCATTCAAATCTCTGCAGACCTGTATTTCTTTCATGGGGACCATTATCGGACAGTTGGTGCGTCTTTTTCTCCTCTACCACTTAGCCTATATTATGCCCACACCTCCAGTTGGTGTTGCATTTCAGAGCAGCCAGCAACACACTTTTTTAGTTGCGATTTTTGAGTCAGACCACCTTTTCTTCATCTATGTAAAGAAATGGCGACATATAATTGTATATGCTGTTTTATAGAATTTGAGCGATAGCCTACTGATGTAAACCTAAAATGCAAAATCCTCAGCTGGAGATCGTTTGTTGTCAACACCAACGCTGTTGACCGCAGCAGTTATTTCCTTCCTAACTGCTGCCTTCTGTCGTTCTTTGATGCCGCTTGTAATGCTCCTAAATGAAACTCTTTTTTTTCTACTTTCGCTGTTAATCTGTGACTTTCTACTTCAGAGAAGTTCCTCTTCTTTGCCATAATGCGCATATCCATGTCGTACAACCTCTGGGCGAGGCCTCTAAACTGAGAAAATATAGGGGCGTGATATTCAAATAACGATTGTTATCAGCCGCCGCATTTATCAATAATGGCCTGCCGTATGCCGAGATTGGCGAGATACGACTGTTTGATAAATACCACGCGATACCTGGCGTAGGGAGGTATTTGCGCCAGAACCTGCACCAGTTTCCACGCAAGTTTGATAAATGAGGGCCATTCATCACACTGTTTCTAGTGCGAGTGTCCCAAACTTTGAGCTTCCCTCGCTCTCCGTGTGTTCCATTGGCCGACGCTAGTCGCTGTCTGTGGTGCTGAACGCGTGGCGCTGCTGAAGAGGAGGCGCCCCAGCACAGCGCGCACAGAGCGGGGATGCAGCAGCAGCATCAGCGGTACAGGCTCCAGCCGTCAGTCAGTCAGCAGAGGCGGCGGGCTGTGGTCATAGCGACGGAGCGGAACTAAAAGCCCTTCATCTCCGTGAGTCAGTACATTCAGATAAAGCCAACAACACTTAGCAGGAGTCAGTGACGAGAGAGAGGAGCGCTCTCTGTGTATGGACGCTGTTTGGCTGAGCTCCCTGTGTTTCAGCCCGCCAGGAGAAAAGTCTTGATCCCAAGGACGTTCACCTCGAGAAGCGCAAGACGTGATGAAGGCGACCAGAGAGTATGTTGCTCTGCTGCTTGTGCTGCTGGCTGTAGTGACGGACTTGCATGGCGCTAAAGGTAAGAATGTTCTACATATTTACTCCGTGTTTTTCAATCATCTCCCCGTTGTTAACGGGAGTGTCCCAGAGAGCTTCAGCCCCTCAACCTCCCCCCTCCTGAATGCAATGTTTGTGTTTCGGGTTTGCTCTTATTGTTTGCCGGGAAGCTTTCCCCTTTATTTTGTCGGTCCATCCATGTGCTCACAGGGCGCACCGAAAACAGACTTAACGTGAGGGACACAGGATCACTCACAAGGATGAGGTATTGTGTTATAATTAAGGCTGTCTAAAACACAAACAAAGATAGATAAAATATGCACAGTCCACATCCTCAAAGCCTTTTAAAGTTTACAGTCCAAACACATTTTGGGCTACATCATATATCCACTTAATACTTCTTCTATAGTTTTCATTTTTCAAGAATAAATACAACTCAAAACAGGCTGATTAAAAATTGAATTTCCTTGCCTTGAAATAAACTAGAAGTGCCCCCCAAATGAATTCCGCTTATCTCCTGGTACTCCATTGACAACAGCAGAACGGCTGATGGTGTTTTTTGCAGACCAGCTGCATTATTCATATCCCCTGACAGAGTAGAGAAGGCTACACAACATGCTGGATGATCCAGAGTTGTCTTCCCTGGATAGTGGCATCAATTTGAGCAATCACTCAATATTTTTTCTTCTTTCTTGCACTTCAAATGAAGCTCCACATTCTGTATTTCATATGAAAGTATTTCTCGCTCAGCATGTTGTCTGGGCATTACAAGCTATTATTTAAATCCCATGAACACTACTGCTGTATCGGATAGATAGATGAAGATAAATCAAGTTGGCATGGAAAGAAGACAGGAGAAAGGAGTCATCTGAAGACACACTCAGTGATCAGTCAGTGCTCATTAATGTAACGTCATGTGTAGACACAGCTGACTCCAGAACCTTGATCATTGTGCTTGTGATGCTTTACGCCTTTGTTTGTGTTTGCATAATGGCCCTGCGGTGCCGAGGCTTGGTGGAAAATGTGTTGAGTGGCTTTGTGCATTCAGCTCTACAGTCTGCCTGCTGACACGTCAGGGAAATGTGACATAGATGGATGGATGGAGGGCCTCACTGTATTTAGTCCAAATACGGAATAGAATCTTTGTTTTTTTAAATGGGAGTTTGAGTTTCATGCATTGAATCAGTCCTTTAGAAATGAGACTGCTGTAATGAAATGAGACTGCTGTAATTCAACTTATCAGTTGAATGATGAGGCCAAGTCATGCGGATTTTCTGTTAGCTTACCTTCTCACCAAAACAAAACAGAACAAGCCGTCCTCCTCGCCTTTACGCTTTTATCAACAGAGCAACGTCCTAATTCCATTTTACATGCTCATTCTACGCAGATTTGAGTGTGCAGTGGGCTCCCACAGGGAAATTAAGCAGATTTTTTTTTAAAAGGACGTACGGTATGTAGACTAAAAGTGCTTTTGACAGCACAGTACTGTTGGTGAGCACTATCGGCCCAAGGTGCAGTGCAATCCAAAAAAGGAAATGTATAAGATCACGGCTAGTCAACAGAAAATAATTTAGTTCAAGTTCTGTAATTTTTTATGTTGGTATAAAACTGAAATTGAAGTTGACTTTTTGTAAATTATGAAAATGAACACCAATTCGGTACTGTATGTACATAATCAGGCTGTGATGCATTTATCAGATGTAATAGTATGTAATGTAATGATGTAATGTGTGATTATTTCTGTTATTATTCTCACTAGAGGCAGATGGTAAAAACCTGTGTAGGAAGAAAGAACAATAGGCGCACATTCGTGATTTATTTTGATTTATTTGCGCAAAATGATTCGTAATGCGCTTCTCATCAAAGTGATGGAGGAAAAAACTGACAGTCCAAGAATATCTGACATAAATATGACAATTCTGATTCACTATCACTATGCATTTACTGAAGCTCAAACGCTGTCCGTGGAAATACACAGAAGACATTGTATAAGTATCTGAGCCACAAGGCATTCAAACATGATTTATCCAAAAATAATGGATCAGCTATTTACGACTTATGACCCTCTAGACTCCTGTAAAAAGTTAGTTTTTTTATAAGGTGTTAGTGTAAACACAGGACTTAACATCACTCATTACAAGCTCCATGCTCTTCCAACCCTGATGCTATATCAAGTCAAATAACATTATTTACACACTGTCACATTGTTCCTATTTTTAATTGAAGATATATATATTTTTATATGTATATCTTTGATTGTGGGAAATACTTTAAGAATCCTGATGCTGAGTTTTTGGAGCTGCACTAGCACATCATCTTATTGAAATATTCTCTGCCAGTGCATCCTTTTGGACACATTTCCACAAACTTGGCTTGACATCTTTGTATTTATTTGTATTGTTTGGTACGCCATACGGTTGGGCTCTAGGAATACAGATATGCAGCATACTACTCTGAAGCTTCTATCACTGTTTCATGTTTTTTTTTGCATGTAGTTAAGTTTAGTTTAGTTTATTCATACACATACATAACATAAAAATTTCAAATGAAAATCATCTTATGTCATCTTCATTTATACATTGCCATTCTTTATACTCAATACTGAGCGGAAAGCTGTAGGTTGAAGCACTTGCTTATTGCACCTTCCCTTAAATACATTATTTTTGTATTTACTTGTTTTCCGATGGTCCCTCAGGTTCTTAAAATATTTGTTTAAATAATAATAATAATAATAATAATAATAATAATAATAATAATAATAATAATAATAATAATAAAAATAACTATTGCTATTATTAATTCCTGTATATGTTATACATATTACACATATTACATGCAAAGTTATGACAAATAACAAAATGTATGGACATTCATATCCACAGTGTCATATGTACATGCCTCACTTTGTAGTTTTTCTTCATTGTTTGGCACTGTTGAGATGAATCAGCTTTATGAGCTTCTATTCTACCTTAAATAGCTAAAACTAACCTCAGTAAGGGATACTCCATATGGACATCATGCCCTGTGATTAGCAGAGCCAGTAGCCTGCAGCCTATCTGTCAGACTGACACTTCTTACTATGACACTGATTCAAAAGCTCCACACTGTCACTGAGGCCCAATACAGTGTGTTCCTTAAAAGCCCCACTCACATTGCATTAACCTGGCATGAAAGAGAGGGGGCCTTTGGCAGATGTTAGTCAGTCCGTCCTGTAGCGCTGCTTGTCTGTGGCTGACCTTGACCCCCTGACCTCTCTGGAAGGTTAGACAGTTTCCATGCCAGATAACATTAAAGGAATAGTTCCACATGTTTTGTTTTTTAGCCTTTTGCCTCACTCTAGAAAAGATGAGAGGAACAGTTCTTGTAACTGTGTGTCTATTTTTTAATGAAGAAATAGTCAAAGGTCTCTCATCCAGGTTATCTTAACTCAAACACTGGTAGTCAAGGAGAGCAAGTCAAAAGATTAACTTTACAACATCACTAAACGCTTGTGTGTGCGTGTTGCTTTCCTCCCACATGTGCAGTGTTAATACAGTGTGCAGTGTTAATACAGTGTGCAGTGTTAATACAGTGTGCAGTGTTAATACAGTGTTTGAAATTAATCTTCAGGCACAGCTTTACAGACGTAGGGCCGGTTTCACAGACATGGATTAAGCCTAGCCCTGGACTAAATGGAGTTTTGAACGGAGATTGTCGATTGAAAGTACAATTTAGTCCAGAACTAGGCTTAATCCATGTCTGTGAAACCGGCTCATGATGTTTAACTCTACAGATGGATGTGGTGTTCACAGACGCCGGATAACAGCTCAAATTTAGCAAATGTACACTTTCTGTAAGTTGATTTTTAGCGGTATGTTGAATTCTACTTTTTAAAATTAAAGTGACATACTGAAATGAATGGTTATCAGTAGCTAAGTGGAAGGTAAAACATGCTTGGCTTTGCCTTCGTGGACAACAGTGAGCAGTTGTATTGCCTGTATACAGTACAAAGCATATATAAAAGATGCTCCTATATTACTTCAGATAGTGCTTAGATATGTTTAAATGACCCAAAGAATGAGCATCCTTGTGAACAAAGTGGACTGATTAAGCACAATATCAATTCAATGAGCGACTATGTATTCTTTAAACCTACATCTAAGCCCCTCAGTATTAATGAGTGATGCAGGACTAACAATCAGGGATTGTCCATCAGCCATTGATGGCACGTTTGTTTTTTAGCCGATTCCATCGGGAGTTTGCCTTTTCTTTGCAATGCTGTTGGAGTGACTGAGTCTGCAGTGAAGAAAGAGAGAAAGACAGGCAGACCGATAGACAGAGAGAGGCAGACCGATAGAGAGAGAGAAAGAGAGAATGAGAGAGAGGCAGAGAGAGCTTTATTTTATAATTTTGCTTTTTGACTTTAGACTTACTGAAGACTGACTGGAGCCGATCAGCTGTTTGACACAGAGCTGAAAACAAAAGTGAAACTTAAGGAGCAGTTAAATATAAATGAATACATATTGTAACCAAACACAACTAATGTGATTTGTGTTAGGAGCCTACAGTAGCCCCCCCCCCCACCCACCCTCGCCCAACCCTACTTCAATAAGATCCCACAAATGACAGTTGTTGGTGTGGTGTAAAAGTATATATATTCCAACATGCGGAAATAAAATGTGCTTTCGATTAAATAATCACAAACCAATCAATTATAATAAATAAGGCTTTTATTCTGGGGCCTATTCAGGTCTGGAACCCTGCTCTATTTGCCTTGTGGCTAAAACATGTAAAATAATTGGGACGGTCCTTTTAAGATTTGCAATGTACAATTATATTGACAATGTAAATGAAAATATATTCGTATTACTGAAGAACTCTACCAGTCCTCTTACATGTAATACTACAGCCTTGCAATGAAGGAGTGTCTCCATGTGCAGTTAACCACTGTGCAGACAGTAGAGTCAGTAGTGAAATTACAATATTACTGTTGTAGCTTTGGGCTGGTACAGCAAGTGTTTGAAATGAATCTTCAGGCACAGCTTTACAGACATGATGTTTAACTCTACAGATGGATGTGGTGTTCACAGACGCCGGATAACAGCTCAAATTTAGCAAATGTACACTTTCTGTAAGTTGATTTTTAGCGGATTTATTGAATTCTACTTTTGCAGAGATAACCATCTCACCTTGAACATCTCTAAAACCAAAGAGATGGTCATAGATTTCAGGCGCTCCTCCACTTCAGTTAAATGGCCAGATAATTGAGAGACTGGAAGAATACAAATATCTCGGTTCAATCATTGATCACAAGTTCACCTTCAAAAGCAACACAGACCGCATGTTCAAGAAATGTCAACAACACCTGTACTTTCTCCGGAAGCTGCGACGACTGCAAGTCGACAAGTCAATACTCCAGTCATTTTACAACTGCTTCATCCAATCCACCCTCACCTTCAGCATCCTGGCTTGGTTTGGCTCCCTGAGTGAGGTGAACAAAGGTCCCCTCAACAGGATCATAAAGATGAGTGGGAAGATCATTGGACAGCCACAGACCACCCTCACAGCCATATTTGAAAAACAGGCCATCAGGAAAAGTAGACGGATCATATCGGACCCCACCCATAACCTCAACAACCAGTACCACCTGCTACCTTCAGGAAGGAGACTACGTTCCCTGCCCCTGAGAACCAAACGAGCCATGTCCACCTTTGTTCCAGCATCCATCAGGCTGTTGAATAAACAGTAGGCCCCCCAGCCCGCCAAACCAAACCCATTACTCCAGGCTTCAACCTATTGAAGCCTTCTCCCTACCCACAGGGTTTTTAGCTTTTAGCTTTTAAGAGTTTATTTATTCTCGTATATGATACTGACTATTTATTGTTGAAGTATGTCTTGTTTGTATGTACCTGACCACAAATGAAGTTCCCTCACGGGAAAAATAAAGTTCATTGAATTGAATTTGAAAATGAAAATTACATACTGAAATGAATGGTTATCAGTAGCTAAGTGGAAGGTAAAACATGCTTGGCTTCAGGCTGGTTTCAGTTAGAAGCGTTTGGCCCTAGCTGCTACACTCACTGCTAATGGCTGCTCTAGGATCAGCAGTCTGTTTTGTCTGAGAATAGCGAAATGGCAAGTTAAGGGGAAATGAAATAGGAGCTGTTTTCATGACGTCCCTGAGGGCTTTGGGGTCAGGCATTCTGTCCTTTTCCTTCAGATTACTGTCCAGTGAATACAGTGGCCCTGGCTGACCCAGAGCAAGCTTTGGGCCCTGGAGCTCCCCAACCACTGCCTGTCATCATTGTCAACACTCTGCCCCAAAGTAATGGCTGCTGCAAGGCTGACTGGGCTGAAGGCAAGCAACAGCAACAACTCAGTACAGCAAACACTCATCATATAGCCTTCACATTGTAAAGGCTGCTCACTGATGTTGGCCAAAAGAACGCATGAGAAAAAGTGTTGTTTCAAATATCACTTATCAATATTCTTACATTAGTGTATATTTTTTGAATACATAAGCTTTCAATCAAATATAACCCAACTCACCAGGGGCCTCATTTATAACGGTGTGCATAGAAACCATCCTAAAACATTGCGTCCGCACAAAGCCAAGAATGTGCTGCGCAAAACATTATTCAGATTTATAAAACTGTGCGGCGCACAGTTGCACGCAATCTTCCCTTTATAATTACCCACCTGCGGTGAATTGTCCGCGAATGATCTCCACCCCGTGTCCTCCCACTTCACCTCCCAGTTTCATCCCACAATCTACCATACTTGGTCAATGCTAAATAGCTCCTGAATATGGTGACGCTCTTAATAAGCACAGCATTTTGACTGACACGAGGAGAAAAGGGAGGCAACCGTCCGCAAAGAAAGCGACTGAGAAGGAAGAAAGCCCGTGATGTGCATGTGCTGCAGTTTCTGGCACACAAACACACATACACATGCGCGCGCGCATTTATCACGTATCATGATTGGCCCAGTCAGTGATCTTTGTAAAGCAGTTTCGCCCAACTTTGTACTGTATGAAATATCACATATTAGCATACCTAGTAGCCTATGTAGGCCTATATAAAATGTGTTGTGAGCACGTTCCAACAACGTCATCTTGTAGTTAAAACTTCCAGGGTGAATTGCTATAGGAAAGAGATGCATGTGATGATTTGCTAAATTCATAACATGATTTTATCTAACGAAATATACAGTTTTAAATACATTTGTTGGCTTTAACTTTGTAAAAAACTTATTAGACACACCGCCTAAAATATAGACTTGCTCTCCCGCTGGCCACTCACGGACACACCTCCCGACGTATATTATTATAGAGTAGCGCTCTAAGATTCAATTAAAAGATATAACCAAAACATGTAAAGACCTACTTGATAAGTAAATCAACCAACATCATAACTGCATGTAATATACTACAGTGGCCTATATTCGCAACTATAGGTAGGCTCATACATATAATTGATTAAATATATTGGGTGTCAAGCATTTCACAGTAATATGTGTGTGTGTGTGTGTGTTTTTCTGATGACTGCGCTTCATTTCATGGTGTTGCCATTGAGCGTCGCTGATTCCCCGAGTCAGGAAAACCTTGCGTGAGCTCAACGCATGGTCGAAAGTTGGCGTAGGAATATAAGCACACTTCTCCGCAAATAATTTCTTTATAAATACTGTAGTGTTTACGGCCCGACACCGCGGGGGGGGGGCTAGCTAGCAGAATGACGAGGACACAGAGTAGCTGACGTTTAACCGGAGAACCGGGCTTTATTGTGCCTAGTGTACAGGCTAACCCCGGGGTTGGAGGAGTGCCCAAAACAACAAAGGGGTGATAGCTAACTGCGGTTTCTAGCGGCGTGGCTTGTTAGCTAACTGTGGGTTGTAGTAGCGTGTCTTCTTCTCTGCCTTATTTTCCGAACTGGCGCCTACTTGGCTCAACTTCCCACTTCTCACGCTGTCCCCGCCCCATAACCCAAACTGGCCTATCAGGCTGAACTAGGGCAACTCCTTCCCCCCACAACTCCCCATCAATCCCCCCCATAGTTCTGCTGGGTCGCTACACGGCCCCCCCCCTCTAATTCCTCGTCCCTGAGGAAGAGCATAGTCCTGAAAGCGACCCGGGAGTCGGCGTTCTCTCTGTGGCCTCCTTAAGGCTGTTACATACTCCGCGAGAAGAAACAACAAAGTTCTCGGTGACAGAGCTGCGAGAAGTTCTTTCTGGTCTGACATTACATACTTCACGAGAACTCAACTGCCGAACTACTCACCGCGGCGCATTGTTACCATGGTAATTGACTCAGTAGCGCCAGCTGATTTCACTTCGCTTTCCTCATTTCAGACTGACCAATCACAGAATAGTTCTCGGACAAGCTGCGAGAAGAAAGTTCGGCCCAGGTGATGTGTCGAGAACAAGCTGCAAGAACAGCTAAACAAGAGCTGAGAGAAGAAAATGACGTCATTTTCTTCTCTCAGCTCTGTCACCGAGAACTTTGTTCTTTCTTCTCGCGGAGTATGTAACAGCCTTTACTCCACCATCCAACAGAGGAGCTCCTGTTGTTGCAGCCGTGTTCCTCGGCACCACAGCTCCAAGCGGCGTCACCTCCTCTCCTGGAGGCACATTCTGTTGCTGTCTCGGTGGGGTCCTCCTGCGGCGAGGTGACCTGGCCCGCACCCTGGGGGGTGTCATGGGGAAGGCGGGCTGCTGATTCCCCCGATATGGTGCCATCCTATCCCTGTGCAGCACGACTGTGCGTCCTCTGGGAGCCAGTTTGTCCCTATACACAACCTCGCCAACTCTCTCAACCACATAACAGGGGCCAACCCAGTTGCTGTCCAGCTTGGGGCAACGACCTTTTACCCTCTTAGGTGTATACACCCAGGCGAGGTTCCCAGCCTGGAAGTCCTGCCCCTCAGCGCGCATGTCGTAGCATCGCTTTTGACGAACCCCTGCCTGCTGGGCTTGGTGTCTGGCGAAACTGTGAGCCGTTTCCAGGCGGTCCTGTAACTGCCTGGCATACTCCGGGCCAGCCATGGCATCTGGTGCATCGGGCGGTCGTCCGTAGGCTAGCTCTGGCTGCGTTCTAAGCTCCCTGACCTACATCAACAATGCAGGAGTACAGCCAGTGGATTCTTGGACCACACTGCGGCATGCCATGAGGATGAGGGGTAGTTGCAGGTCCCAATCACTCTGATCTGGAGCAGTGGTGAGGGCTAATTGGGCGCCTAGAGTCCGCATGAAGCGCTCCACCAACCCGTCGCTCTGAGGGTGAAGTGAGGTGGTTCTTGTCTTCCAGATGCCCAGTTGGTGACACATTGTGGTGAATACTTGCGATTCAAAATTCCGCCCTTGATCGGAGTGGAGCTCCGAGGGGGTTCCAAAGCGGCTGAACATTCCTTGCACCAAGGCTTCCAGCTACGGTTGTGGCTTCTTGGTCAGGTAGGGGGTATGCTTCCACCCACTTCGTAAAGTAATCGATGGCGACCAACACATACTTGTTCCCTCTACCGGTACGGGGGAGTGGGCCCAACATATCGACTGCCACCCTGTCCATCGGTGCCCCGACACGTTGCTGCTGTAGAGGTGCACGGGACTGACCTTGGGGGCCTTTACGAGCGGTACAGGAGTCGCAGCGGCGGCAGTAGTCCTCAACATCCCTCCTGCTCTGGCCCCAATAGAATGCCTGCCTTAGCCGTCTCAACGTCATTGTCACCCCAAAGTGGCCTACTCCGGGGGATCCGTGATGTGCCTCCAGCACTTTGTCCCGGAGGTCCTTTGGCACGACCACCTGCCAGCGTGGCTCCCCAGTGGCTGGCTCACGCCAGCACCTCTTCAGGACTCCTTCCTGCAGCTCCACCCCAGGCCATTGGGACCACAGGTCAACTCTGACTGTGGCCGACTGGGCCACCACATCTTCCCAGGGCGGCCGGTTGTCTGTTTCCAGCCACCCCATGACCGTTTTAAGGTCAGGGTCCTCAGTTTGCAGTTCAGCCCAACCCTTAACATCATTGGGTAATAGGGCTCGACAGATCACCTCCCCCGTCTGTAGGTTAGCTGCCTCCCGTTCCTCCTTGCGGTTGCAGTGGTGACAGTCTGGGGCACACGGTCGGCGGGAGAGCCTGTCGGCATTTGTGTGACTCTCACCGGCTCTGTGTTGAATGGTGAACTGAAAGGCCTGGAGTTGTTCAATCCATCTGGCGACTTGTCCTTCAGGCTCTTTAAAGGACATGAGCCACTTTAAGGCAGCATGATCAGTTCGAATGGTGAATGGAAGGCCACAGAGGATGTGCTTGAAATGGTTTACTGCGTCAATCACCGCCAACAGTTCTTTCCGTGTGACACAATAGTTCCTCTCCGGCTTATCCAAGGTACGACTGTGGTAAGCAACAACCCGCTCTCCGTCAGGGGTCAGCTGCGAGCTGCGTAGGCTGTTTGCTGCAGGAATTGGCGCATGCTCTGCTGCGACATCACTCACCGTACCTCGCTCGGCTGCACGCCACATCTGTCTACGTCTCGTCTCACTGTCTGTCTGTGTATGTATGTTACCTGGACTGGTTAAACATGACCACCCTCTACAAATCATTCATCATTCCTGTGACTATTATATGGCTAATCTGCGATAGCCTCGCTCTAAAACCTGTCACTGTCAACGGATTACTCACCTATGGCCGCGATGAACTCCTGCTCCACCGTAGCTCACCGCTGTGTAACATCAAGCCGGCGGTAGCTATCCCACCAGAGCTCCGGCCAAGGAAAAGAGGGAGACGCGGAGGTGTCCGAAGCAGACTACGGAGACGGCCTTTCAGGCCTCCTCTCCCCTCCATCATCCTCTCGAATGTGCACTCCCTCCGGAACCAAATGGACCTCCTTCACGCCCGGTGCCGAATGGAAAGGGCCTTCAGAGACATCTGCATCATCGCCCTGACTAAGACCTGGCTGGACGAGTCGGCATCCGATGACGAGGTCAGCCTGGACAACTTCACCATCATCAGGTGTGGCCTGTTAGCTAACTGTGGGTTGTAGGAGCGTGTCTTCTTCTCTGCCTTATTTTCCGAACTGGCGCCTACTTGGCTCAACTTCCCACTTCTCACGCTGTCCCCGCCCCATAACCCAAACTGGCTTATCAGGCTGAACTAGGGCAACTCCTTCCCCCCACAACTCCCCATCAATCCCCCCCATAGTTCTGCTGGGTCGCTACAATACCAATGTTTTGCCACCACACATTTTACCGCCATTTCTGCCTGTATACGCAAGGTTTTTGTGCGCAGCAAGCTTTATAAATGAGGCCCCAGGTAACTCACGTGGTCCATGGATTAATCCGGCCCTTCCTAAATAAGACTATTAAGGCCGAATTCCACCGGCTGCCTGTCCTGTCCTTCTCCGCTCCAGCACGGCAGCGGAGCTGTCAGGTTTTTACTTTAGTCAGTGCGTGAGCGTCCACTAGCTCTGCTGCACCGTCTCTCTGCTCCGCTGCTGCTCCAGCTGTCCGGTGAAATACACACTGCTTCTATTTTTGCTGGATGCCGGAGCTCACTGCATCAATTTAGCACAGAACACATCGAGATAGACAGGAACACAGACGCCGACAAAACAATAAAAACTACGGTTAATTTTCAAAATAAGACATTCGGTGTTCAATGCAGGTAACAATCCCAAAACAGAGACACATACAAGCATGTCCACTGTTCTTTTACTCGTTCGGATGGGAACAATAAACTTCCGTGCGTTCGTTGTTGTGTAAATACCATATAGGAGAATCATATTATCAAGAGCGATCGCCCGTCACTTTTATTACCGCGGGAACTCCTTGGTCTCGCGACTCCAGCTGTTCAGCGGAGTTGGCCGTGCCTGCTTTGAAAACGGAGCCGGTGGGTGTTGACGGACGTGGGCGCACGGAGCAAAACCTTTGGACAACGCACGCGCAGCCAGTGGAATTCCGGGGTTATACATACTTTTGCTCACTGCTAGGATTATGATTCTGGTGGTGAAATACAGAATCATGTTTAATTGATCTAATGTTTTTATCTCGAGTTTGTGAAATAGAAGGAAGTTAATCACATCACCTTTGGAATAAACACTGAGTCATTTGTGTAACTGTAGAATGTATCGTTGCTTATAGCAAAAATACAGCATTTGGAATAAGCACATCCTTTTATCCTTCTAAGGGGTTGATAACTAAACATTTACATGTAAACGTGTGCAAACAGGATTTCACCCGCAAAAAAACTTTCAAGATGATCAACTAAGGTTTGCTCACTGCGAATCAGGCCTTTCTTGCCGAGTGCGCAAAATATGGGAGGAGTAGGCTAGATGCAAAAAGATTTATTTAACACACACTGTGATTTACAAAGTCTGAAAAGAATTGCAGTCATTGTGAAGAAAGCGGATAAATGTTTCTTTCTCCTCGTGTTGTGTTTAGAATGATAGAAACACATATAACCCAGACATATCTCCCTGCCAGCAATGACATTCTGGAGCTTTTTGATGAGTTAAGGGCTTATTTGTAGTCACACAATGCCTACATACATACATAAGGCATTTCCTCTCGTCTGGGTCGTTCCAGCGCAATGAGCGCACTGTAACTATTTCTGCTGGCGTCTCCCCAGCAGTTTGTCTACTGTCCAGAGTCCTTAATGTTATGTCAGGCAGGATGGACAGGTGTGCAGTCTGGACACACAGAATGAAGCCAAACAGGGCTTTACACGTTGTTTCCAACAGGAGTGACTGTACTCATGTGAAACTTGTTTTAAAATCCAAGGCTTTTAGATAAGATGTGTTCTTTTGTTCTTCTTCTAATGTCCTGCCATATTCTCTTCATTTCATCAGTCCTTGTTGTTTTACCCACAGCATTTATTTCCTCACAGATACTCTCTCATATCGTGTTTCTTTGAGTAATATTAATATTAATTGGCTGTAGCTCAACACCTCTAATTCCATGGCATTACATTTCTCTTTGCGCTTGCTGTCACTCAGCTCTCCGTCCAAACACAGAAACCAGTAACACACGCTAAATCCTAATTTCATTCCGTTTGAACCCGTTGTCATTAGCGCATTTAATCACACGCAGAACGCCCACAAACTAAAAATGTAGTGCACCTCAATATGTCTGCACGTTGAGTGATGGAGTGAGCGCTAGCCCTCAGTCACTGTGTGCTGCTATTGATCAGTTGTTAGTGGACTTCATCTATTACATGCTTCTCCCTGGGGTTAGGAAGACAAACACTGGCCTTATTTCTCCTAGCTATTTACATTTCAATCAATCCAGGTCCACTAATTGGTAGAGCTTCTGAACTCAGACAGTATCACATAAAGCCAGTGTTGTTTAGCCATAGTAGGGTCTTTTCTATAGGGATGGCCATGTCCAGTTTTTCCTTTTGAGATTTGTATGAATGTGTATAATAATAATAATAATAAGAAGAAGAAGAAGAAGAAGAAGAAGAAGAAGAAGAAGAAGAAGAAGAAGAAGAAGAAGAAGAAGAAGAATCTACTTAATTTATACAGCGCTTTTCTCACACTCAAAGCGCTTTACATAGGAGCACAACAGTTAAAAAGGAAAAATATTTAAAGTATATATGCTATATCTAACTTGTAATTTTTTATTTTTTATTTTTTTATATGTTTCCAAGGATTGTGTGGGGTGTGGGGTGAGTGGGGATTGTGACTGTTTGTTTGTTTCAAAATTCAAAAATGTCAATAAAAATTGTTTATGAAAAAAAGAAAAAAAAAGGGATGGCCATGTTGGTCTGGCAGTGCATCACTAAGGCCCAGACTGAAATATCTCCAGGACTATTGGATAGATTGCTCTGACATTTGTTTCAGACAACCGTGGGACCCACTGGAGGATTTACTAATAACTTCAGTGATCCCCATGACCTTTCATCTCTCATCCAAAATGTTATTTTTAGTCTCGTCCGTGCTGTCTTCAATATGACCACTTAAATTGTCATGTCTTTCACCTGTCTTGTCCTGTATTGCATCACGTTAAAAAAAAATTTAAAAACAAAAAAAATCAATACTTTGGTTTATGAGTAAATTCTTAAAAGAATACATTTAAAAAGCACATTTCCATCAGCCTCAGGTGTACTTTGTGCTAATTCGTAAATGTGTGCAACGATAACAGGCTAAACCAACATGGGGAACTTTGTAAACATCAATCCTGCAAGCATTATCATTTGAAGTGAGGTAGCATGCTGATAGTAGCATTTGGTCACAAACTGGCCAGCATAAAAGACTCCTGGTCCAACTTCTCCTGCAGCTCAGTGTTTAGGCTTCAACCTCCTCTTGACCCTAGCACTTAGGTTCCTTTCACACATGCACTGTGACCATGGACATTATCCAGGGTTTAACTGGGTGAGTGAATGTCCGGGTTATCAGACCCACTATTAGCATAGCGCTATTGACTCTATGAGCCCCTGAGTAGATCCATCTCCAACAGCCCCACACTGGAACCATGCAGTCTGTTACATTTAACGTGTCTTTCTGTGGATCTTTCTCCCCATGTGCTATTTTTCTCCCAGTTTCTCTTCACAACTTGCCAAACAGAATTGTGTGCAACACTGAGAAAGAAAGCTAAAACATAACCCTAAGATCTTTATAATATAACACACACATGCACGCACACACACACACACACACACGCACACACACACGCACACACACACACACACACACACACTGTATTTTATCTCTAGCATCACATCATTATTATGTGTTGTCTTGAATTCCTTTCAAAGGAAGAATAATTCTGAGGGCAGCACAATGGAAATGAAGTGCTTAAATCAGTTACAGGGATTAACAATACAGTGACCTGCTCATCAACATGTTTCCTCTCTGAGTAGCTCCATCTGCATAATGAACTAAATATGAGTATAGACTGTGGTCTCCTTCAGGTCCAATGCTGAATTATTAAATGTACTGCTGGGCTGAAAAATATTTTCTGCTGAATGTTGATATGTGAGCTCTGGTCTGGTCTGTGAGCTTCCTGTTGGAAATCTGCATACTTCCTCTGTGTGTCCCTGCCTGCTTTGACTCAGCCACAATTAATTTTGCATCTGCAGCCCCTCTATCAGCGCATGCACAAACACACACACACACGCACGCACACACACACACAGACACACACACACACACACACACACATACACACACTGATTAGAGGGCGCTAGAACTTGTTTTGCACAATTAATAACACTAAGGGCCGGTTTCACAGACAAGGCTTAAACCTAGTCCGAGACTAAAATGCCTGTTGAGCTGGATTAATTCAAAGCTACTTGCACAGACTCAGTTTAAAATAGTCCTAGATTAAACTGTAGTAGATTAAAGCTATTCTGGATTAAACAAAGCCACTAGCAAGACGGACGACTAGAGCTATAGGTCTAAATTTGAGTTTAAATGAATCCTCCAAAGAGGCAGGTTTAACTTCAGTTTAGTGGTGTTTGTGAGGGAGCATGGACTATTTGGAATATCTAAATGAAGACCAACTCCCACTGCAGAGGCCAGCCAGAAGAGTACTTGTGGATAGGTCTTATCCAAAACATTTATTTGATGAATTTACATTTCGAGACCGCTTTCAATTTGGAAAATGCACTGGAAATAACAACTTTGCTTGAGCTTATTAGATGGATGCATTTAAATTGAAGATGTATTCAGCATAATAAAATGAGTGTCTAAAACAATTCTGTTTTCAAATGTGGTTGTTGTGATTTAAAATACTGACACACATGAATAACAAAATGACAAAACACAACATGAACACCTTTTATTTTCTACTTATATCTTCACTGTGATTAGTAATCACAATTGTCTCAGTACTGTATCTTGTTTGAATCATAGCTCTCTCTTCCAACTTCATGTCCAATTCCACCTGTAGAATTTTCATTTTCATGTCATACTTCCTTCAGATATTGCATTTTAGTTCATGGAATTCTCAGGCTAACCTTCATGCAACGTCATCTTTTTTGTCCTTTGTTGAAAGGTTGTGGCAAGCTGTTCTCTAAAGCGAGATTCGGGTTTTTCTACAGAGTCTATCAGTGCAGATATCATTAAATATAATGTCAAAATTATAAATGAGAAAGATGTGAAATACCGATAATAATGAAGATAACCTGAAGTTGGTGTATTGTTCTCTTAGTAACATTTTCATTAGTATTGAATTTGTTTCAAATTGCGGCCCA
Source organism: Ammodytes marinus (assembly GCF_949987685.1). Taxonomy (NCBI): domain Eukaryota; kingdom Metazoa; phylum Chordata; class Actinopteri; order Uranoscopiformes; family Ammodytidae; genus Ammodytes; species Ammodytes marinus. The sequence continues at coordinate 2,233,311 of NC_137232.1, forward strand.
ACTATTTATTTGCTCAGTCCCAGCAGTATGGCTTTTAGATTCAATAACCGGATGGTTTCAACCAATTCTTTTAAGAGATTTTTTTCAAATTCATTAAAGTTTATTGACGGGATTTTTTTAGCCTCTGCCATTGTTTTTTCTCACAAGCAATGGTGTTTCTGCTCCACTCCGGGTTTTTATGATCACCGTTGGAACAGCAGCATGTGCTCATGGGCAGGTGTTTACAATCAGGCTTACTTAGGCCTACCTTACTCCAGAGGGGTATACTACAAAGCAAACTCAACAGAGCCCGGCTCTCTTTTTTTGATCTGGTTCAACATAACACATACCCTCGCTCAGAGCTAACCGGTATCACGAAGGCAGTTATCAACCTCTTATGTTGAACGAGGGTTTCAGCTTCAGGCTCTGTGCGCGTCCCCATGAGAGGGGGCGTTTGACCGTCATTTGACTCTGCTTCCGCACAGACTGGACTGACCTTGTGCCGCTAACTTTACACAAACGGACTGATTGTGAGCAGCTGAGTAAACCAAAAGTGTGTCGCCAACTTCATTCAAGAGGAAGAGTTTGTCAGTCTGAATTATTACAGCAGAAATCAGAGAGCCGAAAAAAACTCTCACTGCAAATAGGCTAAGGAGAGTGGAATGCTGCCAGCATTGAAATTATTTATTTATCTTGCCGATCGTTCTCGCAGTGCGTAACGTGACATTATAAAACAATGAAACGTTGAACTTGGATTTAAACACTATACCATTTAGCCTAATATATATATAGGCTACTTTGCTATATTTATAGCACTACGCCTATAGTCCCACACTTAAGAATGTAATTTAAGTCTGACACTGTCCCCAAATGAATAGCCTATGGAAAATCATTTAGTTTTGGGCCACATCATAATGAATACAATTTTGATTTAGACTATTAGCCTTTTATTTGAATCTTACAAATACCAATAGGCCTACATTAAAAAACCTGTAGTCTGGATTTTTCTGACAAATATGAATCTACTGTGAGAAGCTTAACCTGCGAGTCTGCAACGATGTCCGAACTGTGACAGCTGTCACCTGTCACGTCCCAACTGTAATCGCTACTGATGAAAAGAAAGAAGCCTACAGTGAAATAATGTTGCAAACTGTGATTTTATATAACGCTTTATTAAGAGCCAGTATGTGTAGATCGCCAGGTAAAATCATTTGAGGTGAGAGCATAGAGTGGCGCTGCATACAGTAGGCTATAGGTGTGGGCTATTTTACATTTTCAATAACTGTATGCATGTGGCAAAAAGCCCCAGCGCGATGTTACAGTTCACTCTGCTGTAAGCCTAATGTCACGGCTTCGTTTCGTTCATTAACTTACTGATCAATAAATTTAGATGTAACAGTTTCCTCAGTAAGAATGTAGCGCTCAGACAATATTGTCAGGTCCGCGCTCTAAGAGCCGAATTTAAGCTCAAACTCTGGAACAAAAACTGCTCTGAGCAGGTTAGCCGTGCAGCCTCTGTTACCACGGTGATCTAGCCAGGTAGAAAGAGAGCCACCTTTCGTGATACTGAAAATTCTGGCTTTAGACCGCTTTAGACTCAACAGAGCTCGCTCAGCCCTTAATCTCGCTTCGTAGTATACCCCTCAGGACTTCACAGTCTCAGACTAACTAAACCAAACTTAAGCCATATCCATGAAAGTGACTTATGCTGGGCTTACACTACACAACTTTTCACGCGATTTGACAGTCGCAGGCAATCTTCCAATTTCGGACTGGAATCACGGGAGTCGTGCTGGAGTTGTGGCGCACGCATGTAATCTCAGTCGTTTGGTGTATGGTGGTCTTCTGACCCGATTTCAGCCAGTCTTCTTCCCGTCTTGAGGTTCCGACATTATCAAACAGGTTTGATATTATCGTTAGTCTTAAAGGGTTGGCTCAAGCAAAATTACGTAAACACTGTCACACTCTCGCATGCACCAAGCACGACGCAGGAGGAGCGGCAGTAGTTGCGGCAGTAGTTGCGACCTGTGTCTGCCTGTGAGGCACTTATTTCGGATACTTATTCATATAAGCCTCGGTGGAGAACCAGGTTGACAGCCGCGCAACCTGAACACTCTACCGTCAAATACAGGGTTAGGAGTTAAAGTTATTGGGGGACGAGATCAGCAAATAAAGCTGGTCAAATAACTAAAGGAAGTCCCCCGCTCGGAATATTGAATTAACTTGTTTTTAATTAAATAATCACAATCGCGTTTGCGGAAATAATATTAATCTCAAAAGGAATCTAGTTGTAGTCTTGCAATATGAGACCCCCTGTCTTTTCAAAATCTCATTCTGTGACTGAAAACTAATGACTAATTGTCTTCAGGTGTGAGTTGATTGTCTTTAGACGTGAGAGGGTTTCAGTCTTCAGTCTTTTCAAAGTCTTTTAAAAGTCCTCTAGTGTAAACCCAGCATTAAACGTCCCAGTTTAACTAGTCCACATTAAGGCCTTCTCCTGTCTTAATCTAGGCCCTGTCTGTGAAAGCGGCCCTAAAGGTCTGCAGTAAAGCTAGCATCTCGGTAAGTCTGTACTGCACAAGTTATCAAAGTCGTCTGGAGAGAAACATTTGATTTTATAATGTCCTTGTTAAAGAGATCCTATTATACTACTTTTCTGGTCTTAATTTCTCAAAAACTGCTATAGAGCAACCTGACACGAATCACATCACAAAAAACTATGTAGATGTTCGGGACACTCTTCCTCTTACCCTAGCGAGCACAGCAGTCTCTCTCTACACACTGCTTTGAGCTTCTCCGCCCCTCCCCCCCTGCTGCAAACCCCACTCCGTTGTGATTGGTTACCTTCCTTCCAGCAGCGGGAAATTTTCAGGAAGGTGGGGGCATGCAGCCGGAGCTTGCCTGAGCGGCAGCATTACCATACATGGAAACATGACAGAAACGACCCGAGCGTGACAGAAACTATCCGGAAATTTGAACGAGTTCGGCTCGACCGGCTGCCATAGTGTTTAGTGCTCTGCATAGCCACCCCAGACGGTCAGCAGGGAATACGTCGAAATGCATGTACGTAATTATTTGATACTCTAGTATGGTTAAACATGACTATAAATCATTATAACAACGTTTATAGGTCATAAAAGTCGAAAAGTATCATAGGTCCTCTTTAAAGACTTTTATTAGCAGAACAGTAGCATGTGACTTCATGCGTTTTAAATAGTATGTATGTATAAATAGTATGTATGTATAAATAGTATGTATGTATAAATAGTATTGTGAAGAATATTCACTCTAATTTGATACAAACTTGAAATCCTAATTTTCCACGGCTTGAGAAGAGTCATTTTGTAGCATTTTGAGATTAAAGTCACCATTGTGCCTCTCCTGTGATAATCAACACTCTCTTGCTATCACACACACACACACACACACACACACACACACACACACACACACACACACACACACACACACACACACACACACACACACACACACACACACACACACACACACACACACACACACACACACACACACACACACACACACACACACACACACACACACACACACACACACACACACTGTTCCCACCCCCTTCATCATCCCTTGCCAGGGCGGAAAAGCAATTTGTTCTCGGTGTCACTGATCTGATGCAATCAGCGCTGCTTCATGCTTTTTGAATAAGGAAAAGACAGCGAGAGAAGGACACAGTTTTTAATTAAAAGACGCACACTTTGGCGATCATATAATTTGGGGGTGAAGGATTGTGAGGTTGCGTGTTGTACACCTGCTCGTCGATTAGGGCTGATTAACCTATCAAAATGTGTCCATTGCTCTCATCAAGGGCTATTCAAGGCCAGCCGGGGCTACGCTCTCATTCTTAATTGTCTCAGAGTTTTTTTTCCCTCTTTGAAGCGGCTCAATTGGAAATGAGTGTTATCAAAATGCAGCGCTACTCCCTCTCAGGAAAGGGGGGCACACAGCGTCTGACACAAGCTGAGGGGGTAGAGGGTGGAGCACTCACTCTCATTTTCTCTCCGTCTCTCTCCCCCTGTCTTTGCATAACAGTCCCTGTGAAGCCGGGCGCTGCTGCATGTGAAGTGTTTACCCTCAGCTCTCTGTCAGTCAGGCTGCATTCATCTGCTTTACATTATCTCTGTCTCCCTCCCTCCCCTCTCTCTCTCTCTCTCTCTCTCTCTCTCTCTCTCTCTCTCTCTCTCTCTCTCTCTCTCTCTCTGAGATTTCTCTATCTGAGTTCAATTATAGAGGATGTGAATAGGGATGTGCTGTGCTTTGAACTGCACCTGCTTTATGTGTCACCATCACATCCCTCTTCCTGTCCTCTTTGAACATGGCTCTGTGGTGGATCGCTCTTTGAATAACACGCCTTGATGCGAATAGTCACAGAATGAACCGAAATATCTCTTTGTTTGGTTCCTAAGTCTGACTACAGAACACTCGCTAAATTCAAATCCTGCTCACAGACACACTTCATTCTACCATCATTCTTAGAATAATTCTCAGGGCAGCTGCACTAACACTTAGCACAGTCTAATTGATTGCTGTCATGTAGCAGTATGCCACTCAACATCACGCCTGGGGCACTTGACCATATTTCTTCTTGCAAAATCAATGGCCAATATACAGTATATGAGCTAATCCTTGGCTCAATGCATTGCGTCAGCCTAAACAACGCATGTGCTACCTTTGTCACTGCCTGTTCCAGAGAAAGATTTAGAATCATGCAGCTCATATGGCCTGTAACTGTTCAATGATTGACAGGTTCCAGAGAGGATTTGATGGGCACATTGTCAGTAGAGTAAAAGCAGACACTGTTACGGTACCTCAGACCCTCAGTTTGTCTGTGTGTCATCTCATGTGTGGTCATTTGACCTTTTAAAATGTGTTTAATAGTATTCACCAGTAATAACTAGGGATGTGTATTGGCAAGGACTTCACAATACGATATGCATCAGGATACATGGCTCACAATATTAAATATCACGATACACATGGATATAGTGCATATTGCGATAAATATTGTGATATTCCACATAGTTCAATGAAAATGTTACAACAGAGCTGAAATACAAGTTGCTGATTACAGTTTTTGCCGAATGCTTACACACATGTTGCAGACTTTGGCCCACTGTGTCAAAACTTAACACACAGGCCGAATAGGACAAAGCACATGGAGATAAACGTCTAACTTATACGGCAAAACGAAACTCTTGAAACAAAACCTAACAATCCCATTTCAAAACTGTTTTTAGCATCAAAACAATACACACATGCACCTTTGAATTACTCTTTCCTAGCAGCAACAACACACAGATGGGCTTTATGCAAAACACAGCTGTATTCAGAACTTTGGATGGTTTTTGACTTTAAAAGTCTCATACAGATTTCTTTTGTGAAAGATTGATCCACTACAGTTGATCTAGACACATGAAAACAAAAGTAAACGCTTCAGATTTTTATTTTTATTTTGCCATTTCAGGTTTTTGCAAAAGTAAAAAAACAACAACACAAAGACACACAAGAAATGGTACAACTAGAATGTTCTACAAATGATTGGAACGATGGGAATGATTGGAAGACATTTAGGCTATGAATCCTGTCTCCTGTTGGCATCTGGCCACATCACCTCATCCACGTCACAGGCAATGTCCTCCCTTGCCAAGCAATGGGGGAAATATCGCAACCTCTAGAAGAACTTTTTGGAAATATTGATCCACTATATGTTCATTTAGACACATGAAAAAATATAGAAAAGCTTCTGAAAAGTTTATATTGCAATTTCATGGTTTTGGCCAAAAAAAGAAAAAAACACAACGCATAGGTAGGATCGCAGTTCAACAAGCAATTCAGTGTTACACTATAAACTCTGAAACAATTACAGTAAAAATAAAAGGAATGGAATCCTGTTGTAAGGAATGGGGCGGGTGGATTATGAATCCTTTTATGGATACCGCCTCCTGTTTGCGTCTGGCCACATCGCCTCATCGACAGCAATGTCATCCTTTGAGAAGCAACAGCAAAAATATCACCAGTCTAAATCTCCCTGTGTAGTTGGGCAGGCTTATATTGTTAGGCCATGATCTATAACATGGTCCACCATAGTGGTCTATTTGTAGTGCTTAGGCTCAGACTGATTAGTATTCAATTAGTTATATTTTGTATTTTTCATTTGTGTGAGTCTGTGTGCTTTTCCAATTTTAGTTGTGTTTTGTATGTTAAATAGATGTGTTTTCCCAATGATTGCAGGAGATTTCATTTTTGAACAATGTGTCTTGTGTAAAAAACAGTGTGTAGTGTTTTGCAAGAAGTGTGTTGCAGAATTTCAAACAGTGCAAAGCATGTATTGTATTGTGTTTGTAGGGTTGGTGCTTGTGTTTAGGGCATGGTCACCAAAGTTAGAGGTTGTGATGCTTTGGGCATAGCAACCACTATTAGTGTGTAAGCATTAGGCAAACACTGTAAGACATTGCATTATATTGATTATTAAGCTCAAACTTGAATTAAAATTCAAAACACGGCAATTCTGGGCAACTGGCCGTACTTCGACATCTACATGAACGGAGCTTGTAGTTTACAAACCATTTAAAACCTAAAAGAAATCTCTTAAATATCGATATTTGGAGCTGAAGATACAATACAGATATCACGAAAATAAATATCAAGATAACTGCTGTATCTATATTTTAGAAGAGCCCATATTTATAACATTAAAGGTCTACTCTAGAGCCACCATGCTAGCATCTCTGTGAGAAATTATTACAAATCATCCTGATGGGGACATGAGTGTGTCAAACAGATATCATAACAATCCATCAAATATGAGAATTTTAGTAATATAAAGTCAAGATCACATTTTCAAACTTTGAATAGTCCAGTCATGTTATACGTACACTAATTTGTTTTCAATCAAATTTGCAAAAAATAAACAGCAAACCTGTGGCAGGCTAACATTCCAATGTAGAAATGTCTGGGGCTCTGGGCAAAATTGTTTGGGGTAAATCTTCTCTGTTTCCCTAAAAATGTGGTTTCTATTGGACAACAAGCAGTTTTTAGATATAATTTAATGTTATTTGACACGTGAATAGTGGAGCCGATGTACAACCTTATAGTTGTCTCAGTTTGGGCATTTGAATCTAGTTTGGGAAGTGGGAGATAATGCAAAAAGTTAAGGATATCATCTTCCTGTGCAAGATTTTGGAGGGCAACTCTTCATAAAACTTCCTGAAGGGTTAGGGTTGGGGTGAAGGCCACCTGCGTTCTTCACAACTTCCTGCGGAAGACAACCCTAACACATGCGATGGGGGGGAGGGGAGGGGGGGGGGTGAGTGGGGAGAGTGGTTTCCAACAACTCCACGAGAGAGGCCATCAGGGTTCGGGAGAGCTTCGCCTCTTTTTTTTCTCAACAGAAGGAACCATGGCAGGCCAACGTATAGTGCATGCACTCCCAAAACATAACCATGCCACCCACACATAACAAATGAGCATTAATCCTGCAATATTGCTATTTATTTTTTACGAGTACCACAATTTATATCTGTGTCTGCATGCTAAATCTTCAATACATCAGCATTCATTTTGCCTGGGTACACTGAAAGGATGTGACGAAAGAAAGTTAAAGAAATATATATTTATTAATTGATTAACAAAAATAAAGATTTAAACATAAAAATAAAATAAGTGCTGATTTGCAACAAAAAAAAATAAGCAGGCACTTTTTTTTTAACCTTTATTTACACAGGTATATCCCATTGAGTCCAAAGACTCTTTTGCAAGGGAGACCTGTTTTCCTTTCCCACGTTACTATTCACACACACATTCATACACCGATAGCAGGCTAACTATCGACATTCAGACAAGGCAAGGTGGGTGAAGTGTCTTGCCCAAGGACACCACAACTATGACACAGGTGGTAGGGCGGGGATCGAACCTCCAACCCTTTGATCATCGGCCGATCCACTCTACCAACTGAGCCACAGTCGCACTGGTTCATTCCCTGCAGAGATTGTCACCCCAGTTGCTTATAAGCTACCCCAATGGTTCCAAATTGAGCGTTACTGTGCTCGACTCACAAAACAATTTGTGAATGTGAAATTTCACATAATCTTTTTATCGGGTGACAACCTCTGCAGGGAAGGAAGCAGGCTGTTCAAACATTGCTGGTCCAGCCATGTGGTAGGTGGGGGTTGCCCTCCAATCAGCAGCTCCTCCCTGCCTCACAGTCAGCTCCCTCCCTCTCTTCCTCGTCCTTCTGGTTGCTGTGTGAACATTAAATCAGTGCCATACTTTATTAATTTATTATAACTTTGTTATAACTTATTATAATCAAGCCACAAAGACATGACAAGGAAAGTCAAACAGCAGAATTATCATGGGGAAAACAACAATCATGCAACACAGCATGAACAAAGGGTAAAAATAAAGGCAATCCAGCTTCTGTTTGGTACATACCGTTACGTGCTCTTGGTGCTACAGCAGGGGCAGGAGCACGAGTAGCAGCAGCAGCAGGACCGGCAGGAGTTGTGGCTTCACTGCCCGAGGACTGATCTATGGTAGTGAGAAAGAGTTGTTGTTTTAATTGCATGGGATATAAATGAAGTCATTTCAGCGTGTCGATTATAACACATAAAGCATTCTACAAATGCACACATTTATGCAGGTTATAGTTCTGCTCTGACATGTGATATCTGCCAAAATCATGTGTTTTTGGAGAGCGAACCGTGATATAAAATATTAAAATCTCTGATCTTAATGGTAATATCAATACAAGTAATTGCATAACATTGTATACAGATTGGTTAGAGATGACGCCGATGTGCGTGCTGATTTAGCTGGATGCTTCCTGTGATGAGTCGAGTATCTTAACACAGTAACACCTCCATGTGTGAAGATCAGCAGGGAAGGAAACAGAAACCAGCCTCTCTATGCCTCTGCCTGGCGCAGTCTAAGGCCCTGTTCTCACGGCAACACGAAATGGTGCAAACGCGGAAAAATTCCCGCGGTTGCACTATATCATGTACATGATATGAAACCGCAAGTTTTTGAGATCACCTCCCAGGGAGGATTTTTTGGAAAACACAACGGTTTTGGTTTCTTGTAAACACCGAAACCATTTCCCCTGGTAACGCTGACGTCACGGCTCCACTTCACGTATGCGTAGTCTATAACATTTGCTGTCAAAATATCCACGCGCGTGTTATAAAGTTAGAAGAAAACATAACATGCACGGTGTCTCCGCGGCACCATCACTGTGATCAGCGGAGAGTGTCGTGCAGGGCTCAAATATAACACTTGCCAATTTAGTCTAAGCGATTAGTAAGTTATTGAGACCACCGGCCACTTTGTCTGGGGAAAGATTTGTGCTCTGCCGGTTTTTCTAGCCAAATAAACGTGTGTAGCTTCTATATGCCAGGGACACGGCTCTCTCTACATTAAAAAAACACTATCCATAGTTCAGCGTGCAGCGATTAAGTTACTGTTAAAAAAAAGTAGCATTAAGGCTACGGCTTCACAGTAAAAGCAGTTCACTGGCTAAACATTAATAGCATTTCACTGGACAAACGTGAGTCGACTTTTATTTTGAAGTACGCCTAACAGGAAAGTAGCCGTTCACAAAGCCCCTTCACTATCAGCATGTCTTCTGTTTTCACGAGTTTAATGTGGTGAAATAAGAGGACAGAAAGCTTGTAATTTACAATACTTGTAACCCCAAGCTTACACCCACCGCTTTATGAACGTTAGTGGCATTAATTTTCGGTTACAGTAAGGTTGTATGCATTAAATTGTACCGGAAAAGCTATCTACTACTACCTTGTACCGCCAACTGCTGGCCTGGCATGCTTACTACAGCGATTTCGTCCCATTTCCTCTGAAAACATGTGTTCGAGTGAAGATGTCAGATAAATTGTGTACATTTTTTTAAACCAAAAACGGGAAAACTGTCACGTTTTCACCGTGAGAACAGGGCCTGACTCTGTGGTCTTTGATCACGTCTGCAGTGAGGTTCGGGAAGATGTTGACACGCTGTCCCTCGTAGTCCAATGGGGTCTTGCTGCGGGCTGTTTACCTTATCTTCCTTCACCGGGTGGTGGTGTATTTTAGCGATCATGATACGTGGCTTGTAGCTGCTCGGCGGCCCGATCCGATGAGCCCGGTCCACTTTGATCCAGTGGGGGAAGTTGTCAGCTCACAGGAGTTTAGGCAACAGGTCCGACACTAACGCAGTAGGCGAGCTCTTCTCAATCTTCTTGGGCAGAATCTTGGGAATGTTTTTGATGTTTTGTCTTTGCGATCGCACTTTGAGGTCACACACTTTTACTTTCAAGAGTCTGTTCTGTGTACACAGCTTGCAACTTCTCTCCAGCTTGACGAAGCGCCTCTCGTACTGGTCTGGAGTCTCTTCCAGGCTGGTTATGTGGGAAGTTTGAGGCCAAACTAGTTTTCACCTCAGTGAGGGAGGACTCTACTAGGCTGTCATATGTCTTAAGTTGATAGTTTTCCAGTTGTCTAATGGCCTGTATGATAGCAGATGGGGAGTCATCCTCCATCAGTGTTGCAGAGAGGTCATCACTGGCGCTAGCCGAGCCTGGTGAGCTGCTAGCTAGCTAGCTCGACAAAAAGTCACTTTCACTCCCTGAAAGATTGTCCAACGTCTTTGGGCTCTTTTTCTTGGTCTTACCCATCCTTAAGAGCGTTATGCGTTATTTGCCACAGTCAAAAGGCTTAAAAAGAAAAAAAAACTACCTGAGTAAAAACACAACCTACTCCATGGCCTGCTCACTGGCGTCTCCCGAAATTTTTATCCTGAGTTGTCAGTCTGATATTAAGTATGATATAATATAATGATATTATAGATTATATAGATATTATAGATCGATGATAAGGATCTCTCGAATATAAATGAAGGTAAAATAAAAAATTCAATTAAATGATATCCGATAAGTAGATTCAGCCTTATCATACCCGATACCAATATTGGATTGGATCGGTCTAATCCCTACCAAGCCGGCTTTAAGTGATGTTGTTTATGGGCTCCTCATGTCCTCCTCTTGAAGCCATGTGCTGCCCGCTGCACAGCCTCCAGTACTCTGAGTCCCAGTCAGACCCACATCGATCCACCAGCGGTGACCCATGCCCAGTGTTGGTGCAGAGGATAGTGGCCCGTCCGCTCTCCTCTCATGCACTGCCACACTGTGTACACCTGGCTAATTGAGCCTGGCGTCTGCTGTGCATGCAGAGCCAAGGGCCTCTCCACAACCATTAGGACTCTGACAGGCCTGGCCATTTTTTTTTATTACCTCCTCTAATCCACAGAGCTGTGTGGATGAGGGAGGGGAGGATGGACATAGTGTGATGCTTAGTGGCATCAGCAAAGGAAGTTGCTCATTGTGTGTGTGTGTGTGTGAGGAAGAGAAGGAGATAAACAAGACTTGTCAGCAGGGGCAGTGATTTTAATCCTTGTTTCATGTCCTCTTCTTTGGATCTATAGTCCAAAGCGGAGTTGCCTGGGGGAACAGACTGATCTCAGCTGAAATCTTGCCAGGGAGAGGCAACATTTTGTTAAGGGCGGAAGTTAAGACCAACTAAAGAGGAGAAGTGAACACACCAAGAGCACGATCACTGATGTAAGCCTAAGCTGACTACAGCTGCAGTATCAGATGATCACATTTTTGTAATTGTTGGAAGTGCAGTATTACTAGTACAGAATATTTTGCTTTTTCAAGAGATAACTTGTTACAAGAATTAAGCTATCCACATATCACATCAATGCAGTACCTTTTAGTGTGCAAATATGATGAGAATGAACATTAGCACAAAGTAATAAGCATTAACTGTAACATTTGACCCTCAGTGATTTAATATCCGTTTTCCACATTTTGTCACATAACAACCACACACGCATAAATGTATTTTATTAGGATTGTATGTGATAGATCAACACAAAGTGGTGCATAATTGTGAAGTGGAATGAAAATGAAACATGGTTTTCAATTATTTTTATAAATAAAAAACTTAAAAGTGTGGCGTGCAAAGGTATTCATCCCCCTTACTCAATACTTCGTAGAACCACCTTAAAGCTGGAAGTCTTTTGGGGTATGTCTATCAGCTTTGCTCATCTAGAGCAGGCCTTTGGGCAGGTGGCTCGCATGCTTGACTTGCCCAAAAACAAAACATACTTGCCCGAAATAAAAATGTAGTCCTTTTAAAACCGCACTTCCTAATAAAACTCTTATATACGGAAACTTCTCAGTCCAACTGTTTATTCCTTTAATCGATTGCCCTCCTACCTCTGTGCTATATTTTGAGGTTCCTTTTAATTGTGTTACTTTAACCTGGTGCTTGACCAGTTATAGGAGGCTGGAGGAACATAACGAGACCATGTAAGTGACGTAGCACATTTTAATCAACGGCCGTCTCCTGTTGAAAAGACCATGACATCAGAGGCAGCTCTGCCACCGCGATGTAGGAGGCAGTTTATTTTGTATGAGGTGCATTTTCAAATTAGATTTTCAGTTGCCCGAACACAGAGTTCACCTGCCCCGGGGCAAGCAGGCAATCGTTGATGTCGAGCCTTGTAGAGACTGACATTTTTACCCATTCTTCTTTGCAAAATAGCTGGGTTAGGGTTAGGGTTAGGGCTCTCCATCCAGTCAGATTGGATGGAGAGCATCTGTGAACAGCAATTTTCAAGTCTTCTAGAGATTCTCAATTGGATTTAGGTCTGGACTTTGACCGTGCCATACTAATACATGAACATGCTTTGATCTAAACCATTCCATTGTAGATCTGGCTGTATGTTTAGAGTAGTTTTCCTGCTGGAAGGTGAACCTTCGCCCCAGTCTCAAGTCTTTTGCAGACTCTAACAGGTTTTCTGCCCTGTATTTGGCTCCATCCATCTTCCCATCAACTCTGACCAGCTTACCTGTCCCTGCTGAAGAAAAGCATCACAACAGCATGATGCTGCCACCACCATGTTTCAAGGTGGGGATGGTTTGTTCAGGGTGATGTGCAATGTTAGTTTTTCGCCACATATCGTTTTGCATTCAAGTAAATTTCAATTTTGGACTCATCTATCCAGAGCACCTTCCTCCTATCCTTAGACCTAGATATGTTGTTTCTATTTTTGGATTAAAAAGAAGGCATGTCAGTAAACTACACAGTCCTGTCAGACACAATCAGCTGCATCATTATTTACATTTAGTTGTTGTCAGGTAAAACAGCGCTTTGAGCTAAACAAACGGCTGTTTTGCAAAGGCTCAACATTGAAAATCTTCAAAATGAGGACATACAGTATGCCCCAGTGTGTGATGGGTGTAGACTTTTGCATAGGGTTTCTCTTCATGACAGTAATACTAAGAGCGTGTCACAGCCACAGACGCACAAGAGCAAAACCCATTAAGGACATTTGTTTTTGCAGTCTGAATTCCCTAGTCACCACCTGGTTTTTACTTGGCAAATACGCAAGAGCCCTCCATCGGTCAAAAACTGCAGTGATTAATGTTTCAGTTTGCAACAAGTTATTTAACCCTAACTGATGCAGTGAATAGCTTCTTATTTCTTAAACAACCATGTCAGAAGACATATGTTGTGGTTTTGGAAAAGATGTATATTCTTTGTCACAAAAAAGAACCTAATCCAACAACTCCTATAGTGTCATCCTGGTAACGTTCCGCCAAGAAAAGCATGATTATCCCAAACAATGCAGTGAGGCCAATGGTACGGATGAAACCATACAATTCCTCATAGACCGGTGAAGCATTGCTTTTGAACACCTCCAGCACCCCATCATGACTTATTCCCTCTCATTCTCTCCACACAGACGCAGGCTCTTTTCATACATTGATTGAAAGGCTCATTCTCAAAGGGGCTGATGCTGAACGGGCTGACAACTCCACCGAGCCAGTAATGGCTTCTTGCTCCACAGTGAAGAAGGAAGGTGCTTTCAGTGTCATTCTTTCTCAAATCATGCGTTTGTAGCCACCCACAAATTAACACTTAAGATCAGGGCCACTGTCTGTGTTCAGCACGAACTAACACAAATTCCACACGGACATCAGTCTTGCCCAGGACATTCCATTAACTGAGGTCAATTTTGCAAAAAAGTCAAACAATACATACATTTGATCTGTTAATAGTCTAAGTATGATGTAAGGGATTCACTCAACTAATACAAAAGAAAAAATGTGAAAAAAAACCTTAACAATTATGTTCCACATACCTTTGATATCACATGAAAACAGGCAGATATAGCATGTCATTAATAAATAGCTGTCGGCACATAAGCCCTGCTAAATTGAACTGTACTCTCGTACAAAAGGTGCTTTCAGTGTCATTCTTTCTTAAATCGTACATTTGTAGCCTCCCACAAATTACATTCAGGACCAGTGCCAGGGTCTGCTCTTTATTTCCTTATTTCCACATCAATACAAGGTCAACCACTGTGGTATTTTTCCACGTGGGCGTCTTTTGAGCTGATCCGCTACTGAAGTCTTCCATCTTCAATGGAGTACAAGGCCGATCACACTTCAATCTGCACAGTCAATGAAAAAGAGCAGAAATGTCACTTTCTTAGAGAGTGATGCACTCTAAAGTCCCTGTAACATGTTGGCACATGTAGAGAACATGTCAGCCAAGTGTTTCTCTGCACTGGCCTCTTTCTCTTTAGATTGCACAATGCTTGCGGTAGCAGGGTAACAGTTACTTGGAAAGGTACCATGAAATATTTAACAGTGTAGACCTGATTCTGTTAGTTTCAAAGTGAATGTACTGGAGCAGTGGAGGGAGAAGTGCGTCCACAGAGGCAACACACAGTGTGTGAGGTCACACTCGGCTCCGCCCCTTCTCTAATAGAACATTATACTGTACATGCAGCATATCGACAGAAGCTTAGAATACAGAAATCCTATGTACATAGTTAGCGTCGTTATATAGTTGAACGCTTTTGAGAAGGCAGGGTTCTCAACCCTCACGCAATGAGAGTGAGACACACGCATTTCAGGCAATTCACACGCTCCACGCCACACCTTGCATTTCTCACGCAAATTATAACTCTGCCAAACAATTTTTTTTATATATAGCCTATAGCTTCGATAAATCCTGGCCTTCACCACCATCACCTAGTGTTGCCACCTTATTTATACTATCTATGGTTGCCACCCGTCCCGTTTTTCCCGAAATTGTTCTCTTTTTTCACCAGCTGTCCCGAGGAAGGAAAAATCTCTCCCGGGACACAATTTGTCACGTTTTTTTGGGGAAAAACTCATTCGTTTTTTTGGGGAAAAACTAATTTGATTTCCTTCGTTCAGTAGTTAAGGCCGTTTCACACGGGCCGTGGCGTTTGTTGCGCCCACTAATGCATTCTGCGAGAGCCGAGCGGGCAGAGAGAAGGCGCAGCGTTTCGTCAGGCTACACGACAAGCGTGCAGGGGCGGTCCTAACGATCTCGGGGCCCGTTTCAAGACCCTGTGTGGGCCCCCCACATTTATTTTTATTTTTTTTCTATGAATAATGCTTGTGAATGCTCCCCGCAAAAATAAAAAAGATTGTGGAAACTAGTTGGTTCATAGACGGATTATGAGATAATAGGCCCAGACTCTTAAAGCCCCCCCGCCCCCCTCCCTATCCAGTCAGTTACATTGACTTTTCCGCAAAGATACATACGTTTACTGGCATAAACATATTAAGGGAGTCAGTGTTTCCCACAGGATTTTGGGATACTGTGGGAGATATCCTGTACCTTGTTGGGGGTTCCGGGGGCATGCCCCCCTGGAAGAAAATTGGTACAGTTTTAAAGTAAAATGCATCAATCTGAAAAATCAATCTGGAAAATTTAGATTTAAATCAAATCTTGACCTGCAGAAGGAACATTATTTTTCTTAAACAGGCAACACTCTTTACTCTGCAACTGTAAAAACATTTCAGAAGATTGGTCTGCAGACCCATGTTATATGATGGAGGGGCCCATTGCAACAGATACAGGGTGGAAAGCTACTTTTTATGAACAGTATATAATTTACATGTAGAAAGTTTATTCCTGTATGTGTGTGGGGGCCTTAGAGGCCCCTCATGAAGCCCATAAGACATAGCTAATAATGCTTTTGTTTTGCACTTGCTTTTCGATTTTTCACCTACTAGTTGAGGGGCCAAGTTGGTTTTAGTGCTCCCACATTCAAATGCGGACGCCGAAAGAGTCTTCGCCATGGTTGGTCTTCACCAGCACCAGAAACAGACTAGCCCTAGAAGGAACATTGTCCTCCATTATGATGGTCTAAATGGCTGGTGTGGAGCCACAGTGCTTCAAGTGGGAGCCAGAAAACCCCTATCCTGAAGGCCTCAAAATCTGCCACTCGAAGCTACAACAGCGAGCATCAGTAATATCCAGTATCCATATTTGCTGAACTGAACTAAGAGTTTTACTGAAATAACTACCCCGAAGAACTACCCTAGGCCTACACCCATCTCACTAGTCTGGCATTTGGTATTAATCCAGTTATACTTTCATCATAAAATTACTACAATAGGCTATATTTTAACTAAAACAAAGAAATTATATTGAACTGAACTTGTGTTAAAAACCATTATTATGCTTTAAATTAATAAATAAACACAATAAAATTTCGCTCGCGCGCTCGCATGGGAAATCCGCTTCTGTCTCACTCTAAACAATTTCCAAAAGTTGAGAACCCTGAGAAGGTATCAGCTGGTCCATATTAAATAACATTTTCTTTAGACTGAGGCTAAGAAGGCTTTATTACAAATAGAGAAAATATACACGTTATGGTTTGGCAATTTGCACTTTGCCGATATTCATTCACATTTCCTCTGTGAGATAAGCATACTTACTTGATAAGCCACAAACAGTATATCAGATACTCTTCCGACAATATTTGACCCAAATACAAATTTCCTTCAAGGGAAAGTGCACCGATCACAGTCTGTTTACAGGTATTAGGGAGAAACACTGCATATGTAAGACAAGCCTTTTTTGTCTCCAGAGCCACATGAAGAGCAAATATTTCCCTCAAGATTTGGTATATAGACCAAAAACAGAGCTACAAAGAGTGAATATATGACTTTCTAACAAAATATGTATGTCAATACACAGTGGACTTTGGTGATGTGTTTAGCACAAACACACTAACCAACACAAATTCCCCCAGGAGCCTGCCTTCCATCAACTGATGTTAATTTTGCTTTGTCAAAAAGTCAAACAATACATTTGATCTGCTAATAGTTGAAGCATGTCGTTAGCGATTCACATACATTAGGATTAATGTCAAACAAAACCTTAAAGCTCCCATATTATACACTTTTCGGTTCTATTATACACCATATTATATGGTCTTATTGTTCCCTAATACGTTTTTCTTTAATTGTTTGCTGAAAAAAACTTTCAGATAATTTATTGTACTATGCTGATGTTCAGCTAATCTCACAATGGCCTATTTTTTAAAAAGAGCTGCAGCTCCCCTCGTAAATATACAATCTTTGAGCTGCCCCCGCCCCCTGTCCGGAAGCGAAGCCAGATACGCCTCGCCCTCTGTCTGTTTGTAAACAATGATGACGTATTTGCTATGCCAGGGGCCTATTGCATAAAAGTGGAATAAAGACATCCAGGATGATTGATAAAGCCAGCCTTGACAAAGTCTAGCCTGGGCACTTTGGATTAGTCAGTTGCATAAACGCCAATCCAGGATGTAAAGGGGCTGCTTTGTCAAGCCAGGTGTAAGTAATTCTGTTAAGTGCCAGCCCACAGCTTTCAGAAGTAGACCCAAAGATCGAACACAGATTTACTGATGGAAAAATGGAAAAGACGGCCCATTTTCCCACAATGCCTTGCTAGTTTAAACCGTAAGTCAGGGGGCAGTTAATTTCATACAGGAGATGTATTCTCTGCCAACTGTTCTTGATGTCCCTGCATTGTTTTATGATAAAATAGTTGACAGTGAGCAGTCTGCAGGTGCATCTAAAAAATTGAATATCATGGAAAGTCCATTCAAAAAGTGAAACTTTCATAGATTCATTACACAAAGTGAAATATGTCAGGCCTTTTTTTTGGATGATTGATTGATCATGGAATAAAAAATCCAGTATCTCAAAATATTAGAATGTTACATACAACGAATCAGAAAAGGGATTTATAATACAGAAATGTCGACCTTCTGAAAAGTATGTTTATTCTAGATTAATTTCACTCCATGTGTAATGAATTTCTAGAATATATTTAAGTTTTACTTTTTGAATTCAATTACAGAAAAAAGGAATTTTTCATTGATATTGAATTTTGTTTTAGATGCACCTCGATATAGTGATAAGTACAAAGTGAATTTATTTGACCCACACTTGCAACGTCATCTGCCATCAATAATCAATTGTATAAATATAGCCTGCAATATTGAACATCAATTATTATAATTTATATCATTGCATCTTAATCTAATTATAATTAAGTTAATTATAAATGATTCAGGTTAAATAAATAAAAAAGAAGAACTATTTGACTAAATAACAATGCAGTCTTTTATGTGGTACCTTAAAACAGGCTAATGAAAATAAAGCAATACACAGAAGATAATGGAATAACTGTTAAACACCTTGATTTCAGATCGGAGTGACAGCTGACTGAGCCAATCAGGCAACAGAATAAGTTTATCCTTTACGTTTAGCCTGGTCGGGACCAGGCTAAACGTAAAGGATAAATCTCCATGGTAACTTCTGTCCCTCCGCTTTTATGCAACCGGATCATGGCTAACGCAAGCCAGGATAACCGAAATATCCTAGGTTAATCCCTTATCCTAGTTTTATGCAATAGGCCCCTGTTAGCACAGTTAGCCTACCCATGAGAAGAACCAAGTCTAGTGCTAGTAACGCACTTTGAACAGTTTGACATGACCTATCCTTGTCTACATGAAAGACTATGTTTATACAGATGCACTGACTTGCCGTTTCCAAGCAAATGGAAACGGCATGTTCACAATAAAAATGCTGCAAAAGATGGTGGCTACTGCGAAGCTAGCTCAGGAGTGTAGTGAGAAAAGTGAGATCTTAAGACTGCAATAATCAAGCAAGGAGTATTCAATCAAACAACAGAGGCTTCATGTTCTATCCAGTAAGAATATGGAGGTCCATTCGACCCAGCAAGCCCCGCGATGACTTTCTGAGCATAATGGCCCCGATCGGATGGCAAGTCACATCTTAAATACTAGTCAGTTTAGCATAGCAAGAATGCTGTGTGTTTCAATCAAGAGTACCTATTTGCAGACCCATGGGGGAAACCATTGAAAGTGGAGCTCCACCAGAAGCCACGCCCCGAACTCATTTCATTGGTCAGAATTGTAACCTACTCTGAATTTGTTGTCTTCTTTTTGTTTTACTGCCGGAGTTCACCTAGCGGTGAATAATAATACACAGTTTCCACCGGTTATGGTGCTAGTACACAGTAAAATACGTCAGTTTGTTAAGGGTCCCACGTGGCCAGGACGGTGGTAAAATGTTAAGGTAGAAGATGAATGAAGCAACGAAGCTTTGTGTAAATCTTCTAAAATCCGTCTCTTTAATTCACATTTATCACACTAGGTCAATCACATACAAATATAAACTCTTATAAATGAAACACAAAAAGTGCCACCACATTAAAATAAACAGCTCATTTTAAAAAGCGGGGTGAAAGGCATTAACGTCTGACACATAAGGTGACAGTTTCCATGCTAGATCCTGATTGATTTATTACCAGATCCCTTGTCCTCTAGTGATCACAGTTTTAATTATTATATCATTTCTATATTCATATTAGGCTATTGCACGATCGATGCTCGTCTGTGACTTTGTGATCACGCAAATGAACGTAACAATCGTGTGCAGCCGCAGAATTACATTTCAACCAGACATAAATAGCCTATGTTCATATTAGTAGGTGAGTCAATCTAGGGAAAAAAAGGGCTTAACCCCAAAAAAATTGATACAAAAGGTTTTTCAATGGATTCCAGTAGTATTTGGTGTGCTGAATAACATACTAAAAGTCTACCAAAATCTACCCCCCAGAAAGCCCTCATTTCCAAGATGGCGGCCGAAATGGCGGCGGGGAGCTTGAAATGGCTATATCTCAAATTGAAAAAATGTTGCAAAGGAATTTTCAACTGATTTTGGTACCTCTGGACATGCTTACAAACATACTAAAAATCTAGGAAAATACACCTTCCGGAAAGGCTTCATTTTCAAGATGGCGTCCAAAATGGTGGCTGGCCAAGCTTAAAATGGCTATATATCTCAATAGAAAAATATTATTCAAATGATTTTTCACTTGATTCTGGTACCTGCAAATATGCTTATGACCATACTAACAATCTAGGAAAATATACCTCCCAGAAAGGCTTCATTTTCATAATGGTGTCCAAAATGGCGGCCGGGAGCGTAGAATGGCTATATCTCAAATGGAAAATGTTACAAAAGAATGTTTCAACTGATTCTGGTACCTCTATACATTAAGAAAGTGCGACAAATCTAGGTAAATATAACTGCTAGAAAGGCGTCATTTTCAAAATGACTGCCTGATGGTATAGGGGAGGGCTGGGCGATTAATTGAAATTCAATTTCGATTACGATTTTGGCGTCCCTCGATCATGAAAACCAGATAATCGTAATAAATTGATTATTGTGTCGCACGCCGTGTCTTGTGTGGTAAATGCAGCGAACCCTTCTGTGCCCCCACCCAAACACTTTCGCTTTCAGCGATTGCAATGCAATGGTTTATTCAGCATAAAGTTAAAGTACTCGCCCAAGACTGATGTTAAATCGAAACACAAAAGCCTTGCGTGAGCGAAATAGCGAGTTGCCAGTTGAAACTCCGTGACGGTGGGTAACGGTGTCATTCACAGTGACACCTCGCCAGTGTGAGCCGCCGCACAGAAAAGCCCTGTGGCTTTACGGCTAAAATGAACCGGGGATATCCTGCCCGTTAACGTTGTTGATGTGGAAGGCTTCAGCTCAGATCTTGTCATCGAGACGACATTGATGAGGTCATTGAAGACGCATGGAAGTGGAATGACTGACAATCAGAGAGCCCTTTGGACCATGTCAAAGTGCATAACATCACAGTACAACACCGCAATGCAGGAGTTCACAAACCAGACATACACAACATCAGAACAGCACAAGGACTCAACAGAGGCAAGGATGAAAAGGGATGCTGCTGACCTGGAGAAGATCACTTCAAAACTTGCTATATGGTCACCTTTCTCTCCAGACTCTTCTTTAAGGAATGTTGTTACAGGTGTTGTTGCTGAGGACGGAGTGAACGTGCATGATTATGACTCTGTTGGACGCAATATCATGCACAAAATGATTGGACAGCCTGCATTCACGTTCTCATTTAGTAGAAAGGATAAAGCCATAACCCTTGGACAAAAATCGTCTATCAAGGTTGCTCCTGATCGAACAATTGATTTTGCACTTCTTTTTCAACGTTTCCTGATTGTCTCCCAAACTGGAGAGCTATCATTGGAGGAGGTTATGCGTTACGAACTCAGTCCTTTCCCTCCTGCCCTCTTTGAAGCTGGAAACATCTTCCGCAAAGGCTGATAAACCACAACTTGCGCACGCAATCTGTGATCATGCAAGTGATGCAATCCTAGATTCTGTACCAGAAACAGATCATTATGTTCTTGATGGAGGTTCACTCCTTCACCGAATACCATGGAAGCACGGACAAAGCTATAGTAAAATTGTGCAGTCATATGCAGACTTCACCATCCAACATTATGGCTCAGCTACAACCATTGTGTTCGATGGCTATGGGGATGGGCCATCCATTAAAGACAACACACATCAAAGAAGAGGAAACAATATTCATCCCATTGTCAACTTCACTGCTGAGACAGAGTTCTCAGGTAAGAAGGAGGAGTTCATGTCAAGAGATCTGAATAAACAAAGGCTGATCCAAATGATAAGCGATGAACTGAAAGAAAGGGGTTGCACTGTGGTCAATTCAATTGGAGATGCTGATGTAGACATCGTAAGGGCCGCAGTGGAATCATCTCTTCTTCACACCACTACGCTGATTGGAGAAGATACAGATCTCCTTGTCTTACTACTTCACTATGCACAGAGAGATAGTAAGGGCGTATATTTCAGATCAGACAAGTCAAAAGCTGATGGCAGTTTTAAAGTGTATGCCGTAAACCATTTAAAAGAAGTACTTGGACATGATGTGTGTTCTCAGTTGATGTTCATCCATGCTCTCACTGGCTGTGACACAACTTCTCGGATCTTCGGGGTTTGCAAAAAGACTGCTTTCCAGAAGCTTGTAAAAGGGGATCCCGTCCTTCGATCTTGTGCCAATGCATTCATTGTCCCAAACCAGACCACAGAGGTGATTGATGACCTTGGGTGCCAAGTAATGGCTGTCCTCTTTGGTGGAAAGTGCACAGATTCCCTTGCAGCAATGCGATATAACATTTTCAGCAAGAAGGTTGTCTCAGCTTCATCAACTGTAACGCCTGAACGTCTGCCACCAACTGAATCGTAGAGCGTACTACCAGGTCATGGTCTGGATGGGAACAGAAGATGGTATGGATGCCCTGAACTGGGGGTGGAGCCTGCAGGACAATAGATTTGTCCCACTCATGTCAACAACGAATGTTGCTCCAGACAGTCTCTTGAAGGTCATTCATTGTAACTGTACCACTGCCTGCAAGACACTCCGCTGTTCTTGCAGAAAATATGGACTACCTTGTACTACTGTCTGTGGACCATGTCAACTTAAGGAATGTGACAATCCACTTAACAAGTTTCTTCCAGAGGAGCCCGAAGATGATGATGAATAAAGACCACAATAAGTGTGGCATTTATGTTATTCAACAACAACACCACCTTTCTAGTTTGAATAGTAACCAATTTGAACCATTTAACCAATGTAAGCTTACAGGCAGTCATTTTGAAAATGATGCCTTTCTAGCAGTTATATTTACCTAGATTTGTCGCACTTTATTAATGTATAGAGGTACCAGAATCAGTTGACATTCTTTTGTAACATTTTCCATTTGAGATATAGCCATTCTACGCTCCCGGCCGCCATTTTGGACGCCATTATGAAAATGAAGCCTTTCTGGGAGGTATATTTTCCTAGATTGTTAGTATGTTCATAA
The DNA here is from genome assembly GCF_949987685.1 of Ammodytes marinus. Classification (NCBI taxonomy): domain Eukaryota; kingdom Metazoa; phylum Chordata; class Actinopteri; order Uranoscopiformes; family Ammodytidae; genus Ammodytes; species Ammodytes marinus. The sequence continues at coordinate 2,256,451 of NC_137232.1, forward strand.
GCATATTTTGCAGGTACCAGAATCAAGTTAAAAATCATTCGAATAATCTTTTTCTATTGAGATATATAGCCATTTTAAGCTTGGCCGGCCACCATTTTGGACGCCATCTTGAAAATGAAGCCTTTCCGGAAGGTGTATTTTCCTAGATTTTTAGTATGTTTGTAAGCATGTCCAGAGGTACCAAAATCAGTTGAAAATTCCTTTGCAACAGTTTTTCAATTTGAGATATAGCCATTTCAAGCTCCCTGCCGCCATTTCGGCCGCCATCTTGGAAATGAGGGCTTTCTGGGGGGTAGATTTTGGTAGACTTTTAGTATGTTATTCAGCACACCAAATACTACTGGAATCCATTGAAAAACCTTTTGTATCAATTTTTTTGGGGTTAAGCCCTTTTTTTTCCTAGATTGACTCACCTATAGGCTATTTAACGAGGCTCGTCTGTGAAGTGAACAGTAACGATCGCGTGCAGCCGCAGAATGAGATAGGCTACAATACAATAGGTTTATTAATCCGAACACAGTTAGCATTAGCCTGCACTGCTGCAACAAGGCTCCAACTGACACTACGTAAAGGCTATTTACAGCTTCGTTTAAGAGGAAAAGACAAGCATTTGTTTCCAGGACTTCTAAGATAAAAGTTCAACTTTTTGTGTTTTATTTATAAGAGTTGATATTTGTATGTGATTGACCTACTTGTGATAATTGTGAATTAAAGAGACGGATTTCGGAAGATGTACCCAAAGCTTCGTTGCTTCATTCATCTTCTACCTCAACATCTACTTTTTACCACCGTCCTGGCCACTTGGGACCCTTAACAAACTGACGTATTTTACTGTGTACTAGCATCATAACCGGTGGAAACTGTATTATTATTCACCGCTAGGTGAACTCCGGCAGTAAAACAAAAAGAAGACAACAAATTCAGAGTAGGTTACAATTCTGACCAATGAAATGAGTTCGGGGCGTGGCATCCGGTGGAGCTCCACTTTCAATGGTTTCCCCCATGGGTCTGCAAATAGGTGCCTCTCGTTTCAATTGGCAGTCAGGTGAGGGGAAGGGGGTGGGGGAGGACTCAGAGACAGACTGTTTACTGTTGCAGGGGGGGTATCCAAGGGAGGGGGGAGGGTTGGGGAGGTACAGTCTGAGTACTCTTCAATACACATTTGAGGAATTTAACCTTAGACATACAGCAGTAATACAAGACTAGAAAATCCCGCGGAGATTTTGAAAGTACGGGCCGCCCATGTAAATTAGGGAAGAAAAACAATCATGGCTGACCCCTATGGTCCGAGAGGCTTTATTGTAGAGCACCATGAGCTGTACATGTCTAACAAATTATAAGTCACTCAGAGTCAGGGGGAAAGGGGCGTGGCCTGTCAAACATTGCATTTTTGAATGATGGTGTTCGCATTTGTGGCGTCCCCTATGGGTTAATCTCGACAAGTTTAGAGGGCCATGCTACCACATGTCTTCTGCACATATCCTGCAAGTTTCATGATGATAGGACCTATGGTCAATTAGTTATGGCCAATGTGTTATTATGCCCCGCCCCTGCGTAAACGTTTTAGTCAATGGCGGCTATGTTTTTCAAGCTGTCTTACTAATATTTTTCGGAGACGTGCGTCATAGTCCCCCGGGGTTTCGTGAGACATTTGGTGTTGATAGAGTAAAACTTGACACAGTTGTTGATAAAACCCTGTTTTTCAGTTTATGCTAATTAGCCAAAAATATTTCCAGGTTGACTCTTATGGTCCAAGAGGCTTTTTTGTAGAGCACCCTCAAATACACCTGTGTGAGAAATTTCAAGTCAATGGGACTTACGGTGTGTGGGGCGTGGCCTCTCAAACTTTCTTCAGTCGGGGCTTAATAACAGCGCCCCCTAGCGGAAATTCAAAAAACTGTCCAATAGGCTATATTGTAGAGCACCATGAGCTGTACAAGTGTAATCAATTTCAAGTCAATCAGAGTCAGGTGACATTTGTGGCGCCCCCTATGGGTTAATCTCGATAAGCTTCGAGGGACATGCTACCACATGACTTCTGCACATACCCAGCAAGTTTGATGATGATAGGACCTATGGTTAAGGAGTTATGGCCAATTTGTTAATAAGCCCCGCCCCTGCGTAAACGTTTTAGTCAATGGCGGCCATGTTTTTCAAGCTATTCAACTAATATTTTTCGGAGACCCCAAGGTTTCGTGAGAAGTTTGGTGTCAATACAGTGACATTTGGGGAAGTTGTAGTTAAAACCCTGATTTTCAGTTTATGCTAATTAGCGGAAAATATTTCCAGGTTGACTTGTATGGTCCAAGAGGCTTTTTTGTAGAGCACCCTAACATACACCTGTGTGAGAAATTTCAAGTGAATCGGACTTACGGTGTGAGGGGCGTGGCCTCTCAAACTTTGTTCAGTCGGGGCTTAATAACAGCGCCCCCTAGCGGAAATTCAAAAAACTGTATAATAGCACACTCCGTGGGGTGGGGACGCACGTTCTGTGAAATTTTTGCATATCTGCGTGTAACGGTGTGGCAGGAGTAGCAGCTAGAAATTTGCGGAAGAATAAGAAGTCAGAAGAAGATAAAGTATGGTGGAGAGTAATAATTACGGGCCCTCAATTCTTTCGGGCCCGTACGGTGGAGAGTAATAAGATTCAAGATTCAAGATGATTTATTTGTCATTGTACCAAAACAACAAAATTCTGTTTACAGTTATACCCCACAAAGAGACATTCAGTGACAGTAACAAACATGGGAGACAGGGGGGGTACACTGAAGAGTCGGCAGCGTGCGCTGCGCCCCTTAAAGTAGGAAGGAAAAAGAGAACATCGGGAAAGACAGGTTAAAAAAAATGCTACTCTCACATGAGCTCCTTAGGTGCAAGTGTGTGATTAGTACAAAAACCACCTTAGTATAGTAAGCAACAAGATAATAACGCCACAGACAAATAGACACGTCGAAAGCACAAAGGAATGGGTAGGGTTCATGGGACGGTAGGTGTCACAGCCCAGGCGCTAGGGGGCGTTCGCAGCCAGCAGGCGCCCCGCCCGCAGCTGTCCGCGCTGCAACGGGAGGGAGAGGGGGAGGATTCAGGAAGGCTTGAGAGGTCAGGATTTGTGTGCTATGTGTTTACGTGTATGTGTGTGTTCCATGAAGCTATCTCTGTCCGGACGTAGTGGCAGTCTGCAGACGCCAGGTGTTATTGAGACAGTTCTTGGAGACGACCTCGTGGCCCGGTCACAGATAGAGTCCACAGGAGAGTAGGTGAAGGGAGTTTGGGGGTAGAGCGTCTGTTTACATAAACATCCCGGAGAGAGAAGAGATAGCACCTCCGCCAAGGTCGGTGCAGGGAGCCGAATCGAGAGATTGTGATTTGTTTTGGTTGAGACTAGGCGCTGGAATGGAGCCTGTCTTAAGAGTTACTGGTACCGTGTTATTCGCCGAAATCCAGTGGCCTAAATCCAAGTGCTTGCGGCCCGTTAATGGAATCCCTGATCGAATCCACTTTCCGAATAAGTCCAGGAATCACTTCCAGCTTGCGATTCACCTCGCTTATCACTTGAGTCTGTGCATTAACGGCCCGGCACAAACCCTCAAATACGGGCAGCTTAGCTATGGCCTGATTAGCTGCCAACGCCTTATTACCGTTGCGGTAAATCAGGAATCCGCCAACTCCAATCAGCAGGAACCCTGATACCAGAAGCCCAATAGTGTAGATATCTTCGGCGTCCTCAATGGAGAGTATTGCTAGACACATCTGGTTCCAGCCACTCCACCCGTTCCAGGTGTATCCAACAGTAAAGGTTCCATCAGGACAAGCGGCATCTCCTTTGCCCCCTTTTCTCGTTGAGAAAATTTGGTCAATTGCAGAGAGACCCCAGTTGATCAGATCCATAATTTAGGTTTTCGGAGGAAGATGTACAGAGAGGCTCAGGATACAGAGACAACACAGGACAGAGAGCAGAGCAGGATAGATAAGGGTCGGGAGGGAAGAGAAATGCGACCGCCTTCCTTCAGAGCTAGACAAGAAAATATAATTCTAATAGATAATTACGGGCCCTCAATTCTTTCAGGCCCGTAAAATACTAAAATCAGTGAAAAAATTATCTTCAAAGTTGAACGAGGCATTTCCAGACTGGTGTGGGGAATAGAAATATGTTTTTATGAGCAAAATCTGAATGCTTGTCCCAAAGCTAATAGCTATACACCAGTCAGGCAAAAACATTTCTTTCAGTTTCACTGTTTGAAAAAACTCACAAGTAGCTTCCTATCCGTTGTGTTATTAAAAATGAGGCTGCTGTGGTTAAGATAAATTAGTGGATTATGCAACATTCACCATGCTTTTCTGTACTACAGGCATCTTGTCGCTTAGCAACAAGCAAACAACATGGGGGTGAAGGAATATTTTTCCAGAGGATCTCGGGGCCGTGGACCAATAAGAAATAGGGGTGTGGGCTGCACAGTGGAAGCTTCTGGCTTTCCAGTTTTTGACGTCAGAAACAGGGAGAATTCTGACTGGAGTATATTGGGGGGGAGGGGTGGGGGTTTCAGAAAGGGGGAGAGTGAGAAAAGGAGAGATTGTTATTTTTTTTTATATTTTGGCAGTCTCTAGGCACACCGTGGACCCATGGATATGTTAGAACACATTTAGTGTGCATTTAGCATAATATGTGACCTTTACATATTTGGAACAATTATGTTCCAAATACTTTTAATATCACATGAAAACAGGCAAATATTGCATGTCATTAATAAATAGGCATCTGGCGGCAAGATAGCCCTGCTACTGTACGCTTAGCCTTAGAAATTCCTATCTATTACAATGGTTAACAATAGGGTGAATTTTAAAATAGAATATGGTGTAAACATTCCTCCTTGTTCTTTCCTCCAAGAACATTTCTAATGAATCAGATGTCAAAACAATGATACCCAGCCTTTTAATGGTAAATGGACTTGACTTATATAGCGCCTTCTAGCCGATTTTCTCAGCCCCAAAGCGCTTTACATATCTTACCACATTCACCCATTCATACACACACTCATACACCGATGGCAGTAGCTGCCATGCAAGGCGCTCTCTGAACCAACGGGAGCAATTTGGGGTTCAGTGTCTTGCTCAGGGACACTTCGACATGTGGCGGGGAGACGGGGGATCGAACCTCCGACCCTGCACTCCAGAGGCGATCTCTCTACCCACTTCCCCACTGCCGCCCATAATTAATAATAGTTCATGACTTAATAAAGTCATGAACTCCTTATGCTTAGCACTGGTAGTGATGATGGGACGTTTGGGAGACATTCATGCAGTAAAGATGAAGTGTATATAGTGTAGTAAACTGTGTTGTCTAACTGCTGCATGCAGAGGGGACTTAAAGCCCCTGTTTGAATGAGGTGAGGAAGATTGCACATCAAATATAGAAACTTAATTTTGTCAGTTGTGATCACAGTACTATACTGTTGCGTATACTATACGCACCACTGGTGGAATGTTAGTAAGATAAAGAATAGTACGATTGAAAAACTAAAAATAATATTATTCATTATTTGGGTTTTATTTTCATAACTGTGATTTACATTTACGTCTCAATTATAATAACAACGTATTCACCAAAGTAAATACCTGTCCAGACAAATGTTTCTGTTTTACTTGGAGATAATCAGACCCAATCAGTGACAGAAAACCACAGCAGACAATAAATAGCGGAGCCTGCGGAATTCAGTTCCTTTGTCACGGGGTATATAAGAAGTGGCGGGGACGGTCAGCCTTGAATGGGCTTCTTTGACACTCACATCCACTTCCTATACAACCCATTCCTCACACAGTGACCTACGCACCTTTCTCAGGTGTCTCCATGGGGCCAAATCTCAAAGGAAAGGCAATTTAGAACAGCATTAACCGCAGCCTGGCCCCTGACCCCACAGCAAAGCTTTAAGCCTCTGACAGAACAGCCATGCTAACTACTGTTGGTAGGGCCGGAGTAAGAAAAAGGCCCACTGAACACCCACAAACACATAGCCACGCACACACTGCCCCGGAGCGCCTTCACCTGCTAACCTCTTACAGAAAAGGGGATTATCACAGGCTGTGTGCTGTGAATGCTAGAATTCCATGTTGACCTTGCAGCAAAACTGCATTGGGCTTGAGATACATTGAAAATGAATATTCTGGTGCTGAATCTAGTAAGACACTACAGGTTCAGTTTAGAGAATAATGTTCTGGAAATACAACGCGGCCAAAATGAGTGACAGTTAAGATGTGTTAAATGAAGTCTACCTGGAAAATGCTGCAAATCTTTAAAAAAAAAATATATACATTTGTAAAATAAGTTCTATTTCGTTCCTACTGACCGCCAGAGGCGGCGCTTTCAGCACTGGATGTTCCATCGCGCGCATGCACAGGTCGAGATCTTATACCAAAATAGTCACCTGTGACACCTGGGTGACCCGAGAATATGTATATATTCCGGAAGTCACTCGAGGATCTTTTCGCGGACTAGCAGGTCACACACATTGTTGTGTGATAGTATACCATTTGCTTGTCGCAAGTAGCTTTGTAACCTAAGGGTTGGTGCTTCGATTTGACTTCGTCCACCAAAGGCTGCGACTTGCAATTCGTTCGACTTCAGCCGGTCAGGGGTGAGTAAAGTGTGAAGGCTACGCATAGCCGCCGGCTATCGCGGAAGCTAATATCACCTTTCCACCTTGCTTTAATTGAGCTTGTCAGGCGGCGGCTGGTTTCACAGTCGCCGTGTTATTCTTTTGCTCGCACCGTTGCTTGTGTGTTTTTCGCTAAGCCCGGTTGCTAATTGTATGCTCGAATGTATTGTTTTTCTAGCATTGTTGACTGTTGCTCGGGTGCTAAGTTCGCCTAGACCGGTTGCTTACTTTGATTTAATCGACAGCGAGCGGCTTGGGGTCCAAGCCGCCGCCACAGTATTTTGTAGCATTGTCGCACTGTTGCTCGGCTGCTGAGTTCGCCTAGAGCGGTTGCATAGGCTACTTAATTTGCTCGTCAAGTGGGCGGCTTCGGGTCAGAAGTCGCTTTCACTGTTGTATTTGAGCTGTGTCGCACCAGTCATGTGCTCTCACCTAAGCCTTGCGTTGCATAGCTTACTTTATTTGCTTGCCAGTGGGTGAGCCGGTGGGCGAATTAGTTTCCTAAATTGCCTTCACCGTGTTATTTTAGCCGTGTCATACTGTTGCACGTGTGTAGGCTGCTGTAGTGTGTCGCCAGTTGGCAGCTTCGTTTCACACCGCTGTATTATTATAGCCGTGTCGCACCGTTGCACGGTAGCTCACGCCTTAGCCTGGTTGCATAGGCTACTTTATTTGCTCGCCAGTGAACGTCTTGGGATCCAAGTGTTGCCGTCACTGTGTTATTTAAGGTGCATCGTTGCTTGGGTGTGCTCTCGCCTGAGGCTCGATTGCCTAGCCTTCGTTTATTTGCTCTCCAGTGGGCGGCTGGGGTTACCTAGAGCCGCTGACACTGCCAGGGCACTACAGATAGAGAATAGCATTTTGGCTAATTCTAGCATTTTAACCCATGCATGATCATGTGTTTTATTAATATGCACTGTCCCCTTCTTAAATAAACTGAATTCAATTGAACTGTGTTGTTTAGGGGGTTGCATTGTTGCTTGGGTGCGCTCTCGCCTAAAGCTCGATTGCCTAGCCTACTGTAACTTGCTTGCCAGTGGGCGGCATAGTTTTACACCGCCTCTGTATTATTGTAGCGGTGTCGCACCGTGGCTCGGTTGCTCTCGCCTGAAGCCCAGTTGCATACCTTAATCGGATGCATATTTTAATTGACTCGACAGGTCGCATTGTTGCTTGGGTGTGCTCTCGCCTAAAGCTTGATTGCCTAGCCTACTGTAACTTGCTCTCCAGTGGGCGGCATAGTTTTACGCCGCCACTGTATTATTCTAGCGGTGTCGCACAGAGGCTCGGTTGCTCTCGCCTAAAGCCCGCGGTTGCATACATTAGTTGCTCGCCAGTGAGCGTCTTGGGTTTCCAAAAGTCGCCTTCACTGTGTTATTTTAGCTGTCACACCGTTGTCGTGTCTGTGCAGGCTACTGTATTTGCTCGCAAGTGGGCGGCATACTTTTACACCGCCACTGTATTATTCTAGCGGTGTCGCACCGTGGTTCGGTTGCGCTCGCCTGAAGCCCGGTTGCATACCTTAAACAGATGCATATTTTAATTGGCTCGACAATGGGCAGCTTAGGCCTCCTAAAGTCGCCGTCACTGTTACTTTTAGGGGTGTCGCTCCGTTGCTCTGGTGCTTGCGCCTGAAGCTCGGTTGAGTAGGCTACTAATTCATTTAGCCTAGCCTGCTAAATTGCTGACATGCTAAACAACCATAATTGTGACGCCTTCATGGCCTCCCTACAGTGGAGAATGGCCATGACAAGTGCCCTGCAGGTCTCGGGTGAGCACCTGAGGGAAACACTGTCAGATAACCCATGCATGAACTGTAGTTTCATGCCTCAGGCACTGAGGCTTGCTAGGTAGAAGCTCTCCTACTAGCCTCCAACCAGCTCAGGGTACCAGCGGCAGTGAGTAGCCTTGCGGCTGTGCATCCTTCCTACTCAGGGGATGACATGCTGTCCACAGCTGCGTCCTGTAATGTCACACAGGTGGGCAGCTCGGCTAGAGGGTCAGTGTCTGTCCGTGACTTGCCAAGTATTGGGTTGGATGAAGCTCTGGTTTCATCTGCACCTGTGAATGCCTTTTTTCGGCGGGCCCTCAATACTCCGTTTTCTCTGGGCCTCCCTCTGAGCCTTATTTCGCAGAGCTCCGTAGATGCTTGCCAGATTTAAGGGCTCTCCCATCACACTAGTGACAGCAGAGCTCTGGCAGCCATGCACAATGCTGATAGTTAGGGCTTGGACTGGTTAGCTCCGATTGAGCCTGCTATAGCATCCCTGGTTGTCTCCCCAGACGAAGCTCTGAGAACCGCTGCCCTCGGCCCCAGTGCCAGATTGCATACGACCTCCTTACTAGGAGTTACGACATTGCTGCCCGTGTGGGACGTCTTGGGAATTTGCTTTCTCACATAGTCCTGGCTTGGTTGCAAACCATACAGGGGTCAGGTGCTGGTCACTCAGTGATGCACGGACCCTCAGTGATGCTTCACTTTGCATTATGACTTAGGCAGGTTGATGCCAACTGTGACGCGCCGCGCCGCCAGGGTTGGCTGGCGCAGTCGTCCCAGTCGGAGGTGTGTCGACAGACCGTCCGTTCGCTTCCAGTGATCCCAGGCCGGACGCTTCAGGCCCTGGTGCGAAGTGTTCAGGTTGACCAGGCTAGACAGTAGTTGCACGCTGCGACGTGCGCCTCGGGAACCTCTGTGGTACCCCGTGCCAATATCTTCAACCACGTCCAGGTGGGCAATCAAGGGGCCAGTGCTTCTCAGCACATTCTGAACAGCGCCGTAACACTGTGCTACGGTCGGCATTTCAGGCGCCAGGAAGTCGGCGTCCAGCCACCGCCCTCCACTGGAGTCCCTGGGGGTGCTACTCGATGCTCGGTAGGTTCTACTCAACCTAATTTCAGGTACCAAGGAAGTGGGGCGGGTTCGTCCCATTCTGGACTAAGAGGGCAGAATCGATGCCTCACGGTTCTTCCTTTCCACATGCTGCGTGTTGCAGGTGGCCTCCAGTCTATCGCTCAGGCGGACTGGGTTGTGTCAATAGCCCTGAAAGACGCTACTTTCAGGTCCCTACTGCCACAGGTGGTCCTCCCCTTTGAATTTCTGGGCAAGGTGTACCAGTTCAGGGTTCTTCCGTTTGGGCCGTCCCGGACTCTGCGTATATTAAACAGTGTGTGGCAGCATCCCTGTCGCCATTACAGCTCAGCTATGGTGTACTGCCATACCTAGACAACTGGTTGATCATTTCGCCCAACTCAGGAGCAGGCGGTCAGGGACACAGCCATGCTCCTTAGCCAGCCGGGAACAGGCTTGGCCTTACGATCAATCTTACAAAGGGCAACCTTACACCATGTGTTGGGTTGTGAGTTATTTGGGGCTGGTGCTCGACTCGGCGGCCATACGAGCCTACCTTTCTCCAGAGCGCGTAGCTACCACTCGGCAGCTACTACAGCACTTCATGCAGGGGAGGCTGCTGGAATACAGCCTCTTCCTTTGACTGATAAGTATGCTGACCTCGGCATCCATGAGGGTCCGACTAGGCCTTCTCAAAGTGAGTTCTCTTCAGATCTGGGCGAATGGTCTCCACTTGGACACCAAGTGGCAGAGACGCAAGATGGTCAGGGTGTCTGGGCAGTGCCTTCGGGCCCTCAGACCCTGGAGAAAGAGGGCATCCCTGATTTCCGGGTCGCCCTTAGGGAGGAATCTCCCGGTGTGAGGTTGTAGAGACAGACGCCTCCTCGTCAGACTGGGACGCAGTCTGTTAGTGCAGGACTGTCGTAGGCCAGTGGGATGCCCAGCAGAGACTGGAGCATGATATAGGCTGGAACTCCTTGCAGGGTTCTTAGCACTCAGGCTTCAACCACCAGGTGGGCACCAGATCGAAGCAGGGCCTGCGGGTTACGCAAGGGCTCCTTATGGGGGTGCTCCCCCATTATCTAAGCTGTCCATGTTCCAGGTGTCTGGAACACAGCGATAGACCTTCTCTCTCGCCAAGGGCCACCCCCCGGGGAGTGGAGACTCCATCCGGAGGTGGTAGGCATGATTGGGACAAGTATGGCAGGGCAGTGGCATATCTCTTTGCTTCCGAAGAGAAGACCCACTGTCCCCCTTGGTTCTCCTAGAGTGGAGAGGACCAGTCCCCTAATAGGCCTTTCACACCAAAATTAACCAAGAGTCAGTTCCAGGCTGGTGTTGGGGTCAGTTCAAAACTGGTTACAGCCTTATCCCAGTTATGAACCGGTTGGTTTCACATCGACCGGAGACAGCCATGGAGCCGGCAAGAGAGCAACGTCATGACGTCACTGTAAACGTGTGTGTACGTCGCCCGACGCCGCTGCTCTTGTGGCTAACGCTAAAGCTACCGCTAGCTTTAAGCACAACAACAGCGGCGAATACGTCTTATTTTTACACGTGTTAGCTCTCGCTTTGCTTTCTTAACCAAACAGGACCCATACAGCGTATTCTCGCCGGTCAATTTGATCGCTACGTTCGGTAATTATGTTATGTTTACGCCTCGTAGTAGCGGTGTTTTTAAACATGGCGGGCATGAGGTTTTAGTTGGTCTGGTTGGTCAGGATAATCCCTCCCCCGGCCGCTGGCGCAAGCAGTTCACTTCAAACCCTGCTCAATCCTGGGGTATGAGTTGAACCGGTTTTTACGGCCCGGAGCAGGCTTTCTGGCGGTGTGAAACCAAAACACTGGCTCTAACTCCGAACTAGCCCAGAACTAGCGCCGATTTTGCGGCGGTGTGAAAGGCCTATAAGACAGGAGGCTCTGGCTAATGCTTGGCCAGTCAGCCTGCTTTATGCATTTCCTCTAATTCTCTTTTTACTGGCAACACTGGACGGGGTCCAGCATTGCAGTTACAGCCTACGTTTGGTGGCTCCACATGGGCCCGGAAGCCCATGGTTCCCGGCGTTACTAAAACTCCTCAAAGGAGACCCTTGGTGCCTTCCAGAGAGACAGGAACTTCTGTCTCAGGTAGGCGTACACATGTAGGGCACCCGAACTCGGGGCGCCTGCAGCTGGGCGTGTGGCTCCTGATAGCCAGGACCCACTGTTGACGTATTGCGACCAGTCAGAGGTCCAGACCTTTTTTAAGTTCAAGGGGCACTCTCCACTATATGCAAACAGGTGGAAGTTGTTTGCACAGTAGTGCATGCACATGGCGAAGTCCAAGGGACTTGCTCATTGAGAGTGATACTACACTTTCTGCAGTCTGTGTGGGCAACAGGAGCGCTGCTTCCACCCTGCGCGTTTATGTGGCTGCGATATCGGCCGCACATGCAAGGGTGGATAACCAGACGGTAGGGTCCCACTACCTAGTCAGGCAGTTACTGAAGGTAACCTGCTTCATTCAGCCACCATGACCCCTGAGGGCACCATCATGGGACTTGCAAGTAGTCCTGAGGGCCTTAGGTCTACCCCCATTTGAGCCGCTGAGTCAGGCAGACCTGACGCGGCTGTCTATGAAGACGGCAATCCTCCTTGCCATTGCGACTGCAGACGGTCGGTGAACTCCATGCCTTGTCAGTGAGCCAGGCGTGCTTGCTCATTTGCTCTTGGGATCATTCTGTTTGGTTTCTTATATTGTGGTGGTATAGGTCTTGGGCGCACAGATTGTGTAGTGTAGTAAAGATAGTAATAATAGTTGTGAATAATAGTTATTTACATCTCAACATAGGAATACAATGTGCTGTGTATGAAAGATATTGGACAACCAAACCAACAAGGGTGTTACAGGGTTCTCAACTTTTGGAAATTGTTTAGAGTGAGACAGAAGCGGATTTCCCATGCGAGCGCGCGAGCGAAATTTTATTGTGTTTATTTATTAATTTAAAGCATAATAATGGTTTTTAACACAAGTTCAGTTCAATATAATTTCTTTGTTTTAGTTAAAATATAGCCTATTGTAGTAATTTTATGATGAAAGTATAACTGGATTAATACCAAATGCCAGACTAGTGAGATGGGTGTAGGCCTAGGGTAGTTCTTCGGGGTAGTTATTTCAGTAAAACTCTTAGTTCAGTTCAGCAAATATGGATACTGGATATTACTGATGCTCGCTGTTGTAGCTTCGAGTGGCAGATTTTGAGGCCTTCAGGATAGGGGTTTTCTGGCTCCCACTTGAAGCACTGTGGCTCCACACCAGCCATTTAGACCATCATAATGGAGGACAATGTTCCTTCTAGGGCTAGTCTGTTTCTGGTGCTGGTGAAGACCAACCATGGCGAAGACTCTTTCGGCGTCCGCATTTGAATGTGGGAGCACTAAAACCAACTTGGCCCCTCAACTAGTAGGTGAAAAATCGAAAAGCAAGTGCAAAACAAAAGCATTATTAGCTATGTCTTATGGGCTTCATGAGGGGCCTCTAAGGCCCCCACACACATACAGGAATAAACTTTCTACATGTAAATTATATACTGTTCATAAAAAGTAGCTTTCCACCCTGTATCTGTTGCAATGGGCCCCTCCATCATATAACATGGGTCTGCAGACCAATCTTCTGAAATGTTTTTACAGTTGCAGAGTAAAGAGTGTTGCCTGTTTAAGAAAAATAATGTTCCTTCTGCAGGTCAAGATTTGATTTAAATCTAAATTTTCCAGATTGATTTTTCAGATTGATGCATTTTACTTTAAAACTGTACCAATTTTCTTCCAGGGGGGCATGCCCCCGGAACCCCCAACAAGGTACAGGATATCTCCCACAGTATCCCAAAATCCTGTGGGAAACACTGACTCCCTTAATATGTTTATGCCAGTAAACGTATGTATCTTTGCGGAAAAGTCAATGTAACTGACTGGATAGGGAGGGGGGCGGGGGGGCTTTAAGAGTCTGGGCCTATTATCTCATAATCCGTCTATGAACCAACTAGTTTCCACAATCTTTTTTATTTTTGCGGGGAGCATTCACAAGCATTATTCATAGAAAAAAAATAAAAATAAATGTGGGGGGCCCACACAGGGTCTTGAAACGGGCCCCGAGATCGTTAGGACCGCCCCTGCACGCTTGTCGTGTAGCCTGACGAAACGCTGCGCCTTCTCTCTGCCCGCTCGGCTCTCGCAGAATGCATTAGTGGGCGCAACAAACGCCACGGCCCGTGTGAAACGGCCTTAACTACTGAACGAAGGAAATCAAATTAGTTTTTCCCCAAAAAAACGAATGAGTTTTTCCCCAAAAAAACGTGACAAATTGTGTCCCGGGAGAGATTTTTCCTTCCTCGGGACAGCTGGTGAAAAAAGAGAACAATTTCGGGAAAAACGGGACGGGTGGCAACCATAGATAGTATAAATAAGGTGGCAACACTAGGTGATGGTGGTGAAGGCCAGGATTTATCGAAGCTATAGGCTATATATAAAAAAAATTGTTTGGCAGAGTTATAATTTGCGTGAGAAATGCAAGGTGTGGCGTGGAGCGTGTGAATTGCCTGAAATGCGTGTGTCTCACTCTCATTGCGTGAGGGTTGAGAACCCTGGTGTTAAATGTATGAATGTTAACAGTAGCCTACACACATTATAACCTTATAACAACACTTTGTAACTACTTTGGCAGTAGAGATTTATTGATCTACTGAACTGAAAAAGAGAAATCAACTACTTTTTTTCACTACTTGTTTTGAATGAAACTCCCACCTTGCAACACACACTGTGCTAGGTGTAAAATGAATAGACTGACTTCTCTTATTCCAAGGGGGGAAATGTCTGAGAAACAAATGCCTTTAAGGGGGGTCATGTATAACATATGCAAAGTTATTGCTACTGCATCACTTTATTCATATAACTAACTTTAAGCATCACCAGAAACTATAACTGGCTGCCTTTTTTTTTTTCATCCGCCACATTCTGCAAATTGTGTCTTGTGTGTAAGAATTTACTTATATAAATGATTCATGTTTTAACCGGGCCTCATTTTTTGTGTTAATGCATTTAAATATGTATTACAAATGTGTTGTATTGTTGTACATGCTATGGCAATCTGAGCTTCACTCTTCTTTGTCATGAAGCAGGATGGCTAGAGAGCAGTGCCCGTGTACACACAACTCATTCCATTGCTCATATGGTATTCTCAATGTGTTTGAACAATGTCTGATAGCAGTGTTGACTGTCTGAATGCTAGTACTGTATTTTAAGAATAGTTTGCAGTGTAAATACTGGGAAGAGTGAAGTAGTGAATAATAATGAAATAGAGCCCAGAGCTTTCACTATATAAGTTCAACTCTTCAAAAGAAGATTATTCTGTATTTAAAATGTATATATCCAAATTAATTCCGGAATTGTGGCTTCTCCAGTAACTTGTACTGCCTGTTCTATGTTAAGTTTAGTTGACTTGAAAAGGAGGACAGAGTCGGTGAGGTCAAAGGTTATTGCTTTTTTTGGGGATCTTCACTTTTAGTGTTTTTGTAGAAGTTATATTCTGCTCTTCTGTTTAACATTAACTCAAGCTAGAAATGATTTTAGACGTTTCAAAAGGCAAAAGAGTAAAGCAATAACACACTTGGGCTTTGTTCTAGATGCATACTGCATACTGGTAGTACTGTAGATCCCCCTAATTAATGATTGTGAACATGTCACAGAGCACAGCTGCTGAATCCATCCCAGTGAGTATAATTCTTATTTTAATGAGTTCTTCTTGATGTTAGCCAACACTGGGGCTGATTTATGCAGGATGTTAATCAGCACCGTCTTGATTATGATTGCTGGGGCTGCTAGTAACGCGGCTACAATCACCATTATCAATTTGCTTTATCATTACTTCAAATGACTTTACTGCAGGATGTTTTGGGAAAACATCGCCCGCCATGATGGAGGACTAGATTTATCTTGCCCCAGGGCAGAAAAAGCTGCGTCGAGATGTACAACATTATAGCAGCAAAAACAGTAGTTCCATTGACATTTCTCATATATTTTACAGTCGACAACATCCACACCTTTATTTCCCTCTAGATTTGAATTGGTCCATAACGGCTGGAAGCAGAAGATATAAATTAAAGAGACTCTTCCTGGCGATGCCTGCTTTACTCATATTAATAGCAGGGAGACCTCTCTTTGCCCCAGGCTGTATAGTCTTGTCTGCTTCACATTCATTTAAGGCCTTATTTTCTTAGCTCACATATACAGTATGGCACTATTGATTGGTTGAGTCTTTTAACAAATATATATATTTGTTTATTTGACAGGGACAATGCACAGCTCAGTAGCAGTACCTGAGTTAGCTATGAGCAAATTTTCATCTTTAAGTCCAGGACACAACGGGCCGATAATCGGGTGTCGGACATGGTCGGAGAGTCTGGAGGGGAGGCTTCTTTTCAGCCGATTCAACATGTTCAATCGGCGTCGGCCAGTCTTTCAGCCGGAACAATCTGATTGGTGGAGGGCTCACCCGTCTCTGCTCTGCCACGGCAGCGGAGCAGATATTAGTTTCACTTTTGTCAAACATGATTTAGGAAGCTATCAATAGAATCGGAGAATGTTCGGATTGGTATGTAGGCTAAACACAATCATCACACAGCATTAGATTGTCCGTGCATGACGTTTTCACGTTTTCAGAAATAGTCGAGGTAGTTTGGGTGAGGAGCGGCCACAGGTGTGTGTCTGCGTGTGTGTGTGTGTGTGTGTGTGTGTGTCTGCAGCATGTATTCTCTCCGTTATAATGACAGCCTACGTTATGACAACACCCTACTTAATGTCATCGCGCTCAAGCGCAGAGCGTACGGCAAGTCGGTAGTCGGCTCGGTGTGTTCTGGCCTTTAGTATCTGGACTACTCATATTAGCTCTCATTAAGTGCTGTGCTTGGTGATGCACCTGTAACTGGAAAACAGCTTGGGGCCAGTGAGAGAGAGAGGCTGTATCAGCTGCCTGTGCTGCAGGGGTCACCATTGTTGACTTTGGATAACCTTGACTACTCGGACATTTGAGTATTTTGAAAATATAGATGTAAATTTAATGCATTAGCTTTTAGAACATGTTGCTGGTATGTCTCTTTATTTTGATTTTATTTCTAAGAAATTATTCTTATATTGGTAATTGTTTATTTGTACTTCATTATAATTGTATGGCGTCGGAATTTGGGTGAAAAGTCCGAACGTGCAGAAAAATTGCATCAGTTGCTTCATTGTCAGTGTACGCTTCCGTAATGTCAGTGTATGCAAGCTGGACAAATGGACTAATGAGACATCAGAGGCGGGGTTATATTAGAGTGTGCCTGATGTCCTACTCTTTTAAATGGTCACTTTAATGCACTGACCATCACCTCTGATTGGCTGTGAAGTTTGTCCACTGACACAGGCAACCTCAGAAAAAAAACAAAGGCTGTGTTCGGAAAGCCATGCTAACATCCTACTCATACTCATTTTGACGTCAATTTGAGTATGTGACGGTTGGGTATGCGAGTTTGGGTATACAGGAATTGCCCGGATGAGTACTAACTTCCGGGAAGATTTTGGGTATGGATCGATTGGATACTTTTCCTACTCAATTCTTTATTTACAATTCTGCATTTCCTGCGCAACACAGGACTGTATGTAAAAATCTAGTTCTATATCTAACCTGTGGAGGGCGGCAATACGCTAAACAGCGTCTAAACGGCCGGAATCTTATAAGAAGAAGCAGAAATTCTTTATTGCATACTTCAGTGTGAGTGTTTCGACGCACCTCACATACACAATCGAACTTTAAGTAGACAGTATGTAGTATAGATGTTGAGTATGTAGGAGGTAGGACGTTAGTATGGCTTTCCGAACACAGCGAAAGAATGGCAATACACAGTCGTCACATTTCATGCACGTCTCCTTGACATACACACATAGAACACATAGAAAAACAGCAGTGATGTGTAGCATGCACATGTAATACACAGAAAGGCAAACAGCACAATGAATCATGTTAGAGCAACTCATTAGAAAGTATTGATTTATTTTTCCGTATGTGCTGGCCTATTAAAGGCTTCTGTGCTGTACGGCTGGTCCAAATAATCTTAATATTCTACTATGACTTTGTTAGGTTAGTATACAAAGCTCAATACAGTATCAGTAGCTTTTTTTAATTTATTTCTTAAAGCAACACAACTTGTCTATTACCATTATTAGTGCCATGAGTGCCAGAGGCCTTTGAGTAAACTGGCTGATTGATGCCACAGATATCGGCAGTGTGGTTTGGGAATATTTCATTTACACTGGACTAAGCAAAGACAGCATACTGACGAAGCAGGCCTCATTTCTGAATGAAAGCGAGGTCGGTGACACAACAGCATTAGCAGCGCACCGCCATAAGCCTTACATTGAGAGCTGTTGTAGGTGGGGAGTTGTACAGTTAATGCTGATTAAAGGAGGATGTTGCCTTCTCAACAGGAGAGGTTTAACACAAATCAGAACTCACTCTTTTACAACCTCAAGATGTATGTAATTCCTTGCTACTGTACATTCATAAACCCATTTACAAATCCTATAAATAAGGCACTTCTCATAACTTGATCTTGTTTTTAATCTGTCATTGTAGGACGTTTTCAGTACACATGTTGTGATTGTGCTCTGATGATTTGAAAACAGAATGCAAAATGGGTTTGGTGTTTTTGTGATCTTTTCTTTTTGACAGTGTTATACCATTTACAACCTGCTTATAATAATTGATAAGATTTATATAGCGCTTTTTTGGAGGTCACTCAAAGACGCTTGTCTTATGTGGGTGTCTTTCAGGCATTGTGTGTGTGTGCATGTCTGTGTGTGTGGCTATACATTTGATCTGCTTCAGAGTAAGACAGGCTATCAGCTTCCCACCTAATGCCTTCAGTGTTTTATTAATCCAAATAGGTGGCACCTTATACGTCGAGCCATCACTCAGCTTGGCTCTCTGGAAGCCTTCCATTACGGAGGTGAAATCCCCTCCTGGCCCTGGGCCCACACATTAGTTCAATCTCCTTTTCTAGAGGTCACACCATTTCAATTGGCCTCCAGAGACAGTGTGTGACAGCTGCAGTCTCTGTGGAGGCCACACACACACACACACACACACACACACACACACACACACACACACACACACACACACACACACACACACACACACACACACACACACACACACACACACACTGAGTGAGTGAGTGACACTCGGCCCGGGGTGAGGGAGATGGAAAGATGTAGTGTTTACCCATCACCACAGACGAGATGAGTTGACTGTCTAAAGCAGTCAGTTGTTCTGTAGCCTGGTGTTCTGTCTGGCACATCATGTAGCCACAGCACCAGTGCACATCACTTTAAAGATATTTCACCCTGCGTTCCAATCCCCTTACTTTCTTCTTTTAGTACGGTAGAAGAAAGATTTAGGATGTCCCAATTATTATGGTCAGATTTAACATGCCTAAAAATACACGAATGTCTACTACATCCGGCCGAGATTTTTAGTGATGAAATCAGCATGCTATATTGGTGATTCGGACCCACATCGGATGTCACATCGGCGGAGCCTACATATGAAAACAACCGGGGATGCAACGAATAGAGGCAAGATCAAGGCGCACTTTTATAATGAAAAAACTAAGTAAAAGTATGTCCCAATTGTGTGCCTAATGCATACTAAATACAACCCAAATTCCGAAAAGTTGGGACGTTATGTAAAATGTGAATAAAACAGAATGTGATCATTTCCTAATCCTTTTCAACATGCATTTAATAAATAACAGTACAAATACATCATATGTTTTTTTTTCATTTTTTTTTCATTTGACTTTTATTTATCCTCGAGAGACCAATTGAGGGGTGACCCTCATTTTCAATGACGTCGAGTCAAAACAAATTCAAAACAACAATACAAACAAAATATTCAATGCAAAAACATCAAATACACAACAAGTGAAGAGAAGAAAAAACAAAACGATTGAAACATTTACAGAGTGGGGAAGAGTGGCAGCAATTAAAAGGCATACAGTACAATATAGTCTAATTAAAACAGTTACAAGTAGAGTTTGGCAGATCCAAGATAGTCTGTTTAAATTGGCCAAAGGATATGAATGTATTTAGTTTAATTTTTAGCTGTAAGTTGTTCCAGGAGTCAGGTGCACTGAAGCTAAAAGCTGTCTTTCCCAGCTCAGACCGGGCTTGTGGGACATAAAGCATAAGCATGTCAGTGGAGCGGGTCTGATAAAGCCCATCTGAAACAAGCAGCATTTCTGTTAAATAACGAGGAAGCTTCCCAGTCAAGGCTTTGTAAATAAAAACATGCCAATGTGCATCACGTCTCTCTTTAAGGGAGGGCCACCCAACCTTCTCATATAAAAGACAATGGTGTGTGTCATAAGCATCTCCTGTGATGAACCTTAAAGCAGAGTGAAAAACTGAGTCTAGGAGTTTTAGACATGAATGTGATGCATGCCGGTAGACCACATCACCGTAATCAAGGACAGACATAAAAACTGCCTCAATAATCCTTTTCCTACTGAACAACGGGAAGGTGGCTTTATTCCTATAAAAATATCCAATCTTTTGTCGCAGACGACAGACAAGATTTTTTATGTGAAATGTAAAAGAGAGTTTTTCATCTATCCAGATGCCAAGATATTTATATTCAGTGACTCTTTCAATATGAGATCCATTATTTGTGTGAATAATAAGATCATTAAAATGTATAGTTTTTGCTCTGGAGAAACACATATATTTGGTTTTGTCTGTATTAAGAACAAGCCTGAGGTCCACTAGACAGTCCTGCAGGGTGTTAAAAGAGCTTTGTAGGTTCTCAATAGATTGGTGCACCGAATCGGAAATGCAATACAGTACTGTGTCGTCAGCGTATAGATGGGCGTGACAGTTTATTAGCGATGAAACAATGTTATTTATATAAATTGTGAAAAGAACTGGACCTAAAATTGAGCCCTGTGGGACACCATTTGTAACAGTTAAAAACTCAGACTGGTATCTTCCCAGTTTAACTGACTGCTGTCTATCAGAGAGATAATCCCTAAACCAGCTACATGCAGACTGATCAAAGCCAATGTCATGCAGCCTCTGTAAAAGCAAATGGTGGTCAACAGTATCAAAGGCCTTTGAAAGATCAATAAAAAGTGCTGCACAGTGCTTTTTCTTGTCTAATGCTGTAACAATGTTGTCTACAACCAAAGTCACAGCAGAGACAGTACTGTGACCTGCCCTAAAACCAGATTGGAATGGGCTCAAAATGGAAGCACTAGTTAGAAATGTTTTTAACTGATTATTAATAAGTGATTCTAGAATTTTTGCGAGGCATGGGTGTTTGGAAATTGGCCTGTAGTTATTAAGATTATTTTTGTCACCACCTTTATGTAAAGGAATTACATGAGCTTTTTTCCAAATTTTAGGAACTATTCCAGAGGAGATGGAAAGATTAAAAATATGGGTAATTTGTTTTGATATTATATGTGTAGAGAGCTTGATTGAAAACGGGTCCAAATTGTCCTCTCCCATGTACTTCTTGGGGTTGATGGCGAGGAGCGCATCTACAACAACACTTGTGGGAAGAAGATCAAGGCTGAAAAGAGGAGTTTGAGAGACAGGCGGTACGTTACTACTGGTGGTAGAAGGCCTATATCCTCCATTCTGAAAGAGTTGACCAGTAGCTACAAAATGTTTATTAAAAGCTAAGCCAATCTCTTTTTGATCATTGAGAGTATGACCATTTAATTTGATCTGAGTGGGAACTGTGCTAGAATTGTTTTTATTATAGTTCACAGCTTTCCAAAATAGTGCAGGGTTAGAGTAGCAGTTTAAGATTAATTCAAGGTAGTATTCAGATTTGGCTTTCCTGACCATGGCTGTGCACTTATTCCTAAAGTGTCTAAAAATTGTCCAATTGGTATTATCTCCAGAGCGTCTAGCTACAGACCATGCTTTATTTCTCTCGGAAAATAAATCAGACAGTTCACTTGTAAACCAGGGGTTTGATCTATTTTTTACTCTATGTTTTTTTAGGGGCGCATGCTTGTTTATAATTGAGGTGAAAGTATTGATGAAATGGTCTAAGGCTAACTCAACATCCGAAATTTGCGTAGTCAGTTGAATGTCACTATGATGGAGATCACTTAAAAAGGCTTGCTCATTAAAACCTTTAAAATTACGCTTAATTATGATTTTAGGTTGAGATCTTTTTAAATGAATACTTCTGATACAGGCCACTGGGCAGTGATCACTAATCCCAAGCTCAAAGACACCAGCTGAGGCTATTTTATTTATTTTATTTGATAAGATTAAATCGATTAAAGTTGATTTTGCTGGATTTTTTAGATTGGGTCTTGTGGGCTCAGTTATTAATTGTGTAAGATTAACGTTACTACAGATTTCTTTGAAAGATTCAGAGGCACCAGAAAGCCAGTCAACGTTAAAATCACCCATCACAATTACCTCTCTATTTACATAACTGGAGAGCATATGTGCTAGATCATTTAAGGAGCTAGTTACAGCTGATGGGGGCCTATACACACCAATTACAACAAAACAATCATTTGACGATAAAGATAATTCTAGCGCAAGAAATTCAAAGCCATTTGGAACAGAGACAGCATGTAAAAGTGTTACAGAATAACAGGATTTAACATATACAGCCACTCCCCCACCCCTTGTGTTTCTGTCTATTCTGAATAAGTTATAATCATTTATTGCCACAATAGAGTCATCTGTACTCTTCTTTAACCAGGATTCAGTCAGAATCAAAACATCTGGATCTGCCTGGGACACTAAAATCTTTACATGGTCTAATTTATCATGCTGCAATAAACTTCTAATATTTAAATGTAGAAAACCCAAGCCCTTTCTTGATTTAAGAATTTGTGGTGAATTTAGCTTACAGCTAGGAAGCATTGCTTGTTTTTCAGGGTCATACAAAACAGGTTTGTGTCTGTAGAGGGAGCCAACGTTAGAAGCAGCAGGTGGATGGGCCGTTGGAGGTGAGGGAGGACAGTCAGGTGTGATGTCCAGAGCTGGAGGAAGTTTTGCAGCACAAATGGAAGGGGAGTATAATTCATGTTGAGCAGGACTTCCGGGGGGGTCTTTTTTAGTGGAGGTTCTTCTGATGGGGTCATGCTGTGGTGAATATCAGTCCAAATTAAATGCAATGTGCTGAATGAAGTTATTTGTTAGTTCTCTTACACCTTTGGTGTTGGGATGGAGGCCGTCAGATTTAAAGAGCTCGTGTCTGGTCCAAAAAGAGTCAAAGTTGCTGATGAAGCCCAGCATGTTTGAAGAGCAGAAAGACTTCAGCCAGTCATGAAGACTCAGGAGGCAACTGAAGCGCTCTGGGCTTTTAGACAGAGTGGGGGTGGGGCCGGAAAAAATGCAGGTTTTCCCCAAACTCTGCAGGGTGATGGACAAACTCTCTAATTGGGCATAGAGTTTGCACGATTGTTTGTTCATAACATCGTTTGTCCCAATATGAAAAATGACAGTGTGGGCTGTAGGGTGGCGGTCGTCGGTCGATAAGGGCAGGTGAGAGCTCTAGCATGTCACACACCTTTCCTCCAGAAAGGCAATAAGTGAAGGCACCAGGAAGTTGCAGGTATCTGATGATGGAATCCCCTATTATCAGAATCTCTGGCTCCTCATTCATACAGCTCCCTCTGTAAAGTGACAGCTTAGATGTGAGTGACAGCTTGGATTTGAGGGGCGGGGCATAGCTGCGAGAGTGAGCAGCACCTGTACAGGATACGTCATCGCCAGCTGCGGCGACCTCGGGGACATCATTTTGTAGATGCACTGATGGACGTTCTGGTCTGAATGGAGCTGGAGGACGGCGGCGATCCTGGCATCCGCCTTGGGGAGTGGACTGGGAACTTGAACGCCTCTGAATAAGTATGGAGCGGGTTGGGACTGGCGACTCGGATCGGGAGAATGCAGCGCCAGCCGCAGGCTCAGTAGCCCCATCTAGCTCTTCCAGCGGAGCAAACGAATTATGCAACAGCACAGGACCAGGCGAGAGAAGAGGGGGAATTTGTCTGCCCTTCTTGACGACAGACGACCAAGAAGCGTTGGTAGTTGGAGTTGAGACCGGAGCAACAGAAGCGCCACTAGCCGGCGGCTGAGAGCTTCGGAGCGGAAAATGCTCCAGCACGGCTATCCGGGAGACCAGAGAGGACTGCCGCTGGAGGACATCGTGAACAAGGCTCTCTAAAGCCTGTAGCTCAGCCTTCAGTATAGAAAGCTCCGGATCTGCCTGGGTGAGTGGGGTCATCATTTCTGTATTTATTTTTGTATTTATTTAAAAAAAAGAAGAAAAGAACACTGTTTGGCTAGCGCTAGCAGGGTTAGCACTGGCTAGCATTGAGCAACAGCTTCCATCACTTCGTACCCGAACGGGACGCACTCTGAGGCGGTCACGGAACGCTGGACTCACCGCTGATAGTTCAACTGACCAAATTAGCCGCGATAGCTGTCCATTACGAACAGGATTGCTTCCAAGGGTGAATTAAGTATCGGAGTCAAAACTGTCCGGTTAGATTCGGTCAAAACATCGAAAAAAACTATTTTATTGTAATTTTAGCGTAACAAAAAGAAAGACGCGATCGTTAATTAACCGTTGAAATCAGTCTTATATATATATGTATATATGTGTGTATATATATCTTATATATACTCTATATGTATTTGTTTAAACTGATAAACTATTGTTTTTTGTAAATATACACAATTTTTAAATTTGGTGCCTGCAACAAGTTTCAAAAAAGTTGGGACAGGGGCATGTTTACCAATGTTTGACATCACCCTTTCTGTTAACTCACTGAGTGAGCGTTTGGGAACTGAGGATTGTTGATATTTTGAAAGCAACATTATTATTATCATTCTTGCTTGAAATACAACTTCAGATGGGGTCAACATTCTGGGGTCTCCATTGTGATATTTTGTGCTTCAGAATGCAACACATTATTTCAATGGGAGACAGGTATGGACTGCAGAGAGGCCAGTCTGGTACCTGCACTCTGTTCCTATGAAGCCAAGCTGTATTAAGACGTGCAGAATGTGGCTCGGTATTGTCTTAAATAAGAGGGGACGTCCCTGAAATAGATGTTGTCTGGATGGCAGAATGTTGCTCCAAATCCTGCATGTACCTTCCAGCATTTATGGTGCTTTCATAGATGTGCAAGTTACCCATGCCATGGGCACTAACCCACCCCAAGGCCGGATTATCCATATAAAGCAGGGGTATTCAACTAAAATTCAAATAGGTCCAGTTAGAGAAAATGTCCTCAAGAAAAGGTCCGGAACATCATAATGTCTAACTTGCGTTATGATTCAGTGTGATATATAGTGAAGTAGCCTAGTAGTTGTATCAACGTCTGCATGTAATTAACAACTGACTGTCAGATCAATATAGAAAGAACAATTCAAAAACATTTCAACAATATTTATTCTCACTTTTAAATAATTATAGATATATAATACTGAAGATATATGTATTATTTAAGTGACTCAACTGAAACTAATCTCTTCATAGAGAAGGGCTGCATTTAAAAATAAAATGGTGAAAATAAATATAATTAAAACTGCAAGCAGTGATGACCGGGCCCTCGCACCTCCGTGCTGCTCGCCGTCCCGGCCGTCCTCGGCGCTCCGGGCGACCGCGTGAGAGAACGCGCCACGGTCTCCTCTTCTTCGGAGTGCGCGGCACAGTAATACCTGTCACCGGAAGCGTGGAAGTTGCCGCTACGCACTCGATGCGGATGTGAGGAAGTCCTCGGGCCTGGGCTCTTACCAGGCGGGTGAAGTTTGGAGCGCGTGGGACAGTGCATAGCGAAATTACAGCGACTTCCTGCTTCATGACGACGACGCCGAGAAACTACTAAGGCCATGGAGCCGATTGAACCGGCTTCCCGTGTTATCGTTGTCTCTAGACCTCCCTGAGCTGCTTTGAGGTTGATTTGATCAAGTGTGTAGGACTTGAAGGTAAATAACTATCATGCAATATTTACTTTGCCCAGCAGTTGGCGCTCTCACTTTTTCTTAATATTATTGTGTGGGCTTACTCAGACCTTGGGTCTCATTAAGTATATCAAATGTTGAGAAGATCAGACCGAGTATAGTGGAGTTACAGCTACTTCCTGTTTACTGGCGAAGACGCCAAGCTACGGCGAAGGCGTTTTGACAGGTGGCACTCTCACTTTGTATGAATATTAGCGTGCAGGCATCCTCAGGCCTTGGGTCTCATTAACCATAAGAAATGTGAGATGATCAGACAAAGTATAGTGAAGTTACAGCGACTTCCTGTTTAGTGAAAAAGACGCCAAGCTATGGCGAAGGCCTTTCAGCCAATGAAACCAGCTTCCATTTTTATCATGGTGGATGTCCTGTAGACCTCCCTGAGCTGCTTTGAGGTTGATTTGATAAAAGTTTGACAGACATATAGCTAAATAACCAACATGCAATATTTACTTTGCCCAGCGGGTGGCGCTCTCACTTTATATGAATATTAGCGTGTGGGCATCCTCAGGCCTTGGGTCTCATTAACTATATACAATTTTGAGATGATCAGACGGAGAATAGTGAAGTTACAGCGACTTCCTGTTTAGTGGCGAAGACGCCAAGCTACGGCGAAGGCGTTTCAGCCAATGGAACCAGCTTCCAGTGCTATCATGGTGGCTGTCTCTAGACCTCCCTGAGCTGCTTTGAGTTTGATTTGATCCAAGTTTGTAGGATGTGTAGGTAAATGCAGCAACATGCAGTATTTATATTGTCCAGCAGGTGGCAATCTCTTCCTACTTAATGTAATACTGTCATCTAGTGTGCAGCCCTTTCTTTATAGGTCCATGTAGAGAAAAGTTGAAAAAATGGCGAATATTTTAATTTAAAAGTCTTCCTGTTGATTTTGGGGCGGGGCTTCAAGAGGATTTTTTGTTTGTCCTGGGATTATACATTTCTGTATGAAATATTGTGCATCTAGGTGTAACACAGCATGAGTTATGATCAATGAAAGGGTTTTCATGAGGTCTGTTTTTGATGTTTTTTGGCGAATACTTCAAGATAAAAGTCTTCCTGTTGATTTTGGGGCGGGGCATCAAGAGGCTTTTTTGTTTGTACTGGGATTGTACATTGCTGTATAAAATTGTGTGGTTCTAAGTATAACACAGCCTGAGTTATGATCAAGCAAAGGGTTCATGAGGTTCGTTTTTGATGTTTGTTGGCGAATGTGGAGCCGGTGCTGCAAGACGGTGGTTCCGATTAAAACAAGCTTTCGGGTATATCATCTTCCATGTCGGAGGACATACCCTATCATATTTTCTTTTGCACAAAAAGTTGTTATGTGTGCACTTTACTCTGCAATCCTGCAGAGTAATGTGGAGTTCTGACTTTTGCCGCCATGTTGGCGAATATCGGCTCCCACCTCGTCATAGTTATTCGGAATCAAACAAAAAAATTATTGGTGTATATTCCATGTCTTGTGAGTGTCCCTAGAGTTTTCGTTTTGCTAAATATGTTCCTGCTAGGAGTTAAAAAAATTTGAACTTTTTGAGGATTTTTGATTCAGAAATTCACATATTTCCCTTTAAAAAAATTCCTGTTGATTTTGGGGCGGGGCTTCAAGAGGCTTTTTTGTGGAGCCTGCAAAGATACATTTGGGTTATTAATTTGGTGCAGCTAGGTATAACACAGCCTGAGTTATGATGAATAAAAGTTTCGTGAGGTGCGTATTTACGCGAACTTTGACCCCCAATAGATCACTGGTACTATGGAATTGTAGAAATCTTTTCGCAATTTACCATCGGGCAAGCGTTTTGAGTATTTGAGAAGTGGTTCGACGTTCCTGGTGTAAAAACTCTGGGACCAGTTCGTCAAAATGCGAAATTATGGTTTTGGCGATTTTAGGCACTAAATCCAACATGGCCGACTTCCTGTTGATTTTGGCTAATGACATAACATTTCATTTATGTGCGCCTTGGGCCATTACATGTTGTCCTAAAATTTCAGGCTTCTAGCCCAATTTTTGAGCATGCATTTCCTGAAAAACAGTTTTTGGCCATAGGGGGCGCCGTTTTTGAGATCAAATCCTGAACCACTGATACATTGCAATTGTTTGCAGGTCTGATGGGTACGCAAAGTTTTTCAAGTTATGCATGACGGGAAGGGGGTGAAAAGTGCCAAAAACTCCGGAATAATAATAAGAATAAAAAGAATAAAAATCCTAGCGGTTTCAATAGGGCTTCGCACCGGTCGGTGCTCGGGCCCTAATAATCTTAAAATAAAGATAAAATATATAATTCATTTTTGAAAAATTAAATAATTTTGAGAAATATTTTCAATGTATCATTTCTAAACTTCACTATACCTACTATGTTTGTTTAACATAGTAATCTCCCACTTTGTCTAATACTGGATTTTTATTTTGCAATTTTGAAAAGCTCTGAAAAAGTGACATGTCAGAAACTAAACCCCTGTAGGGGGTCTGGGGGTTTCCCCCCCCCCAGTAATTTTTTTTTGTGTTTTTAGAATGTAATCGGAGCATTCTGGTGCATTCTGGGGAAAATAATAAAAGAAAAGGTCAACATTTAATATAGTTAAGATGAATAGAAAAATTAACAAAACAACATAACTTGCTAGCAGCCAGATAACTGGACTGAGGGACGGATGACCACTAACTTTCGCTAATGTTAGTGGGGGCTACTGCCAAATGTCTTGCTAAAAAATTAACCTGTATTTATAAATTCTGCCATTACTAAGAATATGTAAAACTTAAAATGTAGATAATTGTAACTACATACAAATTTTTTTTTTAAATAATGTTTTTCCTGTTGCTGTTGTGGGCAGTAGATGCAGTGCTGCTGGCGATTGGTGATTATGTCAATCTTATGTCTGTGTCATTCACACATAGGTCTACATCAGGGTAATAGAGAGTCCACATGATTGCACCTTGACCGGTTTTCACCAGTCTTACAAAAGGGGAAAAAACCATAGTAAATAATAGGAAAAAACTCAGCTGTTGATCGCTCGTTAACTCGCTCGCGACACACGGAGCCGGTGAGCGAGCGGGCGAGCGAGAGAGAAAGCTGTCTCTCACTCTCCTCCCGCTGTCTTTCTCACTCTAATCTGATTTATTTCGCTGAAATTCTCGTAATTCTTGCACTTCTCTCTGACATCTCTCGCATGATAGCTCACTGTCTCTGTCTGTGAGCCAGCCTGAGCCGGGAATGCACAGATTCGATTGGCTGCCTGAGTAGCAGGAGGCGGGATGGCTTAACTCGAAAGCATTTCCTGATTCGCTAAACCAGTACCGTAAAGTCTAGAAAAGCTGCGCCGGTCAAAATAGAAGCGCCCCGTCAACATTTTAAATACTTAAATAATTGATTGACTACAGGTCCGGGTCCGTATAGGACGGCGTCTGGGTCCGGACCCGGACCGCGGTCCGCCTGTTAGTGACCCCCGATATAAAGGATCGGGCGAGAGCCCTGGGGCACCAACCAAATATAGCCATTAGGGGGGCACCAAATGATCAGGACAATTATTAGACCCTAAATATTTTTTTCATATTTTATATCGGCCATATACTGGAAGATACACAAACATGTACAAAATGAACCATTGTAAAGATTATTAATGAAAAAAAAATTATTATTTTGACTTGGGTCTAAGCAAAGTGCCCCCCTCCCCCATCATGGACCAGTCCACAATGACACGGCGGCAGCGGAGCCAAACCGCGCCAAATTTATGTAAACAAAAGCCTCAGATCAAAATGTTCCTTCAGTCGGAAGTTTTTTTTGCCAGCAAGAAATGGAGGAATAAGTTATAAAAGGTAAGGCTTATCGACCATTATTTCTATCTGCTAATGTGTAGCTGTGGTGAGTTTATAAGCCGATGTGACGCCACGAAGGTGTGGAGAGGTGCAAAGAGAGAGACACTAGGCTCATTAGAGCCCAGTTGCGGCTCGAGAGTAGCCGAGTGCAGACAGGGGAGGGGAGTGAGCAAAAAGCCTGACTGAAACCCGACAGCTCCGAGTTGGCTCGACTTTCATGTGCCGTCGGAAGTAGCGTCTTTATTGCGGATGCAGTTCGTTTTCTAGTTTTATTTTGAAGGCCCATTAGAAACATATTCGTAGAAGAGCTGCACATACTACAACCGATTAGAAGCAGAATATGAAACCAATAGGAGTAACAATTCAAAAGCGAGGGACATTTTCAAAACAATAAACGAGATATATCCCCATTCCCCACACATCTTTATCTTTCTTGTTATTTTACGAGATAAGTCTACTTTTAAGTGATAAAACAATGCTTTTCGATCCAAATAAATGAGGTTTAGTATTTCTCCCTTTGCATAACAAATATGATAGGCCTCAAGAAAGTTAAAGTAGGTTAAATTTCAATACAGAGTAGGCTAATTTTAGTAATAAGAATGTAACGTTGATGAAGTGTATACAAGGCCTAATAAAAGATCCCTTTTTTTAGAGATGAACATGATGAACTTTTTTATGCTGATGTCTTACACTTAACATAGCCTACAATTCCCAGAGACCATTTACATCAATGTCAATTAGGCTATGATTTAATCTTAATGGTATAAAGATATCACTTCACTACAAAGTGATGCGACTCTAGGTAGTCTTCACTTTTAAATAAATCTATGCAGGAGAGTTAAACCTGCATGCTAATTATTGTTTTTGTATGCCCTAAGGTCATTTATTATGGAAATATTTATATTCATCATGACGTGTTGCATGGTGATGGGTGTTGCATTCTGATTTGAGCATCAGTTCAAGGCTAGTATGAGACTCCTGTCAGTGTCAAGATTTGTGGTTGGATCTAAATGTTTCTGTAGTAGTCTATGGTTGCGTTCCGAATCGCATACTTTCTACTATATAGTATGTAGAAAAAAGATTTAGGATGTCCCGATTCTTATGGCCAGATTTAGGATGGTTAGAAGTACCCGGATGTCCTACTTCATGCGGCCAAGATTGTTAGTGTTGAAAAGTGCATCCTATTTGGGCGATTCTGACCCACAATCCAGTGCGCACGTGAAGTGACGTAACATCGACGAAGCCTCCATATGAAAACAAACGGGGATGCGATGGATATAAAAGCAAGAGGCAAGATCAAGGCGCAATGTTATGATAAAATAAGAGAGAAAAGTATGTCCCAATAGTATGCCTACTGCATCCTAACTAGATTCTTTTTATCGTCGGATGTAGTATGTAGAATAGAAAAAAGAAAGAGTATGCGATTCGGAACGCAACCTGAGTGTGGTGAGTCTGTACTTGTCTTTAGCTACACTTTCCTGTAAATCTGTGGCCTTAATGCCATAGTAAATTTTAAAATTTTGTGTAAAGTTGAAGGACAGGGGCATTTCATGTGAAGTCACCCTGGGGCACTCTAAGGGGTTAATCCGGGCCTGACCCACCCCCATACCATCACAAACACTGGCTTTACAACTTGTATTGGTACCAATCTGGATGGTCCTTTTCCTCTGGAGCCTGGAGGACACAACGTCAATGATTTACAAAAACTATTTGAAATGTAGACTCATCAGACCACAGCACACTGTTCCACTTTGAGTCAGTCCATCTCAGATGAGCCCAGGCCCAGAGAAGTCTGCAGCATTGGTGGATGTTGTTGATATATGGCTTTCAATTTGCATGGAAGAGTCTTATCTTGCATTTGTTGATGTAGCGATGAACTGTGTTTACTGACAATGGTTTTCTGAAGTGTTCCATGGCCCATAGTGATATCCTTTATAAAATCATGTCATTTTTTAATGCAGTGCACCTGAGGTCATGGGCATCACATTTTAATTTTGGACCTTGCCCCTTACATGCAGAGATTTCTCCAGTTTCTCTAGGTATTTTAATTACATTATGGATTATAGATGATGAAATCCTCAAGAATGTTGTTTTTAAACTGTTGGACTGTTTTCCTCTCTAGTTATTCACAATGTGGTCACCCCAGTACTGTTTGTGAAGACTGAACCTTTACAGGATGCCTCTTTACAGTGCCTTGCAAAAGTATTCATACCCCTTGAAATGTTCCACATTTTGTCACGTTAAAACCACATATGTACATTTATTTAATGGGATTTCCTGTGATACACCAACACAAAGTGGCGCATCATTGTGAAGTGGAATGAAAATGAAACGTGGTTTTAATTTTTTTTATAAATAAAAAACTGAAAAGTGTGGCGTGCAAAAGTATTCAGCCCTCTGAGTCAATGCTTTGTAGAACCACCTATCGCTGCCATTACAGCTGCAAATATATTGGAGAATTTCTCTACCAGCTTTGCACATCTACAGACTGATATATTTTGTCCATTCTTCTTTGCAAAATAGCTCAAGGTTCAGATTCAGCATCAGATTGGATGGAGAGCGTCTGTCAACAGCAATTTTCAAGTATTTCTCAATATTCTCAATTGTTTTTAGGTCTGGACTTTGACTGGGCCATGCTAACACATGCCTCTGCTTAGATTTAAACCATTCCATTGTAAAGCTGGCTGTATGTTTAGGGTAGTTGTCCTTCTGGAAGGTGAACCTACACCCAGTCTCAAGTCTTTTGCAGACTCTAACAGGTTTTCTGCCCTGTATTTGGCTCAATCCTTCTTCCCATCAACTTTAACCAGCTCCCCTGTACCTGCTGAAGAAAAGCATCCCCATAGCATGATGCTGCCACCATCATGTTTTACGGTGGGGATGGTGTTTTTCTTTTGACATTCTACAGCTTTCCCACTATGTTTTTATGCCCCTGTCCCAACTTTTTTGAAATGTGTTGCTGGCATCAAATTCAGAATAAGCATATATTTATAGATAGGGTAAAACATGAAATAAATTGTATGTGAAAGGATTAACAAATGATCACATTCTGTTTTATATACGTTTTACATAACGCCCCAACTTTTTCGGAATTTGTAGATTATTTTTATGGTCAGTAGTTGTAGTATGTGGTGTTTGCTGTCAGATGTTGACCTTTCTTCACATTTATATAGAAACGATTCAAAGTGTTTCTCCATGTTCCTGCCAGAAATGAAAACTACTAAATGTTGTAAAAAATGTAATGCTGTCTAGAATAAACGTACTGTATATTTATCACAATAATTCATAATCTGATCCATTTTGCTAATGGATTGTGTCAGTAAAATCAATATATAAAACACATAAAAAAATACATCATAAAAACGTTCAGCGGATAAATTGTCATGGTGTTAAAGTGCATAGTGTAACATTGCACTAGGGGTCATGTTTGTTTGTTGAGAGAGATGATTGCGTTCAGAAAGAAACTTTGTGAATTCTGAATTTAATGGATCTGTAACCTGAAATAACATGAACTATCTGCTCGACACAACTACAGCATGATTTAAGTTTGAATGGTCATGTTCTAGCATCCGACACTAATAAAGCCACCTACAAAGAGGAAATGTAGTATATTCAAATTGCATTGTGATACATATTTTAAAGGTAGATTCAACGATTCTTGAAATAAATTTTTAGCAAAATCTGTGATGGCCGTTAGTTTTGTTGAAGACAGCATCAGTGAGAATGTCTGTAGGAGCATCCAGTGAGCTAGATTATGCTGAGAGGAATTTAAGAGTGTAAATATTGCAGCAGCAGGGTGTGAGGCATGCTTCATACCAGATTTGATTTGATAATTGAGACAAAGCCTCCTATAGATGAGCCCTGGTATAATGTACCCTTTGGTATGATACAAAAGCAGCTCAATTAAACTCTGAGCTCATAGACACAGACAGCTTGTATCAGCACTGCCAGCAGAGCAGATACAGCACGTCAGATAGCAAGTAGAACAAGACAAGAAGAAGTCACATGTCTGTAGCCTTTCTTTTACTGCCTTGTTGCTTTGTGTGTGGCCAGTGTGCATATCAAATTAATTGGCCATATTTTATGTTGTATTCTTAGTTTACAGCATTTTCCACACCTGCGTAACACCTTTGCTCAGTACTGTATATGAATAAACATAGACTAGTACAGTATAGATCTTCCTTATCTCGAATCAGGCACAGGTAGAAGGGTTGAGGGGTGCATAACACAGTTAATAACACTAATAATAATAAACTTTAGTAGATCAAATTAATATCACATGTTTTGAATATTTTATTTATTAGGTGTTGTTTTGTCAATGTGGAGAGGGTGTCCGTTTTCAGGGTACTTTGAAAGGGTCTATTTTCTCACATTTAACTTGTTGAATTTCAACATTTTTGTGTTGCCACATATAATGTCCTTGTTCTTAACTTGTTCTCATTTATTGGAGATAGTGTTATATTTAAACTGGATTCAACTACGGTGTTCCTGGTTTTTACTACATTGTAGTTCTATTTCAAATAGATATGGAAGCTTTGTCTTCTTCATCCTATATAAAAAAGCAACAATCCGTACTACAGTTTTTGCCGAATGCTTACACACATACAGATTTCTTTTGTGAAAGATTGATTCACTACAGTTCATCTAGACACATGAAAACAAAATTTAAACGCTTTTTATTTTATTTTGCCATTTCAGGTTTTTGCAAAAGTAAAAACAAAACAAAAACAAAGACACACAAGAAATGGTACAACTAGAATGTTCTACAAAACATAGTGTTGTAGGGGAATGATTGGAAGACATTTAGGCTATGAATCCTATCTCCTGTTGGCATCTGGCCACACCACCTCATCCACGTCACAGGCAATGTCCTCCCTTGCCAAGAAACGGGGGAAATATCGCCTTGCATGCCGTATCCAACCTCTTGCAGAATTTTTGGGAAAGATTGATCCACTACATTTTCATTTAGACACATGAAAAAATAAAGAAACGCTTCTGAAAAAAGTTTATATTGCAATTTCATGGTTTTGGCCAAAAAAAGAAAAAAACACAACGAATAGGTTGAATCGCAGTTCAACAAGCAATTCAGTGTGTCACTATGAACTCTGAAACAATTACAGTAAAAAAAATTAGTGTTGTAAGGAATGGGGTGGGTGGATTATGTATCCTTTTATGAATACCGCCTCATGTTTGCGTCTGGCCACATCGCCTCATCGACATCACATGCAATGTCATCCTTTGAGAAGCAACAGCGAAAATATTCCTGATATCCAGTCTAAATGTCTAACAGTAATTATGGAGCTACTGTGTAGTTGGGCTGGACTCTCTGCCCAGCCTCCTATATTGTTACAGTTTTTGCCTAATGCTTACACACTACAGTTTTTGCCGAATGCTTACACACATGTTGCAGACTTTGGCCCACTGTGTCAAAACTTAACACACAGGCCGAATAGGACAAAGCACATGGAGATAAACTTCTAACTTATACGGCAAAACTAAACTCTTGAAACAAAACCTAACAATCCCATTTCAAAACTGTTTTTAGCATCAAAACAATACACACATGCACTTTTGAATTACTCTTTCCTAGCAGCAACAACACACAGATGTGCTTTATGCAAAACACAGCTGTATTCAGTACTTTGGATGGTTTTTGACTTTAAAAGTCTCATACAGATTTTTTTTTGTGAAAGATTGATCCACTACAGTTGATCTAGACACATGAAAACAAAAGTAAACTCTTCAGATTTTTTATTTTATTTTGCCATTTCAGGTTTTTGCAAAAGTAAAAAAAGAAATGGTACAACTAGAATATTCTACAAAACATAGTGTTCTAATCTAAGGGAATGATTGGAAGACATTTAGGCTATGAATCCTGTCTCCTGTTGGCATCTGGCCACATCACCTCATCCACATCACAGGCAATGTCCTCCCTTGCCAAGCAACGAGGGAAATATCGCCTTGCGTGCCATATCCAAACTTTTGCAGAATTTTTTGGAAAGATTTATTCACTATATTTTCAATTAGAAAAGAAAACAAGTTTATATTGCAATTTCATGGTTTTGGCCAACAAAAGAAAAAAACACAACGAATAGGTAGGATCGCAGTTCAACAAGCAATTCAGTGTGTCTCTATGAACTCTGAAACAATTACAGTAAAAAAAAGATGTGTTGTAAGGAATGGGGCGAGTGGATTATGAATCCTTTGGATACCGCCTCCCGTTTGTGTCTGGCCACATCGCCTCATCGACATCACATGCAATGTCATCCTTTCAGAAGCAACAGCAAAAATATTCTTGATATCCAGTCTAAATGTCCTAATTATGGAGCTATTGTGTTGTTGGGCTGGAATCTCAGACCAGCCTCCTATATTGTTAGGCCATGATCTATAACATGGTCCACTATAGTGACCCTGGGTCAATGCGAATAGTCCAATCTCCTAACCTATAAGCCTCCTTTCCTATACCTTAACCCCTAAACGTCATCGGGGTTAAGGAGAGATGAAAGGTGCTTCCTATCGAACATAGGAAAAGACAGCACTGTTTCAAAAGAATTCGACTCCACTTTTCCTAACCGACGTCATTGCGCGACGGCGAGTATTGCTGACATGAGTCACTAGCGTGAAACTACACTATAGCCTATTCGCCGAAAATTGACTACAACAAGCGCTCGTTTGATCCATGCGTTCTTTTCATATTGATTTTAATCAGGTTGTCGCCAACAGAGTGAGAATCACTCCCATATATCCCAATTCACATGTGGAATAAAAAGAGGCTACACTTATGTTGATGTTGAAATGAACTGCCCCCAGTAACTTCATTAAATGTGAAGTTGGTATTTTATTTTCTTATGGTGTAAATTATGTGCTACGAAAATAACTATTATGATGTTGGTCTTTTATGAGTTCTTTATTATTTATGGGGGAGCGAGGTGGGTATTTTGTTTTAGCCGAGTTACAGTTTTTGCCGAATACTTACACACATGTTGCAGACTTTGTCCCACTGTGTCAAAACTTAACACACAGGCCGAATAGGACAAAGCACATGGAGATAAACTTCTAACTTATACGGCAAAATGAAACTCTTGAAACAAAACCTAACAATCCCATTCCAAAACTGTTTTTAGCATCAAAACAATACACACATGCACTTTTGAATAACTCTTTCCTAGCAGCAACAACACACAGATGTGCTATATGCAAAACACAACTGTATTCAGTACTTTGGATGGTTTTTTACTTAAAAAGTCTCATACAGATTTTTTTTGTGAAAGATTGATCCACTACAGTTGATCTGGAAACATGAAAACAAAAGTAAACGCTTCAGATTTTTTATTTTATTTTGCCATTTCAGTTTTTTGCAAAAGAAAAAAAAAACACAAAGACACACAAGAAATGGCACAACTAGAATGTTCTACAAAACATAGTGTTGTATTGGAAGACATTTAGGCTATGGATCCTGTCTCCTGTTGGCATCTGGCCACATCACCTCATCCACGTTTAACTTTAGCAAAAACCTGAAAAGACAAAATAAAATTAAAAATCTGAAGCGTTTACATTTTGTTTTCATGTGTCCAGATCAACTGTAGTGGATCAATCTTTCACAAAAAAAATCTGTATGAGACTTTTAAAGTCAAAAACCATCCAAAGTACTGAATACAGCTGTGTTTTGCATAAAGCCCATCTGTGTGTTGCTGCTGCAGAAAGAGTAATTCAAAAGTGCATGTGTGTATTGTTTTGATGCTAAAAACAGTTTTGGAATGGGATTGTTAGGTTTTGTTTCAAGAGTTTCATTTTGCCGTATAAGTTAGAAGTTTATCTCCCTGTGCTTTGTCCTATTCGGCCTGTGTGTTAAGTTTTGACACATTGGACCAAAGTCTGCAACATGTGTGTAAGCATTCAGCAAAAACTGTAAGCCATGATCTATAACATGGTCCACTATAGTGACCCTGTCTCCGTCTGTTGTTTCCTTTGTCATCATCCTCCTGCCTCTCTCTCTTCCTTTTCCCCTGACTCTTACTGTCTCACAAAGGAGCTGAGCTCACCTGAAGTGTATTTGTAATGCTAAAGCTCACACTGATTGGTATTCAATTAGCTTTACTTTTTTATTTTTCATGTGTGTGAGTCTGTGTGCTTTTCCAATTTTAGTTGTGTTTTGTATTTTAAATAGATGTGTTTTCCCAATGATTGCAGGAGATTTCATTTTTGAACAATGTGTCTTATGTAAAAAACAGTGTGTAGTGTTTTGCAAGAAGTGTGTTGGAGAATTTCAAACACAGTGCAAAGCACTTATTGTGTTTGTAGGGTTGGTGCTTGTGTTTAGGGCATGGTCACCAAAGTTAGAGGTTGTGATGCTTTGGGCCAAGCAACCACTATTAGTGTTTAAGCATTAGGCAAAAACTGTAGTATGGCTTCATTCATCTTGGCAGTCCGTCCTCAAACTGCTTAGCACTCACTATTACGTCTCACTGTAGTCAGTATACTCAATACAAGAGAAGCTTGTAATTTAATGGGGCAAAATTGGAGTCAAGAGAGGATCTACATTTCCTTGAAGATCTCAGGTTGAATATTGCTTAGGGGAATACTGGTCAGCCCAAACCCCTGCAGGTCCCTTGGGAAAGTCCCAGGGTCAAGGCATGGCTAGATTAATGAGCTTTAAAGCAGATCTTTGACATGTGGCAGAGTGTGACCAGCAGAATCTCTCCTGAGACCTGCAGCCGGCTCAGTGCACTCTTTAATTAAAGGAAATCATTGTGCGGTGGACGGATCCAGAGGGGCTTAACTTAATACTTTAAACACAGTTCAATCATACCGGCTGGGTTTCAAACAGCAGCTCCTGATAGGGCTCCACGGAAGTGTCCAGGTGAGACAGACAACGGGGGGGAATTCTTGTTACAATAGCACTATGTCACACATTTTCTTTGACCAGATTTGAAGATTTGTAGTTATTATTTATCACTGAGGTGTGATCTGAATTACTTTACACTAATGTTTTTTTTAATACAAAATTATTATCAACGGAGAATTTACAGCATTGGCTATTCGTTTAAGATCTTAAACAACTTGTTTCCATTAACAACCTTAAGACAATGAAAAAGGACCTTTAGGCCCGAGCACCGACTGGTGCGAAGCCCTATTGTAATCGCCAGAATTCTTCTTCTTCTTCTTCTTTATTATTTTTAGTAATTTTTGGCACTTTTCACCCCCTTCCCATCATGCATAACTTGAAAAACTTTGCGTACCCATCAGACCTGCAAAAAATTGCAACTGATCGTTGGTTTCGAGACCGGGCCAAAAAAACGGCGACCCCTGTGGCCACAAACAGTTTTTCAGGAAATGCATGCTCGAAAATTGGGCTAGAAGCCTGAAATTTCAGGACAACATGTATTGGCCCGAGGCGCACCTAAATGCAATTTTATGTCCTGGGCCAAACTCAACAGGAAGTCGGCCATTTTGGATTTAGTGCCTAAAATCGTCATATTACAAAATTTCACATATCGACGAACTCGTCCTAGAGTTTTTACGCCAGGGACGTCGAACCACTTCTCAAATACTGAAGACGCTTGCCCGATGTTAAATTGCGAAAAGATTTAAAAATTACAGTAGAACCAGGGAGCTATTGGGGGTCAAAGTTGACGTAAACATCATAAAAAACCAAACTCATGAAACTTTAATTCATCCTAACTCAGGCTGTGTTATACCTAGCTACACCAAATTAAATAAAACCCAAATGTATCTTTGCAGGCCCCACAAAAAAGCCTCTTGAAGCCCCACCCCAAAATCAACAGGAAGTCTTTTAATTTGAAATATGTGAATTTCTGACTCGATAATCATCACAATGTTCAAAAATTCACAACTCCTAGCAGGAACATATTTAGCAAAACGAAAACGAAGATACACCAAAAAAAGTTTTGTTTGATTCGGAATAACTATGACGAAATGCCGGCCAATATTTACCAAAATTTACTCATATGTCATAACTCCACATTACTCTGCAGGATTGCAGAGTAAAGTGCACACATAACGACTTTTTGTGCAAAAGAAAATATGATAGGGTAAGTCCTCCAACATGGAAGATGATACACCCGAAAGCTCGTTTTATCCGGAACAACCGTCTTGCAGCACCGGCGCCTCATTCGCCAAAAAACATCAAAAACGAACCTCATGAACCCTTTAATTGATCATAACTCAGGCTGTGTTATACTTAGAACCACACAATTTCATACAGCAATGTACAATCCCAGTACAAACAAAAAAGCCTCTTGACGCCCCGCCCCAAAATCAACAGGAAGTCTTTTATTTTGAAGTATTCGCCAAAAAAACAGGAAGTTGGCCTAACTCCACCATACTCTCTCATCTTCTCCAAAATATTCATGGTTAATGAGACCCAAGGCCTGAGGAAGCCCACACGCTAATATTCATATAAAGTGAGAGCGCCACCTGCTGGGCAAAGTAAATATTGCATGTTGGTTATTTACCTCCAAGTCCGACACACTTGATCAAATCAACCTCAAAGCTGCTCAGAGAGGTCTAGACAGCCACCATGATAACACGGGAAGCTGGTTCCATTGGCTGAAACGTCACTTAACAGGAAGCAGCTCTAACTTAATTATATTCAGTCGTCTGTAGCAACACTGTAGCTTAAACTAAACCTTTTCAATAATGAAGCATTGCAGTAAGTTAAAATACTATAACACAAAATATTCTCAAATAGATTCTGCACAATTACAAAGCAAATCATCTTCATGTTCTGACCTCTACCCACAGAAAGTCAGCTATTTTTGTGTTTTTTTCTACTTTGTTCTCCCTTATTTACAGGGCTGCCCACTAGATGGCAGTATTGCATTACAAATAGAGGGACTGAAGACTTCTCTTAGCCTTTCATGCTATGTATGGTAATGGTTAATGCAATGGGACTTTATTTCTCCAACAGTGGAGATAAGCCACACATCTTCTAATATATTATTTAATTGTTTTATTAAATAAAAGTCTTTAGCTACATGTCAGACAAACTTTGATCAAAACAACCTCAAAGCAGCTCAGGGAGGTCTAGAGACAATGATAACACGTGAAGCCGGTTCTATCGGCACCGTGGCCTTCGTAGTTTCTCGGCGTCATCGCCACAAAACAGGAAGTCGCTGTAATTTCGCTCTGCACTGTCCCATGTGCTCCAAACTTCACCTGCCTGGTAAGAGCCCAGGCCTGAGGACGTCCTAGCATCCGTATGAAGCGCGTCGTGGCAACTTCCGCGCTTCCGGTGACAGGTATATCTGCGCCGGGACGGCGTCCAGCACGGGGTGCAAGGGCCCGGTCATCACTGCTCGCAGTTTTAATTTATGTGTTGTTTTTTAAAACATGTCGTTTTTATTAATTTAAAAAAACGAAACACGTATTGGTCCTATTGGGCTGTGCCACGTTTCAATCAAATGACTCTATGATTGCCATTCCAAAAAGCTGTTGATTTATTACCTCCTGACAGATGCTGGATATCCAGCAGGTTGACTCTTTGCTTTGCT
Organism: Ammodytes marinus; assembly: GCF_949987685.1. Lineage (NCBI taxonomy): Eukaryota > Metazoa > Chordata > Actinopteri > Uranoscopiformes > Ammodytidae > Ammodytes > Ammodytes marinus. Next base: position 2,297,341 of record NC_137232.1, read on the forward strand.
CAGTGACTTGTGGCTGAGGGAAGAGGGTTAATCTGTTGTAAACTCAGCAGGGTTAAGTAGCTGCAGCAGTGCCATCACACAGCAGCCACTCCACAAGTAGCTAGCTCTGCTAATCCCACACTGCAAGGAAATCCAAAGCATACATACAGAGCTTTGATCTATGCAGACCTACCAAAGACATTCAAGATAAAACTACCACTCTGACATTCTCCAAATCCCTGCGACATTACACCTTTTAGCAGCCATATAATCCTGTATGTGCCCATGAACAGTAGTGCCCAATATGGCATCTGTGTACATATCACATATCTGCCTCCATTTTCATTTCTATTCCAATCTCGAACAAAATCAAACTCTATATGTATGTTTTTTGTTGAGTTAATTTATTACTATCATGAGAAAGATTAGGATTGTTTATTTTCAGTTCATTTTCTTTATTTCTGTGTAATACGTCTTTATACATGATTTAAATGAATCTGTTTAAAGCTATGACTTATTTTATTTCATATTATTTTGTTGTACTTTTAAACTTCTCTGTAAAACCTCTTTGGGCAACAAGTTGTGTTTTTTTAAATGTGCTATTGAGGGACATTGATTACTTGATTTATCTTGACGGTTTGGATCACCCAGTGAGAAGAGCATCTCTGCTGACTAATGCTGGGATACTGAACTGAATCACATGCTGAGTTTCTGGAGCGGAGGATAGGCAACATTAAGTCTTACCCAAATCATAAATGAGCTTGTCCATGTTGTTTTGAGCTGGAGGTGAATTAGATTCACCTGCAGATATATTTGGGAATTTCCTGTGAAGCTGATTTGCCTATTTGAATTGCAAATAGGAACAAATTTAGGACCTAAACAACTATCTGTATGTGCAACTTTTTAAAGGAATCAGCTGGGTGGTACATTTTTCATGGGAAAATCCTCATCCCGCACACAGACTGGTGTATTCACAGGGCACAAAGGTTACTGTATATTTGCGATGGTTGCAGTGTTTTTTTTAGACTTCATGTCCAATAATTTAAGGGACTTTGAGGGATGTCAATGAGTAGTAGAGTAATGTTGCATGGTACAGTTACAGTTAGTTAGCTGTGGGGTATAACTTAAGGGAAGTTTTTTAAACTGGTATTTTGGGACAACCCGCTCACCCTCCTGAGACACAGGTGAACATTTGGGTGTTACTTTTCTGGAATCAACTATCAGAAAGAAAACACTTTCACAATGCTAGCCTGGTGTGTGTGTGTGTGTGTGTGTCTTAAGGTGTGAACACACTGCACTGGCCGCGCGGCGAGATTACATACAAAGTCAATGTACTAGCGCGTGGCCACGCGTCCGCCCAATAATCGGCGTCCAGCGGCGAGCGTTGCCGCGGCGCATGGGCCGCGCCTCATCGAAGGCGCGACCATTTGCGGCGCGGCGAACATATGCGGCGAACGCAGAAGATGAAAATATTGATCTTTTCAGCGTTGCCGCACCACGATAGCAAATCAGTGTTGAGATTGCCCGGTGGTCTGCAAGACGAGGTGGGCGTGTAGAGTGAGGACATTGGGCTTCCAATACATTCTGCAAATATGTGTATTTTGCATCTGTTTAGCTGTTGGTTGTACTTGAGCCAAGGTAGCGCCGGTTAGCATAGTGAAACTCACCCAGCTGTGTGCTGCTCCGGAGGATAATAGGAACCCAAACTTGACGGCAGTGTCCGTGTGGAATTCCAATATAGTAAAGCGAAGCACCGGTGTTGTCCTCCGGTAGACCGCGCACTTTCACTTTCAGGTAGGCTGATGTCTGCCTTTATTTGTGCTGCTGAGCACACACTGCTGTTGTTATTGTGTTTAGTATGTTGCTGAATTGCTGTTAATGTGTGTATATTTGCGATCGGGCTGCGTCTTCATGCTGTTTTAATGCTATTTGTGACATGACTGCCGCTGGTTACACAGTCTACCTCCAGGGGTTGACACTAAGGTTTCAAATGCACTTGCCCGAATGTTGTGTTCACTTGCCCAAAAAAAACAAAAAAACTGTTAAACAATGATATATACAGTATAGGCTAATTGAATTATACATTTTAGCGTTCTCTTATCTCTTAAATGCAAACACTGCTTACTAGTCTCATCCTGACCACATAAAACGAACAACAATTCATATAAGCCTATCATGACATCACACACTACACCAAGCGCTTGGTCCTGCTGCAGCATCGTGAAAGAGCCTCTTTTTGCCATGCACCTTGCCCAGGGGCTCAGAAAACTCAGTCTAGCTCAGAGTCAAGCTGAATGTTAGCTTCCACAGAAAAATTTTACTTATTTAAAACGGTCACATTGTGCCAAAAAGTGATCGTGTGCCATAAAATTATTAAAGTCCACCATGTTAAAGCTATTGCCCAGTTATACTGTAAGCATTAATTTCTATTCATATTGATACCATTATAAAAACTCCACAATCCAAATCTTTATCGATACCTTTCTATTATTTTGTTTAAAGAGAACTGGTATTATTGCTTTAATTGCTTACAAGATGAGCAGAGCTCAGGATAGGACTTTAAGCAGGTCATAATTCCATATTTAGGCCTACTATTTAGTTTATATTGCTGGGAAAACAAGTTTTTTACCCAAACTGTAGGCTATTATTCAAGCTTCCCGCGAAAAACTCAAATTTCTTATTTTCTTGATGTTACATTTGAACACATCATGATGTCATTTTATTGACCTTTGCCTAATAATCATTTTACTGAGCCGACCTGAACACATCACATTTGAACCGTTTGCGATTTTTTTTAGCTAACTAGGTCTTATCCTGCAGATTTTAATATGGATTTAAAAACTATCCGATTTTTTAACTGCGGGACTTGTCACTTGCTACAGTCTCTCGTTTGTTGATCACCGCTGCATTGAATGAACGATGAGACGGTGCGGAGCCCGTCTGCAGCGGCAGCGGCTCAGCAGACAAGAGTTTTTTTTTTTTTTGGAGACGGAGCTGGTGGAAGGAGTTTCTTCAAGACAGTCAAAGGTAGAACACTTTTACAGTCCATGATGCGGTCCAGTGATGGAATAATACGCTGAAGTAGGCCTAATTAGATGAAGATGACCCGACTCGATATTTAAAATTATATAATGTGACCTAGCCTACTGGACTCTATAGCGGTATCGATAAGCTCAAACGTTATTAATTTCTGGGTTTTGAATATAGCGGAACCAGGTCCGTAGGATAGAGCAGGCTTTCGGAACGTAGACAGCGAAACTGCGCGCACACAGGCTGTGTGTGTGTGTGTGTGTGTGTGTAGTGTGTCTGTGTGTGTGTGTGTGTGTGTGTGTGTGTGTGTGTGAGAGAGAGAGAGAGATAGAGAGATCGAGTGCGAAAGAGCGACCGTGATGCTGCTGGCTGCCGCGCGCAGCTGCTCAATTGCGAATATAGCCGATCTATTTTGTGTGAGTTAGCGGGGGAATTTTTTTTTTTGCAGACTGTAAAACACATGAATACATAGCCTAGACTACAGACAAACCCTCTAAAATCCACTTGCCCGTCCGGGCAACCAAGAAGCAATCTCAACTTGCCCAAACATTATTTTCAGTTGCCCCGGGCAAGCGGGCAACCGTTAGTGTCAACCACTGTACATCTGTCTTTTTTGGCACAGCTGGACCATGTTGTTGTTGTTGCACCGTAAGTGTGACGGGTCTGATCTCAGAAACGGCGTCGGCGTCAGGAATATATGGCCCAATATGATCAAGCGGCGAGCAATTTGCGTTCATGCGGCCAACCGCCGCAGTGCAGTGTGTTCGCAGCTTTAGGGCGCATTCACACTAGGCAAAGTTGCCCTGTACCGTACTCAAGCACGATTTCCCCCGTCCCCACTCTCCCACTCATGCACAAATTTGCAGCTAGTGGTTACTGTTACATAGGAAATGACCATATTTGGATCCGATAACATAACATTGTGGAGAGATAGGGCTTTCAAACAGTACCGTGGTTTTTATGGTTCAGACAGCGGCCGCTGTGCTGTATGTTACGTTAGAATGCTTATTTTTGGCGAACTTAGGGGAAAATACAGACGCAAGCAGATGAGGTTTAGTAAAATAAACACCTAAAACGTATATTTTTTACCTTTTATTTATACTATTAGGAAAGAAGACATGTCTCACCTTAAGCAAAATGTTAACGTTTTAGGAGCCCTTCGGCCCTAACTTTCTTCTAGATAATTACCAAGCCGTTGTGTTAATTCTGTTGTAATGTGCGGAGCGCTGTTTATTATTAATATAACGGCCGTCATCAGACACACGTGCCGGATTGATTTACACAAAGTCAAGTAATCCAAGTCATAGCTTTTTGTATGGGCAGAGAGCTTTATTTTAAGAGCTTTGGTGAAATGCCCTAGAAGAATACCGCCCCAAACAGAAAGGCAGAAGAGAGAGCGAAATCTTCAAGTTAGTCAAGGAAAGAGGTATTCTCCGAAAGCATGGAGGAAAGCACAAGAACAAGAGAAGGAGGCTTTAAAATGTCTCTGGGATCAGCTGAAAATCCAGACTTGCCAACCTCAGGAGAGCAGAGCGGATTTGGAAACGCAGGAGCAGGAAGGAGAAAGCACACACTAGCTTCTTCTGAGACCCCTTCAAATATGCCCGAGATCTGCTAAAAAAAAATAAGTCTGGAAAGCTTGAAACCAGCGCAGCGGAGCAAGAAAACCACATCAAGGAACAGCTTGGCGACAGTAACAAAAACACCCCCTCGGCTCACCAGAGCATGCGCCCTGCCCACCAGAATCTGGCTTCAAATTCGACAACACACCACCCAGGTTGGCAGAGATCAATCAGGTGGTACAAAAGGCAAGATCTGCATCAGCACCTGGACCAAATGGCCTACCCCTTAAGTACTGCCCTATGGTATGAAATTACTGTGGAAATGTGAGCTCCTTGGAAAACTCAATCTATCCCATCGGCATGGAGCTGCAACCACCTTCATCCCGAAAGAGAAAGATTCCCATAACATCACCCAGTTTCGAGGCATTGCCCTGCTCAACTTGGTAGGGAAAATGTTCTTCTCGGTAATGGCTAGACGCATGACCAACTATCTTCTGGCCAGTGTTGCCACAGTTACTTTAAAAAAGTAACTTAGTTACTTTACTAGTTACTTTAAAAGTTTCTTTACAGGTTTTGAAACCCATATATCTCAATTTAAAACATGCATCATTGAAAATATATAAAATAAAGCTTGTACTAGGCTAGTAGCCTATAGGCCTACTGTTTTCAAAATAATACAAATTATGGTTAAAAAAAAAAAACGTTTTCCCCCCATGAAAATAAATGCATTCCTCCAAAGTGCAAAGACAGTAGCAGTGTCTTTAAACTTAACGTGCTTGGCCCTTCACTCTCATGCATTCATTTGACTTTTCTCTGCGATGTCTCATGTGTTGATAGACTGGGTGTGTGCGGCCACTGGTCGCCACGTGACTGTAAGTTTCTAAGTTTTAAACACTTCTATCACTTAAACGTCACCGTACCCGAATCCTAAATATCCCCATAGCAGACGCTATATTTCATGGGGGGGGAAAACGTTTGTTTTCCGCCACAGTTCAGCTTAGACTCGGCCATAATGCTGCTACACACACACATACACACACACACGGCATGTCAGAGACGAGGGGCGCTACCAAAAAGACGAGAGGAGCGGTTGGAGCAGTTGGAGCGTTTCGAAACACATGCGCACACATTTATTTACATTAAATCGCAATCGCAGTCATTTGTGCAGTTATGTCAAATGTTTCACTAAGGAAAATTACAGAAAAAGTAATGCACAGTGACTTTGATGACTAACTTTAATCTGATTACCGGTTTACTGCTTCTGGCCAACAACTTTATCGACACCAGCTGTCAAAAGGGAGGTGTCCCAGAGTTTCCTGGTTGTGTTGAATACTCAGCCATGATCACGGAGCAAATCCAGACAGCCAAGTGCGAGAAGCTAGATCTCCATGTAGTTTTGCTTGACCTAACAAAGGATCTGTTCTACACCAGCTCATCACCTTCGCTCTCAATTTTTTCCCCATACCTACCTGCACAAAAAATCTTGTATCTGCCTACTTCAACAACTTCTATGCCTTCTACACAACCCAGGAAATCACAACTGATTAGCATGAGCTCCAGAAAGGTATCGTGATGGGTTGTTTGATCTCACCCACCTTGTTCACAGCAGCATTTGAAGTCATCCTCATCGGCACAAGACAGATGGTCCGAGGAGTAAGATCTGAGTCAGGACAGCGTCTCCCAGCCCTAAAAAGCTATATGGATGATGTCACTTAATTCTTCCAAACATCTGCCTGCACATCAAGGCTGTTAAAGAGACTGTAGGAGCTCCTCAATTGGGCGAGGATGAAAATCAGTCCCAGCCAAATCTTGGAGCCTGTCAATCCTGAAAAGGTCTAGAAATGAGAACATCTTCTTCTCTGTTTATGAAGAGAAGATTTCACTGCTGGCAGAGAAGTCAGTGAGAAGCCTTGTGAGAGAATACATCGCTGACCTCTCGGACAAACACATGGCTCACACTGACATGACGCAATTCTCAGAAGGCCTAGTGAAGATAAACGAAAGCCACCTCCCAGGGAAATTCAAGATCTGATGTGGCCACTGAGGTTTTCGGAGATCTCTACATCAACAGTACAGAGGATGGAACAAAACACAAACAACTACATCCGAAAATGGCTAGGTCCACCTCGCTGCCTTTCCAATGTTGCCTTGTTTGGAAAGAACACACTCCAGCTATCACTGAAGTCCATCAGTCACCAGAATGAAATGACGAAATATACAAGATCCGAGCTGTGAACCAGAGGCAGCAGGGAAGGTGGACAAACTGGGAGGCGGTCACAACTAGGGCCATACCTGGGCTGACATGAGGAATATCCCACAGGCAAGGCTTAGCTCCCTCAGTTCCACATATGACACCCTTCCAAGCCCCCAAAACATTCATCTCTGGTATGGCTCCCAAACAATCTGCAGTCTCTGTGATTTTCAAAATCCCAATTTAAAGCACATTCTCACTGGCTGCAAACCAGCGTTGGCCCAAGTCCGGTACGGATGACGTCACGTACAAGTACTCCGAAAGTTGGCAGAAGTGTTAGAGGAGCACAGGCTTGAAACTAACAGAGCCAGAACATCATCTGCAAAACAACAAATTTGCTTCATCAGGCAAGGAGGTGAAGCAGGAAACATGGTCCAGTGGGAGTGGTCTGTATTGAAACATGGATGCGAGTGGCAGATGAGGGTTGACCTGAAGCCGCAGCTTAAGTTTCCACCTGAAATAACAGCAACTTCCCTTCGGCCAGACATCGTCCTGTGGTCTATTCCTGCCAAGACTGTCATCATGGCAGAACTCACAGTACCATGGGAAGAAAATATGGTGGCAGCCTTTGAGAGGAAAAAGGACTGTGATCTTGCTGCAGCATGCAGAGAAGCAGGGTGGAAGGCATACACCTACCATGTAGAAATTGGATGCAGAGGCTTCATTGGAAAATCCACCCAACAGCTGCTGAAAACTCTGGGAATCACTGGAACCAAACAAGAAAGGCACTCAGAAGTGTGGCTCAGAAGAAAAGACCCCAAGTGGGGGAACCAAGGATCTTTGGGCCAGCCGCAGGGAGTGGTAGGGAGACGTCCCTATCACTGCCCCACCACCCAGAGATGTTCTGGGATCAAAGGGGCGAAACATCTTTGGAGGGTGACTCCCAGCTGACGACCCTGCGGCTGGCTCATCGGCACTGGCGGAGGTGCAGCAGGCAGAAATGTCTTGCAGGTGGAAACACCTGTGCTTCTATCTGTCTTTATAAGCTTCTTGTTAAACGTTAGTGTGTAGGCTAGGCTACTGTTTGCTTGTCACTGGACTGCCGAGTCACGCTGTGTGTTGTTTTGGGTTCGTCTCCACCGCCATGCGTACAGGCAGCATCATAACAGCTGACGGGAGGAAAAAGAAAAAAACGGCTGACGAACAAGAGTAAATTACAGCGGGCCTTCCGGCAGTGGTCAAGAAAACCTTTTGTATTTGCTTTATACTGCTCTCACCATTTTATCTTTCTCACTCCCTCTTTTAACAGCCCACACCTATAGGCCTACACACACACATTCATTCTCACACATTTCATGTTCAAGTCGAGTGGTGGGCAATCACTTACCAACCGACTATATTTATTGTGCCGACTAGTAAGGCAGCGGACGTTTAAACGTTAATCGACTATGTGCATCCCTCCCTAGTAAATTGACTTCATGATCGCCCTCTATGCGCGTGATTGTGCGCGTGTCGGTTTCATTAGCCTCTGTATTTTGGCCTGAGTACACCTTTCCAGGGTTTTTCCTGGCTCAGAATGGGCCTTTGGGGGGTCAGTACGCGACCGACTTTTTTTGGGGTCGCGACAGTAAAGGCAAACGGTTTGTGTATTTTAAGAGGGGTGTTGGGTTGGGAGAGGGGAGTTTCTGTCCAGCTCAAGAGCATTTCAGTCAGCCTGTCAATCACTGTGTTACCATGGAGCTCACTGACGTTTATGAAATCACAATAAACAACCTATATATGAAGTCAAAATACTAATAATGACTAGGCCTACCTATTTAGGCCTAATACTTTAATTGTTTCTAATTGATCTAAACCATGGAAGAAGGTAGGGCTGCTCGATTATGAAAAAATCATAATCATGATTATTTTGAGTAATCACATTGTGTTATCATGATTATTAAAGACAGTTAATCATTGATTTAAGAACATTATGCATTTATTTTACTTTTAACAAGGTTTTTTTCTAATAACACCATGACTTTGGACTTTAAACAAAGGCCTAATTGAACTGAAAACAGGGAGAATAGAAATAGGCTAAATAAGTGAAACATATTTTTAATAATTTAAAAAAAATATGTCAAAATAAAAATAACCAGTTGTAAATGGTGTTGATAGGGCACGTCTTTTGCTAGCATTGAATGTAAGGGCATGATTTATTTATGTCATGGAGCTGGCTGGATAGGCAGTTGCATTGTAGTGTTGACAGTTGTGGTGGCAGGAGTCAAGGAGCTTTAAACTTCCTGTGTTTTTATTCATTGATTGCTTGGTCATAGACCACTATGATTCGACTTAAAGTGAATAAACAAATTGGTCGGGATGTTTAGAGGTGCAGATCAGGTCGTATCACTTTTCTTTCTCTCTCTCTGTCTCTCTCTCGGTCGCGTATGTCACGTTACTCGCGTGTGACAAATCTTGCACATTATTTTAGTCTGTTGTGAGTCTGAAGTGTTTTCAGACAACACAATTAGTTTTACCTTTATTCTCGTCATCTAGAAGTTTTTCAAAACACCCGGCAATGCGCAACATCTCCCTCCTACTCTGGACGAGCCGATAGCTAAACTCAGGTAAGGGAGGGGCCGAGCGGGGCTCACGGCTGAAAGGGTGCGCTGCATTTATAAGCCTGCATGCCCCGGCGAGCGGAACAATGATAGTTTAATAACGATTATCCCCGACCTGATTTATTTTTTTACAACTGAGATTGCAAGTAATATGACTGGAATGGCGCGGAAATGGAAACACATTTGGAGCCGTTTTAAGTAGATTTTTATTTATTTATCTATTATATTAAAAAAAACACTTTGGCGCTGAGGATTTTCCTTTGGCGGGCGCTAAAATTCCTTTGGCGGGCGCCAACATTTTTTGAATGCAGGAAAAACCCTGCTTTCCCAAGTGTGCCGTGGCCAAGGAAGTGTACCATGCCTGAGTACGGATGGCTACTCACACTGGTCAAACGTTAGGGGAAAAACGTACTTGGGCACGGTACAGATGGCCTAGTGTGAGTGCTGCCTTAGCAGGACTTGACCTTCCAAAGCTCTACCAAAGCTTAATATGTATTATCCCCATATGTACAATCCTTTGCTTCAAAGCCCCAAAGCTTTAGGAAAGTGTGGAAATTAGGAACAGGTATAACCTTTGGGCATGGTGGAAGGAATGTCATTCAAGTCGGTTGTTTCAAACATCTGAAGTCCCAACTGATCATCAACAGCTAGCTTACAAGTTGTATATGAGGCAACTTAGGAGTCACAGGAATCCTTTCCCCAGCAAGCGCACACAGCAAAGACATCCCGCAGAGTGTCTCTGCGGCTCTGTGGGGGCTCTGCGCACAGGTTAACGCAGAAGTATAAATAGAGCTCAATGCTGCTGTTGACTACCAGTGCATGAGATAAGCTAATAAGCGATGAGTGACTTTTGCACATGGCTCCTTCAAAAATGCACACACGGATAAAGGAAGGGTTCCTGTCGCTTTGTCTTTAAAACTGAGTGAGGCAACAAGCAAATTCCTTTAAGTGCATTTGAACATGAATGCTTAACTGGAATCCCTTAACTTCGAAACAAGACAAAGGGACCTTGTTTAATCATGAAGCTAAACAACAGGAACTTTGTTTATGCACACACTGTTTATGCATCTTCAAGCACACGTGCCATTTGGTTAACTTCAATTTTGTTTCACAATTGGTGCATCTGTGCAAAGTGCAAACGAGCTAACTGAAGTGGAATATAAATTAGACGGTAGGTGATTAAAACAAACACTCACTGCCAATTACATCTCAAAACCTCAACAATTGGGATCTTGTTCCACCTCAAATCTGCAGCCAGAGGCAGATAGTGTTTTTTTAAATATTGAATTAATACATGACCAAATCAATCTGACACTATCCAGTTTGAATTCAATTGTATCACACATTATAAATGGTCATATCATATGGTAAAACTTGACATAGGCTAATTTGCAGTAGCCTGGTGTCGTACTATCAACATAATGTGTATTACTGTTGCTTTCAGATGGCTGCAAGGATTTAAGGAAGTGAACTAGGTTTTACACAATAAATAGAAGTTGTAGGTAACACATGATGTAATAATTACCCATATTCATTAATAGATTCATATAGACTGATGTACTTTGTGCTTTAATACTGTAATCATTACATTAAAAAAAACTTACTCCATAATATGTCAGTAATGTGGAAAATGTAACACAGATGACAACTACATAGCTATTTATGTCACATTACATGTATTTGCTCATCATCATAATCTCTATCCGGCACAGCTTTGCGCAATACTTTTGATTTGAGAGACTTTGACCCTCTAGCAGTAGCCTGGTCCAACCAGACCATCGTACTTCATTTCGTTTGTACAGAAGGTCTGGAAGTGCTGTAATTGGCAAACGTTCACTCACTTGGAGGCGGGTGTCTGTCGAAGTTTAAAACTATTGGATCTGCCCAGTGCCACTCTGGATTAGCCAACCAATCACATCACGTTTGGTCATCACGTGTGTCATGAGCCGGCTTTTGACGGTGCGTTCCAGTTGGACAGGGAACTCGGAAGTTTCCGACTTCACTACATATTGTAGTCTATGAATCTACCGGTACCTGCCAACAGTAACTTGTTAGAGCCTAACGTTTAGTTATTTGGACGAGAAAGGTTTTAGGCGTCCATACTTTCGCGAGCAGATGCACTGGAACACAGACAGGTCGGAACTCGGAACTACCAAGTCGGAAATCTCCTTCTTCCGAGTATAAAGGAACGCAGCATTCAACTGAAACTGGAGCGTTCTCAGCCACTCGCTCTGTTCGCTGATTGGACGATTGTATATTCTCCGGAGAATCTGGGAAATGCGCTGTACACCCAGACTGACTACTGAAGGGAAAATGAAATTTGGCCGGAAGTAGGCGGGCGGGCGGAGCCAGGCTACTCTAGCAGTGTCTTCAGCTAAAATATGTGTCTTTGGATCAGATCTGCAGCAAACTTCTTTTAGCGTACCTAGTTTTCATTAATATTCTTCACCTGTACACAGGGATGTGTGGGAGATTTGCAGTATCCAGCCTAAGAGGATAATGGTGAAATCCCATTAAGCCTCTTGTGTTTACTGAGACAAAACAGCAGCCTTTACCGCGAACGCCTCTCCTGTTTGGACTCCCCTGTGTTTCCTGTGTAGCTGTGAAAGATATGGAACTGTTGATTAGCTGCTAGCTGCAAGGCCCTCTGTCTGCCATGATGGAGAAATCACAATCAATTCCAATGTTCTATTCACACTATGTATTTGGTAACATATTTCTATCATATGTGCATTGCATCCTTCGAGCATTAATAAGAAATGCCCAATGCTTGGTCGAGGCATGATGCACTCATAACTACTTTGACATATCAGCATATCAGCACATTATTAAGCAGGATCACCAGGCATTGTGACTGTCCTTTTAATGGAAGTGCCCATATACTGCATTATAAATAAAGCAGTAGTAAATACTGTAACCACATAATGTTGCAGAATTCTAGTTGCTTCAATCTGTATTTGAAATGTTTGAGTCTTAAAATGCTGGAAAGGTGACAGACATACCAATCCATGGCAAGAAAAATCAGTTGGAGGAGATCTATCTATAAAGCAAAAAATGTCTGTGTGTCTGTGGCTGATAGTTTGAGCTTCCTGATGTGGCACAGCACAAGGGTGTGCATCCTTGATTTTGCAGTTTTTTGGACCAAATACGTAGAAGTTATCATATTTATATCAGGCTGAAGGCTGGAGTGAGGACGGGCATGAAGTAATCCCTGAGTAAAACCCCACGTCCTTCTGATTTGATTGGCTGCTTCGACCAATACTTACATTGACGAGTGGGACACGGCAGGCACAGCCTTTTGTTATCGCCTCATTCCATGTTCACCCTCAACAGTGACTGCCAGGAAAACTTCCCAAACAAAACGTTCTTAAACCTTTCCAGAGACATGACCATCACCTCAAACCTGTCAGCTTTAGACAGGTTGTTAAAGATCACACTTTACGCTATTTTCACTGTAATACACTTAAAGAGGACCTATGATGCTTTTTGACTTTTATGACCTATAAATGTTTTTATGATGATTTATAGTCATGCTTAACCATACTAAATTATCAAATAATGACTTACATGCATTTCGACGTATTCCCTGCTGACCGTCTGGGGTGTCTGTGCAGAGCACTAGACACTATTCTAGCCAGTCGAGAAGTCACGTGTTCACAGCGGCTTGATGCTTTGTAACTTTGTGACGTCGCATGTAACTTGGTGTCGTCACCACGCGGATGTTTCCATGTAAAGTAATGCTGTCACTTCCTTGCTCGCGTCTGCCTCGCGTCCTTATAGGTCCATGCTCGCGCTTCCCGCCACTGAAAGTGTTTGGTAGGTAACCAATCACAACGGAGTGGGGTTTGCAGGAGGGGGCGGGGGGAGCGGAGATGGCCGAAGCACAGGCGGAGGGAGCGGAGATGGCCGAAGCACAGGCATGCTGGATCGCCAAAATAAGAGAAAGTGCTTCCCGAAAATCTACATAGTTTTTTGTGATGTGATTCGTGTCAGGTTGCTCTATAGCAGTGTAAAACAAGAAATTAAGACCAGAAAAGTAGTATAATAGGTCCTCTTTAAAGCTGGGGTGGAGGATTTGGTGAGAAAATAGCAGTTGGGATAGAGATTTGAATCCAAATACCTCAACCGCTCCACTTGTTCTTGTTGGTCCCTCCCCTATGGTCCCTCCCTGACACCAACCGCTCTACACCAACCAAGTCGTGCCAAAGTGAATGGACAGTCCCAACAGCCAATAAGAACAGAGAATCGGAGCCTCGCTCTGATTGGTCAAAGTGTACAGCTCATGTTAACTTTGACCAATCAGAAATCATATACCCCAGCTTTAATGTATACTTAAAACACTACTGCGACAGTGATGCTAATTTCAGTTAGTGTGTCGATAGCGTTTTCCATTCAAATTAGTCTCAGATAGGTCTGATACAGGTAAAGGTAAACACGATCGCTTCCACAAAATATTTTATATCCGTTAGAAAATAAAAGCTCATCGAGCTAAACCCAAAGCTGGGCCGTGTGTCACAGCTGACTGCTATTGCAACCCGATCTCACGCCGAGGCGTGAGATAGACACGCATGGACCGGCGTGTAACTCACACGCCGTGCCTGACCAGGGCGTGTGAGTTACACGCCGTGCCTGACCAGGGCGTGTGAGTAACACGCGCACCTCCCGTAGTCAAGATGGCCGCCGCGGTGTACACGCGCACCTCCCGTAGTCAAGATGGCCACCGCGGTGTTCCGTCAATGTTCTATCTATATTCTAACCTCTCCCTGTCCCCTTGCCCCAACCCTAACCACCCACGCCAGGGTGTTTGTCTGCGGGGCTGCAGCTGGATAGTATTGAAATGCTGGGAGAACATGTCGGCCCCTGTTGGTGCTATTCCTCCGTTCATTTGGTGCTATTCCTCCGTTCATTTAGACGGGCGGGAGGTGCGCGTGTAACTCACACGCCCTGGTCAGGCACGGCGTGTGAGTTACACGCCGGTCCATGTGTGTCTATTACACGCCTCGGCGTGATACCGGGTTGGCTATTGACACGTTAACGTTATTTGACAGTTATCCAAACTCTGTCTTACCTTTTAAACTTCTTCTGTAGCTGGCAAATACACATAATCTATTCTCCTTGCTAACGTTGCATCCTTCCAGCTTATTACAGAAAGACCAAAAGTGACATTGATGAGCGATGCGACAGCCGTCTTAATGTCTGTGTGACACTGCCTATGTGTGTAGGCTACATCTGTTTCAGTGTCCCACTTTCATAGACAGGTTGAATTTAAGCATGCATAAGCTAATACCTGCTTCCTGCAGGAACTGCAATTTGAAGGACGGATGCATTTACTACGCTCCAATTTGGGGAAAATATCTAATCCTGATTTGTCATTTAATTTAACCGCACAGGTCATTAAAGGGGACATATTATGCAAAAACTCGGGTTTAAATGTGTATTTCCGAGGTCTACTAGAAAAGGTTTTCATGGTTTATTGTTCAAAAAACCCAATAGTTTTCTACCATTTCCCATTTCTTCATCGCCTTTTCCAGCCTTCTCTGCCCTCTATCTCAAAAGGTAGGTTTTGACAGCTTACCCCCCTTCGCACAAATACTAGTCTGCTCTGACTGGTCAGATCTACATGGGCGTACATGCACCGCCCTGCTCATTTACTCTATACCTACCTACATGGGCATGGCACATGCCCAGCTGTCAGTTTTGTTTACTTTTGGCCAATGCAGCATGGAGACCAATGTAAACATGTTTAGCTTCATTTCTACCACAAATATCGGCACACTAACCAGTTCTAAACTAAAAGATGTACAACTGAACCTGTTCAGACAGGAGTCTGAGCTGAAAACTGTGAAAATGGCATCAAGATTTCTGATTTCCCTGACATTATCCTCAGGTAAATACTGTTTAATTATGTCACAGTCAATAACATAATTTGAGCTAAGTATTTATGCAAAAACCTCCTAACTTGTAACATACAACGTTTTATGTATGTCTCTACAGGTTAAACTGGGGAATGATCTACAACCCAGTGGAGTGAAAAAGCTTTGGTTGTGAAGCCATGCTGAGGTAACATGTATACATGTACAGTAACGAGGCAGGAAAGGAATGTATCATGTCAAGATTCACACTAATGAAAATATATTCCATTATTAAATAAGATTGGCTACTAATAAGTTCAGTATAGCCCTTGCTTAAGAAGCAACGAGTTCTGAGTGATAGGCTACTGTGTGCTTTTTGAAATATAATGGACAGGAAACAAACATCAGCAATTTACAGTATTCCTGTCTATTATATTGTACATTATACTGGAGATGTAATAGGCCTACTGCTGCATATACCACGACTGCTTGCATAACTACACACTGTCAACAACAAATAAATACTATTCAGTTTCCAACACACCATAGTTTCACAGTCTGTTTTTCACACAGGGGCTGTCATGGACAGACTCACAGATCTAAATGTTAGCATAAAGCTAACGGTTAAGCTAGCGGACGCTAACGCTAACTCTAGCTATATACTACTGTAACCGAGCGTTTTGGCCGTCCCTATACTTCAGTATTATAGGAATAAGGACTCGGAAAACTCCACTCACGGAACGGAACGAGCCACTTTATTGAAGCGCTCCCAACATAAGTCAAAACAACCACATTACAACAACACTTCCGTGTTCCACCTTTTCACAATAAGAGCCTACACAAGAAATAGCGGCATTATCTCGTTTGGCGTTGGTTATTTTAGGAGGGATAAATTAAAGCACATTACACACATTGAACTCATAAACGGACAGATTTGTTTTTAAATAGGACTAGGCTACTTACATTTCCAGAGGAGAGATGGTGTCTCTCAGTCTTCCAGGCACAATCTCCTTCACACTCCAGTACTATAATGGCAGATCACACTAGATTGCCAACCTTTGCTGGGCATAGCCTAACAACAAATGAAGTAAATCCATTCAGCCCCGGGCTGCTTCGAGGCTGGGGTGTGATGGTTCTATATCTATGGTGATGGTAGCTTGAGGATGAGCTAACACTGCAGCTTGCTTCTGCTCTGTTGTTGCATTAGCAGGTGCAGTTACAGGTGTGTGTGGTTACCAACGGGGCGTATTGATTTGCCAATCAACTGCCGAGTTTCTGATGAGCTTTCCCGTGGGAGTATTTATGTTAATGAAAACCGACCGATTTCGTCATCAGTCTGTGTTTTTTGGAAGAAACCTTCAAATCCCTCCTTTTTCGAAATAAGCATCCCAGAAGAAACTAACATAGTTGTCTTTTATAAACTTGTGTGTGCTTGTAGGGACCCCAATAACCTACAAAGTGTGCCCAAGCACCGGCAATGTTTGGTTTTTCATAATATGTCCCCTTTAAGAATGACTTCTTATTTACAAAGACAGCCTGCCGATCACAGCCTTTGAGTTGATGGAGTTTCAAATTGTGATTTCGATTTTAAATCAGGGCTTGGCCGATCACATCTCCGATATAAGTAATTTCATATCCTGATAACGATACACAACCTGATATTCCGTAAATTCAATGATGTTTTATAATAAATGACACATGTAAAGGCCTATCTCATGTTACATTCTGAATAATATACAAATAAAATTTATCTACTTGTAATTGATGTTCTCCTCTTATTTGAACACTTTGTGAAAATGTTCAAGCATGTAGCAAAATAGAACCATGCTAACTTAAAAATTAAGCACTTTTCCTAAGTCAACTTTGCACAAAAGCAGTTTGCATTATATTCATGCTACCATTTCAATAAACCACTTTGATTTCATTGTTTTTATTCTAAGACCATTAACATTGTAATGTAGCCGTACATACACTGCTTATGGCCCATATTTAATTTTATTAAATATACTAGTACAAGATTTAGAATTGACATTTTAATGTTAAGCTATGGGGAAGCATTGTGTTATTTGCATAGATTGATTTGTGTGTATTTAGATCACCCGTGTGAGTGTTTCAGGGCTCAGAGCAGAGGCAGCCTCAGTATAAATGAATGCAGGATTTAGCAGGGTGCAGTGTGTGGTGCCTAACCATCCACTATATCAAGCCGTGGTGTGGGTCTGAAGCTGCCATGTAGGTGACTAATGAAGTTCCAATTCACAGCTCATGGCACTGATTCCTGCTGAAGGAACATGATGATACTTATTATGTATTAACGTTCACTAGAAATAGATTGCTCAAAAAATATGACGGAGCACAATGCATACACTGTGAATTTAACTTTCCCAGACAAAGCAGAGTTGTACTTTCCTCTGCAGGTATTATTCCGTTTTTCTCTCCCGGCTGTATGAGTGTTGCTGAGGTGTGCTGTGCAAATGGAGATGTCTTCCTGGAGATGGGGAGGTGATAGAGTGAAGGAGCCCGGCGTGGCCCATCACTCACAGTAATGCCTCCATTACTGCGGTGGTGTGAGTGCTGTGGGTGTGTACATGTGTATGTCAAGCTGTAAGTGTGCCTTATTCAAAAATAGACATGCTCCACAGAACCTGAAAAGTCAGCAATACAGTCCAGGCATTTTAACACATTCTCTACTTCGCAATTGGTTAACATTGCCTCGTGAAACACTGCACCTTTTGGTATCAGCTAAACTATGAGTAAATCATTGAGGAAATTATAATCTCCTGAAATTATAGGAAGAAAAGAGTGTTTGGGGGGGGGGGGGGGGTATTTGAACTCTCAAAAGACAATAAGACAGCACTTGGTCAATGCATAAAAATAGACACATTCCACACAGTTTCAAGTGGTGATGTTTACCAAAATTATACCCCACATGATGATATTTGCTTCACATTTTGGGAGCCATGGAATGATTTGAATATGAAATATGGATGCTTTAAAAGCTAAAGTGAAAAGGTCTTTTTGGATGCAAAATTACTTTTGTTATGGATATGTATAAACTATACTACTGCTTCTCTAGTACGGATTCTGTTATTAGTTGAAACATTTATCAAAATTCTTTATTTTTAAATTGTTCTGTTGAATAAAAAGACTGTAGGGCTCCTGTGATTGGTGTAACTTAATGTGCGTCACACCTGTTGCTTTTAATTATGTCTAATTGAGGTATATGTTTAGGCCTTAAATGTGGTCACATTACATCTGTCAAGGTCATACCTTGGGGTCACAGTGACCCCTTCATAGTTCCCCATATCTTATTTTGACTCTTACTTAATTCATAGGCAGCTGGGCCTGCAACCCTCACAGACAGATGGGTACAGGAGTTCTCTTAAGCACACGTCACATTGTTTACACACTTAATGGTTTTACAGACATACTGTAGTTACTGGCTTTAATTTGTCTGTGTAGATCTCAGTGCGGACCCTTGGGAGACAGCCTTGCTGGTATATTTTAACACTCACAGGACAATCATATTGACCTCATAAGGAAACTGTTACAGGATAGCATTAGCAATCAGTGTCACCAAGTCTCACGCTTTGGCCGTGAGACACACGCATATCAACCAGTTCACACGCTCACACGCCACACCTCCAATTTCTCACGCAGAGAAATGAATCCCCGTAATATATATTTTTTTTGGTACTTTTACTTTGAAAGTCTTATTTTGAAAAGCTAAACGGACTGAGTTCCGTGACATCCTCTTTCTGCCATGCTTTCTGCATGCGCGGTCTTTATAGGTCCATGGCCGTGTGCAGCCATGGACCTATAAAGAAAGTGTGCAGCCCGTAGCCGCAGCAGCCACTTGGCAAACCACCACGGCCACGCCCCCCTGCGTTACACTACAAAACTAATAAAAACCCTCCGCCTCCCAGTCCCGCCCTTTGTTCAAATTAATGACAACAAGGACGCCGGTATTAAATGAACAAAGAGGTAAGAACACCTTAATTCAAATCAGTCACTTCACTTGATATATTCAAGCTTGTTTTGCATTATGTTATTGGGCTGGTTGACACACCAACACATTTTTGTTCTAAAATGTTGTCAACATTAATTGAATGAATGTATTGAGTAACTACAGTATCTCACAAAAGTGAGTACACCCCTCACATTTCTTCACATTTTTCTTTATATCTTTCCATGGGACAACACTGAATAAATGACACTTTGATATAATGTCAAGTAGTCAGTGTACAGCTTGTATAACAGTGTCAATTTACTGTCCCCTCAAAATAACTCGACACACAGCCATTAATGTCTAAACTGCTGGCAACAAAAGTGAGTACACCCCTTAGAAAAAAATTACAAATTGGGCCCAAAGTGTAAATATTTTGTGTGGCCACCATTATTTTCCAGCACTGCCTTAACCCTCTTGGGCATGTAGTTCACTAGAGCTTCACAGGTTGCAACTGGAACCCTCTTCCACCCATTTATGACAGCATCACAGAGCTTGTGGATATTAAAGACCTTGCGCTCCTCCACCTTCCGTTTGAGGATGCCCCAAAGATGCTCAATAGGGTTTAGGTCTGGAGACATGCTTGGCCAGGCCATAACCTTTACCCTCAGCTTTTTTAGCAAGCCACTGGTCGTCTTGGAGGTGTGTTTGGGGTCGTTATCATGTTGCAATACCACCCTGCGGCCCAGTTTACGAAGGTTGAGTGCACATGGTCAGCGTCGTACACAGAGGTTGGCTTTGGAAAATAGACTTATGAATACTGCCAGCATTGCTGAAGGGCTTGAAGGGGTGGGGGGTCAACCTGTCAGTGCTCAGACCATACGCCGCACTCTGCATCATACTGGTCTGCATGGCTGTCATACCAGAAGGAAGCCTATTCTAAAGATGATGCACAAGAAACCCCACAAAAAGTTTGCTGAAGAGAAACAGACTACGGACATGGATTACTGCAACCATGTCCTGTGGTCTGATGAGACCAAAATACATTTATTTGGTTCAGATGGTGTTAAGAGTGTGGAGCGGCAACCAGGTGAGGAGTACAAAGACAAGTGTGTCTTGCCTAGAGTCAAGCATGGTGGTTGGAGTGTCATGGTCTGGGGCTGCATGAGTGCTGCCAGCACTGGGGATCTACAGTTCATTGAATTCTAACATGTACTGTGACATACTGAAGCAGAGCATGATCCCCTCCCTTCATAAACTGGGCCGCAGGGCAGTACTGCAACATGATAACGACCCCAAACACCCCTCCGAACGACCACTGGCTTGCTAAAGAAGCTGAGGGTAAAGGTTATGGACTAGCCAAGCATGTCTCCAGTCTTAAACCCTATTGAGCATCTTTGGGGCATCCTAAAACGGGAGATGGAGGAGCGCAAGGACTCTAATATCCACCAGCTCCTTGATGTCGTCATGAATGGGTAGAAGAGGGTTCCAGTTGCAACCTGTGAAGCTCTAGTGAACTACATGCCCAAGAGGGTTAAGGCAGTGCTAGAAAATAATGATGGCAAAACAAAATATTGACACTTTGGGCCCAATTTGGACATTTTTTCTTAGGGGTGTACTCACTTTTGTTGCCAGCAGTTTAGACATTAATGGCTGTGTGTCGAGTTATTTTGAGGGGACAGTAAATTTACACTGTTATGCAAGCTGTACACTGACTACTTGACATTGTATCAAAGTGTCATTTATTCAGTGTTGTCGCATGGAAAGATATAATGAAATATTTGAAGAAATGTTAGGGGTGTACTCACTTTTGTGAGATACTGTAAGCTTAGAGGTTACTGTGGGAAAAATATGTTCTGAGAAGACATCAAGTGTCATAGATTTAATATAATAATGGTGAATTGAAATTGGATAATTGGATAATAATACTAATAATAATAATAATAATAATAATACATTTTATTTATATAGCGCTCTTCTCTCACTCAGAGCGCTTTACAAAAACAAAACAATAAACAAACAAAAATAACATGTAGAGTTGGGTTGGTGGGTGAACTAGGGGTAGGCAGAGGAGAAGAGATGGGTCTTGAGTTTGGACTGGAAGATGGTGAGGGACTCCGAGTCACGGATATGTTGGGGGAGGCTGTTCCAGAGCCTGGGAGCTGCCCTGGAGAAAGCTCTGTCACCAAAGCTGCAGAGTTTAGATGTGTGGGTGGAGAGGAGACTGGCTGAGGAGGATCTGAGGGCCCGAGGGGGTTGATAGGGGGAGAGGAGGTCAGTGAGATATGGGGGGGGCCAGATGGTGGAGGGCTTTGTAGGTGAGGACCAGGGGCCTCATTTATAAAGGTGTGCGTAGAAACCTTCCCAAAACATTGCGTTCGCACAAAGCCAAGAATATGCTGCGCAAAAAAAAAGTTGAGATTTATAAAACTGTGTGGCGCACAGTTGCACGCAATCTTCCCTTTATAATTACCCACCTGCGGTGAAATGTGCGCAGACGATCTCCGCCCCGTGTCATCCCACTTCACCTCCCAGTTTCATCCCACAATCTACCATACATGGCAAATGCTAAATAGCGCCAGAATATGATGACGCTCTTAATAAGCACGGACCTTTGACTGAAATGAGGAAAAAAGGGAGGCAACCTGCCGCAAAGAAAGCGACTGGGAAGGAAGAAAGCCCGTGCCATGCGTTGCTGTAACCATAGACATAGACATAGACCTTTATTATGTCTATGGCTGTAACTGCCACACAAACACACACACGCGCGCTGTTCACATATCATGATTGGCACAGTCATTATAGTCTTTGTTAAGATGTTTTGCCCAACTTTGTACTGTATGAAATATCACGTATTAGCTAACCTGTAGGACTATATGTAGGCCTATATAAAATGTGTTGTGAGAAGTGAAATAATAGTCTATTCCAAAGCATTGTTTCCCTTCCGTGAGATCAACACATTTCCAACAACGTCAGATTATAGTTTAAACTTCCAGGGTGAATTGTTATGGGAAAGAGATGCATAAAATAATTTGCTAAATTAATAACATGATTTTATCTAACGAAATATATAGTTTTAATTGATATGTTTGGCCTCCCTTAACTTTGTACAAAACTACTTTTTACACACAGCCTAAAATAAAGACTATTTGCTCTCCCGCTGGCCACTCACGGACACACCTCCCGACGTATATGATATTATTATAGAGTAGAACTATAAGATTCAATTTAAAAATATAACCAAAACATGTATAGACCTACTTGATAAGTAAATCAACCTACATCATTACTGCATGCCATAGACAACAGTAGCCTATATTCGCAACAATATGGTACGCACATATAATTGATTAAATATATTGGGTGCCATGCATTTCACAAGGATGTGTGTTTTTCCGATGACAGAGCTTTATTTCGTGGTGTTGCCATTGAGTGTCGCTGATTCCCCGAGTCAGCAAAACCTTGCGTGAGCTCTACGCATGGTCAAAAGTTTGCGTGGGAATACGCACACTTCTCCGCAAAGAATTCTTTTATAAATACCACCTTTTTGCCACCGCACATTTGACCGCACATTTCTGCCGTCTACGCAAGGTTTTTGTGCGTAGAAAGCTTTATAAATGAGGCCCCAGGAGTTTGTAATTGATCCGGAATGAAATGGGGAGCCAGTGGAGCTTTTTGAGGACTGGGGTGATGTGGTTCCACGAGTTGGTGTGAGTGAGGAGACGGGCAGCTGCATTCTGGACACGTTGGAGTCTGTTGATGGAGGTGGTGCTGATGCCGGCGAGGAGTGAATTACAATAGTCAAGGCGGGAGGAGATGAAGGCATGGATGAGTCTTTCAGCAGCATGGGGTGTGAGGGAGGATCTAATCTTTGCAATATTACGGAGGTGATAGAAGGAGGTTTTGACAGTGTGACAGATGTGGGGTTCAAGGGAGAGGGTGGGATCAAAAATAACCCATACAATGTTGAATAGGCCTACATATAGAATAATTACCTTTATTACAGTTTAACCAAATGTTTTAACAATAGGCTACAGGAGATATTTGAAAGCACTACACATGCATTGTAGGCTATTCAATTAAATTTGTGTCAGCGAAACCGTGAATGTTCTCTTTTTCTTTACATAAAAATGAATGCAGAAAAGGCACACATTGCTTCATAAAAATTCACCAGAATGCAGGAAATTAAGTGTTTAATGCTAAAAAAATTCTGGGGGGGATCCCCCCAGACCCCCACTTACAATATGTCCACACCCACTGTTTAATTAAAACCTGTCCTACGACTTTGCAATTCATGAATTTGTTTATTTTAATAAGATTTTTGATGTTTTATCACATTTTCCAATTGTCTTTTATTTCTGATTTATTATGAACAATATGTAAACTTGCAGGACACTAGCAAAAATTATTGGGTGGGAAAGAGGACACGGTTTTGGGTCCCTCGGCCAAAAAATCTCACTCCAAACTTTTGGTGAAACTTGGCAGCCCTGTTAGCAATCAACATAGTGGGTAGGGATGGTTAACCGTTAACTGTTAATAAGAGCTTTAACCGGTTATTACTAAAGGTTCAAAATTAAATCATCTCTTAATCCCTGTATGCTACTGCTCCATGCAGGACTCTTATTTTGATATTGCTAAACCGGATGTAACAATGCCAACTGCCAGCAAATAATTAAACTAGAGTTGCAAAGCCAGACCAAACTATACCTAGGGGGCAAAACCCCCTTTTTTTTAAAAACAGACATGGAGCGTTGTAAAAGGTTGTTCACCAGAAATGATATCCAGGACCTTCCAGGATCCCAACCTGGGTGGACAACCTGGTCAACAAGCTGCTGGAAAGCTACAGGGGGCCGACATAGAGCAAATCAGAACCACTGTTTAAGCGAATGGGGGTGGGCTAATAGGGAATTTTTTAAACTTATAGATATCATTATGAAACTTTGCAAGTTGATTACTGACATTAAAACAACAACTTTTTGTATTACAGTATTTTCCAAAAAGTTTGAATAAATATGAAAAATCATCAATATCTTACTAATGATGTGTACATTTGCATATCTGCAATGCCCCAAAATCTAGATGTTGGACAAAAGCAGAGTCAATTTGTTTTTAAATTTTGAAAACAAAACAAGTGTCCAACTGCCTGAAGCTTTTCCTAATCACGGTTCAAATTTGATCAATAACCCATAGAAAATGAATTTTTTACACTGTTTTTTCCAAGGGAATGTCAAGCCGTTTCCTAAATTACCAGCTGGAGACTCCAAAAGGACACTTTTGGTCCTTGGCACATGAAATGTAACTGTGTGAAAAATTTATTTTCGATGGGTTATTGATCAAATTTGAACTGTGATTAGGAAAGGCTTCAGACAGTTGGACACTTGTTTTGTTTTCAAAATTTAAAAACAAATTGACTTTGTTTTCTTCCAACATCTAGATTTTGGGGCTTTGCAGATATGCAAATTTACGCATCATTAGTAAGATATTGATGATTTTTCATATTTATTTAAACATTTTGGAAAATACTGTAATACAAAAAGTTTTTGTTTTAATGTCAGTAATCAACTGGCAAAGTTTCATAATGATATCTATAAGTTCAAAAAATTCCCCATTAGCCCATCCCCATTCACCCTATAGATAGTAAATAATATGGATGTAGCATCCGGGCTGACCTCAGTTATTCACACGGCATCCAATAATCCTGGTTTGTGCGCGTCGCCATCTTTTGAGATTTTTACTCCGCCTCACTCCTCTTGCCGAAAAGGGGAATCGACGTCACGTCGGGGGGAGGGAGATAGCTGACGTATACCTCCGAGGCAAAGTGAGGGACAACGGGCGGAGAGCTGTCACTCAAGAGATCGCGCCAATACATTTTAACCTCCAAAAGAATAAAAACTAGCGTGGGCCAAAAAAATTCACCCCCCTCAGTGTTGTCATGGAGATATGACCTAAACATACAGACTAAAATGGTTTTGTGGCCAAGGCTGTAAGGTTTAATAAGACTTTGAAAACGGCCTATCTAACAAGTGAGTCAAAGAAAAACTGCTCGTCTTGGCGCCACCCCCAGTGGCACTTTCTGGTTACTACAGTTGTAGGTCACTCCCTTATTGGATGCCGGTTAAAATCGCTGAGGTTGATTCACCCCCATTCACTTAAACAGTGGTTCTGATTTGCTATGTCGGCCCGCTGTAGCTTTCCAGCAGCTTGTTGACAAGGTTGTCCACCCAGGTTGTGATCGTGGAAGGTCCTAGATGTCATTTTTGGTGAACAACCTTTTACAACGCTCCATGTCCATAAAATCACTTTGCCCCCTGCGTACTACAGCAAGTAGTATCAGCTACGTTTAACATTATAATAGGTACCCTGCAAGAAAGATAGCCAGGCACAACACTCCCGTGCCATGTGTTTGTATAATTTAATTAACAGCGTGGGCTCCCGCTAGCTTAACATAGCGCTAGCATTAGCCTGCTTGAGGTGGAAGCAGAAATCTGCGAGAGTGACAGACAGTAGTGAGAGCCCTGAGCGCCGTCCCCCTCAATGTGGGTTTAGGCCGCCCCCCCCCCCCCCCCCCCCCCAATGTGCCGGCCCCCTCAATGTCCCCTCCCCCTCAACGTGGGCTCCGTCTGCGAGCCGCAGTCAGGGGCTTCTCGCCTGAGCCGATAGAAGAGAAAGCTTTGGGAGAGTGCTTGCTGAGGGGCAGAGCTCGCGAACAATAACGTTCACAAACAGTGCCCTGCTGATGCAGCAGCATCGTGAGAGGAGGAAGCAGCACTAGGCTTGTTTACAGGCTTAAACAAGTTACACAGAAAATGTTTTAAGTTTGTTTGAAAAGTAGGAAGTGAATGAGCTTTTGCGCACAGCATTTAAAGAACTGGTTAACGTTGTAACAGTCGGTTTTATACATGTAGCGCCACTAGGTGTCGCCTCCTTTTGTTTTCTGTCCGCTTGTATATCAGTACGCTGAGCATTATTTCTTGCCCTGGGTTTGCAATGGCTAACTTTCCATGGAGTAATGTATTACGAAAGCTAAGTTTAGTTAGGTTGCTTCTTCTGCTGTGTACGGCTGAGGACAGCCGTATTATTAACAGGGGGGAATATGTAACAGTCGGTTTTATACATGTAGCGCCACTAGGTGGCGCCTCCCTTTGTTTGTTGTGGAATCTAATGTTGAACATGAAGAAGAAGAGCATGTGCTTCTCCGCTCTGTTTGAGTAACTACGCAGTCTACGAGTGTCTCCGTTTTGTATTCTTTATCTTGTAAGGAGTTGGTGTAGGCAGGAATCTCGGACTATGTTCCTGAACGCATGTCTGCTTAATAGATATAGTGCCGTAGAGACCTGGCTTGATATGGTCAATGTGTAATTAAAGTACCATGAGGAGAATCCCACAAGTTGCCTACCGTGTCTTCATGCTAACCGGAGCTATTGCTATCGGACCATATCCATAACCTGCACCATTCACCATTACAACGTGTGAAAAAGGTTGCAAAGTACCGGTAGTGTTCTAACTGCCTTTGCAAAGGAGAGACTGCGCTCTGTGGACGTGATTGACACAGTGTTGCCAACTCTTCAGTAAGGAAAGTAGCTATTGGCTGTCCAAAAAGTCGCTAGAAGTCGCCAGATGACGTCATCACCTAATTTGCATATTTGTAGATGACGTCATCGCCTAATTTGCATATTTGTAGACAGGGGTTTTATTCAGTAATATTTGAATAGATGGGGTTCTAGTGTTATGAACGTGACAATCGCATTAAACAACCAACGTGATAATAGTAAGTCTAGCAGTAATCATACATGCTCATGGTTTAAAAAAGCACTGCATAACATTTTGAATTGCACTACTCGTAGACTGTAGAAGAGGTGGGAAAAGCTGCTAACTGCTAATAGTGATGCTAACGGAACACGAGCAGAGAGGTGTATCTCCTGCTCTGACTGCAGCTGGGAGGGGCTGCTGCGCGAGGACCGGGCCGTCTGTCAGTGCTCTGTTACGGGAGAGGGGCCGGGGAGTCTCCCGCTGCTCGTTGAGAAGAGTTAAAAGTGATACTTGCTTTGGCGAAAAAGTTACCAATTACACCAGAAAAAAAGCTAGATTTGTCGCTTGTCGCTGTTTTGAAAAAAAAGTCGCCAGGGGGGCTGAAAAGTTGCTAAATATAGCGACAAAATCGCTAAATTGGCAACACTGGATTGACAGGTAACCACAGAAAAGCAGACGATGGGTGATTTTGGAGGCGGGCTGTCGCCGTGCCCACCCAATCAGAAGCTAGGAATGGTCCTGGTATAGTAAATACACATATTTTAATTGGCTGAAAGAAAAAAAAAATCTTAAGTTTTGATTGGGTGGACAAGACACACACGGGTTGCGTTCCGAATCGCATACTCTTTCTTTTTTCTATTCTACATACTACATCCGACGATAAAAAGAATCTAGTTAGGATGCAGTAGGCATACTATTGGGACATACTTTACTCTCTTATTTCATCATAACATTTGCGCCTTGATCTTGCCTCTTGCTTTTATATCCGTCGCATTTGTTTTCATATGGAGGCTTCGTCGATGTTACGTCACTTCACGTGCGCACTGGATTGTGGGCCAGAATCGCCCAAATAGGATGCACTTTTCAACACTAACAATCTTGGCCGCATGAAGTAGGACATCCGGGTACTTCTAACCATCCTAAATCTGGCCACAAGAATCGGGACATCCTAAATCTTTTTTCTACATACTATATAGTAGAAAGTATGCGATTCGGAACGCAACCATGTGCTAGCGCCGGCCTCGCTCATGATCATTTAAGAATTTTTTCCGACCACATTTTTTCCTCAAAGATTCACCACTATCTATTCAGGTTTTAATAATGCATTGGCCAGTTCTTAACACAATGTTAGTAGTTTCATCTTCTCCTGAGTAGTTTTCTTTGTTTTATGCAGGTCAATAATGTCACCCCTCTGAAACAGTTACATCTTTTCCAAAATCACAGAATATGTCTTCTGACATGGTTGTTTAAGAAATATGAAGCTATTCACTGCATCAGTTAGGGTTAAATAACTTGTTGCCAACTGAAACATATTAATCATTGCAGTTTTTGACCGATGGAGGGCTCTTGCCTATTTGCCTAGTAAAATCCAGTTGGCAGCTTTTATTTTGGCCGAGCAGTGTATATAGTTGACCTTTTACATCAGAGGCTCCCCCTGGCATTTAATCATACTGCTGTGGTTTAAACTGCCTTTGTTTAGTGTCTAAAATACCCCCAGAAAAATCAATCAGCTTATCAACTCACATGTCCCCTCTCCTCTATTGATCCTAACATCTCTCCACAACAGAACAGACTTGAACATCCTTTTGGTTCTTAGGTGACCTGTATTTAGATTTTTACTTCAATTCAATTCAGAAAACTGTAGGCCTTGTCTCTCACAAAGTGACTGAAAATTGCCTTCAGTTTGAGGCCCACAATATAAATACAACATAAGACTCATTAAAATCACACAAACAGTAAAAGCACGTGTTAGAAGAAAGAGTTCTTACATGTTCTTTTTTTAGCCAGAGGTTGTCTGAATGGTCTGCCTGAGGGGAGTAACTGAAATGAAGGGGGATGTGAGGAGTCCATGGTGATGCAAACTGTTTTCCTTTGAACTGAACCACTGTAAAGTTCTGGGAGTTGGGTCTTGGTGCCAGTGATTTGAGCTGCTTGGTTTTATTATTCTGGAGAGTTTTGTCTTGCCCTTAACAGTGAGGAAGCTGTACCAGGAAACAATGTAAAATGTGAGGACTGATTCAATGAGTGAGTGGTATATTGTATTCAGCGGCGGCGCTCGCCCATAGAGGGCGATAGGGCGACGCCCTCCTTGAGCCATACCAGCAAAAAAACTAAAATATAATAATGATAATAATAATGATGACATTTTTTATTTTCTTTGTATTTATAATCATAATGTATTATTTCAATGCAGTTTTTACCTGCATCTAAGTCTAAATATCATTGTACAATCAGCGTCTGTGCTCTGTACCATCACTCTGGGGCGATTTCGGGCTGGTTGAAAATCGCCCTGAGCGCTCTCATAGACTTCAATGTAAAACTTTTTTTTTTCAAACTACAGGCGTCGCAATGCAATCTCTATGGGTTCCGGGGGTGCTCGCCCTAACGTGTTGTCGTCATACGTACAGTAAACAATGAACCAATTACAGTGACTGATACAGTCACATGTCCGGTCTGCTACCCAAAGCGGTCATATTCAAGACGAACATAACTAATATCAACTCAGGCTAGGCTGGCAAGCTACTTGATCATGTCATTAAAAGGACTAGGTCCTTTCCAGACAAAATTTAACCATCAAGCAAGTATCTACCAAGATGGATTGGGGGATCGTATAAACGCGGATTTTCACGGGGCTCGTTTGAACGGCTAACGAGGCTAGCAGGATGCTAAGGAGCTAACGCTCTGTCCTGCTGCCGCTGCATGATGATTATGGACTGTACAATGGCTTTTTATCCATCCTGATGGCAGCACAGACACCACATGGATAACTTCGGGTGTCACCCCTATGCATCATCTCTCAGAAAAGGTAAAACAAACATTAAACATCAATCTGCATATGGACGAGCCAGCGCCGTTCAACAGACTGTTTACTCTGACAGCTGCTGTCCGTCCGCGGCACAAACCCGCCTACCAAGTAACGGTGCTGTAGACAGCATGGACATATAAAGAAATGTAGACAGTAGTAACGCAAACCAATGATGATTGCACATATGTTATGCCAGCATCCATTTTTGTTTAATCAGAACACAACTGTCAAGTCAATCAGATTATTGTGATTAATTGTAG
Source organism: Ammodytes marinus (assembly GCF_949987685.1). NCBI lineage: Eukaryota > Metazoa > Chordata > Actinopteri > Uranoscopiformes > Ammodytidae > Ammodytes > Ammodytes marinus. Next base: position 2,327,313 of record NC_137232.1, read on the forward strand.
AGCAGGTCTCTTAACTTTTAAAGGAAGCCTATCTGAGGAGCACACTGGTAGATGACAAGTTATCTGTGATGGCTACAGCCGGATAATTAAATAATTTTAGAGCTAAAATAATTTTATTCAAGAAATTAACTAACAAAAGTACTGTACAGTACAATGCTTGTCTAATGTTGCCAAAGTGGTTATGCCAGATAAACAGGAAAAACAAACTGTTAAATGCAACATGACATTGTCATATTAGCTATCTGATTTAGGTTCATTTTGGGTCATTTTACCCATCATGGCAACAATTGCCCCCCCTGATATTATTGTCAGGAGCCGCCACTGATTGTATTTCAAATGTCCCGCCTTCCTCAGGAGAGACATGCGCTGTTGGGCCTTTGTTTCATGTTGTGTGAAGGACAACTTATTTGGGATAGAGTGATATAGCGTAAAAGGTACCGTTGATTGAACAAACTATTTTAATAAATAAAAGGAGTTTGAGCTGTGTTTCCTTCTGGTGTCACCTTGTATTCCGAGCCTTCATAGAAATGTGCTTTGCTGATTCAGCAGTGTGAATTATTAATTCAGACTGTAACTAATCTAGTTTCCCTCAGCGCTCAGTGTGACGTACCTCTGTCCTTCTCTGGAGAATTGTCATTGAAGTGGTGGACTGTTTATGTGTTCTCATTGAGCAACTGTAAAGGGAAAGGTTTAAACATTGACAGCATTTAGTTCTTAGATCTAATGCTGTGGTCAATAAACTAACAGAGCTTGGCCTAGTTGTATGCCTTTTATTGCCATGGTGTTACCCTCATACTGTATATGATCACACATTGATATTGAAACCTGTTCTTTTCTTTCATAAAAAAGATGTAAGGGACATACTTCATGAAACGTTTCAGTGTAGATATGAAGCCAGGACAAGCCCCTGAGTATCTGCTAAATGAGGGCACATTAATTTAGGTTAGCTAATGCATAGTAAATACTTATAAAACATTAACTAAACATTAATAAGTGCTTAGTTGGTGCTCAATAAGCATTAGCTATCTGTTATGCATAGCTGCATTAACAGTTATTCCACTTTTCAATAAGCATTATACGCATGAAGTAATTTTTACTTTTGACTTGCAGGTAATTAATGTAGCCTCAACCCCCAAGTGTTATCACATTTTAAAGTTAAACAGTTGCCTAAGAAGATTGTTGTTGGACTGGAAGTTCTAGGAATAAAGATTTCATTGAAAGGCAATTATTTTATATTATTATGCTAACTCCATGATTTAATACGAAACTTTCATGGCTACAAAATATAATATCAAGCCTTTTTCTTTATGAGTGACATCAACCCACAGTACTAAAAAGAATGTTCCAACTTGAAAAAAGATTTGAGTTACACCGGTGATCCTTGGGGTCAATTTGACCCCACCAATTTAAAACTCCAGAAAATTATTACAATCAAAGTTGTTTCTCAAGTTTATATGTCAGGTACTCTATGTGTATTTGTTGACTACTAAAAAGCATTTCAAATTAAACATAAAACCTTAAACACCTTCCTTTACATCCTGAATACCTATGACGTGATTAAGTAAATATTTATAATATTTGGAAGAAAAACCTTTCTTCCAGAAAATATGTTTGTATGTGGTTAACTACATATTTCAGAGACAATACTTTTAAATATTATAGTGACCTTAATGTCATCCTAAACAACCAAGACAAATGTAGGTCAAATATATATACTTTATATGTGTTTTATTCAGCTAAAACAGCCTGGGGTCAAATTGACCACAAGGAAAAACGATGTAACAAATATGTAGCCTGGCACCACCCGCCTATACAGTCATATGAAAAAGTTTGGGACCCCCTTCTAATTTTGGGGATTTTTGTTAATCATTAGCTGGGATTTCAAAGAAGCAAATTCCTTTACATATATGACATACCTTAAGTAAACAGAAGCAATTCAGCAGTGTCATTTTGTTTATTGGAATAATAGAAAATATGCAATAAGCATCATAACAAAATTTGACTGGTGCATACATTTGGGCACCCCAAAAGAAAAAAGGTCATCAGTACTTAGTTGAGCCTCCTTTTGCAAAAATAACAGCATTTAGACCCCTTCGGTAGCCTGTGATGAGTGTCTGGATCCTGGATGTAGGTATTTTTAACATTCTTACATACTAAAGCGATCCAGTTCAGTTAAATGTGATGGCTGCCGAGCATGGAAAGCCTGCTTCAAATCATCCCATAGATTGTCGATGATATTTAAGTCATTGGACTGCGACGGCCATATCAGAACATTGTACTTTTCCCTCTGCAGGAATTTGAACTGTGTTAAGAGTCATTGTCTTGTTGGAATATCCAACCCCTGGGCAACTTCAACTTTGTGACTGATGCTTGAACATTATCCTGAATAATCTGTTGAAACTGGGTTGAATTCATCCGACTATCCACTTTAACCAGGGCCCCAGTCCCTGAAGTGGCCACAGCATGATTGAACCTCCACCAAATTTGAAATAGGTAGCAGGTGTTTTACTTGGAATGCAGTTTTCTCCTTTCGCCACGTAAAGCACTTTTTACAATGACCAAATAACTTATTTTTTGTCTCATCAGTCCAAAGCATTTTCTTCCAATATGAATCTGGCTTGTCTAAATGAGCTTTAGCATACTCCAAGCAACTGTATCTGTGGCGTGGGCGCAGAAAGGGCTTCCTTCTCATCACCCGGCCATACAGATGTTTTGGTGCAAATTGCACTGAATTGTTGAACCATGTTCTTGCAGGTCTTTGGAGGTGATCTGTGGGTTGTGTGCAACCATTCTCACAATCCGCCGCATATGCCGCTCTTGTACTTTTCTTGGTCTGCTAGACCTGGGTTTAACTGCAACTGTGCCTGTGTCCTTCCATTCCCTGACAACATTCCTTACAGTAGAAATTGACAATTGAAACCTTTGGGAAAGCTTCTTGTAGCCTTCCCCTAAACTATGACAATGAATAATCTTTGTTTTTAAGATCTTTTGGGAGCTGTTTTGATGATCCCATTCTGTCGCACTTCTGCAGAGAGTCAAAGAGAAGTGCAACTTGCATTTAGGCACCTAAAATACCTTTTCTCATGATTAAACAGACCTTTATATGAGGTGCAAGGCTTAACAACATAATCCAACCAATTTTGTGTTTAAAGTCCTCAGTTTTACATGCTGTTACATGCATTAAAATCAGTTAATATGATTCCCAAACTTTTTAATATGACTGTACTTCCGCTCAATTTTCATTTCCCTGCAGTATTCAGTCTGGGCCTGCGGTATATTAGTGGGTTTTCGCCGCCAGATTTTTGCCGGTCCAATCAGCGAACAGAGGGAGTAGCTGAGAACAATGATATGCGCCAGTTTCAGTTGTAGTCAGAAGCGATTGGTTGGCAGATCCAGAGTGGCACTGGGCAGATCCAAAAGTTTGCAACTTCAACAGACTCCTGCCTTCAAGTGAGTTAACGTTTGTCAATTGAGCAATTCCAGACCTTCTGTACAAATGAAATGAAGTACGATGGTCTAGTAGGACCAGGCTAACAAATATGTGTACAGGACAATTACAAATATAATCATGTCAATTTGATGTTTTTCCAGTTGTCCCCATACAGTTAGAAAAATTCATTGAATGTGAAGCAAAACAAATGATGTCAACCCCTTGTTTAGAGGTGTCAAACATAAATGGGGTTAAATTGACCCAAAGGACAATATGAGGGTTCACAATATCAACTAATGTGACAAACATTAGTTGATGTGTAGAGTTTTTCTCGCTGTATAGATAACTACACATTGGCCATAGAATTTGGGGGAGATAATGGATTATAAGGGCCCAGTCACTCCTTTCTGCCCTGAGACTGAGATATGCCTACCACATCTGGAGGAAAATTTTGGTGGGGAAATCATCATGCTATTTCTCCAATTCTGACCCACAATCCAGTGCGCAACGGAAGTGACATCGACAGAGCCTGAAAACAACCAGAGATGAGGCGGATATTTAAGCAAGAGGCAAGATCAAGGTGCAATGTTATGATGAGATAAATAAGTAGTCCCAATTGTATGCCTACTGCATCCTAACTAGATTCTTTTTATGATCAGCTGTAGTATATACAGTAGCATAGGAAATAGAGAGTTTGAGATTTGGAACACAGGGTGAGTTTGTGTAACAGGCCCTTTTAGTCAGACAGGAAACACATGCAGAGCACTTGCACCTGCACATTCTTCCGACCGCCAATCAGCCGTCGCCTGCCAGCACTGTGCACAAACAAGCTTATTGAATTAACGTTCAAAAGCAGAGCGGAGCCCACAGCTTGCTAATTATATATCAAGAGTAATCAGCAGAACATAATTGATTTAGTAATTGTGTTTGCTTTTCTTGAGCTAGACCCAAAACTTTTTGCTGGTGTGAAATAAGGATGCTGCCATAGCAGTTTGGAGCACTGCACTCAAAATATAGTACAAAACATATACTCTTTAATGCTTTGTAATATTTTTAAGGCACTCAACTTCAGAAGAGAATATGCAAAACACCATTCATTTGTCAGTGTACATATTATAATGTGGAACTGGCATAGTTTTCAGAAGCTGCTTAGTGTTCAACCTTCTGTTATATCTAGTAACTGCTTTGAAAAGTGAAGTGGAGTTTATCTGTTCAGTCATTTGCCATAGCCAGCCTCAGCAATTCAACATTTAATTGATAATGTGCTATTTGTGAGACACTGAAAGCAACAGGACACCACACCGTCTGAATTCAATCCATGAACCACAGAGAAAAGAGGATGAGATGTGAAAAAAACATATACTGCGCCAGAAACAGTGAAACTATTGCAAGAGGAAAACGTGTCTTGTGTCGAGTCTGAACACTCCTAAAGTCCCCAAATCTAATTTTGAACTGATTGTTTGCATGCTGCTTCATTGTAAAGACTGGGGTGGCTGAAATGTGTGGCAAAAACCTTATTAATGGGGCGACTGTGGCTCAGTTGGTAGAGCGGGTCGGCCAATGATCAAAAGGTTGGAGGTTCGATCCCCGCCCTGCCACCTGTGTCATAGTCAGTGGCGTGCACAGGTAGACCTGAAGTGGTGCTGAAGCACCTGCCCTTTTTCCCCTGGCCCAATCAAGTGCCCTTTTTTTTTTTTTTACAGTGTATGTGGCCCATGCCGACATTATCATCTATAAATGCTCAACGATTAAAAACGTTTTTTGCAATGAGCACCTGCCCCCAAAAATGTCTGTGCACGCCACTGGTCATAGTTGTTGTGTCCTTGGGCAAGACACACACACACACACACACACACACACACACACACACACACACACACACACACACACACACACACACACACACACACACACACACACACACACACACACACACACACACACACACACACACACACACACACACACACACACACACACACACACAAACACAAACACAAACACAAACAGCAGCAGCAGGATTTCCCTGCTCTGTTTTGTTTCTTCCAGTGATATATGAGATGAGGGACTTGAGGGGGCCAGATCGCATGGCCATCTCCAATGGAATCAGCGCTTGTCTGCTGTCAGTTATCTTGCGTTGTGTGTGTTGGGGAGGAAACTATCAGGTATAGTGCTGCTCGGTAACACAGACAGGAAGCCGCACATACTTGATCCCCACCACTCACCAACCGCTGCATTTTAGACAAAAAGACAAAATGAAGTCTCTCTCTTTCCCTTTTTTTCTCTGCTTCTGATTATTCAAAAAGCAAGTTACAAAACGCCGCCCACTCTTTGTGTATTATTCAAATATTTGTATATTCCGGTCACTGCACTGATATGCATATTGCTTAGTGGGGGGAGTATTTTAATCACGCCACAGTCAAACACTTCCCACTTTTCATTCTACTTCTAAACAAACTCTTCCAATAGCTTTCCTCTTTAGTCTGTGGTTAAAGGTTCAATAAGCAGAATGGTCAGTTTAGCTAACTTCCTGTCACTGACTGCAGTTAGCAGTCCCTTCCCACATTAATGCACTGTGGTCTTCAAGCAGCGAGTTATCTAGCATCATCTCAGATAATTAAGTGTGATAAAACATGATAAAAAAAAACCATCAAAACATTTTTACCTGCTCCGACATTGTAGGCGCATAAACATTCACCCATCTGTCGCTCTGTGCGTGCACCGGCAGTGAGACAGGTGCCGGTTTGTAGCGTTCTCTCTTCTGATTGGATATCAGTTACGGGCTCCCCGAAAAGTTTATTTGACGATTATATGATGAGCGGGTGACTGAGAGATCGGCTTTATGAAACCCGCACACTATGTAAGTGATCACTGTATGAATAAAGAGTGATTTAACACATACTGTATATTAACATAAATAAATCGCTCACTTCACCTTTAAATTCACACCCCCGAAACATACAACCGGCTTGTTTGTTCTGTTCTTTCTCTGAGATGAATCCCCTTTGGCTATCCTTCTCTCACACTTCAGTGGTTGAGATACTGCACTTGGGAAATCAAGGTTGGCCTGTATATTCCAGCTGGTGAAACAAGTGTGAGAGAAGTGTGGTTGGACCCTTGTGAGACATCAGCCAGCGTAAGGCTTATTTTTCCTGCTGAGTGCCCCCCTTCTCGCCCGCCAGTGTCCCCCTTTCCCATCTTGAGTTCAAAGGTTTTTCTTTTAGAGCGCTGTAGCGTTTCATCTGGAGCTCCCTTCACCCTCTGAGCCACTGGATGTTGACTTGTCCTTGTGCCGTTCCGCTCCACTGCCGTCACTCAAATGTTACACATGTCCGGCTGCCTGATCCCTCAAACGGCCACAAGCACAAGTGTTGAACCCTGCCTGTCTGCCGTCCCTTCGAGGTTTGGATGGCTTCAGGTTAAAGGAATAGTTCCAACATTTTTCTTCATTTGTAGCTTTTCTCATTTTATAACTAAATATATATGTGACGATATGTGCCGAGCAGACAGCGCCGACAGTGCGCCTGGCCCATTTGAATGTACTTATTAAATGAGGGAATATTCAAAATCCAGTGCAAAAAATGCTCCATTCCTATGCAAATAAGCCTCATTACAGATAGCACCTTATCCTCAAAGGACAGCGCTAATTGCAACAGGCCGTTTTAGTGGAGCAGTATAAATCGTGTGTTGTAAAGCAGCACAATCTTTCTAAACTACTCTTATATCTGTCCATCTGTCTCCCTCTTATATTGAATTGATATTGAGTCATATTAGGGGGAAATCTACAGTAGTGGGTTGTGTACTTATATAGGAAAAGACAGTTATGATTTAGCTCAGGTTTATTTAAAGGTGAAGTAAGCGATATATTTATGTTAATATAACTGTTAAATCGCTCTTAATTCATACAGTGATCACATAAATAGTGTGCGCGTTTCATGAAGCCGATCTCTTAGTCGCCTGCTCTGCCTGTAATCGGCAAATACACTTTTCTGGGATCCGACAACTAATATCCAATCAGAAGAGAGAACGCTACAAACCGGCACATCTCACTGCCGTTGCACGTGCAGAGCGACAGATGGGTGAATGTGTATGCGCCTTGAATGGCGGAGCAGAGGCCTGTTTCAGGTAGCTGGTTTTGAGGCAACCCAGAGTTTGTTCGCTCTGAGTTAGTGGAAACTCTCGGTTTTCCGTTTCAAGAAGCAGGTTCAGCGCAACCGAGAGTCAGTTACTGCGGCAACATACGCCGTGGGTCTAACCTGCTCGGGAGGTGGTTAGACCTACCCTGAGTTTGTTTTCACTTTACGCTGCAGCTCCGACTGAAGAAAGAGTCACTGTCACACGCGTCCCTGTACAGTTTAAAGCAAAATCACTCCATAGAAATCTCCATCGGGATGTTTTTATCATTTCCTGATGATTTTACGTTTGATCGATCATTTATCTGATCAGTAGCGTAGTTCTCAGCCCTCGTGCCGTTCATATAGGCGGCCACCTTACACATCGTGAACATGCTTTACATTCAGATTAATAAACCTATTGTATTGTATGTATCTCGTTATTTATTTTTATCATTATCGGGAGTTTTTTAACATCTGTGCCACTGAACATAGGCTATTTATGTCTGCACGCGATCGTTACTGTTCACTTGTGTCATCCCAAAGTCACAGACAAGCCTCGTTAAATAGCCCAATATGAATATAGAAATAATATAATAATTTAAACTGTGATTACTAGAGGACAAGGGATCTGGTAATAAAACAATCAGGATCTACAATGGAAACTGTCACCTTATGTGTCAAACGTTAATATCTTTCCCTCCCCATTTAAAAGAAGCGACTGTCTGTTTACTGCACAGTATTATAGCTTGCCTACATAATACAGTGAATATAAAACACTGTCAGCAATGCTGTGCAGCGCTAGCTTAATAATTTTGTTGCTGCTGATATGCGTAACTTAATTCTTAAAATAGACTTGCTTCTCATACGGAAGCAATGATGCTCTTGACAAAAAACTTTTGCACCGCTTTTTTTTTCTGAATTGCCGAAGTGATTAGATCAGAGTTATGAGACAATATCCCCGTTCATTCTTCTCCATAAGCTCATTCGTTAATATTTCTTACTCTAGTGGGAGGAGCGGAGAAGTTTTATTTTTTTTTATTTTTTGAGAAGTGGATAAGTGGGAGGATCAAGCATTTGTTTCTTCTGTTTCCATGGTGAATCATGTTATCAGCGATCCATTGACGATGGCTCTTATGCACACGCTGCACCCAGAGTGAACACGCTCAGAGTTGATTTACCCAACGCTGATCCACTGTTCTGAAACCGAAAACCCGGAGTTGCTCGTCAACTCTGCGCTCTGAGTTGACCAACTCAGAGCGCAGGATTAAACTCAGAGTATGTAAAACCAGCTACCTGAAACAGGCCTCAGGTAAAAATCCTTCCCAATGTCTGTTTTGGTTGTTTTTATCATGTTTTATTACACTTTATCACAGTTAGCTGAACTGACCATTCTGCTATTTCACCTTTAATAAGGGCTGCTTTATTAAAAATTTGTAGCCATATACATCTGTGATCTGTGTGTAACAGCCAACCTGTGTGGATGTGAAGCAGATTATAGAACATCCATTACCATCAAATCCTATCCGATCGTCTTGGCCCCGTGTGTAAAGAGTAAAGTGCACGGAGCTGCCTGAAACAGTCCAACCTGGGAAGAGACCTGTTACTGCCCGCTGTGTGTCTCCACCGTACCCCTCCTGCTCCCGGGACAACTGTACAGGTCTTTCCACCTTGACGGCGGGGCTGCCGGTATATACTTAGTGCAAATTCCTTGGTGGATACTGTGCTAAAACGGAGTAGATTGCGGGCGCTATTTCGCCGCAATTGGTGGAGCTATAAGTGCGCTAAATCCATTCTTAGTGGATGTGGCCCTAAGTATTTCTAAGACGTGGGGAAACATAGCCTGACTGCATTTGGGACATTCAGCTACTATCAGACACTCACTTTGACTAGAAAGATGCTAAACAAAAAGGCACTAGTGTCAGATACCTCAGATGGGGTGAGGCAGCACAACAAAAGTGGTACATTTTTGAAAAACAATATTTACATAGACAGAAAAAATACAGAAAGGTGGGACAGACTAAGTGCAGGGCTGTACGCTTATTTTTTCAGGTGGTAGCACTGGTGCTAGCAAGCAAAAAAATTCAGTAGCACAAAAATTAATTTGGTAGCACACAAAGTAGGCTATGATTGAAAACTTGCATAACCTTAACCCTTGCATTTTGCTCTAATTACCTTTGAGCATGTCATCCTGGTCTCATTTGAGATTCACAATTAATATGATATCCTAGTGGGTGCAGTAATAATTGTAGAAAAATTAATAGGGGTGCACTGATTGCGATTTAGAAAAAAGAATCTAACCTGCCAATTGCAATTTTTTGCTGATTCAGAATTATTATTATAATGTCCTTCTGTTAATTAAAACCAAACTTTAAAACATTAAACATAGCCTATTAAATAAATAAGTATACATATTGGTACAATTTAGGATAAATTAAATAGGTTGTTGTGAATGTGTTGGGAGTAGCTTTTCAGTGGCTTATTTAAAACTTTGTAAATAGACTATGCTACTGTTGACTGCTCTCTGCAGCTGAATGAGTTGCCTTTCAAGCTAGAAAAAAGCGCTAACTTCCTGTTCTTACCGGCTTCAAAATAAAAGTCAACTAACGTTTGGCTAATAACAGGCTTTTAATGTGAAGGCGCACAGGAAATGTTCTGTTTGTACACAAGCTAACTTAACTGCGGTAATGTGCCGTTCTCCTTCCGGTAATTGCCGTTGGTGAAGTTTTTATACCTAGAATCGCTGCACCCGCACAGATCCCGAGCACACATCTTTCACCAGCCAAAGTGGAGGGTGGATTCAATAACTTACTTGCCTAAGACTCATTTACCCGCAGTGTTAATGTAGAGCCCTCTAAGCAGTGTTGTGCATCTCTCCTCTGTGTTTCAAAGAGACAGCATCTGCTCATTATCAACCTGTCGCACGAGTGCTAATGGGTTCGTATTCATCATCGCACGTGATCAATTTCATTAGCAAATGCGATCAAAACTGTCGCACTGTACAGCCCTGAAGTGGCATGTAAAACGCAAACAAATTAAATAAGATTATGTTTGCATTTTACATGCCATTTATACTGCTACTCCCATCCTACTTTTCTGTATTTTTTATGTCTTTGTAAATATTATTTTTCAAAAATGTACCACTGTAGAAGTTAAGCAAGTCAGACTGCGTACTGCTGATTTACATGTAGTATTTAATATATAAAAGCAGCTTCTGAGAAACCGTTGTAGTCACATAGTCAGGGCTGTACGCTTATTTTTTTAGGTGGTAGCACTGGTGCTAGCAAGCAAAAAAAATCAGTAGCACAAAAATAAATTTGGTAGCACACAAAGTATGATCGAAAACTTGCATAACCTTAACCCTTGCATTTCGCTCTATTTACCTTTTAGCCTGTCATCTTGGTCTCATTTGAAATTCTCAATTAATGTCATATCCTAGTGTGTGCAGTAATAATTGTAGAAAAATTAATAGGGGTGCACTGATTGTAATTTAGACAAAATAATCTAACCTGCCAATTGCAATTTTTTGATGATTCAGAATTATTTCTCCCCATAAAATTAATATCTATATATTTTTTGTATATACATATCATTATTATATTCATAATAATATTTTTTTTTGGTAAATGTCCTTCTGTTAATTAAAACCTAACTTTAAAACATATAGCCTATTAAACAAATAAGTATACATATTGGTACAATTTAGGATAAGTTAAATAGGTTGTTGTGAATGTGTTGGGAGTAGTTCTTCAGTGGCTTATCAGATATTTCAAACTTTGTTTAAATAGACTGCTGTTGACTGCTCTCTGCAGCTGAAGCAGTTGATTTTCAAGCTAGCGCACTGCAGGGCTGTGAAGCGCGAACTTCCTGTTCTTACCGGCTTCAAAAAAGTCAACTCACGTTTGGCTAGTAACATGCTTTTAATGTGAAGGCGCACAGGAAATGTTCTGTTTGCACACGCACTAACTTAACTGCGTGCCGTCTCCTTCCGGTTATTACCGTTGGTGAAGTTTATTAGACACTAGAATCGCCGCTCCACAGGTCCCGAGCACACATCTTTCACCAGCCAAAGTGGAGGGTAGACTTAATAACTTACTTGCCTAAGATTACATTTACCCGAATTTGGAGAGTGTTAATGTAGAGCCCTCTAAGCATTGTTGTGCAGCACTCCTCTGTCTCAAACAGACAGGATCTGCTCATTAGCACTCGTGCGAGTGGATTTGTATTCATCATCGCACGTGATCAATTTCAGTAGCAAATGCGATCAAAACTGTCGCACTGTACAGCCCTGCACATAGTGATGGATGATCAGAATCAATGTTGATAAAATACATTACAGTTTTTGCCCAATGCTTACACACATGTTGCAGACTTTGGCCCACTGTGTCAAAACTTAACACACAGGCCGAATAGGACAAAGCACATGGAGATAAACTTCTAACTTATACGGCAAAACGAAACTCTTGAAACAAAACCTAACAATCCCATTTCAAAACTGTTTTTAGCATCAAAACAATACACACATGCACCTTTGAATTACTCTTTCCTAGCAGCAACAACACACAGATGGGCTTTATGCAAAACACAGCTGTAGTCAGTTCTTTGGATGGTTTTTGACTTTACAAGTTTCATACAGATTTTTTTTGTGAAAGATTGATTCACTACAGTTCATCTATTCTAGACACATGAAAATAAAAATAAAAAAGCTTCTGAAAAAAAAAGTGTATTTTGCAATGTCATTGTTTTGGCCAACAAAAAAATTAATAGGTATTGCAGTTCAAGAAGCAATTCAGTTTGTCAATATAAACTCTGAAATAATTACAGTAAAATAAAATAAAAACAGTGTTGTAAGGAATGGGGCGGGTGGAATATGAATCTTTTGGATACGGCCTCCCGTTTGCGTCTGGCCACATCGCCTCATCGACATCACATGCAATGTCATCCTTTGAGAACCAAGAGCGAAAATATTCCTGATATCCAGTATAAATGTCCTAATTATGGAGCTACTGTGTAGTTGGGCTGGACTCTCTGCCCAGGCTCCTATATTGTTAGGCCATGATCTATAACATGGTCCACTATACTGTTCCTGTTGTATGTGTCTCCGTCTGTTGTCTCCTTTGTCATCGTCCTCCCTGACTCTTACTGTCTCACAAAGAAGCTGAGCTCACCTGAGGTCTATTTGTAGTGCTAAGGCTCACACTGATTGGTATTCAATTAGCTTTATTTTTTTTATTTTTTATGTGTGTGAGTCTGTGTGCTTTTCCAATTTTAGTTGTGTTTTGAATTTTGAATAGATGTGTTTTCACAAGGATTGCAGGAGATTTCATTTTTGAACAATGTGTCTTGTGTAAAAAACAGTGTGTAGTGTTTTGCAAGAAGTGTGTTGCAGAATTTCAAACACAGTGCAAAGCCTATTTTGTGTTTGTGGGGTTGGTGCTTGTGCTTAGGGCATGGTCACAAAAGTTAGAGGTTGTGATGCTTTGGGCATAGCAACCACTATTAGTGTTTAAGCATTAGGCAAAAACTGTAAATGTCATACTGGCGATGTAATGTATCAATTGAAAATGAATGGGGGAAGAGCCTCTGGGGAGGGAGGTTGGAAGGGGCAAACAACCCACTCATTGCACTCTGCGTTCTAAAACTTGACCGGAGACTTACAGTTTTTCACAATTGCTTAAACACATTTCCTGATAGACTACCTCACTTTTTCAAAACCCTAAACACAAATTTCAAAATTCAAACACAAAATGCAAAATCCTTCACTTCTCTTGCAAAAGCACACTTTACCCTCAAAACAATGTTAACTCTTCACTAAATGGTGTTTTCTTTTCAAATGACAGACACATACATCATATGACTAGACATTTCTAGCACTCATTGAACACTGGTGTGCAGAATGGAAAACACTAGAGTATAAATGCAAAACACATTATGAATGCTTTATCAGTAGAATTATGCCTTTGCATGTTCATACACTTTCACCTACAGTAACAACAAATACTTTACGGTTTTTGCCAAATGCTAACACACATGTTGCAGAATAGTTTATTTTGCCATTTCAAACAAACACAAAGAATAGGTAGGACTGCAGTTCAAGCAATTCAGTGTGTCAGTATAAACTAAGAAACAATTACAGTAAAATTAGGGAACAATGGTATAAAAAAACAGCGTTGTAAGGAATTGGGTGGTTGGATTATGAATCCTTTTATGGATTCCGCCTCCTGTTTGCCTCTGGCCACATCGCCTCATAAACATCACACTCAGTCATCTTTTGAGAAGCAACAGGGAAATGATCACCTGATATCCAGTCTAAATCTCCTAATTGTGGAGCGACTCAGGTTGGGCTGCACTCTCTGTCCAGGCTCCCTCATTGATAGGCCCTGATCTACATGGTCCACTATAGTGTTCCTGTTGTATGTGTCTCTGTCTTTGTCCTTGTCCTCCTGTCGCTCTCTCTCCTCCTCTTTCCTTGACTCTTACCGTCTCAGAAAGGAGCTGAGCTCACCTGGGGTCTATTTGTAGTGCTAAGGTTTAGACTGATTGGTATTCAATTAGTTTTTTTTTCAAGAAGTGTGTTGGAGAATTTCAAACAGTGCAAAGCATAAATCGTGTTTGTAGGGTTGGTGCTTTGGTTTAGGGCATAGTTACAAAAGTTAGAGGTTGTGATGCTGTGGTCATAGCAGTCACTTTGAGTGTTTACAGTATTTGGCAAAAACTGTATTTGTACCAAAATGTGCAGTCTACTGTAAATCACAGCAAACAGGAGCTCATCTCTGACCCTTCTATAGCTAACTGCACAAAAGCCTTTTGAGTTTAGAAATTTGATTGGCAGTGTGTTCTGTGTGAATACCATGAGAGAGAATTCAGGAAGAATGTGCAAGATATAGAGAATTGTGTGTAGTGTTGTAAAAATGGTGTGTTTTGGAATGAGAATATGAGTCTAAGGCAGGAAATGTGTTTGGAGTTCAGTAGAATTGGTTAAGCAGTTGGTAAATTAGTTTCAGATTGTGCACATTGTGTCTGATGTTCCAAAAAATGTGTTTAAACAATTGTGAAAAACTGTAACATGTTCAGTCTTTGGGGACTCCTTGCAACGGCATCAGCCACGGCGCAACTGTCAGTCTACACTGCTGCAACTTTCCCCTGTGACGTTCTAAAACCGTTTCGTCTCGTCGCGAATCTTTGGTGTAGACGGGCCTTTATACAGGTCCTTCTCATATAATTAGCATATTGTGATAAAGTTGATTATTTTCCATAATGTAATGATAATAATTGAACTTTCATATATTTTAGATTCATTGCACACCAACTGAAATATTTCAGGTCTTTTTTGTTTTAATACTGATGATTTTGGCATACAGCTCATGAAAACCCCAAATTCCTATCTCAAAAAATTAGCATATCATGAAAAGGTACTCTAAACGAGCTCTTAACCTAATCATCTGAATCAACTAATTAACTCTAAACACCTGCAAAAGATTCCTGAGGCTTTTAAAAACTCCCAGCCTGGTTCATTACTCAAAACCGCAATCATGGGTAAGACTGCCGACCTGACTGCTGTCCAGAAGGCCATCATTGACACCCTCAAGCAAGAGGGTAAGACACAGAAAGAAATTTCTGAGCGAATAGGCTGTTCCCAGAGTGCTGTATCAAGACACCTCAGTGGGAAGTCTGTGGGAAGGAAAAAGTGTGGCAGAAAACGCTGCACAACCAGAAGAGGTGACCGGACCCTGAGGAGGATTGTGGAGAAGGGCCGATTCCAGACCTTGGGGGACCAGCGGAAGCAGTGGACTGAGTCAGGAGTAGAAACATCAAGAGCCACCGTGCACAGGCGTGTGCAGGAAATGGGCTACAGGTGCCGCATTCCCCAGGTCAAGCCACTTTTGAACCAGAAACAGCGGCAGAAGCGCCTGACCTGGGCTACAGAGAAGCAGCACTGGACTGTTGCTCAGTGGTCCAAAGTACTTTTTTCGGATGAAAGCAAATTTTGCATGTCATTCGGAAATCAAGGTGCCAGAGTCTGGAGGAAGACTGGGGAGAAGGAAATGCCAAAATGCCTGAAGTCCAGTGTCAAGTACCCACAGTCAGTGATGGTCTGGGGTGCCATGTCAGCTGCTGGTGTTGGTCTACTGTGTTTTATCAAAGGCAGGGTCAATGCAGCTAGCTATCAGGAGATTTTGGAGCACTTCATGCTTCCATCTGCTGAAAAGCTTTATGGAGATGAAGATTAAATTTTTCAACAAGACCTGGCACCTGCTCACAGTGCCAAAACCACTGGTAAATGGTTTACTGACCATGGTATTACTGTGCTCAATTGGCCTGCCAACTCTCCTGACCTGAACCCCATAGAGAATCTGTGGGATGTTGTGAAGAGGAAGTTGAGAGACACCAGACCCAACACTGTGGATGAGCTTAAAGGGATAGTTCAGGATTTTGGACATAGGGCCTGATTCCCAAGTTAGCCTGAGTGTTATTTATCAGTGGAGACAGTTTTCAACACATTTCATTCAGTCCTTCTAGTTGCAGAGTTGGCTCGTGCTAGGCTAGCGCACGGGATTGGGGTCAAGCAGAACTGGTACTAAAACAGTCTTACCCACTCCACAGTACACCCGAGGCTAATCAATTATAACGCTAGACTACAGATGTAAATGTCTGTGTTGATAGAATCATTTTAGAAATAAAAACAACCTTGCATATTGCATTTTGAGAGACTTGGTGTGTCTCAGCAGCAGTGTTTATATGCGGCAGCGGCGGACTGATACCTAGGTTACCGGATCTATAATAGGTATTTCACCTGCCGCTGTCATTGCTACAGACGCAGAGTGGCCTACAGTGCACGAAGGAATTTTATTAGCCTATTCAATAAACAAGATATGGCCACGTTTGGAGGACTGAGCGATGCGTCTGCTTTTGAAGATGATTATGAGGAATTTGTTGTATCCACCGAACCGTACCTGTACGAGCCGGAATACACTGATGAAGAACTGAGAGAGATGGATGCGCAAAGGGCAGAAAGAGAAAGAGCGTCTATAGAGACAGCCCCCGCTGGAGCTGCAGTAGAGGACCGGGACAGAACAACGGGAGTTTGCAATTAGCCCCGCCAGGTACCTGTAGCTATACCATTAGATAACGTTGTCACTCTCCAAAATGCACGTCATCATCAATCTATCAGTAGGCTAACATTATGAAAGGGGCAAGCTTTATTAGCTAGTGTAGCCTACCAAAAGTTATTACCTGTTCATCAGTGCCTGTTGGTGCATCTGAAAAGACGGATATGGCACCGCATTAGTTTTCAGGGATTTCTTATTGCGGGTTTTCTCGAAGTCGTCCGGTCTGAAATTATCGCTACAAATACACCGTTCGCGAACAGTTTCCGCCGGTGTATTGATGTCCAAGCCAGCAGCAACAAGCCACAGTTGCGTCCTTTCTGGATCTCGCACTGGAAATTTGTGGAAACTTTGTGGTGTCCATCTGTAGGGTTTATTTGTACAATTCCTGAATGCACACTGATGCACCATGTTGCCTAGTCGTTCGTTTCAGTTTCTGTCCCACGCTGCTCTGTTTACTTTCTGCTGTAGTGATTCGGTTACATAGCAAAGTAAAATTCCGCTTCTGCTGAGAAAGTAGTCCCTCAAAATGCGATAATTCATGCAATGCGAGGTTGTTTTTATTTCTAAAATGATTCTATCAACACAGACATTTACATCGATAGTCTAGCGTTATAATTGATTAGCCTCGGGTGTACTGTGGAGTGGGTAAGACTGTTTTAGTAGCAGCTCTGCTTGACCCCAATCCCGTGCGCTAGCCTAGCACGAGCCAACTCTGCAACTAGAAGGACTGAATGAAATGTGTTGAAAACTGTCTCCAATGATAAATAACACTCAGGCTAACTTGGGAATCGGGCCCTATGTCCAAAATCCTGAACTATCCCTTTAAGGCCGCTATCGAAGCATCCTGGGCCTCCATAACACCTCAGCAGTGCCACAGGCTGATTGCCTCCATGCCACGCCGCATTGAAGCAGTCATTTCTGTGAAAGGATTCCCGACCAAGTATTGAGTGCATAACTGAACATAATTATTTGAAGGTTGACTTTTTTGTATTAAAAACACTTTTCTTTTATTGGTCGGATGAAATATGCTAATTTTTTGAGATAGGGATTTTTGGTTTTTCTTTACTTTTTTGCCAAAATCATCAATATTAAAACAATAAAAGGCTTGAACTACTTCAGTTGTGTGTAATGAATCTAAAATATATGAAAGTCTAATGTTTATCAGTACATTACAGAAAATATTGAACTTTATCACAATATGCTAATTATATGAGAAGGACCTGTACATGATAAGGTGTGTCAGACCAGAGCACTCACACCATGTTGAACTAGTGGCTTTGTGAATCTCCCTATCAGTGCCCCCTTACCCCAGCCCTCTGCCTCTTTGCTATGGCTGTCCTCTGGACCTGATGGAGTGCAGAAGCCCGTCTGTTGGCTTATCTTGCTCCGCCGGAGAGCAGTAAACACTCATTTTTGTGGCTGTCAGTTCGGTGAGGTTGTGCGCCCATGTGGAACACAGCGCACCATTCCCAGCAGTGGAAATAGAGCCGGCTACTACAATGCTGCCACAACCACTCTCTTCCTCTTTTCTCTGTCCTCTCCTCCCAGGGAAACAATGGCATTGCCTTTAAAGCAGCTGCCACATATTGATTTACAGGATATCTTTGTAGTTATGTTGTGCTCATGTGTAGAAACATATTACTGCACACTGTTTTCTTACTGCTTTTGTTGTTCAAAATTACAAAGACACACACACATAGTATACATATAGAATACTCTAGATACAGTACAACATTCAAGGCATAACAGCTGGACCTGGAAACTAAAAAATAAATACGTTCACAGAAAACATTATTTTACAACACTGAAATATTTTAATTTAACTTGAATTAATACATAATAATCAACACCATTTGGTAGATTTCATGACTTGATGAAAGCTGATCTCCTGACCAACCAGTGCATTTCCCTTATTTTGTTTTGCCAGCCAGCAACAACAATTCAGTATACTGTGTATCCATTTAGTGTGTATAGCACATCAATTCATATAAAATAAACATTGAATATATTCTGAATATAAAAGAACTAGGTTATAATTCTAAAGTCAACCTAAACTTAAAATAATTTTTTTGTAAATAATGTTATACACAGTACAACTGTTTATAGTTAATATTTATAACTCCATTCTGGCAGTAGGAGATTGTCTCCTTGAGCTCAGCATGCTTTTAGGGGACCTAGGGTTAGTATTTCATATATTTCCTCACACATATAAATGTGGAGAAATAAGAGTTAAATTTAATTTATGACAATACATGATTAGCTCCTTTAGTGGAAACATGGTATTCCATTAACACCTTTTCAACAGCACAATGGTCGGTTACCTAGTGTTTCATATCAAGTGTGTACAATTTCCAAAATTAGGAAGAAAAATGATTTGCTCTGTCTTTGATAAAATTGCGAACAGGAATGGCTTATTCCACAAATTGCCAGAAAATGGGTTCAATTGCTTATGCTTATTGCAGTGGGGGAAAAGCCTGTATTTATGTGTGGCACTGGACAGTCAACATAGCAATCCCATTCTCTAGCTAAAAAGTTTGCTAATCTGTGTACCAGTTTCCACTAACTGGGTTTGGTCCAGATAGTGTTGACAGCCAGGACACACTCATGCAGGTGAATCACTCAGTATCATGCATAGGCTTTTGATCTAGCAGGCCCACAGGTCCTCTGAAGGACTCTATTTCAGCTCCTTAATGGTACGGAGAAATGGGTTTTCAGGCATATAGCCGATAGGATCTTTGTGTTTTTGTCTGGGCATAGATGAAATAAGGCACAGGCTCCATATGTGTGGCTGTGAAGATTGTGACTCGCTGCCTTTCTCATCTTCAGCCCATTCTACAGAATTAATGACAGCAGCTCTATCATGCTAT
The DNA here is from genome assembly GCF_949987685.1 of Ammodytes marinus. Lineage (NCBI taxonomy): Eukaryota > Metazoa > Chordata > Actinopteri > Uranoscopiformes > Ammodytidae > Ammodytes > Ammodytes marinus. The sequence continues at coordinate 2,346,832 of NC_137232.1, forward strand.
GGACTGCAGGCTGGAGAGAGACAGAGGGGGTTGAGGAGGATTACTGTGTTGAATCCCCAAATGGAATTCTCTTCTCTGTCTCTTTGGAATAACTTGGCAGGGCCTCTTTCTCTCTGTACACAGTCATGTCCTTCTCCTCGCTCTGTTCTCCAAACTCCCTACTACCAAATCCTGTTAGCTTTTACTCTGAAGATCTTTGCTTTTTTGCATATTTGAATTATTGTATAGTGGACCCTGGGAAGTGTCAGGCAAGACCAACATTCAAACAGGGTTCTGAAGTTGTTTGTCATGCAGGGTTTTGTCCATAGGGTAGGTTATCTTTACAGAGTGATAGAGAATATGCTGTCATTATTCATTGCGACCTATGCTATTAATATGCTTTCCTATGCTATGAATATGCTATGCTATCCTGTGATTTGAAAATGCTTTCCTTGCTATCTTAGTTTGAGTAATCGGACATTGTGTAAATGCTGATTTGGGTTGGCATCTGCTGTTGTGTTTAAAACTTAATAAGTTATTTTTTATCAGTATTATGTGTTAATGTGGTAAAAACCTGATGAATTGACTTAGCATGATTTTGATTTCTGTGGCTCAAGTTTGTGCTTATAGGTTTTTTATATTCCCAAGTGCAAGACAAATTTCCGTTGGGGAAATAAAGGTTTATTTCAACTCATCTCATTTAAAAGTTCCTCGTAGGAGGTTGAAGCTTAAACGGCAATTACCAACTGTTGAAGAGTAGCCTATTATAAAGGCATTACAGGACATTAGCAAAAGTTAGCATGCTAACACATTGAACTAAAAGGATGACCGTGATCAAATTATACCTGCTAAACATTAGCAAGTCATTTTAACTGTTGGCATTTTTGCTGAGATTATCTTTTAGCTCAAAGCACCACTGTGCCTAAGTAGAACATCACATCATGTATACTTGTGAGATATAAAGTGTTTATATCGTATAAGTATAAGTGAGATATCAGTGAAAACTTGATGACTACCATATTTATTGACTTATCCTTGTACTTGAAGCGCCGCTACACGAATATTCATGATCACAATAATAATGTGTCTTGGGTGGACTGTGACAGTTCCCTATATGTATTTGCGTGTGTGTGTGTGTGTGTGTGTGTGTGTGTGTGTGTGTGTGTGTGTGTGTGTGTGTGTGTGTGTGTGTGTGTGTGTGTGTGTGTGTGTGTGTGTGTGTGTGTGTGTGTGTGTGTGTGTGTGTGTGTGTGTGTGTGTGTGTGTGTGTGTGTGTGTGTGTGTGTGTGTGTGTGTGTGTGTGTGTGTGTGTGTGTGTGTGTGTGTGTGTGTGTCAGGTGATCCATCCCATTTGGCAGCCGAGGTGGTGAAGTGCTTGATCTTCCCCCAAAGCTGCGCGCTGCTGATAGGTCCCACATCTCAGCGCACCAGCCCTCATATTTCTTTATCTAATTGGATTGCCACTTGTCAGCGTCTCATTTGTATACGACCACCATCACCAACCACCTCCTCCTCCACATTTACTGCATTTTGCTGCTGATTACTTAGCCTAGGGGCTTCCCGACACCAATCCAAGGAATGACTCTATCCTCTTCATTTATTCCTATCCATTCATATTCTTTTCTGGTCTTGTCCTCCATCTCACTATCTTTTTTCCTCTATGTGATTTTCTTTTACAGTCTATACCTATTTTTTTCTCTCCCTCATAGAGTCAAATAGTCTCTGTCCGTTCCCCTGTGAGGCTGCACACACTTTTTTCAGTGGCAGTGTGTCAGCAGTAGAGCTGTTCTAAAATATTGATACTGCAATATATCGCAATATTTATTTTCATGATATGTATCGTATCGTCAGCTCCTAAAATCGATATTTTGATCAAATGTTTTTCAAGTATTAATGGGTTGTGAACTACAACCCCACTCATGTAGATGTAGCAGTACCGCTATTTGCCCTGCATTACCGGGTTAAAATCTAAATCGAAATGATGCATCGTATTGTAACGTATGGAGATCATAAACCAATGTATGTGATGTGTATCGTGAAGTAATTGCCATAACACAGCCCTAGTCAGTAGGGAACAGTATGTGGACAGATCATAGATAGTAAATAATATGGATGTAGCATCCGGACTGACCTCAGTTATTCACACGGCATCCAATAATCCTGGTTTGTGCGCGTCGCCATTTTGTGAGATTTTTACTCCGCCTCACGTCGGGGGAAGGGAGATAGCTGACGTATACCTCCGAGGCAAAGTGAGGGACAACGGGCGGAGAGCTGTCACTCAAGAGATCGCGCCAATACATTTTAACTTCCAAAAGAATATAAACTAGCGTGGTCCAAAAAAATTCACCCCCCTCAGTGTTGTCATGGAGATATGACCTAAACATACAGACTAGAATGTTTTTTTAATCCAGGCCTGTAATAGGTTTAATAATGCTGTGAAAACGGCATGTTTAACATTGGAGTCAATGAGAAATGGCTGTCTTCTGCATCTAGCCCCCAGTGGCACTTCCGGGTTACTACAGTTGTGGTCACTTCCTTATTGGATGCTGGTAAAAATCGCTGAGGTTGGGGCTTGGAACAGATCCAAGGAGACAGGTGTTGGGATGGGACTGATCCACCCTGTGGAGTAAATGTGGTACTACAGCATAAAAAGAAAAACCTAACAAAACAATTGGGACCATATATTTGTAAGTGTCGCATTAGCCACTTAGCCACAGCCTATAGATATCACTGGCAACAGCTGAATAATGTCACACACAAACACAAGTTACTCTACATGCAAACAACGGGCTGTAGACACTGTAGAGTTATATTTGCGTGTAAGGAAACATTGTACAACATCCCCTTTAGCAATGACTGAATATAAGACATCCTATCCTATTAACTATTAACAATATATTGATTTATGGTAGGGCTGCCAAAATTAACGCGTTAACGCAGGGTGATTCATTTCTGGAATTAACGCGATAATTTTTTTTAACGCATTTAACGCATGTGCAGAATGATCCGCCCCGTGCATCCCACCCGCTCTACACTACAGTCACTCTAACGCTGTGGCTGACCCAGGATCAGTAGCTGCGCGCGGCCAAACATAGCAGCACGCTAGTCTGTGTTTTAAACTACTAACCACGGACCTATAACTGCTGTTAACGGCCAAGTCTGTGTCGCGCTCGGCAGTTGCTCTCGGAAGCAACAGGAGAAACATTCTGCTCCGTTCACGGGAGGAAACCGAAACAAACGTCTGCAGTTTTCAGAGGTGTGTGTGATTAATACGTGACATCAACATAACGTTGGCTACACACAAACAAACAAACACACACACACACACACACACACACACACACACACACACACACACACACACACACACACACACACACACACTGTAGCGGAGGAAACTGGTGGATGTAGCCTACCGGTACCGCGCTGATCTGCTTGTATCACAGGTTTCACTTCAGAGGTGTCGGCCAGAACACCACTTATGGCCAAAAACGTCAGACTATAAGCATGAGACTAGGAGAGGAGGAGTATGGTTAATCCGCTCTTTATTTTCCTTCTTTCACAGACACAGCAGCATAGATCGCAGGAAAAGAAACAAAGGCTTAAACTCCGCTCGTGAGGAGACGTTACAACAGCTGTTGCGACCCGCGAATCGTGGCCGTTAATAACATGCATAAACTATAGCCTAACTTATAACAGCGATCGGGACTGCATGTAGGCTACTTACTCACACACGGGTGATTCACATAAACTCAAATAAACACGTTTCACATGTGGAATGATCGATTACTGTGGCAACATGCACGCTCACACATGTGACCGAGAGAGAAGAGAAAGGAAGCTTACTAAACAGACTCTCCGGCCGACTGACGTCACGGCCCTAACTGACAGTTATCCACACTGAATAAAACATCTTAACACACTGTAAGAAATATCAAACACTAATTTATGAACTTTGGGGCCTTTTCTACACACACACACACACACACACACACACAAACTGCAATCAGGTTGTATTCAGGAATGCAAAACCATGGATTCACCAAATACATGCCATTATATAGCCTATGCTATTTGCTCAAATACATAGGAATAGAGACAGCCAAGTTGAAGTATGGTGTGGTAGCATATGTTTTAGTTGATTATAATTTATTTGCAGTATTTACACCATCATTTTGATTTTCAATTAATAAAAAACTACATTTAAATGTATATATTCACCTTCTGTCCTTTATCTTTCAATTCATATAACAATATACAGAGAAAATGGTAATTTTTTGGGGCTATTTCGAATGGTAGAATTAATCGTGATTAATCGTGATTAATCCACAGAATCCTGTGATTAATCTGATTAAAAATTGTAATCGTTTGACAGCCCTAATTTATGGACATTCCAGAGTTACGTATCTGTATAAATTAGAAGGGAAACTGAATAGACAGATTTCTGAATGCAGTTTTGTACCCGTGTGTTACATTAACATACTTTCCAATTGTCACAACAGTGCAGTTGTATTTTGGCATTTAGATGTCGCCAAACCAAAATGCTACTTTAAACAGGCGAATATTGCCTATATTACAGTTTCGCTGAATGGTGTTCCTCCCTGCTTGTTATCTCTGCACACAGACACTGGGCAATGGCCACTTGTATTTTTCTTCACCATTAACAGCATACACCTGTGTGCTTGCTTGCCACAACAACGTCCAGTTATCAATCTGTTTCCCAGTTAGCATTCAATCATTTCTCCAGGTCTGAGCGACTATATGCTAGGTCAGACATATCAGGCATGGAGAGCATTACTTTGTGTTGTCTCAGCAAGAAGTACTCTCCCTCTAAATCACAATTCCTGGCATTGCTGAGGAGTGAGTGAGGCGGCCAAACAATTTTCCTTTTGAGGTTGTTTGATAGGTGGATCCAGGCTTCTCTCTAGGACTGGTATATATGTATATATTTTGATTATTGCTCTAAACTCAGACGACAGAGCCACGGGCCCTGTCTGTCTCTCAGCGTTTTTGGCACAAGCAGCGAGCAAAATCAAATGCAATAAAAGCATGTCTGGATTAGAGCTTGTTAAGTGAGAGAAGAGCCTTTAATTGCCCAGCATTGTACAGCTTCACACAAAGAGCCAGCATTGCTAATCTGTATCATAAAAGAGCCAGCAATGCTAATCTGTTAGCTCAAGGGTGAATGTTTGTGACGAAACAAGCAGAGACGTAAGGAGGGGTGCTAGGGGAAAGAAAGGCCTTTCAGGGAGGTGGATTTGAACAGGAAGACACATAAGCTATTAGCTGCTGGCAGACTTATGACATGAGTCTGCAGTTGGATTGTCTATCACACATCAGTGAAGAAATGACAAACTATTGAAAGTGTTTTTATTCATTCTGGAATTCAAGATTTTTTAATTGTTCATACCAATCATACATTACCACAATGTATTCGCTAAAGTAATGGCTGTACACATCCACCTGACTAGGATTAATCAAAGTGATATGAACAAACTTGAATGCTCAAATGATCTGTGGGCCCAGTCTCCCTCTACAATGGAGGATTATCACTAAAATCTAAGGTAAAGTGGTTAAGACGCAACAAAAAAAACAACAGGACCCTGTATTTGACAGCCCTCCGCACCAACAAAACACATTCAAACCCGCTTCCAATCCGACTCGTGGTCAGTTCTCTGCATGTCCTCCCCTCTATGCCCCAGTTCAACTCTGTCTCTCCAAATCTGTCTAATGAAGTGAAAACTGCAGTAAAAAATAATACAGTAGTCACATTTAAATGGGCCATAACATTACATTGTCAATGATTTGACATTTAAGACACTTTCTTTTAGATTTACTAGCCATTAATGTTTCTCTGTTGGCCAGATTAAAATTCTGATTACAATCTGTTTTCTTGTCTACATGCAAATCAAGGTCTGCACTCCTTCAATCCAGATGAAGAATAATTTCTGCATATTAGTAGTTTTATTTTATTATTTTAACAGATTAGCTAGTGTAAGAGCTATCAACTCATGAATCAACTGTATTCATGAACTGGAAAACAAAAGTTTTATTTTTCAGAGATCAGATCATTGCACCTTGTACTTGCTTCAGGAGAGAACAGCAGCTATCCTAATGAACTTCTGCTGCGGTTATGGCACGTACAGTATATAGATTCAGGCTATGGATGTTCTGTATTACAGTAAGAACATCCCACAGTGAGTGTATATTCCCACAGACTGCAGCGCTGAGTTAAGATGCCCCGGAGAGAGACAGCCATTTACACTTTCTCAACATCTGGCAACAATTCTTGATTTGAGCAATAAGATTTCAATCCATCTTGAGTAAATACATTTATAAGAAATTAATTAATTTTTCGCTATTTTGAGATCTGATCTGCTCAAGACACTTGAAGACTTCGTCATTATAAAGGGATGTGGATGTGTGTGTCTTTAAAAGGAGGCCAAAACCACAAGTGTCCATGTACTCTGAATGGTACCAGCCCAACATAATGTCTTCTATTACTCCTAGACCACTCAGTACTTAAAAAAAAATATAATGTATCTACCCGTCAGTTACATAAATCTGATAAGTTCAACATATTTTATACAGTATATATGATTTATTTTGGGAGCGCTCGTGGTGTAGCGGTTAGGTTTGAATCTGGCTTGTGGTCGTTCTCTGCATTTCATTCACCTCTATACCTCATTTCATCTCTAATTATTATTATTGTTACAATTATTATTAAGAAAATAAGAATGGTTCGGATGAAAACTGTCATTGGATTTAGCATTCCATATTGTTACCAGTCCTTGTAAAACTGTATTTTGGGATCCTGGATAAAATAAGGTGTGTCTGCGTGTGTGTGTGTGTATTTGTGTGCATATAAATAAATTATATCAATTATAGACAGGTTGAATCAAAGCCAGTCCCTGGCATTAATCTAACTACTGCAATCGACTCTTCAAAGCATCACTTCAAATTCAGATTTCCTTAGTGTTCTTCCTGATCCTGGACTAATACACAAATACTTTTACATACAAGTTACACTGTATATTGATACACTAACTCTCATTATACTTCACACTCTGTCATATGTATTCAGTCTCCATACAGTATAGGCTTAAAAGGATTGAGGTATGTTTACTGTATGTACGTATGTATGTTGGATGACTCGTGGGTTAGGGTTAGCCAGTATTCCTCCCATCTGCTGCTCGATAAACAGTCGGAGCCGTCTCATGGCAGCAGACATGGCTGGTCTTTCTCTCTGAGAAGCCGATCAATAGCGCTGCACTGATACAGCGCTGGAGCTGACTATTGATCCACTCTGCCTTGTCTTTGTCCTCTGTCTTTATGTAGATGACAGAGTGACCTTTTCCAGAGGTGTGCGGGTGGACGGGAGCCTGTTTAACAGCTTTGAGATGAATACAGCCTGGGTGAACCTCAGTCTGGGTCCATAGAACAAACACTGATGTTCCTCTGCTGTCCTGTATACATATGACCACTCTGATATACAATTCACTTTGAGACCACCATAGTACCAAGCACTTGTAACATTTCTCTTTCTGTGATGTCACAGAAAGAGAAATGTAGGGTTAGACAGTGAGACCATAAAACACTCTTTCTGCCTTTTCTCAGGCTAGGATGATCCGATTTCATTTTTTTTTGCACATTTATACTTCATAGGATCTCCGAGTTCAATACAACTTCATATTCCAACCGGTGAAGTAGGCCTTTAAGTTAAATATATTTTAAACGGTTAATCTTTCATTACTGCCACATACAGTTTAGATTGTATGTGTTTTGTTCTTTTTCTATCTATGGAGAGGTTAGCAGAAGATGTACGTATGTGTCCATTGTATTGACATCAATAGCAGCAGAAGTCATGATATTGGTGTCAATAGTAGCAATACTTCCATGATGGGGCAGTGGCAGGACATCAGTAGCTCTCCTACTGCTATCAACATTAACAGGAGGATCGGTACCAGTAGGTCTACAGGAGCAATCATGGCTGAAGTAGGAGTACATAGGGCAAGAACAAGTTCATGTGTGAAGTAGGAGTACATAATGTTCCACCACCACTGGCAATAATATTTAGAAATTCTACTAAATGAGTAATATTATCCATGGGAGTAGCAGTAAGTGAGAGTGGGATTGGTGGTAATAGTTACACTGGGAGTAAACGTACTTCCTCTTGTTGTTTTTCATTGTTTTTCATTAAGAAAACAAGGCATTCTAATAGAAAAGCAGCCATCTAATCTACTAAATATAACCATGCAAAATGGCATATTCCCAAACCTTCCAGTCTAATTGAAAGTGTTGTTGTTGTTGTTGTTGTGTCTTTAGGCTTTGACTTACAAGGACAAACCACATGCGGTGTCGCTAACACAACACATTTTCCCTCTCATCTATTTGCCACAGATGTCTATGTTTGGATGAAAGAGATTCTTGCTGTTTGTACCGCAAAGCAAAGTTGGTCACTGGTCGTTTTTGAATGCTGTAATGTTTGTGGTGTTGAGTTTTCCACAAGGCCCAGGCAGACAGACAGGCTTGTGTGTGGATAGAATGGTGGTGGCCTATACCTGCTATTATTGCTATTATTAAGATTGCATGAATGAGCATCCCTGGCTGCAGGTGTAAGGAGCTGGATCAATATGATGAGGGGAATTTTAAAGTGGGTTACATTTTGCTTCAGGCAAACGCTGGATTAAGAGTCCGGTTTGAATTCAGAAAGAGTGAGACACGGCCTTTCAATCAATTCTGCCTCATTTAAAAATCCAAAACATGCTGCAGCTATGCTGTGGTTACACATAAACTGTGCACTGAAAATGATTCTTATATTCCTTCTTGATTCAGTATTCAATTCATTTGCAAAGACAACCTAGTATTAATTTGTCTTATATTTCATTCATATTTTTTCCTGTTTTAATAAGTGTATTTTATTGAGATTTAAAGGTATTCATCGCCTTGGAAACATCTTGATTGACACATCGTTGTTAAAGATCCAGCTTTTGTCAGAATTGTTACCACCCACTGATTAACAATGTGAGATGTGTGTATTTATTAGATTTTTTTTCACAATTTTACTTTTTCTTAGAACCCCAGTCACGCATTTGTGCGTTATATCACGTGCCGATCACGTGATCACGTTCGAGCCGACGCAGCATAAAAACCACAGCGCGGACAACTTCGACGCCGGCGTATGTCGAAAGTACTGTTTTGAAACTATCTGCCAGTCTTTGTTTCATCCAAATAGACCCAGTATAACCGGAGATACGATGGTTTGAAGTTGATTCAAACTTATTTTATCTTCGCGGGCTCAAAAGTATGAGAATTTGATGGTCGCGGCCATTATATTTTGTCATTTTACGATCATAAAATTATGCTGGAAACTAGTTCCTGCACAGCAGGCTGCATTTACCAGGGAGGGGAGGATAGGGAGGGGTTGGCCGAGTGATACGAAGCTACACCAAAAGAGACGAAGAAGAAGAGTGAAAGGGGGCGGGAGCTGGGCTGGAGCATGGACAAAGAAATGGACAACGGACTGAAAACCGTTGGAAGATGGCCGCCCATTCATTCCTCTGAAAGCTGCTCATTGGCGCAGATCAGCCACAAGGAAGTGTCCATACTGCTTTCATGGGTCCATGACGTCACCGTGACGTCGACGGATGTCAAACAATTCTCTCGTTAGCATTGTAGCATCGCATTGTTTACAGACCTTGGAAGTATAAGTTACTAAACCCCCGATGATTCTCTATGTGTGATCTTCAAATGACACTCCCGTTTTTGTAAAGTGATATAAGGGTTAACAAGTTGTAAACGAAGATTCTTTCTGCCATTTGGGCAACAATGATTAGTTAAGCTAAAGGCTAAGCTAGTGGGGTAGCGCTGTTTGACGGCGTGTGCTGCTATGAGCAACGTTCTTAAATCAGATAGATAGATAGATAGATAGATAGATAGATAGATAGATAGATAGATAGATAGATAGATAGATAGATAGATAGATAGATAGACACTTTATTGATCCCTTGGGAGTGTTCCTTCAGGGAAATTAAAAAATCCAGCAGCTGTAGTACATACAACAAGACACAAAACAAAGTATCACAAGCTAAAATGCATCAATATACATAGTAAATAAATAAATACATTTAAAAAGAAGCAGAAGCATGTTAGCAACAGTTATTAAATTATATTTGTGTTGACCTTGTTTAAGAAATGGAGTGTGTAGCAATAAATAAATAAATAGATTATGCAAGCTGTTATTGTTATGTTCCATCAACCACTGTACTCCTCCTGTCCCCCCTCCTCCCTCCATGTGTGGAGTGTGATGGCACGATGGACAAATGAGTTCTTGAGTCTGTTGGTGCGGCATCTGGGGAGGAGCAGCATGTCACTGCATGAGCTTCTCTGGTTGCTGATGACAGTGTGCAGAGGGTGGCAGGGGCCTGTTTCAGGTAGCTGGTTTTGAGGCAACCCAGAGTTTGTTCGCTCTGAGTGGGTGGAAACTCTGGGTTTTCCGTTTCAGGTAGCAGGTTCAGCGCAACCGAGAGTCAGTTACTGCGGCAACATACGCCGTGGGTCTAACCTGCTCGGTAGGTGGTTAGACCTACCCTGAGTTTGTTTTCACTTTGCGCTGCAGCTCCGACTGAAGAAAGAGTGTCACTGACACACGCGTCCCTGTACAGTATAAAGCAAAGTCACTCCATAGAAATCTCCATCGGGATGTTTTTATCATTTCCTGATGATTTTACGTTTGACCGATCATTTATCTGATCAGTAGCCTTGTTCTCAGCCGTTCATATAGGCGGCCACCTTACACATCGTGACATGCTCTACATTCAGATTAATAAACCTATTTGTATTGTATGTTTTTTAACGTCTGTGCCACTGAACAGATTTATGTCAGGTGGATTCATGTAACGCTGCGGCTGCACGCGATCGTTACTTGTGCGATCCTAAAGTCACAGACGAGCCTCGTTAAATAGCCTAATATGAATATAACAATGATATAATCATTTAAACTGTGATCACTTGAGGAAAATGGATCTGGTAATAAATCAATCAGGCTCTTTAATGGAAACTGTCACCTAATGTGTCTGATGTTAATGTCTTTCACTCCCCATTTAAAAGAAGCGACAGTCTGTTCTGTTTACTGCACAGTAGGCTATTAGGCTATAGCTTGCCAACATATTATACAGTGAATATAAAACACTGTCAGCAATGCTGTGCCGCGCCAGCTTTATTACTTTACACCTGATATGAGTAACTTTTTAAAATAGACAATGGCTTCTCATACGGAAGCGAAATGAATATCTTGACAAAACATGTTTGCTCTGTTTTTTTTTCTGAATTGCCGAGGAGATTAGATCAGAGTTATGAGACAATATCCCGTTAATTCTTCTCCATAGGCTACCATAAGCTCATTCGTTAATATTTCTAACTCAGTGGGAGGAGCGGAGATTTCTTTTTTGAGAAGTGGAGAAGTGGGAGGATCAAGCATTTGTTTGTTCTGTTTCCATGGTGAATCATGTTATCAGCGATCCATTGACGATGGCTTTTACGCACATGCTCCACCCAGAGTGAACACGCTCAGAGTTGATAAACCCAACGCTGATCCACTTTCTGAAACCGAAAACCCAGAGTTACTCATCAACCCTGCGCTCTGAGTTGGTAAACTCAGAGCGCAGGATTAAACTCAGAGTATGTAAAACCAGCTACCTGAAACAGGCCCCTGGTGTCCTCCAGGATGGCCAGAAGTTTCCTTGCGGTTCTCTTCTCTGCCACTGTCACCAGACCATCCAGCTTGAAGCCGACCACAGAGCCGGCCCGCCTGATTAGCTTGTCAAGCCTGGAGGAGTCCCTCTTGGTTGTGCTGCCTCCCCAACACACCACAGCATAAAAGAGGATGCTGGCGACCGACTGGTAAAACATAAACAGAAGTTTGCTGCAGATGTTGAAGGATCGCAGCCTCCTTAAAAAGTACAATCTGCTTTGACCTTTCTTGTACAGGTGGCTGGTATTAATTGCCCAGTCCAGCTTCCTGTCCAGCCACACTCCCAGGTATTTGTAGCTGCCCACAGTTTCCACCTCTACCCCATCAATTTCCACTGCTTGGGGGCGTGGCCTTGCCTTCCCAAAGTCAATCACCAGCTCTTTAGTTTTAGATGTATTGAGCTGCAGGTGGTTTGCATGGCTCCAGGTGACAAAGTCACTCACTAGAGTACGGTACTCCTCCTCTTGGTCCCCCCTTATACACCCCATGATGGCTGTGTCGTCAGCAAACTTCTGGATATGGCATGATGCAGAGTTGTGGCTGAAGTCTGAGGTGTATAAGGTGAAGAGAAGAGGGGCCAGCACAATCCCCTGAGGCGCCCCAGTGCTGCTGATTAAGATGTCCGATGTGGTGTCCTTTAGTCGAACAAACTGTGGTCTGTCTGTGAGGTAGTTGGTGATCCAAGTTATCAGGTGGGGGTCCACATGCACAGCTGACAGTTTGTTTTTTAGTATGAGGGGCTGGATTGTGTTGAAGGCACTAGAGAAGTCTAGGAAAAGAATCCTGACTGTGCCCGCCCCCTTGTCCAGATGTGAGTGTGCCCGGTGTAGGAGATACAGGATGGCATCCTCCACACCAACCCCTGTCCGGTAGGCAAACTGTAGAGGGTCCTGAGCATGCTGCACCTGAGGCCTGAGGTGTCGGAGAAGGAGCCGCTCCAGGGTCTTCATCAGATGTGATGTGAGTGCCACCGGTCGGAAGTCAAATCAACCACCAACGTCATTCCTGTTAAGTAAAAAGAATAACCTCCGACATGAGATGTTAACAGAACTGTTTAGCCTACTAGCAATGTTATAAATACGGAGCACTGAGCCCGGAGGCTGGGCCGAAACAACATTTGTTTCACTACGGCTCCTTTCAGCTGCCCGCCCCCCTAACTGCTAAAAACGGCTAATACAACGGATAATAAAATGGCTATTAAACGCTTGAGGTGGCGTTTTGAAACGAGAAAACTTTTATTTTATTAGTACATGGTCTAATGATAATTATGAGCCTTTGATTGCTATCTAGACATTTTTTGTGGAGACACATTTCTATTCCCCCCGCTGTCCCGCGCTCTATTTGAGTGAGCGGTGATATCTCCTTCTGACACCATTGTGATTTGAGGGACCCATCCAGCCAGCGCAAATAATTACGTAATACCAGGCTTGGCCACTGGGCACTGCTGTATGCTGGGAGAAGGCACATTCCTGGGGGCCTGGCCTGGAGTCCCTCTATGCTGCTAGCAAACAAAAGTGACAAACACACGGAGGAAGATTGAGAGGTACTGAGAGTTTTGAAGATAGACTACTGAGAATGTTTTAGTCATATTGAAGAAAACTTTGAACGTGAGTCAAGCTATCAGCTTGTTCTTTGACATGAAGGAGGAGGACAGCTCACCCTTAAGGTGCGAACACACTGCACACCGCCGCGCGGCGAGTTTACATAGAAAGTCAATGTATTTCGCGCGAATGGGCGGCCGGCGGAGAGCGGTTCACGCGCCGCCGCAGAAGTTGAAAATATTGTATATACAGTATCTCACAAAAGTGAGTACACCCCTCACATTTCTTCACATTTTTCTTTATATCTTTCCATGGGACAACACTGAATAAATGACACTTTGATACAATGTAAAGTAGTCAGTGTACAGCTTGTATAACAGTGTAAATTTACTGTCCCCTCAAAATAACTCGACACACAGCCATTAATGTCTAAACTGCTGGCAACAAAAGTGAGTACACCCCTTAGAAAAAATTTACAAATTGGGCCCAAAGTGTAAATATTTTGTGTGACCACCATTATTTTCCAGCACTGCCTTAACCCTCTTGGGCATGTAGTTCACTAGAGCTTCACAGGTTGCAACTGGAACCCTCTTCCACCCATTTATGACAGCATCACAGAGCTGGTGGATATTAAAGACCTTGCGCTCCTCCACCTTCCGTTTGAGGATGCCCCAAAGATGCTCAATAGGGTTTAGGTCTGGAGACAGGCTTGGCCAGGCCATAACCTTTACCCTCAGCTTTTTTAGCAAGCCACTGGTCGTCTTGGAGGTGTGTTTGGGGTCGTTATCATGTTGCAATACCACCCTGCGGCCCAGTTTACGAAGGTTGAGTGCACGTGGTCAGCGTCGTACACAGAGGTTGGCTTTGGAAAATAGACGTATGAGTGCTGCCAGCATTGCTGAAGGGCTTGAAGGGGTGGGGGGTCAACCTGTCAGTGCTCAGACCATACGCCGCACTCTGCATCATACTGGTCTGCATGGCTGTCATCCCAGAAGGAAGCCTATTCTAAAGATGATGCACAAGAAACCCCACAAAAAGTTTGCTGAAGACAAACAGACTACGGACATGGATTACTGCAACCATGTCCTGTGGTCTGATGAGACCAAAATACATTTATTTGGTTCAGATGGTGTTAAGAGTGTGGAGCGGCAACCAGGTGAGGAGTACAAAGACAAGTGTGTCTTGCCTAGAGTCAAGCATGGTGGTTGGAGTGTCATGGTCTGGGGCTGCATGAGTGCTGCCAGCACTGGGGATCTACAGTTCATTGAATTCTAACATGTACTGTGACATACTGAAGCAGAGCATGATCCCCTCCCTTCATAAACTGGGCCGCAGGGCAGTACTGCAACATGATAACGACCCCAAACACCCCTCCAAACGACCACTGGCTTGCTAAAGAAGCTGAGGGTAAAGGTTATGGACTGGCCAAGCATGTCACCAGTCTTAAACCCTATTGAGCATCTTTGGGGCATCCTCAAACGGGAGATGGAGGAGCGCAAGGACTCTAATATCCACCAGCTCCTTGATGTCGTCATGAATGGGTGGAAGAGGGTTCCAGTTGCAACCTGTGAAGCTCTAGTGAACTACATGCCCAAGAGGGTTAAGGCAGTGCTAGAAAATAATGATGGCAAAACAAAATATTGACACTTTGGGCCCAATTTGGAAATTTTTTCTTAGGGGTGTACTCACTTTTGTTGCCAACAGTTTAGACATTAATGGCTGTGTGTCGAGTTATTTTGAGGGGACAGTAAATTTACACTGTTATACAAGCTGTACACTGACTACTTGACATTGTATCAAAGTGTCATTTATTCAGTGTTGTCGCATGGAAAGATATAATGAAATATTTGAAGAAATGTTAGGGGTGTACTCACTTTTGTGAGATACTGTATATATAATATTGAACTACCGCTTTTGTCCAAAGGGGACGCCAACGTGCCATGTTACTCGGAGTGGCTTTAACTCCTACATCAGTGCTTCTCAAATGGTGGGGCGCGCCCCCTGAGTTGTCAGGGGGGGGGGGGCGCGGGCTGCCTTGATTTCCACCTGACCAAAAAAACAGGATTTATTTATTTATTTTTGCTAGCAAGCGCGATGTGTGCTTGTGTATGGTCATATCCGCGCGAAAGGCCGCGATTTGCAGTAAATAAATGTCCACATGTGTCTCCAAGTGTCTCTTTAGGCTATTTAAAAAGAAATCAAGCAAGTAGACTAATAATAACTTTAATTAATGATTGGTTATCGCATCACAGAAGGCCTATTGGCCTATAATAATAAAAAACTTAACTATGTTTACAGTTTAATTTTTTTTGAATGAAATGCAAACCTCAGTGAATCATTTCCTCTTGTTTCTCTGTCCTGAGATTCACACAGACTGAGCAGTCTTGTTTAAATGTTACAAATTGAGCTAATAAACTGAACTTTGATTTTTTTTGCTGCAGAAGTTATCTCAGCTATTTTTTGTTATCTAATTTGATAATAAGGTGATTGTATGCAGAATGCTTGTGCCAGAAACTCATACAGTGCTTTTGTACAGATAAATAAATAAATAAATATTAGCAGGTTCTCAATAGTATTTCAATTAAAAATACTGAAAAAATATGCGAAAAAAAATTCTGTCCCCTAGGGGGGGCATGACAGAAAATAATTGAGAACCACTGTCCTACATTAACTTTAAATGATTGGGATTTGTATTGGACTAATGGTTTATTCAAGGAGCTTAAACTCTGTTGAGGCTCTTTGACAGCCCAGCTGAAAATACATCAAAGTGTCCCTCATGGTGCTGCTCTTTTCCACATTATTGTTGCATCACAAAGCCTGAAAACCTCTGCTGAAGTGAAGAAAAGAAAACAGAAGGGAAGAGCAGCAAAAACCGTGTCGTCTGTGGAGACGAACATTTAACACAGATTGAGGCTCGAGCACTATGTGTTACTGTGCTGCTTTCTCATAAATTATTCAGCTGTTAAATATTTTTAGCCAACAAGCCGGTCATGACAGTTCAGTAGGCATTAAGGATTATTTTAATGATTGTAACGCAAATGTCTTATGATATTTGTATATAAAATCACATGTGTTTTTTCCTTCACACTTTTTGCATGTCCAAAAACCTTTCTTTGATATAACTGGATTGCCTTATCTATGTTTGTGTTTTATCTTTGTGGGTTTTATCAGATTTTCTTTTCTTTTAAATAATGTTGATAGTTTGAGATAAATAGAAAAATCAAATCAATCAAATGCATGGGAGCGCCATTATCTCCATTCATACAATACACATATGTCAATTCCACACAGACACTGGAAGTCTTGGGGATCTGGGAGGTGGTGGAATGCAGCCAGCAGAAGACTATGTGTTCCAATCCCCAAACCCTGAGTTCCAATCCCCATACTGCCCTACTATTTAGTATGCCAGAAAAAGATTTAGGATCGGTCCCAATTCATGCACGTTAATTTTAGTATGCTGAAAATACACAGATGCCCCACTAACTCCAATTGCATTTTGGAGTATTCCACTTTATTCTTGACATTTCTTATCAGATTTTTTTTTCTCTCCTGTGGCCCTAAAACTCTTCTTTACTTTAGTATGCAGTGTAGTTAAAAGAAAAAGTATGTTATTTGGAACGCAGGGTATGACTGTGTCTACCTTTGAGGGTGCCCATTAGACGGTGTGGAAGCTTTCCCCACATTTGACATGTCCCTTCACACTATTCTTGGCATATGTGAGTGTTTTCTATCCTTTGTATTTATTTTAACTGACATAATGTGAAAAGTTGTCTAGTTGGAAAGTGAGACTAGTCTATTTTACTGAAGGATTTCTGGATGCCTGTATTCTTACCACAAGCTTATCTTGATTTTAGACGGATCTTTTGTACATTTTGCCAACAGCAGATTTAGTTAAAGTCACATGCTTTGTTAACCTATCCAGCAGGGTTTTGTGCCTCTCTTGTCTTTATCATGCTACTTCCACAATCCGCTACAAACAATAGTGTATATGAACAATAATGGAGCCCCTGTGTTAGTCTCTTGATATGTGCATGTTGCATATACTGTATGTTGTCAATGTTTTTTTTTGTGTCCTTTACGGCTTTACGGACACAAATGAAAAATAATATACAATGAAACATTGAAAATGTCAGGTTCAAGATGATCTGCTTTAGGTATCGGAACACCTTGATTTATCAGTGTGCGTATTGACAAGGATGACTACTTAATGCTCTGCCGTGCAGAGGTAATATAAATATCAACCGTAGTATGACAAGTCAACTATATGACATTATATATTTAGAGCAATTTATTACACCCTATAATACAGCAGTACAGGCTACAGAAAATGAATGACCTCTGTCCGTTTACCATGAGCGCTAATGCAGCCTACCACAGCTTAATGATGACTCCCAGTGACACCTGTCAAAGTAAAGCTAATACATCTACTCTGTACATTTACATAATGGAGTAATATCTTGATTGTCTGTACTCACTAATTACTTTTTTTGTGCTAGCTACCAAAAACTTGTTCAGTTCAGTACTATACAATTAAATGCTTCTAATGCACAAGCTCATTAATCAATCAGTCTCATTGAATAAAATGCTAATTAAAATAATTGCTTGTGCTCAGAAGTATATGAACACAGTGAGAAATGTGATTCTGGTTAAGCAACACACAATAGAGAAGCCAATTACATATGGACAAGGGCATGACCCGCTTCACTCTTAAACATTTAATCTTAACTCATCAGAGTTATCTGTTTTGTTTAGGGTTTTTCGGACTGCCTGGGGTGACATTTTGTCCAAACCGCTGTCTAAACGCAAATATATTTTTCAATGATTTGAAATGCTAAAGAAAAAGCAACAAATCCTCTTATGTGACAGGCCGGGCGCTATATCATGTATGCTCTATTTCCGCTAAAACAATAATCAAAACAATCAATTATTATAGTTGACATATTATTTTTTTGTTTCTCTTTGATGGTTGATGTGTGTAAATGCAATTAATTGCGTTCCTGAATTTGCTTTTAGCCAAAATAACTGATAAAACACATTGCTCACCCAGTGTGTACCAAACCTTTTCACACCTTTGCAGCAGGCTAACGACAGCCCTTTTGGGCAATCATATTGGGATTCTGGTGTCATTTACTATTTCTTCTGTTGATTTACCCTGTCAGACAGTGTGTGTCTTTTCACATTCTGTGCAAAAGAGCTTGTGGGAAAGTGAGTTGCTGGCTTTGGGAAAAGGCACGGCTACAATAAAGCCCTGATTGTTTGAAACAGATAGCTATTAGCCTGGTGGAGACGGGGAGCTATTATGGTGAAAATGAAGCATTGTTAAGGAAACATAAGACTTCCCTGGGCGGATGATAGCCTCCTGAAGGGGCTCAGATTAGATCACAGGTTGGAGCCCTGATCGTTCCACTGGGAGAATTATAGCGGCTCATCACACCTCCTCAGGAATGGATATTGAGTGTTATTACGAGGGAGAATCGGGAGCTGAGAGAAGCCACTGATGGGAGCCATTTAACCAGAATTGTTTGGGTTGTAAGCGCTTGGCATTTCACAAGAGGTATTCAGTCTAGCCAATTGACTCACAGTGGTGTTACAGCGCTAATGCTCTGAGCCACATAAAAGCAAATATGGCAAAAGTTCTGCTTTGAAAAATATGGAATAGCTCTGTGAGTGAATGTTCCCTGTCGACATATTGAAGCAGGAGACAGTTTCTTTTTTTACATTGCTATCATAGTGAAGTACAGTGAAGCAGAACGGAAATAAAGAGGATGACTGCATTTCAGATTTATTCGGCTATGAAGTTATATACTTTCTGCTGTCAAAATAAAACTTACATTTAAAGAAAGATACATCAGTAACACGTTATTAGAGAAGTGCTTGACTGAATATTTGAATTTTGATGGTGTCATCCTCTGTGAAGAGAAACAGGGTTATTGGGCAGCACGGTATAGACCCCAGAGCAGGGCTGGACTTGGACAAAAAATCGGCCCTGGCATTTTGGACCCAGACCGGCCCACCACAATACATAGACCACCCACCAGTACACATTTATCGCGGTCCCCTAAAGATGACTGTTCTATTGAATTGTATAAAAATTTGGTTTATTTTGAAAAAGTGTACAGACATATAATACAATAATATTTACAAAGCCGTATTAGCAGTAGTCGTATTTGCTGTTTGTGTGAGAGAGAGAGTGAGATCAGTGACAAATTACATTTTCAGATGACATATATTATGAGAAAGATTGATTGATGAGATTTTCATGAATTATAAACACCCTCCTGCTCCTTGCTCTCTCTCTCGACAGACTCCTCCTCTGTGGATATGGAGGACATTACCTTTCATAAGTATAAATAAATAAATGAATAAATAAATGAATAAATACTGGAATAAATAAATAAATGATTAAATACATGAATAAATAAATAAAAGAAGGAATAAATAAATACATAAATAATTAAATGTAATTTATTTATTTATAGATGTATTTATTTCCACATTTATTTATGTATATACACATTTATTTCCTTATTTATTTATTTACACATTTATTTATTTATACGCGCATTTATTTACACATTTATTTATTTACACATTTATTTATTTATGCATTTATTAATTTCTACATTTCCACATTTCCTCATTTATTTATTTATACATGTCTGTGTCCATATGCTAATGAGGTAGGAGGGACTTGCCTCAGTCTCATACAGGATTGGTCACAGGTCAACAGATACTCCGACACAGTAGATGGCAGTTGCAACCGATTTTGTCGCTATATTTAGCAACTTTTCAGCCCCCCTGGCGACTTTTTTTTTCAAAACAGCGACAAGCGAAAAATCTAGCTTTTTTTTCTGGTGTTATTGGTGACTTTTTCGCCAAAGCAAGTATCACTTTTAACGCTTCTCAACGAGCAGCGGGAGTCTCCACGGCCCCTCCCCCTTCCCAGTGCACTGACAGGCGGCCCGGTCCTCGCGCAGCAGCCCCTCCCAGCTGCGGTCAGAGCAGGAGATACACACCTCTCTGCTCGTGGTCCGTTAGCATCACTATTAGCTGTTGTAGTAGCAGCTTTTCCCCCCTCTTCTACAGTCTACGAGGAGTGCAATTCAAAATGTCATGCAGTGCTTTTTTAAACTATGAGCATGTATGATTACTGATTACTGAAAACGGAGGTAGTCCTGTGGTGCATTGTTATCTGGTTTTAAGTAAACATTGGGTGTGGACACATTATAAGTGGGGATCTGGGGGTCCCCCTCCCCCAGAATTTTTTTAGCATCAAACACTTAATTTCCCACATTCTGGTGAATTTTTATGAAGCAATGTGTGCCTTTTCTGCATTCATTTTTATGTAAAGTAAAAGAGAACATTCACGGTTCCGCTGACACAAATTTTATTGAATAGCCTACAATGCATGTGTAGTGCTTTCAAATATCTCCTGTAGCCTATTGTTAAAACATTTGGTTAAACTGTACAAAAGGTAATTATTCTATATCATGTCTACTATTGAGGGATGAGTGGCTGGTGGTATTTTACTAGCAGCATTAGGCTTTATTCAAAGAAGAAAAAAAATTAGAGAACAGTTCAACACCAATGCAAACTACTAAAATAAAACATCTGGGTTGGTCCCTCCTCTAGGCTACCTTGATGTGTGTTATGAAAAGTGCTATAAATGTGCAATACATAGGCTACAGTTCATTACACAGAAGAATAAAGGCATTTTTATTGGCGGATGAGTCATTCGTTACTTTGCAAACCTAATTTTCAAACAAAATTAACAAAAACAATGTACAAAACTATCCAAAGATCTTCATGCGCGCTCACCGGCCGGCGGGGACACAATTCTTATCACCGGTAACTTGGCACGCTATCAACACAACTCGGAAGAGAAGGTGCAGATACGGGGCTCGCCTCCCGCTTCGAATGCACAGTGCACATCATAGCATAACTTTAATGTGCGTTCAGAAAGAGGAAGTCACGGCACTCATGTCTGTTAGCTTTTCAAAATAAGAATTTGAAAATAAAAGTCCCCCAAAACAAATGTTATTTTGGGGATTCATTTCTCCGCGTGAGAAATTTGAGGTGTGGCGTGTGAGAGTGTGAACTGGTTGATTTGCGTGTGTCTCACGGCCAAAGAGTGAGACTTGGTAGCTCTTATCTACTTCGTCAGCTAATGCTCCTAAGTTATTTGCTAAAACTCTGAAGTCCGCCATTGTTCTTATTTTCTTCTTCTTCTTCTTCTCCTCCTCCTTTGGAGTGCAACCATAACTTTCTTGGTGCATATCGCCATCTACTGTGTTGGAGTATCTGTTGACCTGTGACCAATCCTGTATGAGACTGAGGCAAGTCCCTCCTACCTTATTAGCATATGGACACAGAAATGTATAAATAAATAAATGAGGAAATGTGGAAAGGTAGAAATGAATAAATGCATAAATAAATAAATGTGGAAATAAATGTGTGTATAAATAAATAAATGTGTAAATAAATGAGCGTATAAATAAATAAATGTGGAAATAAATGCGCGTATAAATAAATAAATGTGGAAATAAATAAATAAGGAAATAAATGTGTATATACATAAATAAATGTGAAAATAAATAAATCTAGAAATAAATAAATTACATTTAATTATTTATGTATTTATTTATTCCTTCTTTTATTTATTTATTCATGTATTTATTTATTTATTCCAGTATTTATTCATTTATTTATTCATTTATTTATTTATACTTATGACAGGTAATGTCCTCCATATGTGGATGGTGTCTCAACCTGTTTCATAAATGAGGAGAGATTGAGGTTTTAAGGATGTATCAGTTAAAGAGGTGGAAAGATGCATTACAATATATAGCTATATAGGCAAAATGCACAAATTGTTGTTTTACTAAGTAAACCAATGTGAAAAAGTGTACAAAAGTAATGGTGTAGGCCTACTTAATGTGTATTATTCTAAAGTACATGATGGGATAAAAAGTAAGTCTAGTAAAAGAAACATTAGTCAACAGCTTGTAAAAAAGTAAGTAAAATTATGTGTTGGTCTAATTTTCTGAATGTTTCTAAAAGAAGAGCTTCTTCTTTTAGAAACATTGAGAAAATGATTATATATATTATAGAATTATAATAACTGCAAATAATTCACTTTGAGAAAAAGTACACATTTTAACCCCTGTGAATGATGTTTGTCTAAATTTAATTTATTTAGCTTAATAAGCTATTTAAAAGCTGGCTCACAAACAAGTTGTAGCCTATCTATTTTTTCATGTCCCAAAAGAGCTGTTTACCCATATAGCCTAAGCCTAATAAATAAATAAAGCAAATAAAACACTGACAGCTTCCTCACATTAATTTTGATCAACTACCAATAGCAAAGTAATGATACTCTTTCAAAACACAGATAACAGAGCTATAGCTCCCCAAAGAAAACACAAGAGAGCTAGCAAATGTTTAGTAGGCTCATTGTGGTGTTGATAAAATAGCCACTTTGACCTGGCTCTATCATGGACATAAAGGGCTCTATAGATGGCTGGCTCTATACACCATGATGTTATAACGCAGGCAGCTAGCTGCTGGCAAACTACACATGGGTTGCGTTCCGAATCGCATACTTTCTACTATATAGTATGTAGAAAAAAGATTTAGGATGTCCCGATTCTTGTGGCCAGATTTAGGATGGTTAGAAGTACCCGGATGTCCTACTTCATGCGGCCAAGATTGTTAGTGTTGAAAAGTGCATCCTATTTGGGCGATTCTAACCCACAATCCAGTGCGCACGTGAAGTGACGTCACATCGACGAAGCCTCCATATGAAAACAAACGGGGATGCGACGGATATAAAAGCAAGAGGCAAGATCAAGGCGCAATGTTATGATGAAATAAGAGAGTAAAGTATGTCCCAATAGTATGCCTACTGCAGAGGTGGGCAGAGTAGCCAAAAAATGTACTCAAGTAAAAGTAAGTTACTTTAAGATTATAATTACTCAAGTAGAAGTAAAAGTACTCATAAAAATTATTACTCGAGTAAGAGTAAAAAAGTATGCAGTGAAAAGACTACTCAAGTACTCAAGAGTACAAGTAGGCCTACTGAATTACTCCGGATTTATTTTTGAAATATACAGAGCAACACAAACGGTACAGAATAGACACGAACATAATATAAAACAGCAATGTTCAAATAAAGATATGTTAAATAACATAATTTTAAATAAAACAATAAATAAGGTATTTAAAAATCAAATGAATAACCCTTGAACTCAAACAATAATAAATTAA
This sequence comes from Ammodytes marinus, assembly GCF_949987685.1. Classification (NCBI taxonomy): domain Eukaryota; kingdom Metazoa; phylum Chordata; class Actinopteri; order Uranoscopiformes; family Ammodytidae; genus Ammodytes; species Ammodytes marinus. Next base: position 2,370,370 of record NC_137232.1, read on the forward strand.
TTATCTGCCAAATTAAATACATCACCCTTCAAATAAAATGATAATAAATTAGGCTTGTCCAAAATTATATTAATTAAAACCAATACACTTATAACACTGTTGCAATTGTTTTGCACATACACATTTTAAAACAAATTCCTACAATATGTCACTGGCCCTGAGAAAATTATCTAGGTTGGGTTTAGCCCCAAAATTATAAAACACACAAAATTAAACTTCGTTACACATCAAAACCTGCTGGCACACTCACTTAACGTATGAAACTACAAAGTGGCTGAACAAAGAGACCACTCTCAGACTCTCACACAGCCAGACTGGGGCATGCGAAGTGAGAAGGCTACAGGGAGAACAGGACATGTGTCAAAGAAGAACAGTTTCTCTGTAATTGCGAGTGTGTGGGAGTCTGTGTCACTGTGATTGTTATTTTGTAAGTTAGTGATTGAGAGCTTGCGAGTGTGTGAGTTTGTATTTGAGGCCAGGGGTGTGGCTATTGCTCCTCGGAATCAGCGGTTTCTTCCATTTTCTCGACTCACCCAGATAGTCGGTAAAATATGCGTTTAACCTACATGACACGGCCACGGACACAACATCGGTGCAGAACCGCAGCCTTTAAAAAAGTCCGCGGACATTGTTGAGCCCATGGTTGAGCCCTATGACAACATGACAACACTTGTCATGTGACTGAAGTGGCTGCATTTGATTGGCAAGCTTTTGTAATGTGGTTTTTATTGGTTGAAATAGTCACGTGATAGAGATGTTGGCTGAAGACGTCCCCGGGGAGAGAAATCATGAGAGAAATAGCTCTCGCATGTAATAAATAAAATATATAAAAAAATAAGGTAACGACCGTCACGTAGCCAAATGGAACGGCGTAAAAGTACCGTTCTTTCTTCAAATATTTACTCAAGTAAAAGTAAAAGTATGTTGCAATAAAACTACTCCTAAAATTACAATTTATTCAAAAAGTTACTCAAGTATTTGTAACGGAGTAAATGTAGCGCGTTACGACCCACCTCTGGCCTACTGCATCCTAACTAGATTCGTTTTATCGTCGGATGTAGTATGTAGAATAGAAAAAAGAAAGAGTATGCGATTCGGAACGCAACCATGCTGTGTTCAAATTTAGCAAGCTAGCTACACAAATAGTTTTCTTATCAACATAATGTAACCTATTTTCCTGTTTAGGCTCTTACTGTGAAAAGGGGAACACGGAAGTGTGGCTGTAATGTTGTTGATTTGACTTATGTTGGGAGCGCTTCAATAAAGTGGCTTGTTCCATTCCGTGAATGGAGATTTCAGAGTCCTTATTCCTATAATACTGAAGTATAGGGACGGCCAAACTGCTCGGTTACATTGGTGGCAGCGGTGGGATTAGTTCTGCTCGGACGCCCATCGGAAGATAAGTGTGAAACGGACAAAACTGTTGAAAAGTTTAGCTAAGTAACTAGCCACTGCTAGCTCCGTTAGTGTAGCTGTACAGTCTAGCTAGCACGCGTGGAGAATCAGCGATGCGTCCAGCGTGAGGACTTCAGCCCTTCATCTCATCATCGTTGTGTACTAAGTTGAAAGAGCTACAAATAAAAGAAAGAAACAGCAAAAATGTGGAAGTTTGACGAGGACCCGTTGGACTACAGGCAGCGCCGCAGAGACAGACCGTTCTCCAGCAACGTGAAGATTGAACTTCCTCCGTCCTTTGCGGGAGAGGAAAAGCAGAGTTTCCCCTGCTGGGCCAGGCAGTATGAGGTTGCAGTGAGAGCGCTCGTGGGAGGCACTGGAGGTGACTATGGAGGTCAGGATTTTGGAACACGTCTTACCAGAGCTGCTTTTCTACTATGGGATAGCCTGCCCGCAGCCGTTCAGGCCGACTACAGTGCAGTAAAGGAGAGGTTGCAGGAGGCATTTGGACAAAAACATTTTCTAGACTGTTTCAGAGCAAACATCTCTGCCCGCCTTCGTGCTCCGGGTGAGAGCTTGGAGGTTTATGCAGCAGATATAAGTAAGCTAGTTCAGGAAGCATTCCCAGGCTACGGCGACATAGCTCAGAATGAAGAGAAGTTTCACAGGTTTCTGGCGGGGCTCAACCCGGGCCTGAGAGCTAAATGTCACGAGCAGGGGGCTACCGATCTGGATGAGGCCCTTATCATCGCCGGCCGATGTGAGATGGCTCGAGAGGCTTTAAAGATTGACTATGGCAACAATCAGATACGCCAGACTCCTACTGGAAGCGGTGCAGCAGCAATGGTGCACTCCATATCTGATGGTGGAGGTGGTTTGTACAGAACCATGGACAGACTACTGAGGATATGAGAGAAATGAGAGTAGAAATGAGGCGAATGGCAGAGGAAAACAATAAACTGAAAAGCAGTGGCTGGGGAGATGACAGAAAAAGCTCTCACCCAGTGCATGGAGGCCAGTGCCAGTGTATGTGTGGTGAGCAGGGCTGCCAGTCGTGTCGCCCACGGGGGCGCTAACTGGACTGGCGTGAAAGAGAAGCAGAAGGCGGTCCTGGTGGAAGACATGATTACAAGGGATCATTTGGTGACAGAACCCCCTCTCCAACTTGGCGGGGCACTAGACCTGCCAGAGGCTCTTTCCAGGATGATTCACAGAGGAGACGAGGGGGTTCGTTTTCTCTCTCCCAAGAGGGAGGATCCTGCCAACCTGTCGGGAAAAGAGATGTAGCTGATGTTGCGGCCCAAACACCAGCTACTGCACTTGGGGGCCCTTGTGAGCGAGAAACGCTTCTCCTCTCAACAGGTAACATCCAAATACATGACACAACAGAGCAACAACATACCTCATATGTAAGAGGCAGCATTGAAGGGACTGAAATCAATATATTAGTGGACTCAGGAGCAACAGAGTCATTCATCAGTTCTGATTTTCGCATGTCAGTTCCAGCACCTTGTAAACGTCCCTTAAATGCAGACTTCATTGCCGCACGTGCTGTGAATGGCCAGATGCTTGATACATTGGGCACCGTTACAGCGACTCTACGTCTAGGGGAATACTCCTGGCAACATGTGTTCCATGTGCTGAGGGGGTCCACACAAGCAGCACTGTTGGGACTTGACTTTCTTACAGTTAACCATGCACTACTTGACTATGCCTGTGGCAAACTACAATTGTGGGACACTGTAATTCCCCTTTTGAGTGGCAAAGACTTGATTCCAGAGTGTTGCAATATTTCCATTAACACGGCCACAACAATACCCCCACTCAGTGAGATGCTGGTTCCAGTAAATGTGTCCCCAGCTGGCCTCGTTGACCAGCTCCCTGACTTTGTGGGCTACTTAGCACCCAACCTCCAAAACAAATGTGGGTGTGTTGTGGCTCACACAGTGATGTCAGTGAGAGATGGGGTTACTACAGCCCGTGTTTTAATCCCTACGGATCAGGACATTGTACTCAGAGAGGGTATGCACCTGGGGGAGTTTTTCTCGGTGGATGAGTCCGAGCATGTATCACTCCCACAGATTGCTGTCGAGACAGTCTCTGCTATTTCACCTACTGAGCTGCCACTAGAGGATTCACCCGCCAGTCAGCAGCAGAAAGAGCTACTGGGTGCTCTGCTAGTAGAACACAGGGAGATATTCAGCACATCAAAAAGGTTGACAGGCAAATGTACACTTATAAAACACCACATCAAAACCAGCAACCATACCCCCATGCGACAGCGTGCCTACTGGACCTCACCAGACAAGCGAGAAAAGATAGACAAGCAGGTAGCGGCCCTGCTAGCTGATGGGGTGATTGAGGAAAGCTGTAGCCCCTGGGCCTCGCCTGTCGTTCTGGTGAAGAAAAAGAATGGTGAGTGGAGGTTTTGCATTGATTATCGTCGCTTGAACAGTATAACTGTCAAAGACTCTCATCCTCTTCCCAGGGTGGATGACACCCTAGATGCACTGGCTGGCTCCCTGTGGTTCACCACCCTGGATTTCACAAATGGGTACTGGCAGGTGGAGATCGCTGAGGACGACAGGGAGAAAACTGCCTTCACAACCGGCAGGGGCCTCTACCAGTGGCGGTCGATGCCAATGGGCCTCACTAACTCACCTGCCACGTTTCAGCGTATGATGGAGCTAGTGCTCAGAGGGTTTCCCTGGCAGGTGTGCATGGTCTATCTCGACGACGTACTGATCTACAGCCCCACCTTTGAGGAACATATTTCCTCACTGCGGGAGATGTTCTCCAGGATCCAATCAGCAGGCCTCAGGTTAAACCCTAAAAAGTGTCGTCTTGCCCAAGACCATATGGTGTTCCTCGGCCATGTTGTGTCCCGCCATGGCCTGCAGCCAGACCCTCGAAACACCGACAAAGTCAGAACGTGGCCCACACCAAAGACTCCAACCGAGGTGAGAGCATTTGTGTGCTCTTACTATAGACGTTTCATAAAGGACTTTTCCCAGCGTGCAGCGCCTCTGCACCGCTTAACATGCAAAGACACACCGTTCCAGTGGACAAATGATTGTGAGCAGCCTTTGAGTATTTGAAGGGAGTACTTTCATCTGCCCCAGTTGTCACAATGCCGGACTTTCATATTCCCTTTAAAGTGTATACAGATGCCTCCAACGATGCTGTGGGGGCTGTGTTGGCTCAGGACAGAGAAGGGCTGGAGAGAGTGGTTGTGTATGCGAGTCAGTCGCTGGCTCCTACCAAAAGGCGCTGGTCCACATTCGACAGAGAGTTGTGGGCTGTGGTGTGGGCTGTACGCCAATTCAGACACTACATTGGATCAGCTGCCTTCACCATTATAACTGACCATAAGCCTTTGCTTGGCCTTCGCAGCATGTCCATTGACAAAGACCCCACAGGAAGGAGAGCAAGATGGGTGTTAGAACTGGACCCTTTTAACTGGGTCATGCAGACTACCTGAGACAGAAGGTCCTGTCTCTCTGGAAGGCACCAAGGGTCTCCTTTGAGGAGTTTTAGTAACGCTGGGAACCATGGCCTTCCTGGCCCATGTGGAGCCACCAAACGTAGGCTGTAACTGCAATGCTGGACCCCATCCAGTGTTGCCAGTAAAAAGAGAATTGGAGGAAATGCATAAAGCAGGCTGGCTGGGCAAGCATTAGCCAGAGCATCCTGTCTAGGAGGACCAAGGGGGACAGCGGGTCGTCTCTTCGGAAGCAAAGCGGCTGTGGCTCAGTTGGTAGAGCGGGTCAGCTGATGATCAAAGGGTTGGAGGTTCGATCCCCGCCCTGCCACCTGTGTCATGGTTGTTGTGTCCTTGGGCAAGACACTTCACCCACCTTGCCTCGTGTGAATGTCGATAGTTAGCCTGCTATCGGTGTATGAATGTGTGTGAATGGTAACGTGGGAAAGGAAAACAGGTCTCCCTTGTAAAAGAGTCTTCGGTCTCAATGAGATTTACCTGTATAAATAAAGGTTAAAAAAAAGAGATATGCCACTGCCCTGCCATACTTGTCCCAATCATGCCTACCACCTCCGGATGGAGTCTCCGCTCTCCGGGGGGTGGCCCTTGGCGAGAGAGAAGGTCTATCGCTGTGTTCCAGACACCTGGAACATGGACAGCTTAGATAATGGGGGAGCACCCACATAAGGAGCCCTTGCGTAACCCGCAGGCCCAGCTTCTATCTGGTGCCCACCTGGTGGTTGAAGGCTGAGTGCTAAGAACCCTGCAAGGAGTTCCAGCCTGCTCCAACATGCTCAGTCTCTGCTGGGCATCCCACTGGCCTCCGACAGTCGTGCACTAACAGACTGCGTCCCAGCCTGACAAGGAGGCATCTGTCTCTACAACCTCATGCTGGGAGATTCCTCCCTGAGGGCGACCCTGCAATCAGGGATGCCCTCTCTCTCCAGGGTCTGAGGGCCTGAAGGCACTACCCAGACACCCTGACCATCTTGCGTCTCTGCCACTTGGGGTCCAAGTGGAGACCATTCGCCCAGATCTGAAGAGAACTCAATTTGAGAAGGCCTAGTTGGACCCTCATGGATGCCGAGGTCAGCATACCTATCAGTCAAAGGAAGAGGCTGTATTCCAGCATGAAGTGCTGTAGTAGCTGCCGAATGGTAGCTACGCACTCTGGAGAAAGGCAGGCTCGCATGGCCGCCGAGTCGAGCACCAGGCCCAAGTATATTACAACCCAACACATGGTGTAAGGTTGCCCTTTGTAAGATTGATCGTAAGGCTGTTCCCATTGCTGAGGAGCGTGGCTGTGTCCCTGACCGCCTGCTCCTGAGTTGGGCGAAATTATCAACCAGTTGTCTAGGTATGGCAGTACACCATACCGCTGAGCTGTAATGGTGACAGGGATGCTGCCACACACTGTTTAATATACGCAGAGCCAGGGACGGCCCAAACGGAAGAACCCTGAACTGGTACACCTTGCCCAGAAATGCAAAGGGGAGGACCACCTGTGAAATTGGGCAGTAGGGACTTGAAAGTAGCGTCTTTCAGGGCTATTGACACAACCCAGTCCGCCTGAGCGATAGACTGGAGGACACTTGCAACACGCAGTTTGTGGCAAGGAAGAACCAAGTGGCACTGATTCCGCCCTCTTAGTCCAGAACCCGCCCCACTTCTTGGTACCTGAAATTAGGTTGAGTAGAACCTACCGAGCATCGCGTAGCACAGAGCTTCATCTACCCAATACTTGGCAAGTCACGGACGGACACTGACCCTCTAGCCGAGCTGCCCACCTGTAAGACATTACAGGACGCAGCTGTGGACAGCATGTCATCCCCTGAGTAGGAAGGATGCACAGCCACAAGGTTATTCACTGCCGCTGGTACCATGAGCTGGTTGGAGACTTCTACCTAGCAAGCCTCAGTGCCTGAGGCATGAACTACAGTTCATGCATGGGTTATCTGACAGTGCTTCCCTCAGGTGCTCAACCCCGAGACCTGCAGGGCACTTGTCATGGCCATTCTCCACTGTAGGGAGGTCATGACGTCACAATTATGGTTGTTTAACAATTTAGCAGGCTAGGCTAAATGAATTAGTAGCCTACTCACCCTGGCTTCAGGCGCAAGCACCAGAGCAATGGAGCGACACCCCTAAAAGTAACAGTGACGGCAACTTTAGGAAGGCCTAAGCTGCCCACTGTCGAGCCAATTAAAATATGCATCCGATTAAGTTACGCAACCGGGCATCAGGCGAGAGCAACCGAGCCACGGTGCGACACCGCTAGAATAATGCAGTGGCGGTGTAAAACTATGCCGCCCACTGGCGAGCAAGTTACAGTAGGCTAAGCAATCGAGCTTTAGGCGAGAGCACACCCAAGCAACAATGCAACCCCCTAAATAACACAGTTCAATTGAATTCAGTTTATTTAAGAAGGGGACAGTGCAAATTAATAAAAAACATGATCATACATGGGTTAAAAATGCTGGAATTAGCCAAAATGCTATTCTCTATCTGTATTCCCCTGGCAGTGTCAGCGGCTCTTGGTAACCCCAGCCGCCCACTGGAGAGCAAATCAACGAAGGCTAAGCAATCGAGCCTTAGGCGAGAGCACACCCAAGCAACAATGCACCTTAAATAACACAGTGACGGCAACACTTGGATCCCAAGACGTTCACTGGCGAGCAAATTAAGGCGTGAGCCACCGTGCAACGGTGCGACACGGCTATAATAATACAGCGTGTGAAACTAAGCTGCTAACTGGCGACAAACTACAGCAGCCTACACACGCGCAACAGTGTGACACGACTAAAATAACACGGTTAAGGCGATTTGCGTAAGGCTTAGGTGAGAGCACACGACTGGTGCGACACAGCTCAAATACAACAGTGAAAGCGACTTCTGACCCGAAGCCGCCCACTTAAGTAGCCTATGCAACCGCTCTAGGCGAACTCAGCAGCCGAGCAACAGTGCAACAATGCTACAAAATACTCTGGCGGCGGCTTGGACCCCAAGCCGCTCGCTGTCGATTAAATCAAAGTAAGCAACCAGTCTAGGCTAACTTAGCCCCCGAGCAACAGTGCAACAATGCTAGAAAAACAATACATTCGAGCATACAATTAGCAACCGGGCTTAGCGAAAAACACACAAGCAACGGTGCGAAAGAAAGAATAACACGGCGACTGTGAAACCAGCCGCCGCCTGCGAGCTTAATTAAAGCAAGGTGGAAAGGTGATATTAGCTTCCGCGGTAGCCGCCGGCTACGCGTAGCCTTCACACTTTACTCACCCCTGACCAGCCGCAGCCGAAGTCGAACAAATTGCAAGTCGCAGCCTTTGGTGGACGAAGTCAAATCAAAGCACCAACCCTTAGGTTACATAATAATAATTGATTGGATTTATATAGCGCATTTCAAGGTACTCAAAGCGCTTTACAGGGTTCCAGGTTTAATTCGTTCACACACAGTCATACCGGTGGTGGTAAACTACGATAGTAGCCACAGTTGCCCTGGGGCAGACTGACAGAAGCGAGGCTGCCATTCCGCGCCACCGGCCCCTCCGACCACCACCTCAAACATACAGCAGTCATACACATTCACACGAGGCAAGGTGGGTGAAGTGTCTTAACCAGAGCTACTTGCGACAAGCTAATGGTATACTATCACACAACAATGTGTGTGACCTGCTAGTCCGCGAGAAGATAGAAGGAACAGATCCTCGAGTGACTTCCGGAATATATAGACATTCCCGGGGTCACCCAGGTGTCACAGGTGTCTAGTTTGGTATAAGATCTCGACCTGCGCATGCGCGCAATGGAACATCCAGTGGTGAAAGGCAGTAGGAACGAAATAGAACCTTCTTGACTGTCAAGGAAATGTGGCATGTCACCATGTTCAATCTGTATTTGTCAGGTTTACACAAAATGGCAGGCAAGAACCCAATAGCACGACAGCAAAACAGTTCAGGTGTAGCAACATAGTTTAATAGGAAGTCAAACCAGGTAGTAGCGTGGCAAACAAGTCCAATAGGGGCAGGCAAAAGGGTAATCCAAAATCCAAAGGGGTAGGTCATAAACACGAACAGGCAGGCAGGTATAAGGACGCTGGAGAGCTATGTGAACACATAATGTAGGTGAATGTAATTAGGAGCCAGTGCAGAGCAGGAGGGAGTGGCAGGGTCTGAAATGACATGAGAGATTAGAATCAGGAAACAGACATATGCAAAACTAAATATTGGCTGAAGTAGTGACAGTATTGGCAGATGGAGGCAGCACTAATCAACATTCAAAATGCAAGTGAGCCAGAGTTAGCCTAAGAGGCTAGTTTTCATCTGTTGTCCCCTGCCAGATATGTAAAAGGCAACCTAAGATTACAGAAATAAAATGCATGTATAAACAAAGATTAAAAAACAACATAGTCAACTCAGAAAATACAGTAACACATAGTAAGAGCGAATTGACAGACCATGGCAAACTAACAATAAAATAAGCAGGCAATAAAACGCAGCGTACATTAAACATTATAGGAATGTGCACAAAACAGAAGATTAGAGCACGACAAACACCTACAATAAAAACACATACAGCAGCATAATGCACAAACATATACAGCAAAATAAAGCACAAACATGCAGCACAAATATATATAGCAGCATAAAGCACAAACATGCAGCACAAACATATACAATTAGACACTCACATGGACAACACAGGACAGGAGCACACAAGAGACAAGCAAGCAGGACAAAACAGTTACTAAGAAGTTGGCAGGAGAAGCAAATGCAGTCCTAGTGTGTACATAATTGATTATTAATAAGCCATATTTTTAGTTGTCCTGAAAAGGGACGATAAGAACTAATTTCTCTAATATGAGCTGGTAGTGAGTTCCACTCCTGTGACCGACGCTGTAACTGAGAATGCTGAGTGGCTAAAGGCACTTTTTCTAAACGGTACTACGCAGTCTCCCCGGGACGAGCCTCTGGTTGTCCGGTTTGTATTTGACCTCTGAGTGATACACTGTTGAAGAGGTGGGGGGGCTTTGTTGTGCAAAATTTTAAAAAATAAGGCAAAGATTTGCATACCTTATTAGGTTGTCCCAGCTCAGAAGTTTATACTTTCTTAAAATAAGACAATGGTGGTAGGTGTTTGACTTACGGTCCAAGACTTTCAGGGTTTGTTTATACAGTGTTTCAAGTGGTTGATGTATTTTGGCCTCAATACTTCTTGGCCTGTTTGTTGCAGCGACAATGTGTTATGACACCAGCTGTTGCTTAGCTGTAGCACCAATCTCCATCATTAACCAATTGGAAATGGGATTGGCAGTGTGTTAAATGGCTCTGGATAGGGGAGGATTGGGGGCCAGAGCAGAGATCAGGCAGGAAAGGTGAAGCCAGAAATCTCTGAGCTTTGGGGGGCGCTCATGGTCTTGTGGTTATAGCCCCCATAGAGGACACAATCCAGCCCCAGCGTTCTCTGCATGTCATTCCCCTCTCTATCCCATTTCATTTCTGTCTCTCCAAAACTGTCTAATAAAGAAAGAAATGCCCAAAAATGATCTTTAAAAGAAGAAAATCTCTGTGCCTATCCTTGCAGAAACCACCACAATCGTTGATAAATTGAGTCCTTGGTATAAATCGACGTCCATCCAACATGTTTTATTCTCTTGTATTCCTTTGCAGCCTCTGACGATGGCCTTTCCATCCCACCAGAGAGTGGGGCCGGCCTGTACCCAACCACCACCCATCAAGACCTGGGCCGGAGGAGGAGGAACCATGTGGTCTCCACCGTTCCACCTGTCAATGTCCCCAACCACCACCAGCCACTCTACAGGACCCTGCACCAGGGCCCCCTCGGCCCCCACGCTCACACAAACTACTTTGAAGACAGCGGGGGATCCAGCTCTCAGCCCCGCTCCTCTGCCCTGCCATCCAGGACTTCACTCAATAGACTAAAGGACAAAATGCCTCCAGACGAGAGCGCTGAAATGTCCAACATTCAAAGGAGCCTTGAAACGCACAACGCTGCCACTTCTCACTCCAGCACTCCCGTTCCAGTGAGCGGTTTGCTTTTAAAAGAAGGTTCTGCAGTGAAGCCACAGGATGAGGGGCCGAGGCAGGGGGACGAAGAGGAGACAACCACCTCCACCATCACCACCACCACCGTCACCACCACCATGCAGAGTCCAGGTAAGACCACACTCTCATTAGGACTTGTAAGAATGACATTACTTGTGATTTTAAAAAAATCATGGGGGGAAATATTATGTCTATGTAAAAAGGGTTGTTGTGTGCATGCAGCTGTGTGTGAGTCAGTGTCTTTGTTGGTTGGGAGTAGGGCTGTGCGATATGGCGATATATATCGTCTGACGAAACAAAAACGTCTATCGTTTCATTTTATGCAATATCGTTTATTTCGTTATGTTGCCAATCCCACTCTTTAGGACACAAACTATACATGTAGCTCGCAGTTAAGTTACTGTTATTCAAACCGAAGATTTCCTTCAGCTGAACTTCACATTAAAAGCGTTTAACTGATGAAATGTGAGGAATTAAAGTCAACTTTGACTTTTATTTTGAAGCAGAAACACTAAGTTCTTCCTAGTTCCTAGCCCCGCTGCGCTTCCATCACACTATTTCCGTCGACCGCACCAGGCTTTTCTGGCTTGTGTGATAATCAAAGTTCATTTCGAACACTGAAACCCATCGGTAACAGACCTGTCGGTGTCACCATGGGGAGGATCATATATAGGGCTGCAACTAACGATTATTTTGATAATCGATTAATCTGTCGATAATTTTCTCGATTAATCGATTATTAATCGATCAGTGTTTTGGCCCGTAAAATGTCCGAAAATGGTGAAAAATGTTGATCAATTTTCCAAAGCCCATGTTGACATCCTCAAATGTATCGTTATGTCCAAAACACACAGATATTTCAGTTCAAGAGGATTAAAGAAACCAGAAAATATTCACATTTGAGAAGCTGAAATCAGAGAATTTGGAAATTTTTTATTAAAAAATGACTCGAAACAATTAATCGATTATCAAAATAGTTGGCGATTATTTTAATAATCGATTAATAATCGATTAATAATCGATTCGTCGATTAATCGTTGCAGCTCTAATCATATATCCCCGCTGACAGAGCAGTCGAGCCGGCGTTACCCGGCTAGCTCGGCTGCTATCCCCTCGGGCTGTCAAGTGCTGCCCAGCTCGCAGTGTAAAGTTCCAAGAATGCGCAGCTGCTGCTCTCTCAGCGGTGAGAAGCTCCTGCGCTCCCCAGGGCGGTCACCCTCTCCGCAGGGTGAATTTACAAGCCATCGCAGCCTCAGCTAAAGAGGATAGCTCCATTAGGCTAAAGAGCTTAGCTAAGGAGGAAGCCACCAATTCAGTCAATTCTGTGCCCTGAAACCCCACACGGCCCAAAATGTCAGATTTGCATTTTCTATTTTGTTCAATGCTTGAAAATTTGCGTTTGAATTAAAGCAGAAAATAATCAAATATGGGTAAATACTTTATTTGTTGAGAATTTAATTATTTATATGAAATGTTTATATTTATTAATTGCATTTACAGAAAATATGCTAATCGTTATCGGGATATGAAATTCCAATATCGGGATATGAGATTTTGGTCAGATTATTATTATTATTATTTATGAGTGAACGCTGGCAACTTGCTGCCGCTGCTCGCCGGTAACTTTTTAACTGTTTTAACTGTTTAACTTTCAATACCTTAATTTTATTTATTTTCGGCTCTATGAACTAATCGGACAGTGTGATTGGGTTCACTTGGAATCTTTTTTCAATCTGCTGGCATTACCATTTGTGTGGGAAAAACTATTCACTGGATGCTAGCTTACTTCAAGAATGAACGGGGACTTTATCTCTGGTGTGCTGGAAACTGAAGAGGCCGCTGCCGCTGATTGTTCGCCGCTTCTCGCCACTGTTCATATAGCCTGACACACGCCACCACACCTGCTGCCGCTGTCCTCCAACACTGGCCGGTCGGGTAATCTCCGGGTGCCTGCTGCTGACCATCATCGTTGGTCCCACCCGCATCAGCCGCCTCCCGGTCACTTCGATCACACTGTGTTGTGTACTCAACTGGCTACTGACTGTTGGCGGGTCACCCTCACTCAGCTACCGAGTGGCGGCTAACGATCGCTGCTCCGTCGGCCACATCTGGTCGCATCCATCCTCCTCACTCCGCATGGTCTCCCCTCAGTCAGACTCTTCCCCTGGTTCATCATGATCACCTATTCACCTGCACAGCTGTTTGGACTTTTCAACCACCTCATCCCATCATCCATCTCAGTCGTTCAACAACTTGGACTCCTACGCCGCCGCCGCTACATCCACAGAGGCTCCCGCCGCGGGTTTGTTTTGACCCAGCACGGAAACTCCATCCCATTCGTCCGGTTACCTGCAAGCTCCGTCGCACCTCTGCCACGTCATCAGGACTCACCCGCTATTGGACCATTCACCGCTTCTGTCAGGCAGCAGCTCACTTCACTTAACATCTCATCTGCACCACCAAATGTCCAATCATCTATACTCAACCACCACCACCCCTCCACCCAGTTTCCCCCCTCCCCTCCGCCCCCCTGCACAGCTAACCTGGCTAACCTCAGACCTCTACAGCCTGCCCCTATCCCATCACCCTCTGGCTGTGCCAACTTTGCCCTCCTCAACACCCGCTCACTCAACAATAAAGCCCCCGTCATACATGAACTCACCCTCGACAATAATTTGGACCTCCTTCTACTTACTGAAACCTGGCAACAACCCAATGACTTCTTCTCCCTCAACCAAGCATCTCCCCCTGGTTTCAGCTAAAAAAACCCGCCCCCCCCTCCCCCCCGCCGTGGAGGTGGTCTCGCCGTCATCCACAAACAGAATTATCTGATCAGAGAACTCACCCTCCCCTCAGTGTCATCCTTTGAATTCATTGCTTTTAAAGCCCCCTCCTCCACGACAGTTATCCTCATCTACAGGCCACCCAAACCTAATCCCTCCTTCCTTTCCGACTTCACCGAACTCCTCACACTAGCTTCAACCCTCTCTCCACGCCTGCTGTTACTTGGTGACATTAATATCCACATGGACTCCCCCACCTGCAAGCTCTCATCTAAACTCACCACTTTACTGGACAATTTCACTCTCACTCAACATGTCACCTTCCCCACCCATGACAAAGGGCACATCCTCGACCTTGTCTACTCCATCAATCTCCCTGTACGCGACCTCCACCCATGCCCCTTTCCCCTCTCTGATCACAAACGTATGCTGTTCACCATCCTCTCCCCCACCCCTCTCCCCCACCCCCTCAGAGAAATCCCCTTCCGTAACCTCAAATCCATTGATCCCCACCATCTCTGTGACCTGCTCTCCTCCACCCTCCCCCTGGACTCAACCCTCAGCTCACCTGATGAGCTTATAAACCACCTTAATTCTATCCTGTGTTCCTCCCTCAACACCCTGGCCCCCCTAAAAACCAAAGCCTTTAATACCTCCTCGCCCTGGTTCACACCCACACTCCGCAAACTGAAACAGACTGGCCGCCAACTCGAACGACTCTCCAAAAAAGCCTCACTCACAGTCCACCACCAAGCCTACAAACTCCACCTCACTGCCTACAAAGATGCCCTCACCGCTGCCAAGTCTGCCTACCTCTCCGCCATCTTCTCTGACCCCTGCCAAAACCCCAGAACCCGCTTCTCCACAGTGAGCAACCTCCCCAAACCCCGGACCAGCACCCTCTCCACCTCCACCCCAGATCGCTGTAACTCATTCCTCCAGTTTTTCGCTGACAAAATCACCACCATCAACCATTCACTTTTCCCTGTACATGAACCCCCTGCACACTCAATGGCCCCTCCCCTACCCATCTCGCTGGACCTCCCAACCCCTCTTCCCCATTGCCGTCTCTTCCACTTCGACCTGGTTACCCCTCTTGCACTCTCCAAACTTATAAGCTCCTCCAAACATGCTCCCTTGACCCCCTCCCCACTCCCCTGCTCAAGTCCTGCCTCCCTGTTCTCTGCCCCTACCTCACTAAGCTCTTTAACTCCTCACTGTCCCATGGAATTGTCCCCTCTGCTTTCAAATCTGCTGTCACCCCCACCCTCAAGAAACCTGGTCTCGACCCCACCTCCCTCTGTAACTACCGCCCAATCTCCAACCTCCCCTTCCTCTCCAAAACCCTTGAACGCATAGTCACCAAACAACTCCAATCCCATCTCCACGCCAATAACCTCTTTGAATCCCTCC
Source organism: Ammodytes marinus (assembly GCF_949987685.1). Lineage (NCBI taxonomy): Eukaryota > Metazoa > Chordata > Actinopteri > Uranoscopiformes > Ammodytidae > Ammodytes > Ammodytes marinus. The sequence continues at coordinate 2,385,504 of NC_137232.1, forward strand.
AATCTGGCTTCCGCCCCCTCCACAGCACAGAAACCGCTCTCCTCAAAGTCTTCAATGACCTCCTCACCTATGCTGACGCTGGTTCCCTCAACTTCCTCATCCTCCTTGATTTGAGTGCAGCCTTCGATAATGTAAACCACACCATCCTGCTCACCAGACTCAGCAACCTCGGTATCGAAGGTACTGCACTCAGCTGGCTTCACTCATACCTCTCCAACAGATCTCACTTCATCTCCCTCCACAACCACACATCTGCCACAGTCACCGTCACAAGGCGTTCCCCAAGGTTCTGTACTCGGCCCCCTCTTCTTCAACATTTACCTCCTCCCCCTTGGTCAGTTACTTTGCCATTTCTCAATGGACTTCCATTGTTATGCTGACGACACCCAGATTTACCTCAGCACCAAATCTCCCCACAACTCCCCCATCTCCCACATTGAATCCTGCCTGTCTTCCCTTACACTCTGGATGAAAAATAACTTCCTCAAACTCAACAGCAACAAAACTGAACTCCTCCTCATTGGCTCCAAATCCACCCACAGCAAACTCACAACCCCCCCACACTCACTATCGACGGCACCACAGTCTCCCCCTCCCCCCAGGCCCGCAATCTTGGTGTAATTTTTGATCCCACCCTCTCCCTTGAACCCCACATCCGCCACACCGTCAAAACCTCCTTCTGTCACCTCCGTAATATTGCAAAGATTAGATCCTCCCTCACACCCCACGCTGCTGAAAGACTCATCCATGCCTTCATCTCCTCCCGCCTTGACTATTGCAATTCACTCCTCGCCGGCATCAGCACCACCTCCATTAACAGACTCCAACTGGTCCAGAATGCAGCTGCCCGTCTCCTCACTCACACCAACTCACCATCACCCCAGTCCTCAAAAAGCTCCACTGGCTCCCCATATCATACCGTATCGATTTCAAACTCCTGGTCCTCGCATACAAAGCCCTCCACCGTCTGGCCCCCCCATATCTCACTGACCTCCTCTCCCCCTATCAACCCCCCCCGGGCCCTCAGATCCTCTTCAGCCAGTCTCCTCTCCACCCACACATCAAAACTCCGCAGCCTTGGCGACAGAGCTTTCTCCAGGGCAGCTCCCAGGCTCTGGAACAGCCTCCCCCAACATATCCGTGACTCTGAGTCCCTCACCATCTTCCAGTCCAAACTCAAGACCCATCTCTTCTCCTCCGCCTACCTCTAGTACACCCACCAACCCAACTCTACATGTTCTCCGTTTGTTTATTTTTGTGTTTTGTAAAGCGCTCTGAGTGAGAGAAGAGCGCTATATAAATAAAATGTGTTATTATTATTATTATTATTATTATTATTATTATTATTATTATTATTATTATTATATCGCCCAGCCCTAGTTGGGAGGTGAGTGTTACGGTTTGATACCGGACCCAAGAGCAGACAGAGGCAGTTGTAGCATATGATAAAAAGGTTTATTTAACGAGGTGGGGAGCAGGTGGTGAATGGGGAAGTCAGGGGTAGTGAAGCAGGTAGGTAGACTGGAGGTAGTGATCCGGGTAACTGCAGGCAGAGAAAAAACAGCGTTAGGATATGAACACCAAAAACACGGCAGGAAACGGAGTGAGGAGAAAGAATCAACTGGATCCAGTCACGCATAGTTACCACTGTAAGGAGTAGTACGATCTGGCGACGACAGCAGGGAAGCCACAGGTGAAGTAGGTGAGTTGATTAGTGATGCAGACCAGGTGTGAGGCAGACGGGGAGTGGGAGTGGCAGAAGGAGGAGGAGCGCACAGCAGCCAGCTGTGATCACGACAGTACCCCCTCCTCAATGGACGCCTCTTGGCGGCCTAGGCCAATCTGGATGGGCCCGGTCTCCTTGTCCACCTGGGGAAGAGGTTCAGGCTCAGAGAGGGGAACGTCGGGTTGAGGCTCAGGGTCAAAGAGGGGAAACTGGGTATAATACACAGGAGGCTCCACGGGCACAGGGGGCTGATGCACAGAGACCTTGACGGGCACCTGGGGATGAGGCACAGAGTGCTTGAAAGGCACCTGGGGATGAGGCACAGGGTGCTTGAAAGGCAGCTGGGGATGAGGCACAGGGTGCTTGAAAGGCAGCTGGGGATGAGGCACAGGGTGCTTGAAAGGCAGCTGGGGATGAGGCACAGGGTGCTTGAAAGGCACGTGGGGACGAACTGTGTGGCCATTAGAGGCCCGAGCACCAACCGTGCAGGCCGGCTTGAGGCAGGAAGGAGAGAGGATAGTGTCACGGAGGACCGGTGTGTTCACAGCGGTGAATTGACGAGAGAGGGCGTCAGGCTTGACGTTGCGGGACCCGGGCCGGTAGATGATGGTGAAATTGAAATGTCCAAAAAACAAGGCCCACCGGGCCTGACGGGTATTTAGGCGCTTGGCCGTCTGAATGTAAGACAAATTCTTGTGGTCGGTCCAAACCACAAACGGCTGTTCTGCCCCCACCAGCCAGTTCCGCCATTCCTCCAACGCCAGTTTCACAGCCAGCTGTTCTCTGTCACCCACATCATAGTTACGCTCGGCAGGAACCAGCCGGCGAGAGAAAAAGGCGCAGGGGTGAATCTTCTCATCCGAAGCAGAACGCTGGGACAGGACCGCCCCCACCCCAGTGTCAGATGCATCAACCTCCACGATGAACTGCCTGGAGGGGTCCGGTTGGATAAGGATGGGAGCAGACGAGAAAAGCCTTTTAAGGTCAGAGAAGGCAGCGTCCGCCTCAGGCGTCCAGGCAAATGGGAGGGCAGGAGAGGTGAGACGGGTGAGAGGGGCAGCAACCCTGCTGTAATCACGGATGAACCTCCGGGAAAAATTGGCAAATCCCAGAAACTGCTGCAGTTTCTTGCGGGAATCAGGGATGGGCCAGTCTGTCACTGCCCTGACCTTCTCCATGTCCTCCCTCTCAGGACGGGACAAGTTATACAGGTGACTACTGGGCAAAGGGGCGCCGGGAAGGAGATCAATGGCACAGTCATAGGAGCGATGAGGAGGCAAGGTGAGCGCACAACACTTACTAAACACCTCTCCCCGGTCATGATAATGTGAGGGAACCAAGGAGAGATCGGGGGGTTCCTGTGGCAACGGAACACCTCCCTCTGCTGGAGACAGAGCAGATTGTAAGCAGGTGGAATGGCAAAAAGTGCTCCAACTCACCACCTTGCCAGAAGACCAGTCAAATTGGGGATTGTGCCGCATGAGCCAGGGGTGACCCAGCACCAGGGGAGTATGGGGAGACAGGATGACAAGAAACTGAAGCATCTCGTGGTGATTACCAGAAACAATTAACTCAAGGGGCTTGGTACGGTGAGTAATAAGGGCCAGGTGGCGGCCATCTAAGGCGTTAACAGTTAAGGGAGAGGGTAATTGTTCCAAACTCATGCCAACCTGAGACGCAAAACCGGCGTCAATGAAGTTCTCCTCCGCTCCAGAATCCACCAGGGCTGACACAGGAAAGGGATGACCGAGGGACAGGAGAGTGGCATCCAGCAGTGAGCGAGAACAGTGAGGAACGGGAACGGAGGAGGCGTGGCACAGCAGGTCAAAATTGTCATTAACTGGGGAATCACTGTCCCATAATGCTGAAGCCCACGCTAGTGCATTACCCTTAAGTGACCCCATAATGTAAGCGATCTTCGCCTTTTCAGTGGGGTAGGTGAGAGGCTGCTGACTGAAAACTAGGGAACACTGGATCAAAAAAGCTCTGCACGTACCCATGTCCCCAGCGTAGCGCTCCGGCGCAGGAATGAAAGGCTCACGAGCTCGTGGCAGGTGTGACGGGAGAGTGGGAGCAGGCGGAGGTGCCGCTGGCAGTGGAAGCGCTGTGATGTGGGAGGCCAGTAAGTCCAATTGCGCACCCAACTGAGTAACTCGAGTAGCGAGATTATTAAAGGCTTCCATAGCGTCCCAGAGGGCTTTGCTGTGCTCCGCAACCTGAGAGCCTTGGGCGGCGAGAGCTCCGCGGATACTGTCCATGTCCGCTGGGTCCATCTTGGCCAGATCGTTCTGTTACGGTTTGATACCGGACCCAAGAGCAGACAGAGGCAGTTGTAGCATATGATAAAAAGGTTTATTTAACGAGGTGGGGAGCAGGTGGTGAATGAGGAAGCCAGGGGTAGTGAAGCAGGTAGGTAGACTGGAGGTAGTGATCCGGGTAACTGCAGGCAGAGGAAAAACAGCGTTAGGATATGAACACCAAAAACACGGCAGGAAACAGAGTGAGGAGAAAGAATCAACTGGAGCCAGTCACGCATAGTTACCAATGTAAGCAGTAGTACGATCTGGCGACGTCAGCAGGGAAGCCACAGGTGAAGTAGGTGAGTTGATTAGTGATGCAGACCAGGTGTGAGGCAGACAGGGGGAGTGGGAGTGGCAGAAGGAGGAGGAGCGCACAGCAGCCAGCTGTGATCACGACAGTGAGCCAGTTTTTGTATGTATTGGGTCGGTTACAACTTTCATATAGTCATCAGTAGAACAACATGCGGCTGCTATGATCATAACCTTTTTATTTAAGAACATGTCAATTTGCCTATTCATAATACTGTATGGTTTGCAGATTAATATAACATACTGAAGAGCTGAGGAGGTTTTTCTTTTCAATTTTATTTTTACAGCCAAACATCATGGGGCTGAAATAAATTGCAACGGTTTGAGTGCATCACTAACCTTTTCCAAGATTTTCAAACAGGCACCACAGCAACACCCATGACAGTGTGGGTTATGAAGAGTTTTCTTGATTGACTTTTCAGGTCAGGCAGTAGTGAGATGGGATCACCTTGATTAATTAGCTCTTCTGTGTGCATGGTGACAGCAGTACTGGGTAGTACTGTCCTCAAACTCCCACTGTAACACTGACACCCAGGCACAGGGTTAATAACAACACTGTAGAGCAGTGATAATGGCGGAGTGGACAGTCCCTGGGGTGAGGTGCCGCGGAGACACAGACAGGATGTTCTTTTTCAAGCACTTCTGCAAAAGTTAACTTTTCCAAATAGAGAGAGAGAGAGAGAGAGAGAGTGGGGTGGGGGGCAGAAACCCCCCCGAAGACCACAAGGAAATATTCTGTCCTCAGCTGTCCCATCTCAGGACCGAGCTGCTTGAGATAGCAGACACAGTGGTGATACAACTTTGAACCCCATATGAACCCGGCTATATTTGGACTGTTTGTTAAGATTAGAAAGGTACATTTTAACCGGGAAAAAAATAAATACATTTAATCAAGAGGAACCATAAAGGACTCCATCTTCCAGGGCATATAGACAGGAAGTAGATGTTGTGTGTACAGAGTTTACAGAAATAACAATATTAAAATTGACTAGCTTACCTTGTTGCAATGAAAAAGACCTGTGGTTCAAAGCTAATATTAACATAATGTATCCAGTGACAGATCCCATGTTAATACCAGATGGAAATGGGGGACTGAAATCATTGTAGTGGCAATATCTATAAATGACTCATTCACAAAATATTCATAAAAGATCAAATTGTCAGACCCTGGTGAAAAGTTTGGCCTCAGGTTGGTAACACATCAGGTCCCTAAATCATAATGAGTAACAACTGATGACAAACAATCATTTTGATCGGCAATTTTGAGCATAACCCAATAAGCCTTTTTACATACGTAAAGAAAGAGCAAAATAAAAGGTTTGTTAATGCTGCCCAAAATGATCCTATATCCTACCAATAGAACAACTCAAATATTTTGTTTAAGGTTAGGGAGAGATCATGGTCACCAACTGACTGAAAGCTGAGAGTTGTGGGTGTCCCATGGTGTCAGTGCCACTTTGGGAGGCTTTTATTGTGCAATAACTCAAATTAAGAGCAAAAAAGCCCCTTTCATATGGATGGATGGGGACAGTGTGTTTGTGTCCTAGATACTTCCATCAGAATCCTTGCCATGCTGCTGTTTTGTCCCTGCAGTGCCCTGCCAGCTCAACCTGACTGGACCAGAGGGATACATAGAGGCTCCACCACAGTCCAGCTCTGCTTTGGACTACCTCATCACTGTCTATATGGGCTACGGAGTGGAGGTCCAGGTAAAGATCCAGCCTACATTCATCCTGTTAACTTTCTTTATTTTGACAATTTACTATTAAACGATTAACATTTTTAATCAGATTAATCACAGGGTGCTGTGGATTAATCACGATTATCACGATTCATTCTACCATTCGAAATATGCCAGAAAAATTCGAATTTTCTCTGTATATTGTTGTATGAACGGAAAGATAAACCTGAACTAAAACAACATTGCCATTCTAAGAAACCTCATAAGCTGAAGGAAAGCACCCAAAGAACAATCACATTCAAATTTGAGAGCATTCACAGCCAATTTAATTTTGAAACCCCTCAGACTCACAAGTACTTACACTCTCAGTAAGTAAAACACTGAATCCACTTTGTTTGAGTCAGTAAATTACACCCACAACAAAAACTTTTAAATTTTCAGTTTATTTTGATCCAGATGCAGTGTTATATCAGTGATTCTTGAGAAGTGGGACAAAACAGGACGCGATGTTGAAAAAATACAAACCCTATGTTTAGGCAAATTAAATTACATATACACTCAACAAAAATATAAACACAACACTTTTGTTTTTGCTCCCATTTTTCATGAGATGGACTTAAAGATCTAAAATGTATTCCAGATACACAATATTACCATTTCTCTCAAACATTGTTCACAAATCTGTCTAAATGTGTGATAGTGAGCACTTCTGCTTTGCTGAGATAATCCATCCCACCTCACAGGTGTGCCACATCAAGATGCTGATCTGACATCATGATTAGTGCACAGGTGTGCCTTAGACTGTCCACAATAAAAGGCCACTCTGAAATGTGCATTTTTTTGCTTTATTGGGGGTCTGGGGACTCAGAACCAGTCAGTATCTGGTGTGACCACCATTTGCCTCATGCAGTGCAACACATCTTCTTCGCATAGAGTTTATCAGATTGTCAATTAAGGCCTGTGGAATGTTGGTCCACTCCTCTTCAATGGCTGTGCGAAGTTGCTGGATATTAGTGGGAAGTGGTGCACGCTGTCGTATACGCCGGTCAAGCACATCCCAAACATGCTCAATGGGTGACATGTCCGGTGAGTATGCTGGCCATGCAAGAACTGGGACATTTTCAGCTTCCAAGAATTGTGTACAGATCCTTGCAACATGGGGCCGTGCATTATCTTGCTGAAACGTGAGGTGATGTTCATGGATGTATGGCACAACAATGGGCCTCAGGATCTCATCACGGTATCTCTGTGCATTCAAAATGCCATCAATAAAATGCACCTGTGTTCTTCGTCCATAACAGATGCCTGCCCATACCATAACCCCACCACCACCATGGGCCACTCGATCCACAACATTGACATCAGCAAAGCGCTCACCCACACAACGCCACACACGCTGTCTGCCATCTGCCCTGAACAATGTAAACCGAGATTCATCCGTGAAGAGAACACCTCTCCAACGTGCCAGACGCCATCGAATGTGAGCATTTGCCCACTCAACTCTGTTACGGCGACGAGCTGGAGTCAAGTCAAGACCCCGATGAGGACGACGAGCATGCAGTTGAGCTTCCCTGAGACGGTTTCTGACAGTTTGTGCAGAAATTGTTTGGTTATGCAAACCAATTGTTTCAGCAGCTGTCTCAGTGGCTGGTCTCAGACGATCTTGGAGGTGAACCTGCTGGATGTGGAGGTCCTGGGCTGGTGTGGTTACACGTGGTCTGCGGTTGTGAGGCCGGTTGGATGTACTGCCATATTCTCTGAAACGCCTTTGGAGACGGCTTATGGTGGAGAAATCAACATTCAATGCACGAGCAACAGATCTGGCTGACATTCCTGCTGTCAGCATGCCAATTGCACGCTCCCTCAATGCTTGTGGCATCTGTGGCATTTTGCTGTGAGACAAAACTGCACATTTCAGGGTGGCCTTTTATTGTGGACAGTCTAAGGCACACCTGTGCACTAATCATGATGTCAGATCAGCATCTTGATGTGGCACACCTGTGAGGTGGGATGGATTATCTCAGCAAAGCAGAAGTGCTCACTATCACACATTTAGACAGATTTGTGAACAATGTTTGAGAGAAATGGTAATATTGTGTATCTGGAATGAATTTTAGATCTTTAAGTCCATCTCATGAAAAATGGGAGCAAAAACAAAAGTGTTGCGTTTATATTTTTGTTGAGTGTATGTATCCAACATATACTAAGCTACTGAGCTAAGGTTTGACACAACCTCCCAGCTTTTGTCCTTTTTATCAAAATTGACTTTTTACCTTGCTTCTCCTTTTTAACATGGGCTTTTTACCATTCCTTATTTTGTGTAAACTCCGTCCGACACCAAAAAACACGAATAAATGTTCCTTCATTTTGTGCTAGACCCATGAGATGTATAGTGATCACAAATATTCACCAAAACTGATAGAGCCACAAAAAAATATTTTCAAAATGTATATGAAAATACATGTTTTTGATATCTGATGGTGTTGCCATATTTAACGTTTCTTAAACAGAACAAATACAGTTTTTCTAGTAGTAGTTTGGTTTTTCTGTTGATGATAGGTGCTAGTATGAACTACTTCAGGAATATAAAATTATCGAAACATTTCATATAACTTCTTCAGAAATTTTAAGTCGGTGTTGACGTATCATGGTTGTGACGTAGGACTTTCAAGATTTGTAATGTAAAATATTCTAAAACTACAACACTAATCAGAGCCTGTCTGACTCTAATGTACTCTGCACAGATAGCTTGTGACAATAGGTCCTTCACAGAGACAGCTGTCCCTCATATTGCCTGATTTTATTACATTTTAATGAAATGTCTGACGGTGGTGACAAAAAGTGTCCCCCCACTTAGAAACCTTATAAAACATGAATGTGTTGTAGAAAAACATTTTGATAACATTGATATGAGAGATTATTTAGTGTTGCCTTTGATGAGAAAAGCTCTTTTTAATCATTAAAGTACATTTTTAATAGGTTTTATTTAGGGCTGTCAAAATTATCGCATTAACGCAAGGTGATTAATTTCTGGAATTAATGCGTTAATTTTTTTATCGCAATTAACGCATGTGCAGATTGATCCGCCCCGTACATCCCACCGGCTCTGTACTATAGCCACTCAAACGTTGCAGCTGACCCAGGATCAGTAGCTGCGCGCAGCCAAACATCACAGCACGCTAGCCCATGCCGTGTTTTAAACTGCTAATGGTCACGTCTGTGTCGGAGGCATAGATAGTATATAAAATCAACTGCCGCGGGTGACAGTTGATGTCGGGAGCAACAGGAGGAGAAACATTGTCCGCTCTGTTCAGAGCCCGCGAAGACACAAACGTCTGCAGTTTTCAGAGGTGTGTGTGAGTAGACATCAACATAACGTTGGCTTCCTGGCACAAATGAACAGTCCCCTAGGACGTGTTTGCGCGTACACACACACACACACACACACACACACACCGCGGACTGTAATCAAGTTGTATTCAAGAATGCACAACCTATAGATTCACCAAATAAATGCCATTATATAGCCTATATTTGCCCAAAGACATAGTAAAGAGACAGACCAATTGAATTATGGTGTGGTAGGTATATATTTTAGTTTGATTTAAATTTATTTTTAGTATTAAAACCATCATTTGGATTTTCAATTAATAAAAATTCTAATTTTAAATGTACATCCACCTTCTGTCCTTTATCTTTACAACAATATACAGAGAAAATTCGAATTTTTCGGGCATATTTCGAATGGTAAAATTAATCGTGATTAATCCACAGAATCCTGTGATTAATCTGATTAAAAATTTTAATCGTTTGACAGCCCTAGTTTTATTGCATATGTCAGATTGAAACATTCTCTGTGGACACACTGTTTTTGACGTCATGAGAAGATAACAAGTGTCATAAATTTGACATAATAATAATAAAATTAAATTTAAGGGGATAATTGTGCTCCAGACATTCTATTCTTAATCTCTAATAACATCTACAATTTTAAATATTTTTATTTTTAAAGATAACAGCAGTTACATTTTGTCCCAGCCTTTTGTCCCGGTTCTCAAGAATCACTCAGTGCGTTTACATGCAGACTCATAATCGGGTAACTAAACGAATAAGACTTCAACAGGACTTTTAAACTGCATGTAAACACCTTTATCCGATCTACTTCGCACACAAATCGGCACAATAACGGACAAGAGATGTCGGATAAGAACACCTAGATAAGTCGTTCGTTGTCGGCATTCTCTCTGCATGTATACAGGGATCGGACATCGCTTATCGGACTTCTCGTTCTGTGCTTGTGTGCCTGCGCGTGATAGGCTACACCATGGGTTATTGACGGAAGAGAACCGGACGTGGCTCTTTCAACACTTGTTGAAAGCATGGTTGAAAGGGCTACAGCGCCACCTAGCATAGTGGAGACAGCCATGCATTGGACATTTATCCGATATCTGAAAGGCCATGTAAACTCAGACAAGTGACACGGTCCGTTCGAGTGTCTAGTTCGATATATGTGATAATCTAATCTAGTTGTGCCATGGAAACGCACTGACTGATATATAATGGCAGTTATTTGCCAGATTCAATCTGTCTTTAAAGTGGCTCCCAACCCTGGGGCATCAACGGGCCAGAATATTTCTTAAATAGGATGAAAACCATGGGATTTTAATGTGACACAGATGCATACAATACACAGTACACAGTATATACTATCTATCTATCTATCTATCTATCTATCTATCTATCTATCTATCTATATACAGTATATTTGTGTATAAAAGCCTTCTGACTGCAAGAGTGTGTTGAGTTGGTGCATTGACATAATGTTTAAGCATATAAATGGATTGGCTTCATAGTAGGATGGCATGCTGACATCACAATCAAAACTGTGTGGGTGACCTATGCCAGGCTTATTTTTTATTCATTAGTTAAAACAGACACGTGCCGTCCCTTTGCTTGTAATTGCTAGGGTCCCACTCCAACATTGTCCATTTGTGTTCAAATCATGGTCCATATCTAAAATGTTAAAACACTGAGTGTTGTGCATTGGCCTTTTGTCAGATGGATTGCTTCATTTAGCATTTAAATGTTTCATCAACAACTTATCCAGCCTTCCCTGGGCCAACAGTGCAGATATACACAGCTCTGACAAAAGAGGAATTGACTGCTCATAAAAAAAAAAAGTTCCATTACATCTTCTCTCCTATATATGCCATAGGCTTAGTTTAACCAGGAATATTACATGGATACAGATAATACAGTCCAAAACATTCTAAAGTAACAGTTTATGTTTCCTAACATGTCACACAAGTTAAAAGAGTTTTGGATTATGAGGTCAACAAGGAAATTATTCTCATGTCTAGATGTTAGACTACATTGCACACTTTGAGTCAATCCATTGTTGATACCCTTCTGAATTCACAGTGTACATACATTATAGGTCTCCTTTGTTGTTACTGCTATTATGTCCAGATGACTGACAAAAAGGCAAAATTCATCATTTGGTCTTCCGTGATCATGAGCAGGTTTGGTCACAATGGATTTTTGCGGTATAGTATTGATATAATAAGCTTACTAAGAGTTGTTGACTTATTTCATTTAAAACCAATCTAAAAACTAAAAACCCGCCAATGGCAATCCAGTATAAGAACTGTAGTCTGCATATTATGGATATTTTCGAAAAATAAAATCAAGCTCAAGTCAACCTACGACCATGGTTCTGACACATCCATCATGACAGGTACAACATTACAACACAATGAGATCATTCTATACAATTAGTCACATATTGGTTTAAGGGGATTGGTTTATGATTTATCATACAGAAGAGCTTAAAAGCAAAGCAAGTGGAAAATAATAAAAGAACATGTCTTATCATTATGTAACACAAGGTTTAGCGAAATATTCACCTAAATGTAGGCCTACATTTCGGACCTTTTTTTTTGCATGCCCGGTCTCGCCATGAAGCTGGTGCAAGTCTTTATTTTCTGAGGATAAAGTAATAGAGTAGACATTGAAGAGATGAGAGAGAGAATGTGAGGGGTACTCATGGTGTGGTGGTTAGAGAACCCCCCCCCCCCCCCCTCCCTCCATTGAGGCTCAATCCTCTTCACAGCAGACCCAGGCCTTGAAATCCGGCCTCGGTCGTTCTCTGCATGTCCTTACCCCATTTCATCTCTGTCTCTCCAAACTGTCTAATAAAAGCAAATGTAATAAAAGGCAGGCAAAAATGCCAAAGATTATATAAAAAAAATATATAAAAAAGAGATGGAATGTTTTTTTTAACTCCTTTCCTCTGAATTTGACAAGAGTGCTGTACAAAGGAATGGCACATACCAGCCTACAGTACAGTGGCGGTGGAAATACACTGCAGATCTCCAATGTCACCTCCACAAATGTGTTTGGCACCGTACACAACGGCAGGCGCTCCAAATGATTACAGCCACTCTATTCACTCTAGGGCATTCAGTGTCATTTTGAAGCGTCTGACCTTTTTGGGGAGGCTTATGTGATGATGAAGTAGTGCCCTTGTCTCAAACCTGAAAAAAAACTCCTCCACATGATTAACTCCAGGAGCTGTTGCTTCCTCCTGCTCATAAAATATACAATGGCCATTAGGCAGCTGACCTTCCAGAGGCCTGGCCTAATATATTTAGGATAAAAAATGAATATGGGGTTGCAAATCATCGGCAATGATATGTTCCAGCTGCTTCCTGTCGCTAGTGTGGAGAGGAAAATAAAAAGGGGGGGGGGGGGGCAGGAAAGGTAGAGCCGGGAGGGGGATTAGGATAATGCAAAGAACATATGAAAGACTTGATGAGAGTGTTTTAGGTTGACTCCTAGAAGATCAAGGTCCAGTAAAGGCTTTTCTCACAGGGACTGGTATAGATGGACTACTAGAGATTTGCCTACTCAAAACTTATTTCATGTATAAAAGGGAATTTCTAAAATCTATCTAAAGCTGAAACACACATCCTGCGTCTACCTCTGGAGCGTGTCTGTCCTGCTGCCTCTCTCTTGCTGTTTTCGGCCACACGTCTCAGCAGCTGCTGCTTCTAAAAGCCCTGTCTTTCTACATAGAGTTTTCATAGATAATTCCCATTAATATTGAGTTTCATGTAATTTTATGATGCATATGATTAATATTGAGTTTCGACAGTAATCCTAGTGCCTCGTTGCCTTTTTTTCTTTTGGCTTGTGGGATGTTTTATTCTGAAAGAGGCAAACCGGGAAATCATGAAACTACAGTGAATGCTGCTGGTATGAATCAACTGAGTATTTCTCCATCAGTTAAAGCAGAGAGATGAGAGAGAGACGTGTCTAACCGAAAAAATAGGCTCCACCTCCTGTTGTGAAGTGGTGCGTCGCTGCAGACGCGCCTCTGAATGTTATAAATTCAAAGAAACCTGGATAGTAGAAGGACACAACAATGTTGTGTAGGCCTTTTCCACTGCATTGAGGCTAGCAATAGATGTAGATACCTGAAATCATTTGATATGAGTGCAATCATTTATTGTCCGTCACAGCCTCAACAGAGAGTTCCTCCCTACGGTAATAAAGTCGGAGTTCCTTACATGCAATCACACTCTAACTTCTTACCTCCTGTGGCACTGGCATCTGCCTATTGTTGTTTGTTTGTTGTTTTCACCTTTATTGGATGGTTTGAAGCTTAGAGTTGAAACGTGAAAAATGTAAGTGTCAGAAGTGACAGAAGTCAGTTGTATGGATGCATCACTTGATACTGATTGATTTGGGCAAAACCAAGAAGAAAGAATTGGCTCCTAACATTGTGTGGTCTCCAGTCAAAATGAGTGAAGAAGGTATGAAAGGAGTCAATTTGGAAGAGAAAGAAATGAAAGAAAGGGGAAGTTCAGAATAAGGGAGAAGGAGAGTGAAAATAACAGAAAAGATAAGCAGAGCAGAGGAGGAGATGAACAGACCAACACTTTAGATCAAATAAATGCAATCTACAATTGACTTTCATTATTTCAAATGACTCCAGTGTCCGGATGCTGTCCAGAGCAGCGCTGGCTAATGAATTGCTCATGGATTATCTGTCCTCTCCTTTTGTTTGTTTACGGAGCTCTTTAAACGTGCCCAGGCTAAAATGTCTTATCAGCTCCTCTTAGCTAAATTAAAAGGGTCTCTCTCCCTCCATAGGCTGGCTTAAACAAATGTGGAATTCAACTAATGTTAAACATGCATCGATGGTGCCAGCTGGGCCTGGTGAGGTCAGCCTGAGCTGTCTATACACTACGGGCTTCGCTTCTAATTTGTCTTATCCAGAAATCACTCTCATTAATCTACTTCAGGGCTCTTGATGAGCCCTGGAGGTTCACTGAGGCCTAATTTGATTGTCTTTTTCTACAAGATAAGCCAGATGTCAACCTTGATAGAGATTATTGAGTTTGAGTTTGAACCCTTTTACTAGGTGAGAACCCCAAAACCAACACTAGGACATCGCCCACTGCCTCCAATGGTGGAATTACAGTAGTTATTTTAAAGAATTGAACAAAGGTTTTAATTCTAAAAACTGGTCATTCAATGTATGTAACACAATAGTTCCTTCTCATAAATTTTTTTCTATATACAGTAGGGGATAATGGGGGAATCTGAGGCATCGGGTAATGTGGGCCACCCCCTGTATCTAGGCAACGGAAAACATTTGTGGTCATGTGAGATATATGTTATCAAGCCCCTCTCATTTCCCCATGGCCCTGAAAAAGAGGACCTCATGGTGCTGTGGTAAGCATGTTTTTTTCACCAAAATAGGTATTTTGCATGTAAAAGTAAATTTACTTGCTGTCAGCTTAATCAACTGTTGTGCCAAAGCAAATGTATTCACGTAGAAAAACTTCTATCATTCGTGTTGATGAACTACCAACAAATGAAACCATGTGATGCTGATAACTGAAGATTAGCCTGAAATGCTAAGAGAAGTAGTTTTTTCTCAAATTGTGGTGGTGGGGGAAAGTGAGCCACTGTCTCACTTTCCCCCACCATGAGGCACAAGTTAAGTTTAGTCTTAAGGCGAGACACCCCAGGTGAATAGGGATTTTTTTTTAACTTATATCATCATGAAACTTTGCCAGTTGATTACTGACACTAACACAATCATTGTTTGTATTACATGTTTTTCTTTAATATTTTATTAAATATGCAAATATGCCAATATTTAACCAATTATGCGTAAATTTGGGTCATTTTTCGAGAAAAAAATTGAGATGTTGGATAATGCCAGAGTTAAAATCTCTATTTTATTTTAAGCACATATTAGTTTCAAAAGTTTTTACAGAACAGATTTTGGATACAGCCTTTTTTCATTTAATAAATCAAAAAATACGATGTACATGTCTTAGAAATGCATTTTAGGCATGTTTTTAGGAGGAAAATGTATCATAAATCAGACAATTAACAATATATTAACAAATCCTTCTGTAAAAACCTTTAAAATAGTGCTATGAATGATTATGGAAAGTTTGGTTGATGTCAGTGGTCTAGAAGTTGAAATATCTTTCTCAGAGTATTGGAAAAAGCTCATTTTGAGAAAACGGCTGTTAAAGATAAAAACGTGAATTCTGCTGATAATCACTGATTATAGCTGGAGTAATTTATTGAATTAGGCCCTACACCCCTCAATGCCATATAGGCCTACCACTGCTTAACATATATAAACCATAGCATAGTAACATTTACATCCACATGCTAATTTAACGTGATTAATTCATCATTAGCCACTGTCTGTCAACCTGCTCCGGAGTCGGCACAGACGCTCTCTCTCCCCACCATGTCCACTCTGATCCTCTGACAGTCTGTCTCTCCGACGTGATCGGCGTGATTTACATGTCTTTAACACTTCTCCCCTTCAAATGGCGATCATGTAATGTCCGTAGCCAATTGATTAAGTATTTTTTTTGTGTTGGTTTGGCATATTTTCGACGTTTTTCCGATTTTATTTTGTGATTTTCGAGCTACCCGTGGCTAGCATCACGTGATGCCTTTTAGCGAATCACATCGTCAGAAATGTGCATTAGCCAATGAGGTTGCGTTCCTAGCATTGAATCCCTCACACTTTCACGATTGGTTACTGATTAAAAGGAAATGACCATATTTGGACCCGATAACGTTGTTCTTGAGATTCAGAGCTTTCCAACAGTACCATGGTTATTATGATTCATACAACGGTCGCGGTGCTGTATGTTACATTAGAATGCTCACTTTTGACGAACTTAGGAGCAAAATACAGACGCAAGCAGTCAAAGTTTAGTAAAATAAACACATAAAACGTATATTTCTGACCTTTTATCCATACTAGTATGAAAGAAGACATGTTATGGAAGCTAAATAGACACAAATCTCAAAATTGACCAGTGCTCAAAAAAACGATGTTTTTGCCTGCCGTGTCTCGCCTTAAACATATTTTAATGTAATATTACATGACATATCCTTTATTTCAATGTCATACACATTGTAGAAAAGCCATCATGCCAAGGAAATACACCAGGAAGACGACCTGGGGCAACCACACGGAAAGAGCACCTTCTCATCTGTCCCTGTAACCTTCAGGGCTGGAATGTAGAGTAGGCCTAGTTGTAGAGTATGACAGGCTGATGTTTTAATCCAGTTGGGTCTTCTCCTGTGTTCTGAGTCCCAGGCTGTTCTCGCTGGTTCTGATTTTCTTATGCTTTGGCCCCCAGACACTAGCTGGCTCTAAGGGTCCTGTGTTCTGACCCCCAGACTGTGTTCTAATCTAACTGGTTCTATCTTTCATTTGAATCTCATTCAAACCTTTTGAATTATAATATGTTGTATTTGATTTTGTTCAGAGTTACTTTCAAGTGTTTAGAAAATTTGCTTTGCTTAATTGACCAAACCCCATCATTCTAGTCCGACATTAGTTCTGGAATGTGTGGCTAGCTTTCAGGATTCTTACTGTTACAATATATATTTATTTATTTATTTATTTATTATTATTCCGGACAATTACACACAATACATAATTTTCTCATTGCATATTCATACATATTACTTTGTGTTATCGTCCGAAGGGAAGCAGGAGAAGCCAAAGGCTTATCGGGTCCCGCCCCCACTGCCATAAGATTCAGATACACAGATACACAGCTACTACAGTTAGAATTTTTTTTTTCTTTTTTTTAAGAAGAATCATTCTAAAACACAGATAATTTTAGGTCTCTATTTTCCTCTCTGCCTATAACAATATGTGTTGTTATGGTAGTTTCAGAATGGAAAAAGTAAGTGGATCAGTTTACCCCACAGCTGGGGTAAAGTGAGCCACATGACAACTTTTTTTAAAACAATCATATTTTCACTGCCCTTTGTCTTGAAAAAATTCTGCTAATGCCCATTTCTAGTAAACATCCTGAATTAATGGGAAATGTGTCAATTTGAGTGATAAATCATTTTAGCTCGCTTAGAGGGGAGCAAATGTAAAAAGTGGCTCAGATTACCCCGTTCTCCCCTATATATATATATATATATATATATATATATATATTTGAGTATATATTGATTTGACATGAATATAACAGGGGATACATTGCCTGCTGAGTTGGCGCCCCCCTAGTCTTGCACAGCCAGACCAAACTACAGCTAGTAGTATGGTCTGGAACCAAGCTATATCGTTTTCAGTACAGGGGGGAAACTGGGCTGGCCTGTTTTCATTTCTTTAAACCAATCACAATCGTCTTGAGCGGCGCCAAGCCCAGGAAGCAGCAACGCTTCCTTTCAAAATAGTGACATTTGATGCCGACTATGGACCTATTATAAAAGATGCCGACCAACACCGTTAATAATGCACGCCGTGTGCGCGCACATGTGTGTGCAGCAACATTATGAGCTGGATACTATCAAACCCTCAGACGGGAAGAGGAAGTGGAGGAGTTTTATGCAGTTATCTAGCAGGAGCGCTATACTACTGTATTTTCCGCACTATAAGCCGCACTGGACTATAAGCCGCAGGTGTTTTAATGTTTAATTACCATATGTAAGCGTTTGTGCACAGAGAGGATTGTCGGGAAAGTAATTAAATAGACGGACCACAATTTAAACCGATCGAGTAGGTCTGCGGTGGGGAGAAAAAAAGCATGGGCTGTAGTTGTAACAAAAACAAATAGCCTATTCACCATTTAAAATAAGAAGGGCAGCAAATAATATAAAATGATTGTCCTACAATTTAAATACATATTAATAACTCACCAAAGCAGTAGACTTAGTAGTTGTATATCCAACCGCGTAATGCTCACTCCCTGTCCGTGAATAATTACCGCGACTAATTCCTCATTAACGGAACGTTACACCGGTCGGTTTTTGAATCTTATCTCCATATTCCCTATTGAAGGCTTCTTAACTGTTGTTGGCTCGGAGCGAATGTGCCTGAAGTAAGCCTTGCTTCTTCTTTTCTTTCCAAGCGGAGAGCACCTTGCATGCTCACCTGGAGTCTACTCATTACTAACTGAGAGTAACAGGTGTCATCTCCCCTTTTTATAAACGTAACTTTATCATCTGCTTTGAAATAATTGGACAGATATATTCCTGAAAATGTTCTGGAGAAAGGAGAGACCGTGTTCAGCTCCGCGGTGCTGTGTAGAACACAGGCTGCGCTGCGGTGGCACGGAGGTGGCAGTTATTTGCAGTTGCTGTTTGACACAACGCTCAGTTTATTGCACTTGCATCAAAATATTAAATTTTGTTCAACTGTATTTTATACGGTGGCCCTGAGAGGCCACAGCACAACAACATCAGAAAACACATGCAAGAAGACAAAACACTAGCAAATTAAGAAAACATCTTCATCAATTTGACAACACATGCGCACCATTTAGAAAACACATGCAATAAGACAAAACACAAGCAAATTAAAAAACACATGCAATAAGAAAAAACACAAGCAAATTAAAAAACACATGCAAGAAGAAAAAACACAAGCAAATTAAAAAACACATGCAATAAGACAAAACACAAGCAAATTAAGAAAACATCTTCATCAATTTGACAACACATGCGCACCATTTAGAAAACACATGCAAAGACCACAACACAACGGAAATAGGCCACAACACGACGGAAGTGTTTCCAGAGGACACTTAAAAGTGATGCACACGTCCTGGCAGGCTTGTTGTTTACGCATATTTTGACTATGATTTTGACTCACAGTGCTATTAAGGTTATCTTTCCGTCTACACTAGCCTACTCTGTGTAGACGGAAAGATAACCGGCAATCTAAAAGTGTGATTAAAGCCGTTTACTGGACTGTGGAGGAGAAGACTGAGACACCATCTGTCCGAAATGTAAGTAGCCATATTTTTTAAATAATCATGGCCCATTGTTAGTTGAATGTCTGTGATGTCCTTTATCATATCCCTCCTATAATAACCAACACTGACTGAAAATAGATAATGCTGTGGGGTTTAGTAGTTAGCGTTAGCGTCCGCTAGCTTAACCGTTAGCTTTAGGCTAACCGTTTGAGCTGTGGAGTCTTTGGCAATGACTGTTGTCGCCTGCGGCTCGTTTTTGTGAACTCACATTAGACCTGCAATGAAGGTCCCTGTGTTAAAAACAAATAGTGAAACTGACTGGTGTGTTGGAAACTTTAAAGAGTATTTTTTTTTAATAGCTTCAGGCTGCTACCTGCTAGCTGTCTGACTAAGCAGTCTGACTGTATCTCCAGTGTAATGTGTATACAGACAAGAATACTCTAAGTTGCCTCTGCTGGTGTTTGTTTCCTGTCCAAACATCACATTATCACTCAGAACTAGTTTCTTATTGAGCCAGGGCTATACTGAATTTATTAGTAGCCTATCTTATTTTATAATGGAAGAAAAAACTAATCTCTGTCTGTAGCTTTGCCATAACTACAGATGTATGATGTACACGATGTTACATTGGATGTGCCATGTTTTACAGATGTGAGTGACCTGAGGGAGCCTGTGTTTGATGAAGTGTCCGTTGACCCACCCGGACCTTCACACAGCTATCTGTTCCATCAGAGGACGTGTTCACGGTAAATACAGTTTAAATATGTCAGTCAATAACAGAATATGAACTAAGTATTTATGCATAAACTCTCTAAACTGGTAAAATACACCCTGTTTTACGTTTGTCTTTACATGTTCAACGGAGGAATGACCTACAGCCCAGTGGAGTGAAAAAGCTTTGGTTGTGAAGCGATGCTGATGTTACATGTAAAGGCCCGTCTTTTTTGCAGTTTAAAACATTTGTTTCATTAATTTTCACTTTATTTTGCTACAAACTCTAAACCCAACATAGACCCTGACTTAACGTGGGTTGTGTGTGTTCAAAAACTGTTTCAATGTCTGGGTAGCAACTGTGGAACCAAAGATTGGTTCCTACTTTATACAAGAGCGCTAATTGGCTCTTACATAGCATGTTACGTAATGTAATAGTTAACAGTAACCATAATGAGGCTGGAAAAGAATATATCATGAATCATGTCAAGATTCGCTGGAAAGGCATTATCTTTTGTAAAATGTATTTTTGAAATAATGCTTTAGATGGCTTGTCAGAGCTGCAAATGATTTGACACCATTTCAATATCTAGTAGATAATGTATCATTTGTGTTGTGATCTCATTCATAATAAAGTTTTACTGTTAAAAAAATGGATTGTGTTCCCTACTGTCACCGTTTGCTACCTGTAGTAAAGGATTACTTGAAACTCACATTTTCATAGTCAGGATGTTGGACTAGATTTCTGACCGATCTACATGCATAGAATTATACGTTTCTCATTTCAACCCTTTATTTCTCTGTAGATTTCTCTGATAAGACAGTATTATTACATTTTAAAATGACCAACACCATCCTTAAAAATAAAGCAGTTTATTCATAGCCAGTGAAATGGAAATAATAAGTCTACATAATTCAAACGGAAGCAAAGCCATAACTTTTATGTAACTGTCCAGATCATGTAGGTGAAGGACTTCTTGTATGCTGTTTTGTCAGCTGGTAATAAAGCTCATGTCATAGATGTTGCTGCTGTTGTTGCTGGTATCCCTGAAGAAGACCACTGTCCCACCCAGTGAACACGTCCTCTGATGGAACAGATAGCTGTGTGAAGGTCCGGGTGGGTCAACGGACACTTCATCAAACACAGGCTCCCTCAGGTCACTCACATCTGTAAAACATGGCACATCCAATGTAACATTGTGTACATCATACATCTGTAGTTATGGCAAAGCTACAGACAGAGATTAGTTTTTTCTTCCATTATAAAATAAGATAGGCTACTAATAAATTCAGTATAGCCCTGGCTCAATAAGAAACTAGTTCTGAGTGATAATGTGATGTTTGGACAGGAAACAAACACCAGCAGAGGCAACTTAGAGTATTCTTGTCTGTATACACATTACACTGGAGATACAGTCAGACTGCTTAGTCAGACAGCTAGCAGGTAGCAGCCTGAAGCTATTAAAAAAAAATACTCTTTAAAGTTTCCAACACACCAGTCAGTTTCACTATTTGTTTTTAACACAGGGACCTTCATTGCAGGTCTAATGTGAGTTCACAAAAACGAGCCGCAGGCGACAACAGTCATTGCCAAAGACTCCACAGCTCAAACGGTTAGCCTAAAGCTAACGGTTAAGCTAGCGGACGCTAACGCTAACTACTAAACCCCACAGCATTATCTATTTTCAGTCAGTGTTGGTTATTATAGGAGGGATATGATAAAGGACATCACAGACATTCAACTAACAATGGGCCATGATTATTTAAAAAATATGGCTACTTACATTTCGGACAGATGGTGTCTCAGTCTTCTCCTCCACAGTCCAGTAAACGGCTTTAATCACACTTTTAGATTGCCGGTTATCTTTCCGTCTACACAGAGTAGGCTAGTGTAGACGGAAAGATAACCTTAATAGCACTGTGAGTCAAAATCATAGTCAAAATATGCGTAAACAACAAGCCTGCCAGGACGTGTGCATCACTTTTAAGTGTCCTCTGGAAACACTTCCGTCGTGTTGTGGCCTATTTCCGTTGTGTTGTGGTCTTTGCATGTGTTTTCTAAATGGTGCGCATGTGTTGTCAAATTGATGAAGATGTTTTCTTAATTTGCTTGTGTTTTTTCTTATTGCATGTGTTTTTTAATTTGCTTGTGTTTTTTCTTATTGCATGTGTTTTTTAATTTGCTTGTGTTTTTTCTTATTGCATGTGTTTTTTAATTTGCTTGTGTTTTTTCTTCTTGCATGTGTTTTTTAATTTGCTTGTGTTTTGTCTTATTGCATGTGTTTTTTAATTTGCTTGTGTTTTTTCTTATTGCATGTGTTTTTTAATTTGCTTGTGTTTTGTCTTATTGCATGTGTTTTTTAATTTGCTTGTGTTTTGTCTTATTGCATGTGTTTTCTAAATGGTGCGCATGTGTTGTCAAATTGATGAAGATGTTTTCTTAATTTGCTAGTGTTTTGTCTTCTTGCATGTGTTTTCTGATGTTGTTGTGCTGTGGCCTCTCAGGGCCACCGTAATTTTATCCTTTTTGTGCCGTTTTGTACACGTATATAACATTTTAAAATAGGGGCGGCCGCGGCCCGCCGGCCTAGAGGCTACAGAAAAAGAAAAAAAAAATTCCGATTTTCCTCATCCACCAATCGAGTTCATTTGAAACGAGGAGTAGGCCTACTCGAGTACTCGATTACTAACGCCCATCCCTAGTATCTACAGAACATATACTGTGCTGTGTAATTATTATATTATTAGCCGTACCGTTATATAAGCCGCAGGGTCGAAAAATGGGGAAAAAGGCGCGTCTTATAGTCCGAAAATTACGGTAGTTGTCTATATCTGGTTAGCCAGACTAGCGCACCCCAAAACATTGATAAGACACAACAAACAAAGACACTGATGTTGGCTCATTGTTTAGTCCTGTTGCATTAAGGGTTTCTGATAGTTCCTGATCTCTCCTTGTCCTCAGGGGTTCCTCCTGTCCAAAGGAATCGATGTGTTCCTGTCTGTTCACCCAGGGATAGACTACAGATTTGATCAGGCGGTAAAATGCATTTTAAGTAAGAAGTCATTTTTTTATACCAGTAAATTCTAAATAGGGGAGAACGGGGTAATCTGAGCCACTTTTTACATTTGCTCCCCTCTAAGCGAGTTAAAATGATTTATCACTCAAATTGACACATTTCCCATTAATTCAGGATGTTTACTAGAAATGGGCATTAGCAGAATTTTTTCAAGACAAAGGGCAGTGAAAATATGATTGTTTTAAAAAAAGTTGTCATGTGGCTCACTTTACCCCAGCTGTGGGGTAAACTGATCCACTTACTTTTTCCACTCTGAAACTACCATAACAGCACATATTGTAACAGTAAGAATCCTGAAAGCTAGCCACACATTCCAGAACTAATGTCGGACTAGTAAAATAATGATGGGGTTTGGTCAATTAAGCAAAGCAAATTTTCTAAACACTTGAAAGTAACTCTGAACAAAACCAAACAAAACATATTATAATTCAAAAGGTTTTAATAAGATTCAAATGAAAGATAGAACCAGATAGATTAGAACACAGTCTGGGGGTCAGAACACAGGAGAAGACCCAACTGGATTATAACATCAGCCTGTCATACTCTACAACTAGGCCTGCTCTACATTCCAGCTCTGAAGGTTACAGGGAAAGATGAGAAGGTGCTCTTTCCGTGTGGTTGCCCCAGGTCGTCTTCCTGGTGTATTTCATTGGCATGATGGCTTTTCTACAATGTGTATGACATTAAAATAAAACATATGTCATGTAATATTAAATTACAATATGTTTAAGACTAAACTTAACTTGTGCCTCATGGTGGGGGAAAGTGAGACAGTGGCTCACTTTCCCCCACAGCATTTGGCTCACTTTCCCCCACCACCACAATTTGAGAAAAAACTACCTCTCTTAGCATTTCAGGCTAATCTTCAGTTATCAGCGTCACATGGTTTCATATGATGGTAGTTCATCAACACGTATGATAGAAGTTTTTCTACGTGAATACATTTGCTTTGGCACAACAGTTGATTAAGTTGACAGCAAGAAAATTTACTTTTACATGCAAAATACCTATTTTGGTGAACAAAAACCTGCTTACCACACCACCATGAGGTCCTCTCTTTCAGGACCATGGGGAAATGAGAGGGGCTTGAAAACATATATCTCACATGACCACAAATGTTTTCCGTTGCCTAGATACAGGGGGTGGCTCACATTATCCGATGCCTCAGATTCCCCCGTTCTCCCCTATATTGAAAGTAAATATAGCTTAGTAACTTCTCACTGTGTAGGTCTGAAGTCCTGAAGGCTCAGTGTGTGCATTTGGGTTGAGAAGGCAGACTGAAGGTGTGAAAAGTGCCACCAGAGGAAAAGAGAGTTAATCACTCCGATGAGGTCCCCCTGGGGTGATCTTTGTTCAATCTCCGCTTTCTAACTTGGCCACGTTCCCAAGAAATGCCAAGGAACACTGGGGTCACATTTCTCATCATCGAACATAATAAGACGTTGTGGCGTGTCATTTGTTTATTTCCACCTCTACATAAAATAAGAAATAAAATGACTAGAATTAGAATGGAATTTTATATGCATTTGTTTAAAATCGATTTTATGATTTAAGTATCTTATCTGTGCAGCACTTTGGTGCACGAGGGTGTTTTTTTTAAAAATTATAATATACTATATATAGAATATATACTATAAGTAAAACTGGCCTGACTATTGATACTGCTTGGAGCTGCGACACTGTGTTCTGTGGTTACTTTGACAGTCTTCTGGTTTAATGAGCTCCTTCCTGATGTGTGCAGCCCGAACATGAGCCATAGTAAGATGAGAGCCAGGGCCAAACAGCAACCTCCCCGGAGAGCAGCTCCAAACAGATACAAACAACAAGTCAGCAAAGGTTTGGCCACAAATTGTGAAGAGTATATCGACTGGTGGATCGATTCCTTCAACTGCTTTAGCTAAGCCAGACTCCACCTCAGTTCAATACAGCACAGTTCTATCTTCTGTCCCTGTCTGCGCTGGTAGCAGAGATTGATTAGGAAACATTTGTCAATGCTAAGACAGTGTCCAAGAGCAATAGGTAACATCCACGTCCTGCCCAATCCACTTCAGCTATTTTTTTGTCTGCTCATTTGCAATATGTGCAGGTTTTTTTTCTCAGGTTTCTCTGCATAAGTGTTTAGCTTGTAATGATGAGACGCCATGGTGTATTAGATGGTGGTAGAGCTGTGAGTGGTTGAGCTAGCATGCTGTTGCTGTAAACAAAAACAATGAACCATGTAAGCTTGCTAAGGCCAGAGCCCTGTTTCAGGTAGCTGGTTTTGAGGAAACCCAGAGTTTGTTCGCTCTGAGTTAGTGGAAACTCTCGGTTTTCCGTTTCAGGTAGCAGGTTCAGCGCAACCGAGAGTCAGTTACTGCGGCAACATATGCCGTGGGTCTAACCTGCTCGGGAGGTGGTTAGACCTACCCTGAGTTTGTTACGCTGCAGCTCCGACTGAAGAAAGAGTCACTGTTACAACGCGTCCCTGTACAGTTTAAAGCAAAATCAATCCATAGAAATCTCCATCGGGATGTTTTTATCATGTACTGATGATTTTACGTTTGATCGATCATTTATCTGATCAGTAGCCTTGTTCTCAGCCCTCGTTCGTTCATATGGCAGCCACCTTACACATCGTGAACATGTTCTACATTCAGATTAATAAACCTATTTGTATTGTATGTAGGCCTATATCATTCTTCTTTTTATTAATAGGGATTGTTTAACGTCTGTGCCACTGAACAGATTTATGTCAGGTTGAAATGTAATTCTGCGGCTGGGGCTGCACGCGATCGTTACTGTTCACTTGTGTCATCCCAAAGTCACAGACGAGCCTCGTTAAATAGCTTTATATGAATATAGAAATAATATAAGGAATCTGGTAATACATCAATCAGGCTCTACAATGGAAACTGTCATCTAATGTGTCTGACGTTAATGTCTTTCACTCCTCATTTAAACGAAGCGACAGTCTGTTTACTGCACAGTAGGCTATTATAGCTTGCCTACATAATACAGCGAATATAAAACACTGTCAGCAATGCTATGCGGCGCCAGCTTTTTTTCTGCTGCTGATATGCGTGACTTAATTCTTAAAATAGACTTGCTTCTTATACGGAAGTGTAATGATTCTATTGACATAAAAATTTCCCCCCGTTGTTTTTCTGAATGGCCTGGGTGATTAGATCAGAGTTATGAGAAGTGGAGAAGTGGGAGGATCAAGCATTTGTTTCTTCTGTTTCCATGGTGAATCATGTTATCAGCGATCCATTGACGATGGCTTTTACGCACGCGATCAACCCAGAGTGAACACGCTCAGAGTTGATTGACCCAACGCTGATCCACTGTTCTGAAACCCAAAACCCAGAGTTGAGCAACTCAGAGCGCAGGATTAAACCCAGGTTGCGTTCCGAATCGCATACTCTTTCTTTTTTCTATTCTACATACTACATCCGACGATAAAAAGAATCTAGTTAGGATGCAGTAGGCATACTATTGGGACGTACTTTACTCTCTTATTTCATCATAACATTGCGCCTTGATCTTGCCTCTTGCTTTTATATCCGTCGCATCCCCGTTTGTTTTCATATGGAGACGTCACTTCACGTGCGCACTGGATTGTGGGTCAGAATCGCCCAAATAGGATGCATTTTTCAACACTAATAATCTTGGCCGCATGAAGTAGGACATCTGGGTACTTCTAACCATCCTAAATCTGGCCACAAGAATCGAGACATCCTAAATCTTCTTTCTACATACTATATAGTAGAAAGTATGCGATTCGGAACGCAACCCCAGAGTTTGTAAAACCTGCTACCTGAAACAGGGCTCTGTAGTTTCATCATGTTGTCACCTGGACTAATAATCCCATACATTCTAAATGACAGGGAATCTGAGACAAATGACTTACTTAGTAAGGAGACCTAAAGCGAAGAGCATTTATTCAACCGAAACTGCACGCCTTATGCTACATTATGCATGAGCCTTATTAGCATTTCATCTTTACCCTTTGGCATGTTCCTTAGTTTTTTGCACTGTCAGAGAAGGAGAGGTCGACGTGGGTCTCCTTCAAACAGTTAATTGCAATCATTACATAAAAAAATAAAAAATCTGCACAAATCCATAAGACTGTAGCCACGGGCTAGACTTTGTTTGTAGTACAGTAAAGGGCATACTTTATTTCCTCATTCATTCTGTTGCTGTGTTTGTATAACAGAGCCAGAGGTGGGTCGTAACGCACTACATTTACTCCGTTACAAATACTTGAGTAACTTTTTGAATAAATTGTAATTTTAGGAGTAGTTTTATTGCAACATACTTTTACTTTTACTTGAGTAAATATTTGAAGAAAGAACGGTACTTTTACGACGTTCCATTTTGCTACGTGACGGTCGTTACCTTATTTTTTTATATATTTTATTTATTACATGCGAGAGCTATTTCTCTCATGATTTCTCTCCCCGGGGACGTCTTCAGCCAACATCTCTATCACGTGACTATTTCAACCAATAAAAACCACATTACAAAAGCTTGCCAATCCAATGCAGCCACTTCAGTCACATGACAAGTGTTGTCATAGGGCTCAACCATGGGCTCAACAATGTCCGCGGACTTTTTTGAAGGTTGCGGTTCCGCACCAATGTTGTGGCCGTGCCATGTAGGTTAAACGCATATTTTACCGACTATCTGGGTGAGTCGAGAAAATGGAAGAAACCGCTGATTCCGAGGAGCAATAGCCACACCCCTGGCCTCAAATACAAACTCACACACTCGCAAGCTCTCAATCACACTAACTCACAAAATAACAATCACACACTCACAATCACAGTGACACAGACTCCCACACACTCGCAATTACAGAGAAACTGTTCTTCTTTGACACATGTCCTGTTCTCCCTGTAGCCTACTCACTTCGCATGCCCCAGTCTGGCTGTGTGAGAGTCTGAGAGACTGAGTGGTCTCTTTGTTCAGCCACTCTGTAGTTTCATACGTTAAGTGGGTGTGCCAGCAGGTTTTGATGTGTAACGAAGTTTAATTTTGTGTTTTATATTTTTGGGGCTAAACACAACCTATAATTTTCTCAGGGCCAGTGACATATTGTAGGAATTTGTTTTAAAATGTGTATGTGCAAAACAATTGCAACAGTGTTATAAGTGTATTGGTTTTAATTAATATAATTTTGGACAAGCCTAATTTATTATCATTTTATTTGAAGGGTGATGTATTTAATTTGGCAGATAATTAATTTATTATTGTTTGAGTTCAAGGGTTATTCATTTGATTTTTAAATACCTTATTTATTGTTTTATTTAAAATTATTTTATTTAACATATCTTTATTTGAACATTGCTGTTTTATATTATGTTCGTGTCTATTCTGTACCGTTTGTGTTGCTCTGTATATTTCAAAAATAAATCCGGAGTAATTCAGTAGGCCTACTTGTACTCTTGAGTACTTGAGTAGTCTTTTCACTGCATACTTTTTTACTCTTACTCGAGTAATAATTTTTACGAGTAATTTTACTTCTACTTGAGTAATTATAATCTTAAAGTAACTTACTTTTACTTGAGTAAATTTTTTGGCTACTCTGCCCACCTCTGAACAGAGCACCTCGTTGTGAGAAGGAAGAGGCTGTTAAGTCACTGGAAGCTATTAGCGCAGTGGTTTTCAAACTTGCGTTTAAGGCTTGGTTTATGGTGAGGGTTAAATATTTAATGTTCAACTTGTACAGTATATATTGTGATGAAACTTTGCCAGTCACTTTCTGACATTAAAACAATAATATTGTTACGGTTTGATACCGGACCCAAGAGCAGGCAGAGACAGTTGTAGAATATGATAAAAAAAGGTTTATTTAATGAGATGGGGAGCAGGTGGTGAATGGAGAAGCCAGGGGTAGTGAAGCAGGTAGGTACGCTGGAGGGAGTGGTCCAGGTAACTGCAGGCAGAGGAAAACAGCGTAAGGATAATGATCACAAAAACTACAACAAGGCAAGAAACAGAGCGAGGTAAAAGAGTCAACTGGAGCCAGTCACGCATAGTTACCACTGTAGTGCATGGTACGATCTGGCAACGACAGCAGGGAAGCCAGAGGTGAAGTAGGTGAGTTGATTGGTGATGCAGACCAGGTGTGCAACAGGACAGAGGGAGTGGGAGTGGCAGAAGGAGGAGGAGGAGCGCACAGCAGCCAGCTGTGATCACGACAAATATTTTGTAATGAAGTTTTTTCAGAAATGTTTGAATATAAATATGCAAATTTGGCAATATAACTAATTATGTGTACTTTTGCATCCCTTTAAGAAAACAAAAATCTAGAAGTTGGATAAAGCCAGAGTTGAAATCTTAAATTTAATTTTTACAACATATAAGTGTCCAAAGTTGTGTTGATGAGTTACGTAGGTAAATAGACACTGTGGATGGAGTTATCCATCTGCAGAGCTATCACGTGATCAAGGTCACAGTCCCCCCCACCCTTCCCCACGCCATTCAGAGTGGCTCACATCGCTCAAATATGACAATCTAATGAAAGATCCCTGTACTGAGCTCATGGTGCCTTTAAGTGCATTCTGCCAAAGAGCTATTAGAATTCCCCCAGTGTCTGTGATTGCCTTTCAGAGAGGAAGGAAATTGAAGAAGGCAATAGATTGGGACCAGAGGATTAAAAGTGGAAGAAGGCTTCATTAGATAGCCGCAGCCTGTCGAGACCTGACTTGACCACAGGGACAGACATGAGTCAGGCAGCCGACCGTCGGCCCCACACAGGCCCAAAGTATGGATAGCTTTACTTTTTTACTGTGTGGGTTGTAGAATATTGTGGTTTTGTTGCTTTAGTCATTGGTTGTGTCATATTTTAACAAGGCAAAGGTAAATATTGATGCGTTGGCATCTTTTTACACTCACAGGTATAGCGGTTGAAATGTTTGGTAAATGGGACGTACCATTTTGTTGTTTATCATATTTTGTTATAATTTTGGAAATTGTTAATTCCACTTCTAGTTTGTACCACTGAGTAGCTCTGTGACAATTGTCATTTTAAACCTGTTTTCTGGCTTATCATTGACACAGTTTTCAGTCATCACTGCAATTTTAGATGCCTGCTTAAACCTGGTTTAGGGTTTTTATTCATCGGATGTTTAAAATTGTAATTTTTAACCATGCGTCTTGACTGCTGAGGCCGCTGTTCACCGGCACAGCCCGGCGTGTTTTTTAAATTTTTTAGCATCTGGGCCCGACCACCACAAAACCAACTTCATACGTCACGTAGACAGACAAAAGACACTTTGAGTTGTGTCACTACACCATCCACATTTAAAATTACTGTGTGTGTGGATTGCAAGTCGCAGTACTCACGCTTAATGGAGGATATTCACCGCCTGAAGTCCGAAATTCGGGCCAAGGATCAGCTGATTGCAGAGTTTGCCTCCGTTGCATCATTACAGTCAAAACAACTCTCAATCATGCAACGTTCCAGTCTTGGGGTTCCGGCTGATCCAATGTGGTCCTCCTCCGTGTCACAGTTGGTTTCGGACTCTGCCGCCACACTTCCCTGGCTGACTTCCATGAACACAGTCCGTCCGGATATTCCAGAGGCTGAGGTAAATGGCGACCTCTCTGAGCATGAGCCGGACGCAGGTGATCCAGGCACTACCACCACCGCTCCCACCAACACTAAAACACCACCGACTGAGGCCAACCAGGGAAACATGTCCACGGCGCCGGCCCATAGCTCCACACCGAAGTCACTTCAGCGGCCGTGGTCCCTGGTGGTGCGTCGCGGACGAAGGAGCGGGCTGGCGGGTGAGCCTCCCATGGCTCTCTCAAACCACTTCGAGCTACTAACGCCGGATGACGCCATGGACCACCCTGATGATGCCCACACATCCCAGCATCCACCTGTGTCAACGGACCCAACTCCGGTGGAGGCTGCTGTGACCAGCGCGACATGGGCGGCTCGCAGCTCCGGCGCTAGGAAGAACAACCGCAGGACGATTCTGCAGGAGGCTGTAACCCGAAGAGCAGGTGGTCTCCCTCGGCCTGGATCTCTTCAATCAAGGTCAACGGCGGAGGTCTCCCAGCCCGGGCCGTCGTCTGCCCCACAGACGGAGGTAAGTGAGCGCCCGCTTCCTTGCCCGGGCAGCTCACACACAACCTCACCATCTCCTCCGCCTCTTTTCCCCCCCACTACATTGATTATCAGGGATTCCATAACTAGGCACATTCATTTTTTTAATGCAATCACACGCTGCTTCCCTGGTGCCACAGTCCCCGTCATTGTGGACAAGCTTTTAGCATTACTACCCTCTCTCCCGACATCCATCACAAAAATAGTGGTCCATGTAGGGCGAAACGACACTTTTCACTGTCCTAAAACCCCGCTTTGAGTCCATTTTTATCTCTGGCCCAATTTCCTCCTCTCGTGGCGCTGAATCGTTCAGCAGAATCTTCCAGCTAAATGCATGGCTTCAGTCCAGCTGTAGATCACGCGATATGGTCTTTATCGACAATTTTGACTTGTCCTGGAACCAGGCAGAACTATTTAAAAGAGATGGGATTCACCCAACCCACCATGGAAGCCAAATACTAGCGGGTAATATCCAACATATAGTACAATCCTCCACACGTGCGTGACTGTTTACTCGGCATATGCCCACTCCAGAGATCGCCAACACCTCTCTTCCTCTGCACTCATCTCAAGTTGCCATTCAAGACACCAGCACCCCCTACTGTCCAACTCCGGCACCACTTTGTGAATTACTGTCTAAGGCCGTGTCTGAACTGCCATACTAACGTCCTACTCATACTCATTTTGACTTCAATTTGAGTATGTGACGGTTGGGTATGCGAGTTTGGGTATGTGAGAAATTCCCGGATGAGTACTAACTTCCGGGAAGATTTTGGGTATGAATCGATCGTATACTTTTCCTACTCAACCGCCCCACAATGCACTGGGTCAATTCTACCCGCCCAGGAAAATGAAATATTTTCGAGCAAGTTGCTAGGCAACAACATTGTTTGGGGTTCCGCGATCTGACAACTGTACGTGCAGTCATTCATACACTCTTACAATAGATAAGAGATGAAGATAAATACCTAACAACATTAGAGTCACTAAGTGAAATGAGTGTTGTGAGTCTGATAGTGGAGAGAGATCAGAGCAGATCGCTGTTCCACACACCGCGGCTCGTCCAGCTCAACTCACAGACAGCTGAGTGCTGATGAGCCGGACAGAGAGCGTCGGAGGGATCCTCCGCCTCAAAACATCATTATTATAAAACAAGAGGTCTAAAACACAGATGATGAACACAGGACTGTAAAAATCTAGTTCAATATCTAACCTGTAGAGGGCGGTTATAAGCTTAACAGTGTCTAAACTGCCTGAATCTTATAATAAGAAGAAGAAATTCTTCATTGCTTGAGTATACTTCAACTGAGAAAGTTTTAGACGCAGCTCGCATACACAATCGATCTTTGAGTAGAGAGTATGCAGTATATAGATGGTGAGTATGTAGGATGTAGGACGCTAGTATGGCAGTTCAGACACGGCCATTATCCCCCTTACAAATCGCACAGCTTTCTTCCTCATTCATGGTGCCTGCTGCTAGCACTATTGCCCTCGCCAGCGCCACCCACAGGCACAATAAGTCAACTACCTCGGAAACACTAGGAATGGAGCTTGTATCTGCTAAACCTACTACAGCACATAAACAAACACTTCCTCCAGTTACTGAAAAAGTGCCAAGGTTGACTTTGAATGCTGTTACTCAAAAACAACATGCTACAAAAATGTTTCAGACTGTAAACCATGCAAAAGTGTTGTGGAACCCAAACAATAAATAAAGGGAATATTTGGTGGACACTTG
The DNA here is from genome assembly GCF_949987685.1 of Ammodytes marinus. Classification (NCBI taxonomy): domain Eukaryota; kingdom Metazoa; phylum Chordata; class Actinopteri; order Uranoscopiformes; family Ammodytidae; genus Ammodytes; species Ammodytes marinus. Next base: position 2,418,418 of record NC_137232.1, read on the forward strand.
AACATAATAAATATAATATCTAAAACAGAACAGCTTGAACACCTCCTGATGAACTCTAATCTTGATTATTTATGTCTGTCTGAAACATGGTTGACCCCAACCACCCCCCAAGGTATTTTTAATGTTCTTGGTTATACAATATATAGGAAGGACAGAACACACAGCAAAGGGGGTGGAGTTGTGATTTATGTTAAAGAAAACTTCAAATGTAACCAAATTTCATTTCCTGAAAACAATGCGGAGTGCATTGGGGTTACGATAACATTATCTCCTGAGATGTCCTTTGTTGTAATTGTAGTTTACCGACCGCCAACTGCAAAAGATGATTTCTTTGTTCAATTAAGCCAAATACTCAAAGCATGTGACGGTAAAGAAGTCCTTTTAATGGGGGATCTGAACTTAAACTGGCTAGACAACAAACGCAGGAAAAAATTAAAGGACATTGCTCACAAATTTCAGTTGAAACAAATGGTAAATGGTCCAACCAGAATAACTCAGTCTTCCAAAACCCTATTGGATCTGATCTTCACAAATACAAATGAACATATAAACAAATCATATAACTTCATCACTGGGCTATCAGATCACAACCTCAGAAAGTTGCTGAAAAATAAATACAGAGTTAAACACAAAAAGGAAGGCCAAATGGTCTCATCATTTATCCCAAAGAAAGATCTAGAACAATTTGAGAAAGAAATGAATTGCACCAAATGGAATGAGATAATATCTGGAAAAAATTGTGAGCAAGCCTGTAATGACCTCATGTCAACATTTCAAGATATAATCTGTAAATTCACTAAAACAATGCCCTGCAAAGCAAATGGAAAGCAGAGTCTCCCCTGGTTTGATGCCTCATTATGGATCATAATGAAAAAAAGAGATGCTGCTTTAAAACAATCCTTAAAGTCTGGATTGATGACTGATCGCTTGATCTATAAAGGCCTAAGAAATCAAGCTACATCACAGCTCAGGAAGGCCAAAGCAAATTTATTTCTTAAAATAATTAAAGATGCAAAAGGTGATAACAAAACATTGTGGAAAGCCATAGACAAATTGTCTGGAAAAGAGCATCCAGAATACCGGACCATACAGATAAATTCAAATGGAACACAAATCACAGATAGCCTCACTATTGCAAACACTTTTAATGATTATTTTGTAAATTATGTATTGGAACTTGGTGCAAAATGTTTACCAGCCCAACCTCCCCAAAACTCAAATAAAAACACTTGTGACTTCATGAATATGGAGTGTATCCATGAGCTAAAGTTAAATAAAATATTATCCAGACTTTCAAGCTCAAAAGCCAAAGACGTCTATGGAATTGATACAATGTTTTTAAAAAATCACAGAAATAGCCTTGCCTCTTCAATTACTCTCATCATCAACCAGTCATTTCAGAACAATGTGCCTTGAAACATGCCATTGTAACACCTGTGTATAAGTCTGGAGATAAGCAGGAGGTTTGCAACTATAGACCTATTAGCATACTGCCTGTCATATCAAAGGCCTTTGAAAAAGTGGTTGCAGAACAGCTGGTAGCCCATCTTGATACAGAATACCTGCTACATCCCATGCAGTTTGGTTTCAGGACAAAACACTCTACTGAAACAGCATGTTGCTATTTTATAGAATCAATAAAAGCAAACCTGGATAAAGGAGGAGCGGTATGAGTCGTTTTTCTAGATCTCCGCAAGGCCTTTGACACCGTTAACCACCAGGTACTCCTATCCAAACTGTCTAACTACAAGCTGTCCTCCAATACTTTAAACTGGATTGAATCATATCTCTCCAATCGCACCCAGCATGTCCGTATAAATAATATAACCTCATCATCAAAAGCCTGCACAATGGGCGTGCCTCAAGGCTCCATCCTAGGACCGCTGTTATTCAGCATTTATATCAATGATCTCCCAGATGCATGTGATGGAGTGGAGGCTTTGATGTATGCAGATGACACAGTCTTCCATACATATGGCAAGGACGCAGTTGATGTTGCTGCAAAACTGTCAAATGCAATGGAAAAAGTTTCAGCATGGCTACATGATTCATACCTAACATTAAATATGGATAAAACAGTCACAGTGTTTTTCTCAAACAAAAGATACAATGGTGAAATGCCCAACATTTCTGTTAATGGTCAAATCATAAAACATGTCAAAGAGGTCAAATACCTGGGTATCATATTGGATCCCACACTGAGTTTCAAGAAGCATGTTAAGAAACTGAACCAAAGCTTGAAATTTAACTTAGCCAATTTCAGACACATCAGAGGGTCACTTACAACGGAGGCATCTATGATATTTCTTAATGCTATGATTATGTCTCGTATCAGCTCTGTATAACCTGCTGGTCTCAGGCAAACAAATCAACATTAAAATCAACTGAAAGTCTCCACAAACAAGCTCTTAAAATATTTGACAGAAAATCCCAACAATATCACCACTGTCGAATACTCTCCCATTACAACATACTAAACTTTGAGAATTTCGGGGGGAGTGTAGAGTCCCTAAAAAAATCAACATTTGGTCAGTCCTCATTCTCCTACAGAGCAATAAAAGAATGGAACATCATTCCAAATGAGCTGAAAGTGTTGGCAGACTTTCCCTTGTTTTCAGGCCAATTTAAGAAATGGATTGTCAATAACCAAACCTGCACGCATTAGTTTAGTCTTTAAAAGTCCTCGTTTTAATGATAGTTTTATCTCAGTGTAATTTTGAAATGGTGATTTCATGTGTGTTATATAGTGATGTGATATGTATATATACTGTATATTATTATTGTATTCTGTGTTGACCTGCACAGGGACTGCAGATGGAAATTAGCAAACTGCTATAATCTGGTACTATGCATCTTTTCTCTGTGAGATTAATGTTACTTTGTACATGGTCCCTGACAAATAAACTAATAAACTAAACTAAACTAAACTGAGGTGAGAACAAGGGTTTCTTCCCACTCAATGATAACAATTATTTTAGTAAAATAAATGTGTCACTAGTAGCTTTATTGCTTATTAATGCATATAGTTATGATGTCATTAATTAACTGATTCACTGATTTTGACAAAAAGTGATTTGTCAACAAACACTCTCCAGAATCGCTTCCCTTACCTCTAAAGCCTGAAGTAGCGTATAAATCAGTGATTCTTGAGAAGTGGGACAAAACAGGGTGCAATGTTGAAAAAATAGGAACCCTAAATTAAATTATATGTATGTTTCCAACATATACTAAGCCAGTGCTTCTCAAATGGTGGGGCGCCATGAGTTGTCGGGAGGGGGGGGGGGGGGGGGGCGCGGGCTGCCTTGATTTCCAACTGACAATTTTTTTATTTTTTTAAGTGCTAGCAAACGCGATGTGTGCTTGTGTATGGTCATATCCGCGCGAAAGGCCGCGATTTGCTGTAAATAAATGTCCACATGTGTCTCCAAGTGTCTCTGTAGGCTATTTAAAAAGAAATCAAGCAAGTAGACTAATAATAACATGAATTAATTATTGGTTATCGCATCACAGAAGGCCTATTGGCCTATAATAATAAAAAACACCACCTTAACTATGTTTACAGTTTAAAAATGTTTTGAATGAAATGCAAACCTCAGTGAATCATTTGCTCTTGTTTCTCTGTCCTGAGATTCACACAGACTGAGCAGTCTTGTTTAAATGTTACAAATTGAGCTAATAAACTGAACTTTGAATTGTTTTTGCTGCAGAAGTTATCTCAGCTCATTTTTGTTATCTAATTTGATAATAAGGTGATTGTATGCAGAATGCTCATGCCAGAAACTCATACAGTGGTTTTGTACAGATAAATAAATACATATTAGCAGGTTCTCAATAGTATTTCAATTTAGGGAGCGGGGGGGGGGGGGGCGCAAAAAAATGTCTGTCCCCTAGGGGGGGCATGACAGAAAATTATTGAGAACTGAGCTACACTTTGATACAACCTTCCAGCTTTTGTCCTTGTTATCAAAATGGGCTTTTTACCTTGACATTCTTTATTTTGTGTCAACACCATCAGACACCAAAAACACAAATTAATTTTCCCTCAATTTATGCTAGACCCATGAGAAGAATTGTGATCACAAGTGTTCACCAAGACTGACAGAGGCCACAAAAAATATTTTCAAAATGTATATGATTATAGATATTTTATATAAATGTTCCTCTATGTTCTTCAGTTGAACTGTGTAATAGAATGTTTACTTTAAAATTAACAGCAATCAAGATGTGTTTCACATTTCAAAACACATTCTCATGTTAGGTGACTGGTTAGATTTTCAAATATGAAAGATTTGCTTCCTGCTTTCCTACTGTGCAGACGCTTTTCTGCTTGCTCTCTCCTCCTCTTGCACTTTTTGCTTATATTCTTCTTTTTCGTCAATATAAATTTAGCAGCAGCTCCTGGATACATACAAATCAATGGGACTGTAATTCATTTTATTATTTAATATATACTACAGGCATTTTTAGAAACTTTTACGACCTCCTCAACAGAACGTGAAGAGGCCTACCAGCAGGACAAGCCTGTGGTGACTGGAAGTGAGGCGCTAAGCTAAAGCTAATTAGCAGCAAGATGCCTCCCTTATCAAACGAGGACTATCAAATACTCCTACAGAGGATTACAGCACTTTAACAAAAGTGAATCGAATTGAAGTGAACGTGGAAGTGAATGGACTATGTGGGAACTCTATCAGTGACTCGAAACAGTGGACAAGATCGAGCTAACGCACAGCTAACTAGTACCGGCAAGGCTACGAAGAAACAGAAGGACTGTGTTCAAGGCAGTGATAACCCTCCCTGGAATCGTCTTGGTGCAAAGCCAAAGAGATTGGAAAAGGGAGGACGGATAACCGGCAGGGCTGAGCGCCATGAGATGACTGATCTGGACGGCTGGCCTGCGTTATCACCTAGGCACAGTGCTTCCTCAACCCCCGTGCAATGGATAGCTGCTAAAGGGAAACGTAACAACAAACTTCCCCAGCAAACAAGTGTGCTACTGTCAAATAGGTTCACCCCACTGTTACAAGTCCCTGGATTTCCCACTGATGACCTGGATAACACAGCAGCTTCACACCGCAAGGTAAGGCCCGAAAGCCAAGAGCCAAAGAGAGAGCTAACAACCGGGCTAACCAAGCTAACAACCGGGCCTGAAAATCTGATTGGTCAGTGCCTTTTTTAACACTTTCTGGAACTGCAGGTAGTTTTTTAAGACAGATGGACTCTGCCTAAATAAGACATGATTAAAAGTATTCATATCAAATGTGTTCTACGTCCTGCGGCACCCATCTGTTCGTGCCAAGGACAAGATACTGGAGAAAGCCAAAACACAGCATTGCAGCAGTGCCGAAGGACAACTGCCGGCCCCAGATGACAGCTCAGACCATGAGAGATATCAGGGCAGAGAGGAGGGGGCTCCACCCATTCCCGTCTCCCCTGGACCCCGCAGGTCATCACCAAGCCGACCTCTCTCTCCTCCTTTCTCTCCTACACCCACCCTTTCTCCATCCTCTCCTGAGCTGAAGTTCATGGAAATCGTATGTACTCCCCGCCCTCAACGTCAATCCACTTCCCCTCAACTCGTCAATCTTAGCCACAGTGCTCGTCACCCCTCCACGCACACCCCCTCTGATCCCACCGCGACGTCATCAGCAGCCGTCCCAGCCTGATGAGCTTGTTTACGGAATAAAAGCACTTGTTGATACGAACCGGATCACGGCTACACAGTTACCGCCTTCGACTCACAGGATAAGCCGGGGCCCTGTTTCTCAAGGTTTATCTCAAGAAACAGGAAACTCTTAAATCCTGCAAATGTATCAAATCTGATAAGTATTCCTCTTCAGCCACAGTTGGCTGAAATAAATCGGGGTGACCATGTTTTGAACACACTAAATTTAGCTTTATTAAACATCAGATCCTTGGCAGGTGAAACATTTTTAAATAATGATCTTATTACTGGGCACAATCTTGATTTCATGTTTTTAACTGAAACTTGGTTAGACCAAGATAACAGCTCAGCTGTTCTCATAAAGTCCGCCCCCCCAAATTACAATTTTGTGAGTGAATCCAGAGTGCATAAAAAAGGAGGGGGGTTGCTATTCTGTTTAAAGAATCTCTACAATGCACAGAGATGCAAATTTTGATTAATTTGAATATGTGTCTCTCAAGTTAAATTCAGCGTCTAGAGCTATTTTCATTAATGTTTACCGGCCACCACAATACAATACAAGCTTTTTTGATGACCTTGCTGAACTGCTGTCTGTAATCTGTGTTGAGTTTGACTGTGTATTGATCGTCGGAGATTTCAATATTCATACTGACAAACCAGAGGACAGATGTGCGAAAGAACTGTGCTGTGTCCTTGACAACTTTGGACTAAATCAGCATGTTGACAAACCTACCCATAACAAAGGGCACACGCTGGACCTTATCATTTCCAGAGGAATGAACATTTCAGACATAACAGTGGCAGATATGGGTCCCCTCACGGACCATTCCTGTTTATTTTTTGAGAGTAAAATGTCTGCGCACAATTGATCAATCAAAAGTAATCAAAAAACGGTATATTACAGAAAATACCAGTGAAACATTCATTCAAGCATTTTCTTCAATACCACCCCTCCCCTGTATTTCAGTTAAGGAGCTCTTAGACAGCTTTAACGGCAAACTTACAAGTGTTATAGATGCTATTGCGCCCACTAAGATGAAGGTCGTCTCTGGTAAGAAAAGATCTCCTTGGAGAAATGCCCCGCAGGTCAGAATAGAAAGAAGAGCGTGCCGTAAAGCAGAACGCAGGTGGCGAAAAACAAATCTCCAGGTTCATTATGACATCTTCAAAGAGAAACTGTGCACGTTTAACTCAGAACTGAGAAATGCAAGGCAGTCTTTCTTTTCTGACATCATCACCAAAAACAACAACAATGCACGTGCCCTGTTTGCTACTGTCGACAGATTAACAAACCCTCCTGTGTCAGTAGCGTCTGAACATCTCTCCACAAGAGCCTGCAATGAATTTGCCTCCTTCTTTACTGAGAAAAATCACAAAATTAGACAAGCTGTCACTGCATCAATACCAAGTTCAACATATGTGTTCCCTCTCAAAATCAATTCAAATGCAATGACAGAATTTTATCTTATAAAACACAAAAACCTGGAGGACATTATACAACACCTGAACTCCTCATACTGCTGCCTTGACATTCTGCCCACAGGCTTCTTTAAAACTGTTTTTAGCTGTATGGCCTCAGATGTTCTACAAATTGTCAACATGTGTATTCCCACAGGCCCTGAAAACAGCAGTCATCAAGCCACTCCTAAAAAAGAACAATCTAGATACATCACTCATGGAAAATTATAGGCCCATATCTAACCTACCATTTTTAAGTAAAATCATTGAAAAAGCTGTTTATCAACAGCTAAATAACTACTTAGCAAAGAACAACTGCTTTGATGTTTTCCAGTCAGGATTTCGACAACAACACAGCACTGAGACTGCTCTGGTTAAAGGTCACATATTATGCTAAATGCACTTTTTAAATGTGTTCTAATATCCATGGGTCCACGGTGTGCCTAGAGACTGCCAAAATATTTAAAAAAAATAACAATCTCTCCTTTTCTCACTCTCCCCCTTTCTGAAACCCCCACCCCTACCCCCCAATATACTCGAGTCAGAATTCTCGCCGACTATTACGTCACAGTCGGCACAGCCACATCCCCATATTTTCTTTATATGTCCATGCTTCCCCCCACATTAGTAACCAGAAACGTCCAGTGATGATAAACCCCCCCCCCCCCCCCCATTTCTTATTGGTCCACGGCCCGAGATCCGATGGAAAATTTTCCGAGCGACAGCCATGTTGCTTTCCCCGCTAAGCGACAAGATGCCCATAGTACAGCCTGAATGTTACATACACCAACACAGAATGCTTTTGCTCATACTCCACTAATTTATCTTAACCACAGCAGTCTATTAATGCCTCGTTTTTAATAACACAACGGATAGGAAGCTACTTGTGCTTTTTTTTAAACAGTGAAACTAAACTATGAAGATGACACACAAATTTACATAACCATATCACCAGGAGACTACAGTCCGATACAGGCACTGAGTAAGTGCATTGAACAAATCAATGATTGGATATGCTGTAGTGATCTTACATAATTCACCTATGGAACTGAAGTTCCGGGGTTCCGGGGGAACTGTTATGACTGGGGGAATTTCCTGTTTTGTCTTGTTGGCGTTTTGAGACTATCAAGAGTTGACTGTCTGCTCCGTTGTTGTTACTCGACAAGTGTATTAATGTCATTAAAGCAGTTAGCTCCGTCTTTTGACACTCCGCCTCCGACTCCCGTCTCTACACGCCACATTGGTGACCCTGACGTCAGTCCCGCTGAAGATTCCGAGACTGATTTGAATATCGATCGCAACAGCATGGCGCTTTCCATCGTTCTCAAACTGCCGAAGTTCTGGGAGACGTCCGCGGCAACGTGGTTCGCACAGGCAGAGGCTCAGTTCACCCTCCGTGGGATTACGGATGATGCCACACGCTATTACCACGTCGTCTCAGCACTGGAGAGCTCCACTGCAGCCAGGGCAGTAAGCTTTATTACATCTCCTCCTGCCCAAAATAAATATGCAGGGCTCAAGGCTTACCTCCTCAAAATCTTTGAACTGTCAAGATCGGAAAGAGCCCGGCGTCTTCTTGCCATTCAAGGCCTGGGGGACAGCAAACCCTCCGAACATATGGAAATGATGTTAAACCTGCTGGGCACGGAGGTACCAAATTTCCTTTTCATCGAACTCTTCCTGCGACACATGCCACCACACGTCCAGACAGCGCTCGCGAATACATCCATCACGGAGCCACGGGCTCTGGCAGAGGAGGCTGACAGGTTCTTTCTGGCCACCCAGCGTTTCGCCCCGGATGTGCTGGCCCCGACACGCAGTTACACTCGTGCGGGCAGCAGCGCTCCCCTTGGCGGAGGACACGCGTCCACCGACAGCCTTACCGCTGCGGGCTTGTGCTATTTCCATGCACGTTTCGGGGCCAAGGCAAAAAAGTGCCGCTCTCCGTGCACTTTCAACGCGGCGGGAAACGCCAAGGCCTGCGCTCAGTAGTGGCCGTGAGCGCAGGCACAAAGGGCTGGCTGCTGTTCATCGTGGACACCCTCTCCAGGCGTAAATTCCTTTGCGACACCGGTGCACAGAGGAGCGTGGTGCCGGCTACGGTGGACGACGCCGCCGGCGGGTTGCACGGCCCTCCCTTGACATCTGCCAACGACACCCCGATCCGAACGTATGGCACGAAGTCTGTGGATTTATGTTTTGGAGGTCAACGGTTCACATGGGATTTTGTTACAGCCGACGTCTCCTTCCCCCTCCTCGGCGCAGATTTTCTGTGCGCACACGGGCTGCTGGTTGATGTCAAGAACGAGCGCCTGGTGGACGCATTGACCTTCTCCTCGTTCGCGTGTGTCTGCGATGAGGGGACATACGACGGCCTTTCTAGCTCGCTCTCTGAGGGTGACAAGTACCAGCGGCTGCTCAGAGAGTTCTCTAGCCTGCTGCAACCAACCTTCTCGTCCACGTCGACGAAACACGGTGTGGAGCACCATATTGAGACGAAAGGGCCCCCTGTCCATGCCAGGGCCCGACGGCTCGCTCCGGAGAGACTGGCGGTTGCTAAGGCTGAATTCGCCAACATGGGGCGCCTGGGCATCATTCGCCGTTCCGACAGTCCGTGGTCCTCGCCACTCCACATGGTTCCGAAGCAGGATGGCGGCTGGCGCCCATGTGGAGACTACCGCCGCCTGAATGACGCCACCACGCCCGACCGCTATCCAGTGCCCCATATTCAGGACTTCTCCGTGCATCTGGCGGGGAAGCTCCTGTTTTCCAAAGTCGACCTTGTGCGGGGCTACCACCAGGTTCCGGTGCACCCTGCGGATGTCCCGAAGACAGCTGTGGTCACTCCGTTTGGGTTGTTTGAGTTCCTCAGGATGCCATTCGGCCTGAAAAACGCGGCCCAGTCCTTCCAGCGGCTGATGGACTCGGCGCTGAGGGACATGCCTTTCATCTTCGTCTACTTGGACGATGTCCTGGTCGCCAGTTCCTCGGAGGAGGAGCACCTCACACACCTCCGGGCCCTCTTCACAAGGCTCGACCGCCACGGCTTGATCATTAACCCGGCGAAGTGTGTTTTTGGGGTGCCGTCCATCCAGTTCCTCGGGCACCTCATCAACAGGGATGGTGCCGTCCCCCTTCCGTCGAAGGTGGAGGCTGTTTCCAACTTTCCCCGCCCACGTTCGGCCCGGGGGCTCCGGGAGTTCCTGGGGATGGTCACCTTCTATCACCGATTCATACACCGGGCGGCCCACACTATGCGCCCGCTGTATGAGGCCCTCAAGGACAAGGCGCCCGGCCAAGACGTCGACTGGACTGCAGAGAGGGACAGAGCGTTCGAGGACACTAAGACTGCATTGAGCCGGGCCGCGTTGTTGGTCCACCCGTTGCCCGGAGCTCAGGTGGCCCTCACAACCGACGCATCCGACTACGCGGTTGGCGCGGTGTTAGAGCAGTGGGACGGTGGCGCCTGGCAACCGCTCGCCTTTTTCAGCCGCCAGCTGGTACCCCGGGAGCGCAAATACAGTACTTTCGACAGGGAGCTGCTCGGCGTCTGGCTGGCAATCCGTCATTTCCGCTTCGCCCTGGAGGGCCGTCAGTTTACGGTTTTTGTGGACCACAAACCCCTCACGTTCTCCATGTCCAAGGTGGCCGAGCCGTGGTCCGCCCGCCAACAGCGCCAGCTGTCATTCATCTCTGAGTATACCACGGACATCAGGCACATCGCTGGCAAATCCAACGTGGTCGCGGATTGCCTCTCCAGAGTGATCGTCGGCGCGGTGCAGCTGGATCTCGACTACTCGCGTATGAGTGCGGAACAGGCCACGGACCACGGTTTTCAGTCCCTCAAAGACTCGGACACCGGGCTGCGCCTGGAAAAAGTGGCGATCGGCGACTCAGGGGTCAGGTTATGGTGTGACCTCTCCACCGGCCAGCCCAGGCCACTGGTCCCTGCCGGCTGGCAGCGGGCTGTTTTCGAGGCAATACACGGCCTGTCCCATCCCGGTAGGAGGGCGTCCGTGAGGCTGGTCTCTCAGAAGTTTGTCTGGAAAGGACTGAAGAAGGACGTACGGGCCTGGGTCGACTCGTGTGTGTCCTGTCAGCGTGCAAAAGTGCACCGCCACACCAAGGCCCCGTTGGAGCCATTCGTCGTCCCTGGTAGGAGGTTCGACCATGTCAACGTCGACCTGGTGGGGCCACTCCCCCCTTCGCATGGTTTCACCCACCTCCTCACGATGGTGGACAGGACGACGCGTTGGCCTGAAGCTGTGCCACTCACCTCGACATCGTCTTCCGATGTGGCCCGTGCGTTTATCGGCACGTGGGTCGCGCGCTTTGGGACACCTTCGGACCTCTCCTCCGACCGGGGTGCACAGTTTACCTCGGAGATCTGGAATGTGGTTGCCAAGGATCTGGGGGTTAAACTGCATCGCACTACCGCATACCATCCTCAGGCTAATGGTTTGTGCGAGCGGTTCCATCGCTCCATGAAGGCGGCCTTGCGTGCCAGTTTGACGGACGGCAACTGGTTGGACAAACTTCCCTGGGTGATGCTGGGGCTCCGGACGGCGCCTAAGGAGGACCTGCAGTCCTCGTCTGCCGAGTTAGTCTACGGTCAGGTGCTGCGAGTTCCAGGGGATTTCATTCCGAACGCCACAACACCCTGGTCGGCGGCCAGGCAGCGGTCCTCTCTGCTGGAGGTCGCCAAGCAGTTCGCACCCGTCCCCACTTCGCATCACTGCACCCCCGTTTCCCTGGTGCCACCCAATCTGCACACGGCGGAGTTTGTGTTCATCCGCCACGACGCCCACCGTGGACCGTTGCGCCCCCCCTATGACGGGCCGTTTAGGGTCTTGCAACACGGGGATAAGAGCCTGGTCGTGGACGTCGGTGGTAGGCCCGAGACTGTCTCTGTCGACAGGATCAAGCCTGCCCACGTGGACATTTCCAGACCGTTGGAGTTGGCCCAGGCTCCGCGCCGTGGACGCCCCCCGTTGCCACGCCCCGCTGGGCTCCCTGCCGCCTTGTCGGTGCCGTTGCCGCCCAGTCCTGGGCTTGGTCCTGCCGCACCCACCACGCCCCTCCCCTCTTCGGCCCCTGCCACTCGTTCTAGTCGCGGCCGGGCCATCGTGCCTTTCCGGCACGGGGACTTTGGCTATGGCTGAATTCTGGGGGGGCTTGTGTAGTGATCTTACATAATTCACCTATGGAACTGAAGTTCCGGGGTTCCGGGGGAACTGTTATGACTGGGGGACTTTCCTGTTTTGTCTTGTTGGCGTTTTGAGACTATCAAGAGTTGACTGTCTGCTCCGTTGTTGTTACTCGACAAGTGTATTAATGTCATTAAAGCAGTTAGCTCCGTCTTTTGACACTCCGCCTCCGACTCCCGTCTCTACACGCCACAATGCCAACATTTCCTTCAATTAAACAACGACAAAACTGAAGTAATTGTCTTTGGTGCCAAAGATGAACAATTAAAAGTCAGCGCACAGCTTACATCCGTTATGTTAGAAACCACACCCCAAACCAGAAATCTTGGTGTTGTCGTAGACTACGACTTGAATTTCAAGAAACACATTAAATCAATTAATAAATCAGCCTACTACCACCTAAAAAACATATCAAGAATTAAAGGGCTTATGTCTCAGCAAGATTTAGAAAAACTTGTCCATGCATTTATCTTTAGTAGACTTGACTACTTTAACAATGTCCTTGTTGTTGTCCAGTTGTTGTTGTCCCACCCAGTGAACACATCCTCCTCTGAAGGAACGGATAGTGTGACGGTCTTGGTGGCTCCGTCCGGCTCCATCAGGTCACTCAGACACCTGTAACACATGGCACATTCAATGTTACTTCATGTAGCCTAGCTGACATGTATAGGCCTACATCATACATCTGTTATGGCAAAGCTACAACAAATTCAGTATAGCCCTGGCTCGATAAGCAACAAGTTCTGAGTGATACTGTGTGCTTTTTGAAATATAATGGACAGGAAACAAACACCAGCAGAGACAACTTACAGTATTCCTGTCTATGTGTACATTACACTGGAGATCATGTAATAGGCCTACTGCTGCTTGTACAACAGGTTTATTTTGTCCCGCATTCTCCCGCACAAACGTAGTCTTTGTCCCACATCTGGTGAATTGGGATCTGGTCACCCTAACTACACACTGTCCGCAGACTTATTGCGGTGTTAACTTGAGCTATACAATCAGACAGCTAGCAGGTAGCAGGATGAAGCTATTAAAAAAATACTCTTCAGTTTCCAACACACCCTACAGTTTCACCGTCTGTTTTTCACTCAGGGGCTGTCACGGCAGGACTAACGTGAGCTCACAAAAGAGGCAAATAACAGTCATTGCAAAAGACTCACAGCTCTAACCGTTAGCATAAAGCTAATGGTAAAGCTAGCGGGCGCTAATGCTAACGACTAAACCCCGCATTCTCTCATTTCAGTCGGTGTTGGTTATTATAGGAGGGATAAAATAAAGCACATTACAGACATTGAACTAACAAACGGACAGAATTATTTTTAAAATAGGACTACTTACATTTCGGACGGATGGTGTCTCTCAGTCTTCCTGGCACAGTCTCCTCCACACTCCAGTAAAAAGGCTTTGATCACACTAACAGATTGCAAACCTTTGCTGGAGATAGCCTAACAAAAAATGAAGTAAATCCATTCAGCCCTGGTGTGCTTCGAGGCTGGGGTGTGATGGTAGCTTGAGGTTGAGCTCAAACTGCAGCTTGCTTCTCCTCTGTTGTTGCATGAGCGAGTGGAGGCTCAGCCAGGTGTGTGTGGTTACCAACGGGGCGTCTTGATTTGCCAATCAACTGCCGAGTTTCTGGTGAGCTTTCCCGTGGGAGTATTTATGATAATGAAAACCGACCGATTTCGTCATCAGTCTGTGTTTTTTGGAAGAAACCTTCAAATCCCCCCTTTTTCGAAATAAGTGTCCCAGAAGAAACTGACATATTTGTGTTTTTGAAGCTTGTGTGTGCTGGTAGGGACGCCAATAACCTAAACAGTGTGCCCAAACACCGGTAATGTTTGGTTTTTCATAATATGTCCCCTTTAATAAAAATACTAATTTTAAATGTACATATCCACCTTCTGTCATTTATCTTTCCGTTCATACAACAATATACAGAGAAAATTCGAATTTTTGGGGCATATTTCAAATGGTAAAATTAATCGTGATTAATCCACAGAATCCTGTGATTAATCTGATTAAAAATGTTAATCGTTTGACAGCCCTAATATTGATATGAGAGATTATTTAGTGTTGCCTTTGATGAAAAAAGCTCTAATCATTAAATCATTAAAGTAAATTTTTAATAGGTTTTATTGCATATGAAAGATTGAAACCTTCTCTGTGGACACACTGTTTTTGAAGTCATGAGAAGATAACAAGTGTCATACATTTTACATAATAATAATACAATTAAATTTAAGGGGATAATTGTGCTCCAGACATTCTATTCTTAATCTCTAATAACATCTACAATTTTAAATATTTTTATTTTTAAAGATAACAGCAGTTACATCGTGTCCCAGCCTTTTGTCCCGGTTCTCAAGAATCACTGAAATAATAGCCACATCTCTTTGAGTAAGGTGCTGGCCGGTAGGTGGACGTCAAAGATAAATGAGAGGAAGCCACACACACGGATATAGATGTATCAGTGTGCATACTTCTCCTCCTATACTTTGCATTAGAAGTCTCCCAGGAAAGTGAATTATTTTTTTCCATTGAGAAATAAACCCCTCCATTCCCCACTGGGTGTGACCTCATTTTGACCAGCTACAGAATTACAATATCCTGCATTTCTTACATCACAAGTTGCAGTACAGAGAGCCTTGGTGGTTTCCTAGCAGCCCCCACTGTTCAGAGGCACTGCAGCAGAAGACTATCAAGTCCCATGATGCATAGCTCACACTAAACAAGGGCAATCTCCCTTTCATCCGTAGGAGAGTTTGCCTGTGCCCCTCCCTCATGACTCCAGTGTTTACACTCAGACAGTGAGTGGCTCAATGAGCAGCAGTCAAACAGCTCTATATAGACGGCAGCCTTGCATAACACAATCTCTGCTCTGGGACCTGTTTCAGGAAGCCGGTTTTGAGGCAACGCAAGTAGGTTCAGCGCAACTCCGACTCTGTTACTGCGGCAACAGACCCAGTGACACTAATGCTGGGCTTACACTACACGACTTTTCACACGATTTGACAGTCGCAGACAATCTTCCAATGTCGGACTGAAATCAAGGGAGTCGTGCTGGAGTTGTGGCGCACGCCCGTAATCTTAGTTGTTTGGAGTAAGGTGGTCATCCGACCCGATTTCAGCCAGTCTTCTTCCCGTCTTGACGTTCCGACATTATCAAACATGTTTGATATTATCGTTAGTCTTAAGGGGTTGGCTCAAGCGAAATGACGTGAACACTGTCACACTCTCTCCAGCACCAAACACGACGCAGGAGAGCGGCATTAGTCGTGACCTGTGTCCGCCTGTGAGGCACTTTTTTCAGACACTTTTACCTAGCAGCCTCGGCTGGAGAACCAGCCTGACACACGCAACCTTAACACTTTACCGTCAAATACAGGCTTAGGAGAGAGAGTTATTTGGGGACGAGATCAGCAAATAAAGCTGGTCAAATAACTACAGGATGTCCCCCGCTTGTAATATTGAATTAACTTTTTTTTAATTCATTATAATCACAATCGCGTTTGCAGTTTTTAATGTGATCACGTATGACATGTAGCCTACGTGATAAGGGCATATAGTTGTTTATATTTAGCCTACTTAATGTGGCTAGGAGTAACATTTAAATATCTTTTAAACAGCATCATGTTTCCTCTCATAATCATAAATTACCTTTAACAGCAAACAAGACCATCAGTGCAAAGAAAGACGTTTTTATATAGTTTTTATTACTGTGTTTGGTCTGGTCGCACACCCAGTCCAATTTTTGGTTCACGCGTGCATGCTCTATGGTCACATATCGTATTGGTCGCAGATTTCAGTGTGGCGCATCAACGCGATTTGAGAGGCCTATCCCTCCAGGTGAGGGAAGGGGAGCTGGAGCCTTGTTTGAGACAGTTATTTGTCGTCATAATGACTGATAACGGGGCTGAACCATCAAAGCAACGTATACACAATTTCACGGGACTAGACTGCAATGTTTACTCCTAAATGAATGAGCGGTAGCCTACTAAAACAAAGTTTACTTTGCCTCACCAGTCATCAGATGACCATTATTCATCTGAAATAGTCATTATTTACAACAACATAAACACATTACCTCATCGTGATCCATACTAACTGCCGTCTCTCGTTCAATAGGGACTTTAAGCAACGACGGTTGAGAGGACGGCTACGGTGGTCAAGTAGAATTTTGAGCATTCGAGAATTTATGTCATCACCTCCTATCACTGTAGTAAGAGCGAGTCAGAGCCTTAGTCCGTCTGTTTACAACTGCAGAATGTTTTTTTGGTGTTGTGAGCGCTACACCAACTGCAGCAAGTAGCCGTTCTAAGAGTTGCTAGGTGATAGTGGAAGCCGTTGGAATCTTTCCCCGACGCCGTAGCCGTCGCTAAAACGCCGCTGCTTAAAGTCCCTATTCGCTTTGTGTGAGGACACGGAATCTTTCAGCTCCGTGAGAGGTGACACTGCATCAACTCATTGCAATCAGGTGTGTGTGTGTAGCACTGACTGGCATTAGTTGATGCTGTGTCACTAACCACTCTCACGGAGCCGAAAAGAGTCCGGTGCCCTCACACTTTCAACACACGGACATGCACTATATTGCTTCCTGATCATTTGAATCTCGCACGCCCGGCACGAGCTAGAAAACAGCTTCACGACAGCTGGCGTTGTAAAAATACTACCGCGAACGGGCAATTTTACTCGTAGTGGCTTTAACACCCAGTCCATTTTACCTACTAAAAAAACTTCTTATTTGACTGAAATCACTTTTAATCCCCGGTAGCAGGATTGGAAATAATATTAATCTCAAAAGGAATCTAGTTGTAGTCTTGCAGTATGAGACCCCCTGTCTTTTCAAAATCTCATTTTGTGACTGAAAACTCAGAGAACTAATGACTCATTGTCTTCAGGTGTGAGTTGATTGTCTTTAGATGTGAGGGTGTCAGTCTTCAGTCTTTTCAAAGTATTTTAAAAGTCGTCTAGTGTAAACCCAGCATAACTTGCTCGCTGGGAGGTTTGACAGACTCTGAGTTTGTGTCACTTTACGCTGCAGGGGGCAAGGGGCGTGGCCTGTCAAACATTGCATTTTTGAGCTATGGTTTTCGCATTTATGGCGCCCCCTATGGGTTGGGCTCGAAAGGCTTTGGGGTACATGCTACCACACATGTTCTGCACATATCCAGCAGGTTTTATGATGATAGGACCTATGGTCAATGAGTTATGGCTAAATAGCTGCCATGCCCCGCCGCTGCATAAACATTTTGGTAAATGGCGGCCATTTTTTCAAGTTATCCTACTAATTTTATAGGGATATCTGTATCTCATTCCCCCGGTGCTTTATGATAAATGTTGTGTTGATTGCATAAAATTTGAGAAAGTTGTGGTGAAAAACCTGTTTTTCAGTTCATGCTAAATTATCGAAAAATATTTACAGGCGGATTTATATGGTCCCAGAGGCTTTTTTTTAGAGCACCCTCACGTGTACCTGTGGGAAATTTACAAGTCCCGTGGA